>NC_134541.1:92190997-92810204 GCF_050624435.1 Tenrec ecaudatus | reverse complement strand
GCATTCCAATAGGAACTTTTCAAAGTCTGTGTCCATCGCAAAACCAAAGCCGGACAGGCCGTGAATAAAATCAGCACTCTTAGGCACCAGTTCATAGTCTCGAATATCGCCGTCTGGTGGGCTTCTGGTCGACCCGTGCCGGCTACCTCGCTCAGCCTCCACGGGGTGTCCACCGGTCACCTTGGTTGTAGACCATGGGCTCTCGCCACTATTTCAACAAGCCTGGGCTCCTGATGCGACGTGGTGAACTTGAGTCGAGTCACCCTCGTGTTCTCATCGTTTTCACGTAAACCAAATCCACAGGTATGCGGGCCCATACACAAGCAGTCCTTTTATTGCTGCATTTCTCTGACCTCCACTCCATATGTAGATCCACGTGGTCACCCAGCAAGCAATGCAGCGTGCTCACAGGCTCTCTTTAACACACAGTCTCAGGGAGATGTTTTCTCCTACTCCCAGATTTTTTTTTTTAATTTCTGGCAAAGACTTATGGTTCCTGAGTACACGAAAGCACTGGTGGGCATCTATTTCACTGCATAGCTGTCTTCCCAGAGGTGGTCTAAACCCAGCTAAAGGTCACCCCATTTTGGTGGCTCAAAGCAAGTGGGCTTACAAACTTTCATTTTTCCCACTTCCCATAGTTTCCCCAGAAAACCACTGAGTAAAGGGTGGCTTTGTCTGACCTCTGGATAGACAAGGAAGAAGATTACCATGAGGGCAAGGTCAATTATATAGCTACTCTCCATCTTAAGATGAGTTTTTCCATTGCCCCACTGCTAGGTGTCCTATTTGTGACTCTGGCTCTCGTAGAGAAACGGGGGCACAGAAACTCATGTCTAAGTGAGACTCATATATCAAGGTTAAGTGTTCATCAAGCAGACATCCGAAAGCAGTGTGGTCCAAACCCACAAGTCCGACATTAACCCATTAACCCACATGTCCAACACCAATTGCAATGTCCTCCTCCATCTTTCAAAACAGACGGCATGTTGCTGGCTTAAGGAGGAGAGCCGAGGCAGTGAATGTGTAAGCAGAGCACCGTGGGCAGTGGATATGTCAGCATATCTCTGCACGGCTACTCCAACAGCCCAGGGCTTCCTCTGGGTTGGTCCATGTGTCTTCGGCTCAGGGACGTCTTGCCGGAAAGGAGCCTTGACAGCTAAAGCAGGGAACAAGCTGAGGCAGCTGCACCCTGCTCCCACGTTCAGAAATGAAGGGACCTAACTAGAATGGCAATGCTCAAGGAGCCATTGATCCCTCTGCCCTTCATTTAACCGCACGTGTGTATCATCCAGGTTGGCACAATCCACGAACTAATTGCACATTTGCGAACCTGGCACCCATTCAAAATTCTTTAACACCAACATGGAATTAAGTAACATCAGGACCTTAATTCTAAAACTTATGGAATGTTCCCCCACACGGAAAGTTTGTAAGCCAACTACTCTGTGCTTTTATACCCCAAATTTTACCTAACCACTTTACTTATGGCCCACTAATATAAAACCAGTGCTCAGAGGAAACCATCATTGCTCGCCATGAAGAAATCTGCATTCCAATAGGAACTTTTCAAAGTCTGTGTCCATCGCAAAACCAAAGCCGGACAGGCCGTGAATAAAATCAGCACTCTTAGGCACCAGTTCATAGTCTCGAATATCGCCGTCTGGTGGGCTTCTGGTCGACCCGTGCCGGCTACCTCGCTCAGCCTCCACGGGGTGTCCACCGGTCACCTTGGTTGTAGACCATGGGCTCTCGCCACTATTCAACAAGCCTGGGCTCCTGATGCGACGTGGTGAACTTGAGTCGAGTCACCCTCGTGTTCTCATCGTTTTCACGTAAACCAAATCCACAGGTATGCGGGCCCATACACAAGCAGTCCTTTTATTGCTGCATTTCTCTGACCTCCACTCCATATGTAGATCCACGTGGTCACCCAGCAAGCAATGCAGCGTGCTCACAGGCTCTCTTTAACACACAGTCTCAGGGAGATGTTTTCTCCCTACTCCCAGATTTTTTTTTTTAATTTCTGGCAAAGACTTATGGTTCCTGAGTACACGAAAGCACTGGTGGGCATCTATTTCACTGCATAGCTGTCTTCCCAGAGGTGGTCTAAACCCAGCTAAAGGTCACCCCATTTTGGTGGCTCAAAGCAAGTGGGCTTACAAACTTTCATTTTTCCCACTTCCCATAGTTTCCCCAGAAAACCACTGAGTAAAGGGTGGCTTTGTCTGACCTCTGGATAGACAAGGAAGAAGAATTACCATGAGGGCAAGGTCAATTATATAGCTACTCTCCATCTTAAGATGAGTTTTTCCATTGCCCCACTGCTAGGTGTCCTATTTGTGACTCTGGCTCTCGTAGAGAAACGGGGGCACAGAAACTCATGTCTAAGTGAGACTCATATATCAAGGTTAAGTGTTCATCAAGCAGACATCCGAAAGCAGTGTGGTCCAAACCCACAAGTCCGACATTAACCCATTAACCCACATGTCCAACACCAATTGCAATGTCCTCCTCCATCTTTCAAAACAGACGGCATGTTGCTGGCTTAAGGAGGAGAGCCGAGGCAGTGAATGTGTAAGCAGAGCACCGTGGGCAGTGGATATGTCAGCATATCTCTGCACGGCTACTCCAACAGCCCAGGGCTTCCTCTGGGTTGGTCCATGTGTCTTCGGCTCAGGGACGTCTTGCCGGAAAGGAGCCTTGACAGCTAAAGCAGGGAACAAGCTGAGGCAGCTGCACCCTGCTCCCACGTTCAGAAATGAAGGGACCTAACTAGAATGGCAATGCTCAAGGAGCCATTGATCCCTCTGCCCTTCATTTAACCGCACGTGTGTATCATCCAGGTTGGCACAATCCACGAACTAATTGCACATTTGCGAACCTGGCACCCATTCAAAATTCTTTAACACCAACATGGAATTAAGTAACATCAGGACCTTAATTCTAAAACTTATGGAATGTTCCCCCACACGGAAAGTTTGTAAGCCAACTACTCTGTGCTTTTATACCCCAAATTTTACCTAACCACTTTACTTATGGCCCACTAATATAAAACCAGTGCTCAGAGGAAACCATCATTGCTCGCCATGAAGAAATCTGCATTCCAATAGGAACTTTTCAAAGTCTGTGTCCATCGCAAAACCAAAGCCGGACAGGCCGTGAATAAAATCAGCACTCTTAGGCACCAGTTCATAGTCTCGAATATCGCCGTCTGGTGGGCTTCTGGTCGACCCGTGCCGGCTACCTCGCTCAGCCTCCACGGGGTGTCCACCGGTCACCTTGGTTGTAGACCATGGGCTCTCGCCACTATTCAACAAGCCTGGGCTCCTGATGCGACGTGGTGAACTTGAGTCGAGTCACCCTCGTGTTCTCATCGTTTTCACGTAAACCAAATCCACAGGTATGCGGGCCCATACACAAGCAGTCCTTTTATTGCTGCATTTCTCTGACCTCCACTCCATATGTAGATCCACGTGGTCACCCAGCAAGCAATGCAGCGTGCTCACAGGCTCTCTTTAACACACAGTCTCAGGGAGATGTTTTCTCCCTACTCCCAGATTTTTTTTTTTAATTTCTGGCAAAGACTTATGGTTCCTGAGTACACGAAAGCACTGGTGGGCATCTATTTCACTGCATAGCTGTCTTCCCAGAGGTGGTCTAAACCCAGCTAAAGGTCACCCCATTTTGGTGGCTCAAAGCAAGTGGGCTTACAAACTTTCATTTTTCCCACTTCCCATAGTTTCCCCAGAAAACCACTGAGTAAAGGGTGGCTTTGTCTGACCTCTGGATAGACAAGGAAGAAGAATTACCATGAGGGCAAGGTCAATTATATAGCTACTCTCCATCTTAAGATGAGTTTTTCCATTGCCCCACTGCTAGGTGTCCTATTTGTGACTCTGGCTCTCGTAGAGAAACGGGGGCACAGAAACTCATGTCTAAGTGAGACTCATATATCAAGGTTAAGTGTTCATCAAGCAGACATCCGAAAGCAGTGTGGTCCAAACCCACAAGTCCGACATTAACCCATTAACCCACATGTCCAACACCAATTGCAATGTCCTCCTCCATCTTTCAAAACAGACGGCATGTTGCTGGCTTAAGGAGGAGAGCCGAGGCAGTGAATGTGTAAGCAGAGCACCGTGGGCAGTGGATATGTCAGCATATCTCTGCACGGCTACTCCAACAGCCCAGGGCTTCCTCTGGGTTGGTCCATGTGTCTTCGGCTCAGGGACGTCTTGCCGGAAAGGAGCCTTGACAGCTAAAGCAGGGAACAAGCTGAGGCAGCTGCACCCTGCTCCCACGTTCAGAAATGAAGGGACCTAACTAGAATGGCAATGCTCAAGGAGCCATTGATCCCTCTGCCCTTCATTTAACCGCACGTGTGTATCATCCAGGTTGGCACAATCCACGAACTAATTGCACATTTGCGAACCTGGCACCCATTCAAAATTCTTTAACACCAACATGGAATTAAGTAACATCAGGACCTTAATTCTAAAACTTATGGAATGTTCCCCCACACGGAAAGTTTGTAAGCCAACTACTCTGTGCTTTTATACCCCAAATTTTACCTAACCACTTTACTTATGGCCCACTAATATAAAACCAGTGCTCAGAGGAAACCATCATTGCTCGCCATGAAGAAATCTGCATTCCAATAGGAACTTTTCAAAGTCTGTGTCCATCGCAAAACCAAAGCCGGACAGGCCGTGAATAAAATCAGCACTCTTAGGCACCAGTTCATAGTCTCGAATATCGCCGTCTGGTGGGCTTCTGGTCGACCCGTGCCGGCTACCTCGCTCAGCCTCCACGGGGTGTCCACCGGTCACCTTGGTTGTAGACCATGGGCTCTCGCCACTATTCAACAAGCCTGGGCTCCTGATGCGACGTGGTGAACTTGAGTCGAGTCACCCTCGTGTTCTCATCGTTTTCACGTAAACCAAATCCACAGGTATGCGGGCCCATACACAAGCAGTCCTTTTATTGCTGCATTTCTCTGACCTCCACTCCATATGTAGATCCACGTGGTCACCCAGCAAGCAATGCAGCGTGCTCACAGGCTCTCTTTAACACACAGTCTCAGGGAGATGTTTTCTCCCTACTCCCAGATTTTTTTTTTTAATTTCTGGCAAAGACTTATGGTTCCTGAGTACACGAAAGCACTGGTGGGCATCTATTTCACTGCATAGCTGTCTTCCCAGAGGTGGTCTAAACCCAGCTAAAGGTCACCCCATTTTGGTGGCTCAAAGCAAGTGGGCTTACAAACTTTCATTTTTCCCACTTCCCATAGTTTCCCCAGAAAACCACTGAGTAAAGGGTGGCTTTGTCTGACCTCTGGATAGACAAGGAAGAAGAATTACCATGAGGGCAAGGTCAATTATATAGCTACTCTCCATCTTAAGATGAGTTTTTCCATTGCCCCACTGCTAGGTGTCCTATTTGTGACTCTGGCTCTCGTAGAGAAACGGGGGCACAGAAACTCATGTCTAAGTGAGACTCATATATCAAGGTTAAGTGTTCATCAAGCAGACATCCGAAAGCAGTGTGGTCCAAACCCACAAGTCCGACATTAACCCATTAACCCACATGTCCAACACCAATTGCAATGTCCTCCTCCATCTTTCAAAACAGACGGCATGTTGCTGGCTTAAGGAGGAGAGCCGAGGCAGTGAATGTGTAAGCAGAGCACCGTGGGCAGTGGATATGTCAGCATATCTCTGCACGGCTACTCCAACAGCCCAGGGCTTCCTCTGGGTTGGTCCATGTGTCTTCGGCTCAGGGACGTCTTGCCGGAAAGGAGCCTTGACAGCTAAAGCAGGGAACAAGCTGAGGCAGCTGCACCCTGCTCCCACGTTCAGAAATGAAGGGACCTAACTAGAATGGCAATGCTCAAGGAGCCATTGATCCCTCTGCCCTTCATTTAACCGCACGTGTGTATCATCCAGGTTGGCACAATCCACGAACTAATTGCACATTTGCGAACCTGGCACCCATTCAAAATTCTTTAACACCAACATGGAATTAAGTAACATCAGGACCTTAATTCTAAAACTTATGGAATGTTCCCCCACACGGAAAGTTTGTAAGCCAACTACTCTGTGCTTTTATACCCCAAATTTTACCTAACCACTTTACTTATGGCCCACTAATATAAAACCAGTGCTCAGAGGAAACCATCATTGCTCGCCATGAAGAAATCTGCATTCCAATAGGAACTTTTCAAAGTCTGTGTCCATCGCAAAACCAAAGCCGGACAGGCCGTGAATAAAATCAGCACTCTTAGGCACCAGTTCATAGTCTCGAATATCGCCGTCTGGTGGGCTTCTGGTCGACCCGTGCCGGCTACCTCGCTCAGCCTCCACGGGGTGTCCACCGGTCACCTTGGTTGTAGACCATGGGCTCTCGCCACTATTCAACAAGCCTGGGCTCCTGATGCGACGTGGTGAACTTGAGTCGAGTCACCCTCGTGTTCTCATCGTTTTCACGTAAACCAAATCCACAGGTATGCGGGCCCATACACAAGCAGTCCTTTTATTGCTGCATTTCTCTGACCTCCACTCCATATGTAGATCCACGTGGTCACCCAGCAAGCAATGCAGCGTGCTCACAGGCTCTCTTTAACACACAGTCTCAGGGAGATGTTTTCTCCCTACTCCCAGATTTTTTTTTTTAATTTCTGGCAAAGACTTATGGTTCCTGAGTACACGAAAGCACTGGTGGGCATCTATTTCACTGCATAGCTGTCTTCCCAGAGGTGGTCTAAACCCAGCTAAAGGTCACCCCATTTTGGTGGCTCAAAGCAAGTGGGCTTACAAACTTTCATTTTTCCCACTTCCCATAGTTTCCCCAGAAAACCACTGAGTAAAGGGTGGCTTTGTCTGACCTCTGGATAGACAAGGAAGAAGAATTACCATGAGGGCAAGGTCAATTATATAGCTACTCTCCATCTTAAGATGAGTTTTTCCATTGCCCCACTGCTAGGTGTCCTATTTGTGACTCTGGCTCTCGTAGAGAAACGGGGGCACAGAAACTCATGTCTAAGTGAGACTCATATATCAAGGTTAAGTGTTCATCAAGCAGACATCCGAAAGCAGTGTGGTCCAAACCCACAAGTCCGACATTAACCCATTAACCCACATGTCCAACACCAATTGCAATGTCCTCCTCCATCTTTCAAAACAGACGGCATGTTGCTGGCTTAAGGAGGAGAGCCGAGGCAGTGAATGTGTAAGCAGAGCACCGTGGGCAGTGGATATGTCAGCATATCTCTGCACGGCTACTCCAACAGCCCAGGGCTTCCTCTGGGTTGGTCCATGTGTCTTCGGCTCAGGGACGTCTTGCCGGAAAGGAGCCTTGACAGCTAAAGCAGGGAACAAGCTGAGGCAGCTGCACCCTGCTCCCACGTTCAGAAATGAAGGGACCTAACTAGAATGGCAATGCTCAAGGAGCCATTGATCCCTCTGCCCTTCATTTAACCGCACGTGTGTATCATCCAGGTTGGCACAATCCACGAACTAATTGCACATTTGCGAACCTGGCACCCATTCAAAATTCTTTAACACCAACATGGAATTAAGTAACATCAGGACCTTAATTCTAAAACTTATGGAATGTTCCCCCACACGGAAAGTTTGTAAGCCAACTACTCTGTGCTTTTATACCCCAAATTTTACCTAACCACTTTACTTATGGCCCACTAATATAAAACCAGTGCTCAGAGGAAACCATCATTGCTCGCCATGAAGAAATCTGCATTCCAATAGGAACTTTTCAAAGTCTGTGTCCATCGCAAAACCAAAGCCGGACAGGCCGTGAATAAAATCAGCACTCTTAGGCACCAGTTCATAGTCTCGAATATCGCCGTCTGGTGGGCTTCTGGTCGACCCGTGCCGGCTACCTCGCTCAGCCTCCACGGGGTGTCCACCGGTCACCTTGGTTGTAGACCATGGGCTCTCGCCACTATTCAACAAGCCTGGGCTCCTGATGCGACGTGGTGAACTTGAGTCGAGTCACCCTCGTGTTCTCATCGTTTTCACGTAAACCAAATCCACAGGTATGCGGGCCCATACACAAGCAGTCCTTTTATTGCTGCATTTCTCTGACCTCCACTCCATATGTAGATCCACGTGGTCACCCAGCAAGCAATGCAGCGTGCTCACAGGCTCTCTTTAACACACAGTCTCAGGGAGATGTTTTCTCCCTACTCCCAGATTTTTTTTTTTAATTTCTGGCAAAGACTTATGGTTCCTGAGTACACGAAAGCACTGGTGGGCATCTATTTCACTGCATAGCTGTCTTCCCAGAGGTGGTCTAAACCCAGCTAAAGGTCACCCCATTTTGGTGGCTCAAAGCAAGTGGGCTTACAAACTTTCATTTTTCCCACTTCCCATAGTTTCCCCAGAAAACCACTGAGTAAAGGGTGGCTTTGTCTGACCTCTGGATAGACAAGGAAGAAGAATTACCATGAGGGCAAGGTCAATTATATAGCTACTCTCCATCTTAAGATGAGTTTTTCCATTGCCCCACTGCTAGGTGTCCTATTTGTGACTCTGGCTCTCGTAGAGAAACGGGGGCACAGAAACTCATGTCTAAGTGAGACTCATATATCAAGGTTAAGTGTTCATCAAGCAGACATCCGAAAGCAGTGTGGTCCAAACCCACAAGTCCGACATTAACCCATTAACCCACATGTCCAACACCAATTGCAATGTCCTCCTCCATCTTTCAAAACAGACGGCATGTTGCTGGCTTAAGGAGGAGAGCCGAGGCAGTGAATGTGTAAGCAGAGCACCGTGGGCAGTGGATATGTCAGCATATCTCTGCACGGCTACTCCAACAGCCCAGGGCTTCCTCTGGGTTGGTCCATGTGTCTTCGGCTCAGGGACGTCTTGCCGGAAAGGAGCCTTGACAGCTAAAGCAGGGAACAAGCTGAGGCAGCTGCACCCTGCTCCCACGTTCAGAAATGAAGGGACCTAACTAGAATGGCAATGCTCAAGGAGCCATTGATCCCTCTGCCCTTCATTTAACCGCACGTGTGTATCATCCAGGTTGGCACAATCCACGAACTAATTGCACATTTGCGAACCTGGCACCCATTCAAAATTCTTTAACACCAACATGGAATTAAGTAACATCAGGACCTTAATTCTAAAACTTATGGAATGTTCCCCCACACGGAAAGTTTGTAAGCCAACTACTCTGTGCTTTTATACCCCAAATTTTACCTAACCACTTTACTTATGGCCCACTAATATAAAACCAGTGCTCAGAGGAAACCATCATTGCTCGCCATGAAGAAATCTGCATTCCAATAGGAACTTTTCAAAGTCTGTGTCCATCGCAAAACCAAAGCCGGACAGGCCGTGAATAAAATCAGCACTCTTAGGCACCAGTTCATAGTCTCGAATATCGCCGTCTGGTGGGCTTCTGGTCGACCCGTGCCGGCTACCTCGCTCAGCCTCCACGGGGTGTCCACCGGTCACCTTGGTTGTAGACCATGGGCTCTCGCCACTATTCAACAAGCCTGGGCTCCTGATGCGACGTGGTGAACTTGAGTCGAGTCACCCTCGTGTTCTCATCGTTTTCACGTAAACCAAATCCACAGGTATGCGGGCCCATACACAAGCAGTCCTTTTATTGCTGCATTTCTCTGACCTCCACTCCATATGTAGATCCACGTGGTCACCCAGCAAGCAATGCAGCGTGCTCACAGGCTCTCTTTAACACACAGTCTCAGGGAGATGTTTTCTCCCTACTCCCAGATTTTTTTTTTTAATTTCTGGCAAAGACTTATGGTTCCTGAGTACACGAAAGCACTGGTGGGCATCTATTTCACTGCATAGCTGTCTTCCCAGAGGTGGTCTAAACCCAGCTAAAGGTCACCCCATTTTGGTGGCTCAAAGCAAGTGGGCTTACAAACTTTCATTTTTCCCACTTCCCATAGTTTCCCCAGAAAACCACTGAGTAAAGGGTGGCTTTGTCTGACCTCTGGATAGACAAGGAAGAAGAATTACCATGAGGGCAAGGTCAATTATATAGCTACTCTCCATCTTAAGATGAGTTTTTCCATTGCCCCACTGCTAGGTGTCCTATTTGTGACTCTGGCTCTCGTAGAGAAACGGGGGCACAGAAACTCATGTCTAAGTGAGACTCATATATCAAGGTTAAGTGTTCATCAAGCAGACATCCGAAAGCAGTGTGGTCCAAACCCACAAGTCCGACATTAACCCATTAACCCACATGTCCAACACCAATTGCAATGTCCTCCTCCATCTTTCAAAACAGACGGCATGTTGCTGGCTTAAGGAGGAGAGCCGAGGCAGTGAATGTGTAAGCAGAGCACCGTGGGCAGTGGATATGTCAGCATATCTCTGCACGGCTACTCCAACAGCCCAGGGCTTCCTCTGGGTTGGTCCATGTGTCTTCGGCTCAGGGACGTCTTGCCGGAAAGGAGCCTTGACAGCTAAAGCAGGGAACAAGCTGAGGCAGCTGCACCCTGCTCCCACGTTCAGAAATGAAGGGACCTAACTAGAATGGCAATGCTCAAGGAGCCATTGATCCCTCTGCCCTTCATTTAACCGCACGTGTGTATCATCCAGGTTGGCACAATCCACGAACTAATTGCACATTTGCGAACCTGGCACCCATTCAAAATTCTTTAACACCAACATGGAATTAAGTAACATCAGGACCTTAATTCTAAAACTTATGGAATGTTCCCCCACACGGAAAGTTTGTAAGCCAACTACTCTGTGCTTTTATACCCCAAATTTTACCTAACCACTTTACTTATGGCCCACTAATATAAAACCAGTGCTCAGAGGAAACCATCATTGCTCGCCATGAAGAAATCTGCATTCCAATAGGAACTTTTCAAAGTCTGTGTCCATCGCAAAACCAAAGCCGGACAGGCCGTGAATAAAATCAGCACTCTTAGGCACCAGTTCATAGTCTCGAATATCGCCGTCTGGTGGGCTTCTGGTCGACCCGTGCCGGCTACCTCGCTCAGCCTCCACGGGGTGTCCACCGGTCACCTTGGTTGTAGACCATGGGCTCTCGCCACTATTCAACAAGCCTGGGCTCCTGATGCGACGTGGTGAACTTGAGTCGAGTCACCCTCGTGTTCTCATCGTTTTCACGTAAACCAAATCCACAGGTATGCGGGCCCATACACAAGCAGTCCTTTTATTGCTGCATTTCTCTGACCTCCACTCCATATGTAGATCCACGTGGTCACCCAGCAAGCAATGCAGCGTGCTCACAGGCTCTCTTTAACACACAGTCTCAGGGAGATGTTTTCTCCCTACTCCCAGATTTTTTTTTTTAATTTCTGGCAAAGACTTATGGTTCCTGAGTACACGAAAGCACTGGTGGGCATCTATTTCACTGCATAGCTGTCTTCCCAGAGGTGGTCTAAACCCAGCTAAAGGTCACCCCATTTTGGTGGCTCAAAGCAAGTGGGCTTACAAACTTTCATTTTTCCCACTTCCCATAGTTTCCCCAGAAAACCACTGAGTAAAGGGTGGCTTTGTCTGACCTCTGGATAGACAAGGAAGAAGAATTACCATGAGGGCAAGGTCAATTATATAGCTACTCTCCATCTTAAGATGAGTTTTTCCATTGCCCCACTGCTAGGTGTCCTATTTGTGACTCTGGCTCTCGTAGAGAAACGGGGGCACAGAAACTCATGTCTAAGTGAGACTCATATATCAAGGTTAAGTGTTCATCAAGCAGACATCCGAAAGCAGTGTGGTCCAAACCCACAAGTCCGACATTAACCCATTAACCCACATGTCCAACACCAATTGCAATGTCCTCCTCCATCTTTCAAAACAGACGGCATGTTGCTGGCTTAAGGAGGAGAGCCGAGGCAGTGAATGTGTAAGCAGAGCACCGTGGGCAGTGGATATGTCAGCATATCTCTGCACGGCTACTCCAACAGCCCAGGGCTTCCTCTGGGTTGGTCCATGTGTCTTCGGCTCAGGGACGTCTTGCCGGAAAGGAGCCTTGACAGCTAAAGCAGGGAACAAGCTGAGGCAGCTGCACCCTGCTCCCACGTTCAGAAATGAAGGGACCTAACTAGAATGGCAATGCTCAAGGAGCCATTGATCCCTCTGCCCTTCATTTAACCGCACGTGTGTATCATCCAGGTTGGCACAATCCACGAACTAATTGCACATTTGCGAACCTGGCACCCATTCAAAATTCTTTAACACCAACATGGAATTAAGTAACATCAGGACCTTAATTCTAAAACTTATGGAATGTTCCCCCACACGGAAAGTTTGTAAGCCAACTACTCTGTGCTTTTATACCCCAAATTTTACCTAACCACTTTACTTATGGCCCACTAATATAAAACCAGTGCTCAGAGGAAACCATCATTGCTCGCCATGAAGAAATCTGCATTCCAATAGGAACTTTTCAAAGTCTGTGTCCATCGCAAAACCAAAGCCGGACAGGCCGTGAATAAAATCAGCACTCTTAGGCACCAGTTCATAGTCTCGAATATCGCCGTCTGGTGGGCTTCTGGTCGACCCGTGCCGGCTACCTCGCTCAGCCTCCACGGGGTGTCCACCGGTCACCTTGGTTGTAGACCATGGGCTCTCGCCACTATTCAACAAGCCTGGGCTCCTGATGCGACGTGGTGAACTTGAGTCGAGTCACCCTCGTGTTCTCATCGTTTTCACGTAAACCAAATCCACAGGTATGCGGGCCCATACACAAGCAGTCCTTTTATTGCTGCATTTCTCTGACCTCCACTCCATATGTAGATCCACGTGGTCACCCAGCAAGCAATGCAGCGTGCTCACAGGCTCTCTTTAACACACAGTCTCAGGGAGATGTTTTCTCCCTACTCCCAGATTTTTTTTTTTAATTTCTGGCAAAGACTTATGGTTCCTGAGTACACGAAAGCACTGGTGGGCATCTATTTCACTGCATAGCTGTCTTCCCAGAGGTGGTCTAAACCCAGCTAAAGGTCACCCCATTTTGGTGGCTCAAAGCAAGTGGGCTTACAAACTTTCATTTTTCCCACTTCCCATAGTTTCCCCAGAAAACCACTGAGTAAAGGGTGGCTTTGTCTGACCTCTGGATAGACAAGGAAGAAGAATTACCATGAGGGCAAGG
Source organism: Tenrec ecaudatus (assembly GCF_050624435.1). NCBI lineage: Eukaryota > Metazoa > Chordata > Mammalia > Afrosoricida > Tenrecidae > Tenrec > Tenrec ecaudatus. Next base: position 92,797,073 of record NC_134541.1, on the reverse strand, counting down.
TCAATTATATAGCTACTCTCCATCTTAAGATGAGTTTTTCCATTGCCCCACTGCTAGGTGTCCTATTTGTGACTCTGGCTCTCGTAGAGAAACGGGGGCACAGAAACTCATGTCTAAGTGAGACTCATATATCAAGGTTAAGTGTTCATCAAGCAGACATCCGAAAGCAGTGTGGTCCAAACCCACAAGTCCGACATTAACCCATTAACCCACATGTCCAACACCAATTGCAATGTCCTCCTCCATCTTTCAAAACAGACGGCATGTTGCTGGCTTAAGGAGGAGAGCCGAGGCAGTGAATGTGTAAGCAGAGCACCGTGGGCAGTGGATATGTCAGCATATCTCTGCACGGCTACTCCAACAGCCCAGGGCTTCCTCTGGGTTGGTCCATGTGTCTTCGGCTCAGGGACGTCTTGCCGGAAAGGAGCCTTGACAGCTAAAGCAGGGAACAAGCTGAGGCAGCTGCACCCTGCTCCCACGTTCAGAAATGAAGGGACCTAACTAGAATGGCAATGCTCAAGGAGCCATTGATCCCTCTGCCCTTCATTTAACCGCACGTGTGTATCATCCAGGTTGGCACAATCCACGAACTAATTGCACATTTGCGAACCTGGCACCCATTCAAAATTCTTTAACACCAACATGGAATTAAGTAACATCAGGACCTTAATTCTAAAACTTATGGAATGTTCCCCCACACGGAAAGTTTGTAAGCCAACTACTCTGTGCTTTTATACCCCAAATTTTACCTAACCACTTTACTTATGGCCCACTAATATAAAACCAGTGCTCAGAGGAAACCATCATTGCTCGCCATGAAGAAATCTGCATTCCAATAGGAACTTTTCAAAGTCTGTGTCCATCGCAAAACCAAAGCCGGACAGGCCGTGAATAAAATCAGCACTCTTAGGCACCAGTTCATAGTCTCGAATATCGCCGTCTGGTGGGCTTCTGGTCGACCCGTGCCGGCTACCTCGCTCAGCCTCCACGGGGTGTCCACCGGTCACCTTGGTTGTAGACCATGGGCTCTCGCCACTATTCAACAAGCCTGGGCTCCTGATGCGACGTGGTGAACTTGAGTCGAGTCACCCTCGTGTTCTCATCGTTTTCACGTAAACCAAATCCACAGGTATGCGGGCCCATACACAAGCAGTCCTTTTATTGCTGCATTTCTCTGACCTCCACTCCATATGTAGATCCACGTGGTCACCCAGCAAGCAATGCAGCGTGCTCACAGGCTCTCTTTAACACACAGTCTCAGGGAGATGTTTTCTCCCTACTCCCAGATTTTTTTTTTTAATTTCTGGCAAAGACTTATGGTTCCTGAGTACACGAAAGCACTGGTGGGCATCTATTTCACTGCATAGCTGTCTTCCCAGAGGTGGTCTAAACCCAGCTAAAGGTCACCCCATTTTGGTGGCTCAAAGCAAGTGGGCTTACAAACTTTCATTTTTCCCACTTCCCATAGTTTCCCCAGAAAACCACTGAGTAAAGGGTGGCTTTGTCTGACCTCTGGATAGACAAGGAAGAAGAATTACCATGAGGGCAAGGTCAATTATATAGCTACTCTCCATCTTAAGATGAGTTTTTCCATTGCCCCACTGCTAGGTGTCCTATTTGTGACTCTGGCTCTCGTAGAGAAACGGGGGCACAGAAACTCATGTCTAAGTGAGACTCATATATCAAGGTTAAGTGTTCATCAAGCAGACATCCGAAAGCAGTGAGGTCCAAACCCACAAGTCCGACATTAACCCATTAACCCACATGTCCAACACCAATTGCAATGTCCTCCTCCATCTTTCAAAACAGACGGCATGTTGCTGGCTTAAGGAGGAGAGCCGAGGCAGTGAATGTGTAAGCAGAGCACCGTGGGCAGTGGATATGTCAGCATATCTCTGCACGGCTACTCCAACAGCCCAGGGCTTCCTCTGGGTTGGTCCATGTGTCTTCGGCTCAGGGACGTCTTGCCGGAAAGGAGCCTTGACAGCTAAAGCAGGGAACAAGCTGAGGCAGCTGCACCCTGCTCCCACGTTCAGAAATGAAGGGACCTAACTAGAATGGCAATGCTCAAGGAGCCATTGATCCCTCTGCCCTTCATTTAACCGCACGTGTGTATCATCCAGGTTGGCACAATCCACGAACTAATTGCACATTTGCGAACCTGGCACCCATTCAAAATTCTTTAACACCAACATGGAATTAAGTAACATCAGGACCTTAATTCTAAAACTTATGGAATGTTCCCCCACACGGAAAGTTTGTAAGCCAACTACTCTGTGCTTTTATACCCCAAATTTTACCTAACCACTTTACTTATGGCCCACTAATATAAAACCAGTGCTCAGAGGAAACCATCATTGCTCGCCATGAAGAAATCTGCATTCCAATAGGAACTTTTCAAAGTCTGTGTCCATCGCAAAACCAAAGCCGGACAGGCCGTGAATAAAATCAGCACTCTTAGGCACCAGTTCATAGTCTCGAATATCGCCGTCTGGTGGGCTTCTGGTCGACCCGTGCCGGCTACCTCGCTCAGCCTCCACGGGGTGTCCACCGGTCACCTTGGTTGTAGACCATGGGCTCTCGCCACTATTCAACAAGCCTGGGCTCCTGATGCGACGTGGTGAACTTGAGTCGAGTCACCCTCGTGTTCTCATCGTTTTCACGTAAACCAAATCCACAGGTATGCGGGCCCATACACAAGCAGTCCTTTTATTGCTGCATTTCTCTGACCTCCACTCCATATGTAGATCCACGTGGTCACCCAGCAAGCAATGCAGCGTGCTCACAGGCTCTCTTTAACACACAGTCTCAGGGAGATGTTTTCTCCCTACTCCCAGATTTTTTTTTTTAATTTCTGGCAAAGACTTATGGTTCCTGAGTACACGAAAGCACTGGTGGGCATCTATTTCACTGCATAGCTGTCTTCCCAGAGGTGGTCTAAACCCAGCTAAAGGTCACCCCATTTTGGTGGCTCAAAGCAAGTGGGCTTACAAACTTTCATTTTTCCCACTTCCCATAGTTTCCCCAGAAAACCACTGAGTAAAGGGTGGCTTTGTCTGACCTCTGGATAGACAAGGAAGAAGAATTACCATGAGGGCAAGGTCAATTATATAGCTACTCTCCATCTTAAGATGAGTTTTTCCATTGCCCCACTGCTAGGTGTCCTATTTGTGACTCTGGCTCTCGTAGAGAAACGGGGGCACAGAAACTCATGTCTAAGTGAGACTCATATATCAAGGTTAAGTGTTCATCAAGCAGACATCCGAAAGCAGTGTGGTCCAAACCCACAAGTCCGACATTAACCCATTAACCCACATGTCCAACACCAATTGCAATGTCCTCCTCCATCTTTCAAAACAGACGGCATGTTGCTGGCTTAAGGAGGAGAGCCGAGGCAGTGAATGTGTAAGCAGAGCACCGTGGGCAGTGGATATGTCAGCATATCTCTGCACGGCTACTCCAACAGCCCAGGGCTTCCTCTGGGTTGGTCCATGTGTCTTCGGCTCAGGGACGTCTTGCCGGAAAGGAGCCTTGACAGCTAAAGCAGGGAACAAGCTGAGGCAGCTGCACCCTGCTCCCACGTTCAGAAATGAAGGGACCTAACTAGAATGGCAATGCTCAAGGAGCCATTGATCCCTCTGCCCTTCATTTAACCGCACGTGTGTATCATCCAGGTTGGCACAATCCACGAACTAATTGCACATTTGCGAACCTGGCACCCATTCAAAATTCTTTAACACCAACATGGAATTAAGTAACATCAGGACCTTAATTCTAAAACTTATGGAATGTTCCCCCACACGGAAAGTTTGTAAGCCAACTACTCTGTGCTTTTATACCCCAAATTTTACCTAACCACTTTACTTATGGCCCACTAATATAAAACCAGTGCTCAGAGGAAACCATCATTGCTCGCCATGAAGAAATCTGCATTCCAATAGGAACTTTTCAAAGTCTGTGTCCATCGCAAAACCAAAGCCGGACAGGCCGTGAATAAAATCAGCACTCTTAGGCACCAGTTCATAGTCTCGAATATCGCCGTCTGGTGGGCTTCTGGTCGACCCGTGCCGGCTACCTCGCTCAGCCTCCACGGGGTGTCCACCGGTCACCTTGGTTGTAGACCATGGGCTCTCGCCACTATTCAACAAGCCTGGGCTCCTGATGCGACGTGGTGAACTTGAGTCGAGTCACCCTCGTGTTCTCATCGTTTTCACGTAAACCAAATCCACAGGTATGCGGGCCCATACACAAGCAGTCCTTTTATTGCTGCATTTCTCTGACCTCCACTCCATATGTAGATCCACGTGGTCACCCAGCAAGCAATGCAGCGTGCTCACTGGCTCTCTTTAACACACAGTCTCAGGGAGATGTTTTCTCCCTACTCCCAGATTTTTTTTTTTAATTTCTGGCAAAGACTTATGGTTCCTGAGTACACGAAAGCACTGGTGGGCATCTATTTCACTGCATAGCTGTCTTCCCAGAGGTGGTCTAAACCCAGCTAAAGGTCACCCCATTTTGGTGGCTCAAAGCAAGTGGGCTTACAAACTTTCATTTTTCCCACTTCCCATAGTTTCCCCAGAAAACCACTGAGTAAAGGGTGGCTTTGTCTGACCTCTGGATAGACAAGGAAGAAGAATTACCATGAGGGCAAGGTCAATTATATAGCTACTCTCCATCTTAAGATGAGTTTTTCCATTGCCCCACTGCTAGGTGTCCTATTTGTGACTCTGGCTCTCGTAGAGAAACGGGGGCACAGAAACTCATGTCTAAGTGAGACTCATATATCAAGGTTAAGTGTTCATCAAGCAGACATCCGAAAGCAGTGTGGTCCAAACCCACAAGTCCGACATTAACCCATTAACCCACATGTCCAACACCAATTGCAATGTCCTCCTCCATCTTTCAAAACAGACGGCATGTTGCTGGCTTAAGGAGGAGAGCCGAGGCAGTGAATGTGTAAGCAGAGCACCGTGGGCAGTGGATATGTCAGCATATCTCTGCACGGCTACTCCAACAGCCCAGGGCTTCCTCTGGGTTGGTCCATGTGTCTTCGGCTCAGGGACGTCTTGCCGGAAAGGAGCCTTGACAGCTAAAGCAGGGAACAAGCTGAGGCAGCTGCACCCTGCTCCCACGTTCAGAAATGAAGGGACCTAACTAGAATGGCAATGCTCAAGGAGCCATTGATCCCTCTGCCCTTCATTTAACCGCACGTGTGTATCATCCAGGTTGGCACAATCCACGAACTAATTGCACATTTGCGAACCTGGCACCCATTCAAAATTCTTTAACACCAACATGGAATTAAGTAACATCAGGACCTTAATTCTAAAACTTATGGAATGTTCCCCCACACGGAAAGTTTGTAAGCCAACTACTCTGTGCTTTTATACCCCAAATTTTACCTAACCACTTTACTTATGGCCCACTAATATAAAACCAGTGCTCAGAGGAAACCATCATTGCTCGCCATGAAGAAATCTGCATTCCAATAGGAACTTTTCAAAGTCTGTGTCCATCGCAAAACCAAAGCCGGACAGGCCGTGAATAAAATCAGCACTCTTAGGCACCAGTTCATAGTCTCGAATATCGCCGTCTGGTGGGCTTCTGGTCGACCCGTGCCGGCTACCTCGCTCAGCCTCCACGGGGTGTCCACCGGTCACCTTGGTTGTAGACCATGGGCTCTCGCCACTATTCAACAAGCCTGGGCTCCTGATGCGACGTGGTGAACTTGAGTCGAGTCACCCTCGTGTTCTCATCGTTTTCACGTAAACCAAATCCACAGGTATGCGGGCCCATACACAAGCAGTCCTTTTATTGCTGCATTTCTCTGACCTCCACTCCATATGTAGATCCACGTGGTCACCCAGCAAGCAATGCAGCGTGCTCACTGGCTCTCTTTAACACACAGTCTCAGGGAGATGTTTTCTCCCTACTCCCAGATTTTTTTTTTTAATTTCTGGCAAAGACTTATGGTTCCTGAGTACACGAAAGCACTGGTGGGCATCTATTTCACTGCATAGCTGTCTTCCCCGAGGTGGTCTAAACCCAGCTAAAGGTCACCCCATTTTGGTGGCTCAAAGCAAGTGGGCTTACAAACTTTCATTTTTCCCACTTCCCATAGTTTCCCCAGAAAACCACTGAGTAAAGGGTGGCTTTGTCTGACCTCTGGATAGACAAGGAAGAAGAATTACCATGAGGGCAAGGTCAATTATATAGCTACTCTCCATCTTAAGATGAGTTTTTCCATTGCCCCACTGCTAGGTGTCCTATTTGTGACTCTGGCTCTCGTAGAGAAACGGGGGCACAGAAACTCATGTCTAAGTGAGACTCATATATCAAGGTTAAGTGTTCATCAAGCAGACATCCGAAAGCAGTGTGGTCCAAACCCACAAGTCCGACATTAACCCATTAACCCACATGTCCAACACCAATTGCAATGTCCTCCTCCATCTTTCAAAACAGACGGCATGTTGCTGGCTTAAGGAGGAGAGCCGAGGCAGTGAATGTGTAAGCAGAGCACCGTGGGCAGTGGATATGTCAGCATATCTCTGCACGGCTACTCCAACAGCCCAGGGCTTCCTCTGGGTTGGTCCATGTGTCTTCGGCTCAGGGACGTCTTGCCGGAAAGGAGCCTTGACAGCTAAAGCAGGGAACAAGCTGAGGCAGCTGCACCCTGCTCCCACGTTCAGAAATGAAGGGACCTAACTAGAATGGCAATGCTCAAGGAGCCATTGATCCCTCTGCCCTTCATTTAACCGCACGTGTGTATCATCCAGGTTGGCACAATCCACGAACTAATTGCACATTTGCGAACCTGGCACCCATTCAAAATTCTTTAACACCAACATGGAATTAAGTAACATCAGGACCTTAATTCTAAAACTTATGGAATGTTCCCCCACACGGAAAGTTTGTAAGCCAACTACTCTGTGCTTTTATACCCCAAATTTTACCTAACCACTTTACTTATGGCCCACTAATATAAAACCAGTGCTCAGAGGAAACCATCATTGCTCGCCATGAAGAAATCTGCATTCCAATAGGAACTTTTCAAAGTCTGTGTCCATCGCAAAACCAAAGCCGGACAGGCCGTGAATAAAATCAGCACTCTTAGGCACCAGTTCATAGTCTCGAATATCGCCGTCTGGTGGGCTTCTGGTCGACCCGTGCCGGCTACCTCGCTCAGCCTCCACGGGGTGTCCACCGGTCACCTTGGTTGTAGACCATGGGCTCTCGCCACTATTCAACAAGCCTGGGCTCCTGATGCGACGTGGTGAACTTGAGTCGAGTCACCCTCGTGTTCTCATCGTTTTCACGTAAACCAAATCCACAGGTATGCGGGCCCATACACAAGCAGTCCTTTTATTGCTGCATTTCTCTGACCTCCACTCCATATGTAGATCCACGTGGTCACCCAGCAAGCAATGCAGCGTGCTCACAGGCTCTCTTTAACACACAGTCTCAGGGAGATGTTTTCTCCCTACTCCCAGATTTTTTTTTTTAATTTCTGGCAAAGACTTATGGTTCCTGAGTACACGAAAGCACTGGTGGGCATCTATTTCACTGCATAGCTGTCTTCCCAGAGGTGGTCTAAACCCAGCTAAAGGTCACCCCATTTTGGTGGCTCAAAGCAAGTGGGCTTACAAACTTTCATTTTTCCCACTTCCCATAGTTTCCCCAGAAAACCACTGAGTAAAGGGTGGCTTTGTCTGACCTCTGGATAGACAAGGAAGAAGAATTACCATGAGGGCAAGGTCAATTATATAGCTACTCTCCATCTTAAGATGAGTTTTTCCATTGCCCCACTGCTAGGTGTCCTATTTGTGACTCTGGCTCTCGTAGAGAAACGGGGGCACAGAAACTCATGTCTAAGTGAGACTCATATATCAAGGTTAAGTGTTCATCAAGCAGACATCCGAAAGCAGTGTGGTCCAAACCCACAAGTCCGACATTAACCCATTAACCCACATGTCCAACACCAATTGCAATGTCCTCCTCCATCTTTCAAAACAGACGGCATGTTGCTGGCTTAAGGAGGAGAGCCGAGGCAGTGAATGTGTAAGCAGAGCACCGTGGGCAGTGGATATGTCAGCATATCTCTGCACGGCTACTCCAACAGCCCAGGGCTTCCTCTGGGTTGGTCCATGTGTCTTCGGCTCAGGGACGTCTTGCCGGAAAGGAGCCTTGACAGCTAAAGCAGGGAACAAGCTGAGGCAGCTGCACCCTGCTCCCACGTTCAGAAATGAAGGGACCTAACTAGAATGGCAATGCTCAAGGAGCCATTGATCCCTCTGCCCTTCATTTAACCGCACGTGTGTATCATCCAGGTTGGCACAATCCACGAACTAATTGCACATTTGCGAACCTGGCACCCATTCAAAATTCTTTAACACCAACATGGAATTAAGTAACATCAGGACCTTAATTCTAAAACTTATGGAATGTTCCCCCACACGGAAAGTTTGTAAGCCAACTACTCTGTGCTTTTATACCCCAAATTTTACCTAACCACTTTACTTATGGCCCACTAATATAAAACCAGTGCTCAGAGGAAACCATCATTGCTCGCCATGAAGAAATCTGCATTCCAATAGGAACTTTTCAAAGTCTGTGTCCATCGCAAAACCAAAGCCGGACAGGCCGTGAATAAAATCAGCACTCTTAGGCACCAGTTCATAGTCTCGAATATCGCCGTCTGGTGGGCTTCTGGTCGACCCGTGCCGGCTACCTCGCTCAGCCTCCACGGGGTGTCCACCGGTCACCTTGGTTGTAGACCATGGGCTCTCGCCACTATTCAACAAGCCTGGGCTCCTGATGCGACGTGGTGAACTTGAGTCGAGTCACCCTCGTGTTCTCATCGTTTTCACGTAAACCAAATCCACAGGTATGCGGGCCCATACACAAGCAGTCCTTTTATTGCTGCATTTCTCTGACCTCCACTCCATATGTAGATCCACGTGGTCACCCAGCAAGCAATGCAGCGTGCTCACAGGCTCTCTTTAACACACAGTCTCAGGGAGATGTTTTCTCCCTACTCCCAGATTTTTTTTTTTAATTTCTGGCAAAGACTTATGGTTCCTGAGTACACGAAAGCACTGGTGGGCATCTATTTCACTGCATAGCTGTCTTCCCAGAGGTGGTCTAAACCCAGCTAAAGGTCACCCCATTTTGGTGGCTCAAAGCAAGTGGGCTTACAAACTTTCATTTTTCCCACTTCCCATAGTTTCCCCAGAAAACCACTGAGTAAAGGGTGGCTTTGTCTGACCTCTGGATAGACAAGGAAGAAGAATTACCATGAGGGCAAGGTCAATTATATAGCTACTCTCCATCTTAAGATGAGTTTTTCCATTGCCCCACTGCTAGGTGTCCTATTTGTGACTCTGGCTCTCGTAGAGAAACGGGGGCACAGAAACTCATGTCTAAGTGAGACTCATATATCAAGGTTAAGTGTTCATCAAGCAGACATCCGAAAGCAGTGTGGTCCAAACCCACAAGTCCGACATTAACCCATTAACCCACATGTCCAACACCAATTGCAATGTCCTCCTCCATCTTTCAAAACAGACGGCATGTTGCTGGCTTAAGGAGGAGAGCCGAGGCAGTGAATGTGTAAGCAGAGCACCGTGGGCAGTGGATATGTCAGCATATCTCTGCACGGCTACTCCAACAGCCCAGGGCTTCCTCTGGGTTGGTCCATGTGTCTTCGGCTCAGGGACGTCTTGCCGGAAAGGAGCCTTGACAGCTAAAGCAGGGAACAAGCTGAGGCAGCTGCACCCTGCTCCCACGTTCAGAAATGAAGGGACCTAACTAGAATGGCAATGCTCAAGGAGCCATTGATCCCTCTGCCCTTCATTTAACCGCACGTGTGTATCATCCAGGTTGGCACAATCCACGAACTAATTGCACATTTGCGAACCTGGCACCCATTCAAAATTCTTTAACACCAACATGGAATTAAGTAACATCAGGACCTTAATTCTAAAACTTATGGAATGTTCCCCCACACGGAAAGTTTGTAAGCCAACTACTCTGTGCTTTTATACCCCAAATTTTACCTAACCACTTTACTTATGGCCCACTAATATAAAACCAGTGCTCAGAGGAAACCATCATTGCTCGCCATGAAGAAATCTGCATTCCAATAGGAACTTTTCAAAGTCTGTGTCCATCGCAAAACCAAAGCCGGACAGGCCGTGAATAAAATCAGCACTCTTAGGCACCAGTTCATAGTCTCAAATATCGCCGTCTGGTGGGCTTCTGGTCGACCCGTGCCGGCTACCTCGCTCAGCCTCCACGGGGTGTCCACCGGTCACCTTGGTTGTAGACCATGGGCTCTCGCCACTATTCAACAAGCCTGGGCTCCTGATGCGACGTGGTGAACTTGAGTCGAGTCACCCTCGTGTTCTCATCGTTTTCACGTAAACCAAATCCACAGGTATGCGGGCCCATACACAAGCAGTCCTTTTATTGCTGCATTTCTCTGACCTCCACTCCATATGTAGATCCACGTGGTCACCCAGCAAGCAATGCAGCGTGCTCACTGGCTCTCTTTAACACACAGTCTCAGGGAGATGTTTTCTCCCTACTCCCAGATTTTTTTTTTTAATTTCTGGCAAAGACTTATGGTTCCTGAGTACACGAAAGCACTGGTGGGCATCTATTTCACTGCATAGCTGTCTTCCCAGAGGTGGTCTAAACCCAGCTAAAGGTCACCCCATTTTGGTGGCTCAAAGCAAGTGGGCTTACAAACTTTCATTTTTCCCACTTCCCATAGTTTCCCCAGAAAACCACTGAGTAAAGGGTGGCTTTGTCTGACCTCTGGATAGACAAGGAAGAAGAATTACCATGAGGGCAAGGTCAATTATATAGCTACTCTCCATCTTAAGATGAGTTTTTCCATTGCCCCACTGCTAGGTGTCCTATTTGTGACTCTGGCTCTCGTAGAGAAACGGGGGCACAGAAACTCATGTCTAAGTGAGACTCATATATCAAGGTTAAGTGTTCATCAAGCAGACATCCGAAAGCAGTGTGGTCCAAACCCACAAGTCCGACATTAACCCATTAACCCACATGTCCAACACCAATTGCAATGTCCTCCTCCATCTTTCAAAACAGACGGCATGTTGCTGGCTTAAGGAGGAGAGCCGAGGCAGTGAATGTGTAAGCAGAGCACCGTGGGCAGTGGATATGTCAGCATATCTCTGCACGGCTACTCCAACAGCCCAGGGCTTCCTCTGGGTTGGTCCATGTGTCTTCGGCTCAGGGACGTCTTGCCGGAAAGGAGCCTTGACAGCTAAAGCAGGGAACAAGCTGAGGCAGCTGCACCCTGCTCCCACGTTCAGAAATGAAGGGACCTAACTAGAATGGCAATGCTCAAGGAGCCATTGATCCCTCTGCCCTTCATTTAACCGCACGTGTGTATCATCCAGGTTGGCACAATCCACGAACTAATTGCACATTTGCTAACCTGGCACCCATTCAAAATTCTTTAACACCAACATGGAATTAAGTAACATCAGGACCTTAATTCTAAAACTTATGGAATCTTCCCCCACACGGAAAGTTTGTAAGCCAACTACTCTGTGCTTTTATACCCCAAATTTTACCTAACCACTTTACTTATGGCCCACTAATATAAAACCAGTGCTCAGAGGAAACCATCATTGCTCGCCATGAAGAAATCTGCATTCCAATAGGAACTTTTCAAAGTCTGTGTCCATCGCAAAACCAAAGCCGGACAGGCCGTGAATAAAATCAGCACTCTTAGGCACCAGTTCATAGTCTCGAATATCGCCGTCTGGTGGGCTTCTGGTCGACCCGTGCCGGCTACCTCGCTCAGCCTCCACGGGGTGTCCACCGGTCACCTTGGTTGTAGACCATGGGCTCTCGCCACTATTCAACAAGCCTGGGCTCCTGATGCGACGTGGTGAACTTGAGTCGAGTCACCCTCGTGTTCTCATCGTTTTCACGTAAACCAAATCCACAGGTATGCGGGCCCATACACAAGCAGTCCTTTTATTGCTGCATTTCTCTGACCTCCACTCCATATGTAGATCCACGTGGTCACCCAGCAAGCAATGCAGCGTGCTCACTGGCTCTCTTTAACACACAGTCTCAGGGAGATGTTTTCTCCCTACTCCCAGATTTTTTTTTTTAATTTCTGGCAAAGACTTATGGTTCCTGAGTACACGAAAGCACTGGTGGGCATCTATTTCACTGCATAGCTGTCTTCCCAGAGGTGGTCTAAACCCAGCTAAAGATCACCCCATTTTGGTGGCTCAAAGCAAGTGGGCTTACAAACTTTCATTTTTCCCACTTCCCATAGTTTCCCCAGAAAACCACTGAGTAAAGGGTGGCTTTGTCTGACCTCTGGATAGACAAGGAAGAAGAATTACCATGAGGGCAAGGTCAATTATATAGCTACTCTCCATCTTAAGATGAGTTTTTCCATTGCCCCACTGCTAGGTGTCCTATTTGTGACTCTGGCTCTCGTAGAGAAACGGGGGCACAGAAACTCATGTCTAAGTGAGACTCATATATCAAGGTTAAGTGTTCATCAAGCAGACATCCGAAAGCAGTGTGGTCCAAACCCACAAGTCCGACATTAACCCATTAACCCACATGTCCAACACCAATTGCAATGTCCTCCTCCATCTTTCAAAACAGACGGCATGTTGCTGGCTTAAGGAGGAGAGCCGAGGCAGTGAATGTGTAAGCAGAGCACCGTGGGCAGTGGATATGTCAGCATATCTCTGCACGGCTACTCCAACAGCCCAGGGCTTCCTCTGGGTTGGTCCATGTATCTTCGGCTCAGGGACGTCTTGCCGGAAAGGAGCCTTGACAGCTAAAGCAGGGAACAAACTGAGGCAGCTGCACCCTGCTCCCACGTTCAGAAATGAAGGGACCTAACTAGAATGGCAATGCTCAAGGAGCCATTGATCCCTCTGCCCTTCATTTAACCGCACGTGTGTATCATCCAGGTTGGCACAATCCACGAACTAATTGCACATTTGCGAACCTGGCACCCATTCAAAATTCTTTAACACCAACATGGAATTAAGTAACATCAGGACCTTAATTCTAAAACTTATGGAATGTTCCCCCACACGGAAAGTTTGTAAGCCAACTACTCTGTGCTTTTATACCCCAAATTTTACCTAACCACTTTACTTATGGCCCACTAATATAAAACCAGTGCTCAGAGGAAACCATCATTGCTCGCCATGAAGAAATCTGCATTCCAATAGGAACTTTTCAAAGTCTGTGTCCATCGCAAAACCAAAGCCGGACAGGCCGTGAATAAAATCAGCACTCTTAGGCACCAGTTCATAGTCTCGAATATCGCCGTCTGGTGGGCTTCTGGTCGACCCGTGCCGGCTACCTCGCTCAGCCTCCACGGGGTGTCCACCGGTCACCTTGGTTGTAGACCATGGGCTCTCGCCACTATTCAACAAGCCTGGGCTCCTGATGCGACGTGGTGAACTTGAGTCGAGTCACCCTCGTGTTCTCATCGTTTTCACGTAAACCAAATCCACAGGTATGCGGGCCCATACACAAGCAGTCCTTTTATTGCTGCATTTCTCTGACCTCCACTCCATATGTAGATCCACGTGGTCACCCAGCAAGCAATGCAGCGTGCTCACAGGCTCTCTTTAACACACAGTCTCAGGGAGATGTTTTCTCCCTACTCCCAGATTTTTTTTTTTAATTTCTGGCAAAGACTTATGGTTCCTGAGTACACGAAAGCACTGGTGGGCATCTATTTCACTGCATAGCTGTCTTCCCAGAGGTGGTCTAAACCCAGCTAAAGGTCACCCCATTTTGGTGGCTCAAAGCAAGTGGGCTTACAAACTTTCATTTTTCCCACTTCCCATAGTTTCCCCAGAAAACCACTGAGTAAAGGGTGGCTTTGTCTGACCTCTGGATAGACAAGGAAGAAGAATTACCATGAGGGCAAGGTCAATTATATAGCTACTCTCCATCTTAAGATGAGTTTTTCCATTGCCCCACTGCTAGGTGTCCTATTTGTGACTCTGGCTCTCGTAGAGAAACGGGGGCACAGAAACTCATGTCTAAGTGAGACTCATATATCAAGGTTAAGTGTTCATCAAGCAGACATCCGAAAGCAGTGTGGTCCAAACCCACAAGTCCGACATTAACCCATTAACCCACATGTCCAACACCAATTGCAATGTCCTCCTCCATCTTTCAAAACAGACGGCATGTTGCTGGCTTAAGGAGGAGAGCCGAGGCAGTGAATGTGTAAGCAGAGCACCGTGGGCAGTGGATATGTCAGCATATCTCTGCACGGCTACTCCAACAGCCCAGGGCTTCCTCTGGGTTGGTCCATGTGTCTTCGGCTCAGGGACGTCTTGCCGGAAAGGAGCCTTGACAGCTAAAGCAGGGAACAAGCTGAGGCAGCTGCACCCTGCTCCCACGTTCAGAAATGAAGGGACCTAACTAGAATGGCAATGCTCAAGGAGCCATTGATCCCTCTGCCCTTCATTTAACCGCACGTGTGTATCATCCAGGTTGGCACAATCCACGAACTAATTGCACATTTGCGAACCTGGCACCCATTCAAAATTCTTTAACACCAACATGGAATTAAGTAACATCAGGACCTTAATTCTAAAACTTATGGAATGTTCCCCCACACGGAAAGTTTGTAAGCCAACTACTCTGTGCTTTTATACCCCAAATTTTACCTAACCACTTTACTTATGGCCCACTAATATAAAACCAGTGCTCAGAGGAAACCATCATTGCTCGCCATGAAGAAATCTGCATTCCAATAGGAACTTTTCAAAGTCTGTGTCCATCGCAAAACCAAAGCCGGACAGGCCGTGAATAAAATCAGCACTCTTAGGCACCAGTTCATAGTCTCGAATATCGCCGTCTGGTGGGCTTCTGGTCGACCCGTGCCGGCTACCTCGCTCAGCCTCCACGGGGTGTCCACCGGTCACCTTGGTTGTAGACCATGGGCTCTCGCCACTATTCAACAAGCCTGGGCTCCTGATGCGACGTGGTGAACTTGAGTCGAGTCACCCTCGTGTTCTCATCGTTTTCACGTAAACCAAATCCACAGGTATGCGGGCCCATACACAAGCAGTCCTTTTATTGCTGCATTTCTCTGACCTCCACTCCATATGTAGATCCACGTGGTCACCCAGCAAGCAATGCAGCGTGCTCACTGGCTCTCTTTAACACACAGTCTCAGGGAGATGTTTTCTCCCTACTCCCAGATTTTTTTTTTTAATTTCTGGCAAAGACTTATGGTTCCTGAGTACACGAAAGCACTGGTGGGCATCTATTTCACTGCATAGCTGTCTTCCCAGAGGTGGTCTAAACCCAGCTAAAGGTCACCCCATTTTGGTGGCTCAAAGCAAGTGGGCTTACAAACTTTCATTTTTCCCACTTCCCATAGTTTCCCCAGAAAACCACTGAGTAAAGGGTGGCTTTGTCTGACCTCTGGATAGACAAGGAAGAAGAATTACCATGAGGGCAAGGTCAATTATATAGCTACTCTCCATCTTAAGATGAGTTTTTCCATTGCCCCACTGCTAGGTGTCCTATTTGTGACTCTGGCTCTCGTAGAGAAACGGGGGCACAGAAACTCATGTCTAAGTGAGACTCATATATCAAGGTTAAGTGTTCATCAAGCAGACATCCGAAAGCAGTGTGGTCCAAACCCACAAGTCCGACATTAACCCATTAACCCACATGTCCAACACCAATTGCAATGTCCTCCTCCATCTTTCAAAACAGACGGCATGTTGCTGGCTTAAGGAGGAGAGCCGAGGCAGTGAATGTGTAAGCAGAGCACCGTGGGCAGTGGATATGTCAGCATATCTCTGCACGGCTACTCCAACAGCCCAGGGCTTCCTCTGGGTTGGTCCATGTGTCTTCGGCTCAGGGACGTCTTGCCGGAAAGGAGCCTTGACAGCTAAAGCAGGGAACAAGCTGAGGCAGCTGCACCCTGCTCCCACGTTCAGAAATGAAGGGACCTAACTAGAATGGCAATGCTCAAGGAGCCATTGATCCCTCTGCCCTTCATTTAACCGCACGTGTGTATCATCCAGGTTGGCACAATCCACGAACTAATTGCACATTTGCGAACCTGGCACCCATTCAAAATTCTTTAACACCAACATGGAATTAAGTAACATCAGGACCTTAATTCTAAAACTTATGGAATGTTCCCCCACACGGAAAGTTTGTAAGCCAACTACTCTGTGCTTTTATACCCCAAATTTTACCTAACCACTTTACTTATGGCCCACTAATATAAAACCAGTGCTCAGAGGAAACCATCATTGCTCGCCATGAAGAAATCTGCATTCCAATAGGAACTTTTCAAAGTCTGTGTCCATCGCAAAACCAAAGCCGGACAGGCCGTGAATAAAATCAGCACTCTTAGGCACCAGTTCATAGTCTCGAATATCGCCGTCTGGTGGGCTTCTGGTCGACCCGTGCCGGCTACCTCGCTCAGCCTCCACGGGGTGTCCACCGGTCACCTTGGTTGTAGACCATGGGCTCTCGCCACTATTCAACAAGCCTGGGCTCCTGATGCGACGTGGTGAACTTGAGTCGAGTCACCCTCGTGTTCTCATCGTTTTCACGTAAACCAAATCCACAGGTATGCGGGCCCATACACAAGCAGTCCTTTTATTGCTGCATTTCTCTGACCTCCACTCCATATGTAGATCCACGTGGTCACCCAGCAAGCAATGCAGCGTGCTCACTGGCTCTCTTTAACACACAGTCTCAGGGAGATGTTTTCTCCCTACTCCCAGATTTTTTTTTTTAATTTCTGGCAAAGACTTATGGTTCCTGAGTACACGAAAGCACTGGTGGGCATCTATTTCACTGCATAGCTGTCTTCCCAGAGGTGGTCTAAACCCAGCTAAAGGTCACCCCATTTTGGTGGCTCAAAGCAAGTGGGCTTACAAACTTTCATTTTTCCCACTTCCCATAGTTTCCCCAGAAAACCACTGAGTAAAGGGTGGCTTTGTCTGACCTCTGGATAGACAAGGAAGAAGAATTACCATGAGGGCAAGGTCAATTATATAGCTACTCTCCATCTTAAGATGAGTTTTTCCATTGCCCCACTGCTAGGTGTCCTATTTGTGACTCTGGCTCTCGTAGAGAAACGGGGGCACAGAAACTCATGTCTAAGTGAGACTCATATATCAAGGTTAAGTGTTCATCAAGCAGACATCCGAAAGCAGTGTGGTCCAAACCCACAAGTCCGACATTAACCCATTAACCCACATGTCCAACACCAATTGCAATGTCCTCCTCCATCTTTCAAAACAGACGGCATGTTGCTGGCTTAAGGAGGAGAGCCGAGGCAGTGAATGTGTAAGCAGAGCACCGTGGGCAGTGGATATGTCAGCATATCTCTGCACGGCTACTCCAACAGCCCAGGGCTTCCTCTGGGTTGGTCCATGTGTCTTCGGCTCAGGGACGTCTTGCCGGAAAGGAGCCTTGACAGCTAAAGCAGGGAACAAGCTGAGGCAGCTGCACCCTGCTCCCACGTTCAGAAATGAAGGGACCTAACTAGAATGGCAATGCTCAAGGAGCCATTGATCCCTCTGCCCTTCATTTAACCGCACGTGTGTATCATCCAGGTTGGCACAATCCACGAACTAATTGCACATTTGCGAACCTGGCACCCATTCAAAATTCTTTAACACCAACATGGAATTAAGTAACATCAGGACCTTAATTCTAAAACTTATGGAATGTTCCCCCACACGGAAAGTTTGTAAGCCAACTACTCTGTGCTTTTATACCCCAAATTTTACCTAACCACTTTACTTATGGCCCACTAATATAAAACCAGTGCTCAGAGGAAACCATCATTGCTCGCCATGAAGAAATCTGCATTCCAATAGGAACTTTTCAAAGTCTGTGTCCATCGCAAAACCAAAGCCGGACAGGCCGTGAATAAAATCAGCACTCTTAGGCACCAGTTCATAGTCTCGAATATCGCCGTCTGGTGGGCTTCTGGTCGACCCGTGCCGGCTACCTCGCTCAGCCTCCACGGGGTGTCCACCGGTCACCTTGGTTGTAGACCATGGGCTCTCGCCACTATTCAACAAGCCTGGGCTCCTGATGCGACGTGGTGAACTTGAGTCGAGTCACCCTCGTGTTCTCATCGTTTTCACGTAAACCAAATCCACAGGTATGCGGGCCCATACACAAGCAGTCCTTTTATTGCTGCATTTCTCTGACCTCCACTCCATATGTAGATCCACGTGGTCACCCAGCAAGCAATGCAGCGTGCTCACTGGCTCTCTTTAACACACAGTCTCAGGGAGATGTTTTCTCCCTACTCCCAGATTTTTTTTTTTTAATTTCTGGCAAAGACTTATGGTTCCTGAGTACACGAAAGCACTGGTGGGCATCTATTTCACTGCATAGCTGTCTTCCCAGAGGTGGTCTAAACCCAGCTAAAGGTCACCCCATTTTGGTGGCTCAAAGCAAGTGGGCTTACAAACTTTCATTTTTCCCACTTCCCATAGTTTCCCCAGAAAACCACTGAGTAAAGGGTGGCTTTGTCTGACCTCTGGATAGACAAGGAAGAAGAATTACCATGAGGGCAAGGTCAATTATATAGCTACTCTCCATCTTAAGATGAGTTTTTCCATTGCCCCACTGCTAGGTGTCCTATTTGTGACTCTGGCTCTCGTAGAGAAACGGGGGCACAGAAACTCATGTCTAAGTGAGACTCATATATCAAGGTTAAGTGTTCATCAAGCAGACATCCGAAAGCAGTGTGGTCCAAACCCACAAGTCCGACATTAACCCATTAACCCACATGTCCAACACCAATTGCAATGTCCTCCTCCATCTTTCAAAACAGACGGCATGTTGCTGGCTTAAGGAGGAGAGCCGAGGCAGTGAATGTGTAAGCAGAGCACCGTGGGCAGTGGATATGTCAGCATATCTCTGCACGGCTACTCCAACAGCCCAGGGCTTCCTCTGGGTTGGTCCATGTGTCTTCGGCTCAGGGACGTCTTGCCGGAAAGGAGCCTTGACAGCTAAAGCAGGGAACAAGCTGAGGCAGCTGCACCCTGCTCCCACGTTCAGAAATGAAGGGACCTAACTAGAATGGCAATGCTCAAGGAGCCATTGATCCCTCTGCCCTTCATTTAACCGCACGTGTGTATCATCCAGGTTGGCACAATCCACGAACTAATTGCACATTTGCGAACCTGGCACCCATTCAAAATTCTTTAACACCAACATGGAATTAAGTAACATCAGGACCTTAATTCTAAAACTTATGGAATGTTCCCCCACACGGAAAGTTTGTAAGCCAACTACTCTGTGCTTTTATACCCCAAATTTTACCTAACCACTTTACTTATGGCCCACTAATATAAAACCAGTGCTCAGAGGAAACCATCATTGCTCGCCATGAAGAAATCTGCATTCCAATAGGAACTTTTCAAAGTCTGTGTCCATCGCAAAACCAAAGCCGGACAGGCCGTGAATAAAATCAGCACTCTTAGGCACCAGTTCATAGTCTCGAATATCGCCGTCTGGTGGGCTTCTGGTCGACCCGTGCCGGCTACCTCGCTCAGCCTCCACGGGGTGTCCACCGGTCACCTTGGTTGTAGACCATGGGCTCTCGCCACTATTCAACAAGCCTGGGCTCCTGATGCGACGTGGTGAACTTGAGTCGAGTCACCCTCGTGTTCTCATCGTTTTCACGTAAACCAAATCCACAGGTATGCGGGCCCATACACAAGCAGTCCTTTTATTGCTGCATTTCTCTGACCTCCACTCCATATGTAGATCCACGTGGTCACCCAGCAAGCAATGCAGCGTGCTCACTGGCTCTCTTTAACACACAGTCTCAGGGAGATGTTTTCTCCCTACTCCCAGATTTTTTTTTTTAATTTCTGGCAAAGACTTATGGTTCCTGAGTACACGAAAGCACTGGTGGGCATCTATTTCACTGCATAGCTGTCTTCCCAGAGGTGGTCTAAACCCAGCTAAAGGTCACCCCATTTTGGTGGCTCAAAGCAAGTGGGCTTACAAACTTTCATTTTTCCCACTTCCCATAGTTTCCCCAGAAAACCACTGAGTAAAGGGTGGCTTTGTCTGACCTCTGGATAGACAAGGAAGAAGAATTACCATGAGGGCAAGGTCAATTATATAGCTACTCTCCATCTTAAGATGAGTTTTTCCATTGCCCCACTGCTAGGTGTCCTATTTGTGACTCTGGCTCTCGTAGAGAAACGGGGGCACAGAAACTCATGTCTAAGTGAGACTCATATATCAAGGTTAAGTGTTCATCAAGCAGACATCCGAAAGCAGTGTGGTCCAAACCCACAAGTCCGACATTAACCCATTAACCCACATGTCCAACACCAATTGCAATGTCCTCCTCCATCTTTCAAAACAGACGGCATGTTGCTGGCTTAAGGAGGAGAGCCGAGGCAGTGAATGTGTAAGCAGAGCACCGTGGGCAGTGGATATGTCAGCATATCTCTGCACGGCTACTCCAACAGCCCAGGGCTTCCTCTGGGTTGGTCCATGTGTCTTCGGCTCAGGGACGTCTTGCCGGAAAGGAGCCTTGACAGCTAAAGCAGGGAACAAGCTGAGGCAGCTGCACCCTGCTCCCACGTTCAGAAATGAAGGGACCTAACTAGAATGGCAATGCTCAAGGAGCCATTGATCCCTCTGCCCTTCATTTAACCGCACGTGTGTATCATCCAGGTTGGCACAATCCACGAACTAATTGCACATTTGCGAACCTGGCACCCATTCAAAATTCTTTAACACCAACATGGAATTAAGTAACATCAGGACCTTAATTCTAAAACTTATGGAATGTTCCCCCACACGGAAAGTTTGTAAGCCAACTACTCTGTGCTTTTATACCCCAAATTTTACCTAACCACTTTACTTATGGCCCACTAATATAAAACCAGTGCTCAGAGGAAACCATCATTGCTCGCCATGAAGAAATCTGCATTCCAATAGGAACTTTTCAAAGTCTGTGTCCATCGCAAAACCAAAGCCGGACAGGCCGTGAATAAAATCAGCACTCTTAGGCACCAGTTCATAGTCTCGAATATCGCCGTCTGGTGGGCTTCTGGTCGACCCGTGCCGGCTACCTCGCTCAGCCTCCACGGGGTGTCCACCGGTCACCTTGGTTGTAGACCATGGGCTCTCGCCACTATTCAACAAGCCTGGGCTCCTGATGCGACGTGGTGAACTTGAGTCGAGTCACCCTCGTGTTCTCATCGTTTTCACGTAAACCAAATCCACAGGTATGCGGGCCCATACACAAGCAGTCCTTTTATTGCTGCATTTCTCTGACCTCCACTCCATATGTAGATCCACGTGGTCACCCAGCAAGCAATGCAGCGTGCTCACTGGCTCTCTTTAACACACAGTCTCAGGGAGATGTTTTCTCCCTACTCCCAGATTTTTTTTTTTTAATTTCTGGCAAAGACTTATGGTTCCTGAGTACACGAAAGCACTGGTGGGCATCTATTTCACTGCATAGCTGTCTTCCCAGAGGTGGTCTAAACCCAGCTAAAGGTCACCCCATTTTGGTGGCTCAAAGCAAGTGGGCTTACAAACTTTCATTTTTCCCACTTCCCATAGTTTCCCCAGAAAACCACTGAGTAAAGGGTGGCTTTGTCTGACCTCTGGATAGACAAGGAAGAAGAATTACCATGAGGGCAAGGTCAATTATATAGCTACTCTCCATCTTAAGATGAGTTTTTCCATTGCCCCACTGCTAGGTGTCCTATTTGTGACTCTGGCTCTCGTAGAGAAACGGGGGCACAGAAACTCATGTCTAAGTGAGACTCATATATCAAGGTTAAGTGTTCATCAAGCAGACATCCGAAAGCAGTGTGGTCCAAACCCACAAGTCCGACATTAACCCATTAACCCACATGTCCAACACCAATTGCAATGTCCTCCTCCATCTTTCAAAACAGACGGCATGTTGCTGGCTTAAGGAGGAGAGCCGAGGCAGTGAATGTGTAAGCAGAGCACCGTGGGCAGTGGATATGTCAGCATATCTCTGCACGGCTACTCCAACAGCCCAGGGCTTCCTCTGGGTTGGTCCATGTGTCTTCGGCTCAGGGACGTCTTGCCGGAAAGGAGCCTTGACAGCTAAAGCAGGGAACAAGCTGAGGCAGCTGCACCCTGCTCCCACGTTCAGAAATGAAGGGACCTAACTAGAATGGCAATGCTCAAGGAGCCATTGATCCCTCTGCCCTTCATTTAACCGCACGTGTGTATCATCCAGGTTGGCACAATCCACGAACTAATTGCACATTTGCGAACCTGGCACCCATTCAAAATTCTTTAACACCAACATGGAATTAAGTAACATCAGGACCTTAATTCTAAAACTTATGGAATGTTCCCCCACACGGAAAGTTTGTAAGCCAACTACTCTGTGCTTTTATACCCCAAATTTTACCTAACCACTTTACTTATGGCCCACTAATATAAAACCAGTGCTCAGAGGAAACCATCATTGCTCGCCATGAAGAAATCTGCATTCCAATAGGAACTTTTCAAAGTCTGTGTCCATCGCAAAACCAAAGCCGGACAGGCCGTGAATAAAATCAGCACTCTTAGGCACCAGTTCATAGGCTCGAATATCGCCGTCTGGTGGGCTTCTGGTCGACCCGTGCCGGCTACCTCGCTCAGCCTCCACGGGGTGTCCACCGGTCACCTTGGTTGTAGACCATGGGCTCTCGCCACTATTCAACAAGCCTGGGCTCCTGATGCGACGTGGTGAACTTGAGTCGAGTCACCCTCGTGTTCTCATCGTTTTCACGTAAACCAAATCCACAGGTATGCGGGCCCATACACAAGCAGTCCTTTTATTGCTGCATTTCTCTGACCTCCACTCCATATGTAGATCCACGTGGTCACCCAGCAAGCAATGCAGCGTGCTCACTGGCTCTCTTTAACACACAGTCTCAGGGAGATGTTTTCTCCCTACTCCCAGATTTTTTTTTTTAATTTCTGGCAAAGACTTATGGTTCCTGAGTACACGAAAGCACTGGTGGGCATCTATTTCACTGCATAGCTGTCTTCCCAGAGGTGGTCTAAACCCAGCTAAAGATCACCCCATTTTGGTGGCTCAAAGCAAGTGGGCTTACAAACTTTCATTTTTCCCACTTCCCATAGTTTCCCCAGAAAACCACTGAGTAAAGGGTGGCTTTGTCTGACCTCTGGATAGACAAGGAAGAAGAATTACCATGAGGGCAAGGTCAATTATATAGCTACTCTCCATCTTAAGATGAGTTTTTCCATTGCCCCACTGCTAGGTGTCCTATTTGTGACTCTGGCTCTCGTAGAGAAACGGGGGCACAGAAACTCATGTCTAAGTGAGACTCATATATCAAGGTTAAGTGTTCATCAAGCAGACATCCGAAAGCAGTGTGGTCCAAACCCACAAGTCCGACATTAACCCATTAACCCACATGTCCAACACCAATTGCAATGTCCTCCTCCATCTTTCAAAACAGACGGCATGTTGCTGGCTTAAGGAGGAGAGCCGAGGCAGTGAATGTGTAAGCAGAGCACCGTGGGCAGTGGATATGTCAGCATATCTCTGCACGGCTACTCCAACAGCCCAGGGCTTCCTCTGGGTTGGTCCATGTGTCTTCGGCTCAGGGACGTCTTGCCGGAAAGGAGCCTTGACAGCTAAAGCAGGGAACAAGCTGAGGCAGCTGCACCCTGCTCCCACGTTCAGAAATGAAGGGACCTAACTAGAATGGCAATGCTCAAGGAGCCATTGATCCCTCTGCCCTTCATTTAACCGCACGTGTGTATCATCCAGGTTGGCACAATCCACGAACTAATTGCACATTTGCGAACCTGGCACCCATTCAAAATTCTTTAACACCAACATGGAATTAAGTAACATCAGGACCTTAATTCTAAAACTTATGGAATGTTCCCCCACACGGAAAGTTTGTAAGCCAACTACTCTGTGCTTTTATACCCCAAATTTTACCTAACCACTTTACTTATGGCCCACTAATATAAAACCAGTGCTCAGAGGAAACCATCATTGCTCGCCATGAAGAAATCTGCATTCCAATAGGAACTTTTCAAAGTCTGTGTCCATCGCAAAACCAAAGCCGGACAGGCCGTGAATAAAATCAGCACTCTTAGGCACCAGTTCATAGGCTCGAATATCGCCGTCTGGTGGGCTTCTGGTCGACCCGTGCCGGCTACCTCGCTCAGCCTCCACGGGGTGTCCACCGGTCACCTTGGTTGTAGACCATGGGCTCTCGCCACTATTCAACAAGCCTGGGCTCCTGATGCGACGTGGTGAACTTGAGTCGAGTCACCCTCGTGTTCTCATCGTTTTCACGTAAACCAAATCCACAGGTATGCGGGCCCATACACAAGCAGTCCTTTTATTGCTGCATTTCTCTGACCTCCACTCCATATGTAGATCCACGTGGTCACCCAGCAAGCAATGCAGCGTGCTCACTGGCTCTCTTTAACACACAGTCTCAGGGAGATGTTTTCTCCCTACTCCCAGATTTTTTTTTTTAATTTCTGGCAAAGACTTATGGTTCCTGAGTACACGAAAGCACTGGTGGGCATCTATTTCACTGCATAGCTGTCTTCCCAGAGGTGGTCTAAACCCAGCTAAAGATCACCCCATTTTGGTGGCTCAAAGCAAGTGGGCTTACAAACTTTCATTTTTCCCACTTCCCATAGTTTCCCCAGAAAACCACTGAGTAAAGGGTGGCTTTGTCTGACCTCTGGATAGACAAGGAAGAAGAATTACCATGAGGGCAAGGTCAATTATATAGCTACTCTCCATCTTAAGATGAGTTTTTCCATTGCCCCACTGCTAGGTGTCCTATTTGTGACTCTGGCTCTCGTAGAGAAACGGGGGCACAGAAACTCATGTCTAAGTGAGACTCATATATCAAGGTTAAGTGTTCATCAAGCAGACATCCGAAAGCAGTGTGGTCCAAACCCACAAGTCCGACATTAACCCATTAACCCACATGTCCAACACCAATTGCAATGTCCTCCTCCATCTTTCAAAACAGACGGCATGTTGCTGGCTTAAGGAGGAGAGCCGAGGCAGTGAATGTGTAAGCAGAGCACCGTGGGCAGTGGATATGTCAGCATATCTCTGCACGGCTACTCCAACAGCCCAGGGCTTCCTCTGGGTTGGTCCATGTGTCTTCGGCTCAGGGACGTCTTGCCGGAAAGGAGCCTTGACAGCTAAAGCAGGGAACAAGCTGAGGCAGCTGCACCCTGCTCCCACGTTCAGAAATGAAGGGACCTAACTAGAATGGCAATGCTCAAGGAGCCATTGATCCCTCTGCCCTTCATTTAACCGCACGTGTGTATCATCCAGGTTGGCACAATCCACGAACTAATTGCACATTTGCTAACCTGGCACCCATTCAAAATTCTTTAACACCAACATGGAATTAAGTAACATCAGGACCTTAATTCTAAAACTTATGGAATCTTCCCCCACACGGAAAGTTTGTAAGCCAACTACTCTGTGCTTTTATACCCCAAATTTTACCTAACCACTTTACTTATGGCCCACTAATATAAAACCAGTGCTCAGAGGAAACCATCATTGCTCGCCATGAAGAAATCTGCATTCCAATAGGAACTTTTCAAAGTCTGTGTCCATCGCAAAACCAAAGCCGGACAGGCCGTGAATAAAATCAGCACTCTTAGGCACCAGTTCATAGTCTCGAATATCGCCGTCTGGTGGGCTTCTGGTCGACCCGTGCCGGCTACCTCGCTCAGCCTCCACGGGGTGTCCACCGGTCACCTTGGTTGTAGACCATGGGCTCTCGCCACTATTCAACAAGCCTGGGCTCCTGATGCGACGTGGTGAACTTGAGTCGAGTCACCCTCGTGTTCTCATCGTTTTCACGTAAACCAAATCCACAGGTATGCGGGCCCATACACAAGCAGTCCTTTTATTGCTGCATTTCTCTGACCTCCACTCCATATGTAGATCCACGTGGTCACCCAGCAAGCAATGCAGCGTGCTCACAGGCTCTCTTTAACACACAGTCTCAGGGAGATGTTTTCTCCCTACTCCCAGATTTTTTTTTTTAATTTCTGGCAAAGACTTATGGTTCCTGAGTACACGAAAGCACTGGTGGGCATCTATTTCACTGCATAGCTGTCTTCCCAGAGGTGGTCTAAACCCAGCTAAAGGTCACCCCATTTTGGTGGCTCAAAGCAAGTGGGCTTACAAACTTTCATTTTTCCCACTTCCCATAGTTTCCCCAGAAAACCACTGAGTAAAGGGTGGCTTTGTCTGACCTCTGGATAGACAAGGAAGAAGAATTACCATGAGGGCAAGGTCAATTATATAGCTACTCTCCATCTTAAGATGAGTTTTTCCATTGCCCCACTGCTAGGTGTCCTATTTGTGACTCTGGCTCTCGTAGAGAAACGGGGGCACAGAAACTCATGTCTAAGTGAGACTCATATATCAAGGTTAAGTGTTCATCAAGCAGACATCCGAAAGCAGTGTGGTCCAAACCCACAAGTCCGACATTAACCCATTAACCCACATGTCCAACACCAATTGCAATGTCCTCCTCCATCTTTCAAAACAGACGGCATGTTGCTGGCTTAAGGAGGAGAGCCGAGGCAGTGAATGTGTAAGCAGAGCACCGTGGGCAGTGGATATGTCAGCATATCTCTGCACGGCTACTCCAACAGCCCAGGGCTTCCTCTGGGTTGGTCCATGTGTCTTCGGCTCAGGGACGTCTTGCCGGAAAGGAGCCTTGACAGCTAAAGCAGGGAACAAGCTGAGGCAGCTGCACCCTGCTCCCACGTTCAGAAATGAAGGGACCTAACTAGAATGGCAATGCTCAAGGAGCCATTGATCCCTCTGCCCTTCATTTAACCGCACGTGTGTATCATGCAGGTTGGCACAATCCACGAACTAATTGCACATTTGCGAACCTGGCACCCATTCAAAATTCTTTAACACCAACATGGAATTAAGTAACATCAGGACCTTAATTCTAAAACTTATGGAATGTTCCCCCACACGGAAAGTTTGTAAGCCAACTACTCTGTGCTTTTATACCCCAAATTTTACCTAACCACTTTACTTATGGCCCACTAATATAAAACCAGTGCTCAGAGGAAACCATCATTGCTCGCCATGAAGAAATCTGCATTCCAATAGGAACTTTTCAAAGTCTGTGTCCATCGCAAAACCAAAGCCGGACAGGCCGTGAATAAAATCAGCACTCTTAGGCACCAGTTCATAGGCTCGAATATCGCCGTCTGGTGGGCTTCTGGTCGACCCGTGCCGGCTACCTCGCTCAGCCTCCACGGGGTGTCCACCGGTCACCTTGGTTGTAGACCATGGGCTCTCGCCACTATTCAACAAGCCTGGGCTCCTGATGCGACGTGGTGAACTTGAGTCGAGTCACCCTCGTGTTCTCATCGTTTTCACGTAAACCAAATCCACAGGTATGCGGGCCCATACACAAGCAGTCCTTTTATTGCTGCATTTCTCTGACCTCCACTCCATATGTAGATCCACGTGGTCACCCAGCAAGCAATGCAGCGTGCTCACAGGCTCTCTTTAACACACAGTCTCAGGGAGATGTTTTCTCCCTACTCCCAGATTTTTTTTTTTAATTTCTGGCAAAGACTTATGGTTCCTGAGTACACGAAAGCACTGGTGGGCATCTATTTCACTGCATAGCTGTCTTCCCAGAGGTGGTCTAAACCCAGCTAAAGGTCACCCCATTTTGGTGGCTCAAAGCAAGTGGGCTTACAAACTTTCATTTTTCCCACTTCCCATAGTTTCCCCAGAAAACCACTGAGTAAAGGGTGGCTTTGTCTGACCTCTGGATAGACAAGGAAGAAGAATTACCATGAGGGCAAGGTCAATTATATAGCTACTCTCCATCTTAAGATGAGTTTTTCCATTGCCCCACTGCTAGGTGTCCTATTTGTGACTCTGGCTCTCGTAGAGAAACGGGGGCACAGAAACTCATGTCTAAGTGAGACTCATATATCAAGGTTAAGTGTTCATCAAGCAGACATCCGAAAGCAGTGTGGTCCAAACCCACAAGTCCGACATTAACCCATTAACCCACATGTCCAACACCAATTGCAATGTCCTCCTCCATCTTTCAAAACAGACGGCATGTTGCTGGCTTAAGGAGGAGAGCCGAGGCAGTGAATGTGTAAGCAGAGCACCGTGGGCAGTGGATATGTCAGCATATCTCTGCACGGCTACTCCAACAGCCCAGGGCTTCCTCTGGGTTGGTCCATGTGTCTTCGGCTCAGGGACGTCTTGCCGGAAAGGAGCCTTGACAGCTAAAGCAGGGAACAAGCTGAGGCAGCTGCACCCTGCTCCCACGTTCAGAAATGAAGGGACCTAACTAGAATGGCAATGCTCAAGGAGCCATTGATCCCTCTGCCCTTCATTTAACCGCACGTGTGTATCATCCAGGTTGGCACAATCCACGAACTAATTGCACATTTGCGAACCTGGCACCCATTCAAAATTCTTTAACACCAACATGGAATTAAGTAACATCAGGACCTTAATTCTAAAACTTATGGAATGTTCCCCCACACGGAAAGTTTGTAAGCCAACTACTCTGTGCTTTTATACCCCAAATTTTACCTAACCACTTTACTTATGGCCCACTAATATAAAACCAGTGCTCAGAGGAAACCATCATTGCTCGCCATGAAGAAATCTGCATTCCAATAGGAACTTTTCAAAGTCTGTGTCCATCGCAAAACCAAAGCCGGACAGGCCGTGAATAAAATCAGCACTCTTAGGCACCAGTTCATAGTCTCGAATATCGCCGTCTGGTGGGCTTCTGGTCGACCCGTGCCGGCTACCTCGCTCAGCCTCCACGGGGTGTCCACCGGTCACCTTGGTTGTAGACCATGGGCTCTCGCCACTATTCAACAAGCCTGGGCTCCTGATGCGACGTGGTGAACTTGAGTCGAGTCACCCTCGTGTTCTCATCGTTTTCACGTAAACCAAATCCACAGGTATGCGGGCCCATACACAAGCAGTCCTTTTATTGCTGCATTTCTCTGACCTCCACTCCATATGTAGATCCACGTGGTCACCCAGCAAGCAATGCAGCGTGCTCACAGGCTCTCTTTAACACACAGTCTCAGGGAGATGTTTTCTCCCTACTCCCAGATTTTTTTTTTTAATTTCTGGCAAAGACTTATGGTTCCTGAGTACACGAAAGCACTGGTGGGCATCTATTTCACTGCATAGCTGTCTTCCCAGAGGTGGTCTAAACCCAGCTAAAGGTCACCCCATTTTGGTGGCTCAAAGCAAGTGGGCTTACAAACTTTCATTTTTCCCACTTCCCATAGTTTCCCCAGAAAACCACTGAGTAAAGGGTGGCTTTGTCTGACCTCTGGATAGACAAGGAAGAAGAATTACCATGAGGGCAAGGTCAATTATATAGCTACTCTCCATCTTAAGATGAGTTTTTCCATTGCCCCACTGCTAGGTGTCCTATTTGTGACTCTGGCTCTCGTAGAGAAACGGGGGCACAGAAACTCATGTCTAAGTGAGACTCATATATCAAGGTTAAGTGTTCATCAAGCAGACATCCGAAAGCAGTGTGGTCCAAACCCACAAGTCCGACATTAACCCATTAACCCACATGTCCAACACCAATTGCAATGTCCTCCTCCATCTTTCAAAACAGACGGCATGTTGCTGGCTTAAGGAGGAGAGCCGAGGCAGTGAATGTGTAAGCAGAGCACCGTGGGCAGTGGATATGTCAGCATATCTCTGCACGGCTACTCCAACAGCCCAGGGCTTCCTCTGGGTTGGTCCATGTGTCTTCGGCTCAGGGACGTCTTGCCGGAAAGGAGCCTTGACAGCTAAAGCAGGGAACAAGCTGAGGCAGCTGCACCCTGCTCCCACGTTCAGAAATGAAGGGACCTAACTAGAATGGCAATGCTCAAGGAGCCATTGATCCCTCTGCCCTTCATTTAACCGCACGTGTGTATCATCCAGGTTGGCACAATCCACGAACTAATTGCACATTTGCGAACCTGGCACCCATTCAAAATTCTTTAACACCAACATGGAATTAAGTAACATCAGGACCTTAATTCTAAAACTTATGGAATGTTCCCCCACACGGAAAGTTTGTAAGCCAACTACTCTGTGCTTTTATACCCCAAATTTTACCTAACCACTTTACTTATGGCCCACTAATATAAAACCAGTGCTCAGAGGAAACCATCATTGCTCGCCATGAAGAAATCTGCATTCCAATAGGAACTTTTCAAAGTCTGTGTCCATCGCAAAACCAAAGCCGGACAGGCCGTGAATAAAATCAGCACTCTTAGGCACCAGTTCATAGTCTCGAATATCGCCGTCTGGTGGGCTTCTGGTCGACCCGTGCCGGCTACCTCGCTCAGCCTCCACGGGGTGTCCACCGGTCACCTTGGTTGTAGACCATGGGCTCTCGCCACTATTCAACAAGCCTGGGCTCCTGATGCGACGTGGTGAACTTGAGTCGAGTCACCCTCGTGTTCTCATCGTTTTCACGTAAACCAAATCCACAGGTATGCGGGCCCATACACAAGCAGTCCTTTTATTGCTGCATTTCTCTGACCTCCACTCCATATGTAGATCCACGTGGTCACCCAGCAAGCAATGCAGCGTGCTCACTGGCTCTCTTTAACACACAGTCTCAGGGAGATGTTTTCTCCCTACTCCCAGATTTTTTTTTTTTAATTTCTGGCAAAGACTTATGGTTCCTGAGTACACGAAAGCACTGGTGGGCATCTATTTCACTGCATAGCTGTCTTCCCAGAGGTGGTCTAAACCCAGCTAAAGATCACCCCATTTTGGTGGCTCAAAGCAAGTGGGCTTACAAACTTTCATTTTTCCCACTTCCCATAGTTTCCCCAGAAAACCACTGAGTAAAGGGTGGCTTTGTCTGACCTCTGGATAGACAAGGAAGAAGAATTACCATGAGGGCAAGGTCAATTATATAGCTACTCTCCATCTTAAGATGAGTTTTTCCATTGCCCCACTGCTAGGTGTCCTATTTGTGACTCTGGCTCTCGTAGAGAAACGGGGGCACAGAAACTCATGTCTAAGTGAGACTCATATATCAAGGTTAAGTGTTCATCAAGCAGACATCCGAAAGCAGTGTGGTCCAAACCCACAAGTCCGACATTAACCCATTAACCCACATGTCCAACACCAATTGCAATGTCCTCCTCCATCTTTCAAAACAGACGGCATGTTGCTGGCTTAAGGAGGAGAGCCGAGGCAGTGAATGTGTAAGCAGAGCACCGTGGGCAGTGGATATGTCAGCATATCTCTGCACGGCTACTCCAACAGCCCAGGGCTTCCTCTGGGTTGGTCCATGTGTCTTCGGCTCAGGGACGTCTTGCCGGAAAGGAGCCTTGACAGCTAAAGCAGGGAACAAGCTGAGGCAGCTGCACCCTGCTCCCACGTTCAGAAATGAAGGGACCTAACTAGAATGGCAATGCTCAAGGAGCCATTGATCCCTCTGCCCTTCATTTAACCGCACGTGTGTATCATCCAGGTTGGCACAATCCACGAACTAATTGCACATTTGCGAACCTGGCACCCATTCAAAATTCTTTAACACCAACATGGAATTAAGTAACATCAGGACCTTAATTCTAAAACTTATGGAATGTTCCCACACACGGAAAGTTTGTAAGCCAACTACTCTGTGCTTTTATACCCCAAATTTTACCTAACCACTTTACTTATGGCCCACTAATATAAAACCAGTGCTCAGAGGAAACCATCATTGCTCGCCATGAAGAAATCTGCATTCCAATAGGAACTTTTCAAAGTCTGTGTCCATCGCAAAACCAAAGCCGGACAGGCCGTGAATAAAATCAGCACTCTTAGGCACCAGTTCATAGTCTCGAATATCGCCGTCTGGTGGGCTTCTGGTCGACCCGTGCCGGCTACCTCGCTCAGCCTCCACGGGGTGTCCACCGGTCACCTTGGTTGTAGACCATGGGCTCTCGCCACTATTCAACAAGCCTGGGCTCCTGATGCGACGTGGTGAACTTGAGTCGAGTCACCCTCGTGTTCTCATCGTTTTCACGTAAACCAAATCCACAGGTATGCGGGCCCATACACAAGCAGTCCTTTTATTGCTGCATTTCTCTGACCTCCACTCCATATGTAGATCCACGTGGTCACCCAGCAAGCAATGCAGCGTGCTCACTGGCTCTCTTTAACACACAGTCTCAGGGAGATGTTTTCTCCCTACTCCCAGATTTTTTTTTTTTAATTTCTGGCAAAGACTTATGGTTCCTGAGTACACGAAAGCACTGGTGGGCATCTATTTCACTGCATAGCTGTCTTCCCAGAGGTGGTCTAAACCCAGCTAAAGATCACCCCATTTTGGTGGCTCAAAGCAAGTGGGCTTACAAACTTTCATTTTTCCCACTTCCCATAGTTTCCCCAGAAAACCACTGAGTAAAGGGTGGCTTTGTCTGACCTCTGGATAGACAAGGAAGAAGAATTACCATGAGGGCAAGGTCAATTATATAGCTACTCTCCATCTTAAGATGAGTTTTTCCATTGCCCCACTGCTAGGTGTCCTATTTGTGACTCTGGCTCTCGTAGAGAAACGGGGGCACAGAAACTCATGTCTAAGTGAGACTCATATATCAAGGTTAAGTGTTCATCAAGCAGACATCCGAAAGCAGTGTGGTCCAAACCCACAAGTCCGACATTAACCCATTAACCCACATGTCCAACACCAATTGCAATGTCCTCCTCCATCTTTCAAAACAGACGGCATGTTGCTGGCTTAAGGAGGAGAGCCGAGGCAGTGAATGTGTAAGCAGAGCACCGTGGGCAGTGGATATGTCAGCATATCTCTGCACGGCTACTCCAACAGCCCAGGGCTTCCTCTGGGTTGGTCCATGTGTCTTCGGCTCAGGGACGTCTTGCCGGAAAGGAGCCTTGACAGCTAAAGCAGGGAACAAGCTGAGGCAGCTGCACCCTGCTCCCACGTTCAGAAATGAAGGGACCTAACTAGAATGGCAATGCTCAAGGAGCCATTGATCCCTCTGCCCTTCATTTAACCGCACGTGTGTATCATCCAGGTTGGCACAATCCACGAACTAATTGCACATTTGCGAACCTGGCACCCATTCAAAATTCTTTAACACCAACATGGAATTAAGTAACATCAGGACCTTAATTCTAAAACTTATGGAATGTTCCCCCACACGGAAAGTTTGTAAGCCAACTACTCTGTGCTTTTATACCCCAAATTTTACCTAACCACTTTACTTATGGCCCACTAATATAAAACCAGTGCTCAGAGGAAACCATCATTGCTCGCCATGAAGAAATCTGCATTCCAATAGGAACTTTTCAAAGTCTGTGTCCATCGCAAAACCAAAGCCGGACAGGCCGTGAATAAAATCAGCACTCTTAGGCACCAGTTCATAGTCTCGAATATCGCCGTCTGGTGGGCTTCTGGTCGACCCGTGCCGGCTACCTCGCTCAGCCTCCACGGGGTGTCCACCGGTCACCTTGGTTGTAGACCATGGGCTCTCGCCACTATTCAACAAGCCTGGGCTCCTGATGCGACGTGGTGAACTTGAGTCGAGTCACCCTCGTGTTCTCATCGTTTTCACGTAAACCAAATCCACAGGTATGCGGGCCCATACACAAGCAGTCCTTTTATTGCTGCATTTCTCTGACCTCCACTCCATATGTAGATCCACGTGGTCACCCAGCAAGCAATGCAGCGTGCTCACTGGCTCTCTTTAACACACAGTCTCAGGGAGATGTTTTCTCCCTACTCCCAGATTTTTTTTTTTTAATTTCTGGCAAAGACTTATGGTTCCTGAGTACACGAAAGCACTGGTGGGCATCTATTTCACTGCATAGCTGTCTTCCCAGAGGTGGTCTAAACCCAGCTAAAGATCACCCCATTTTGGTGGCTCAAAGCAAGTGGGCTTACAAACTTTCATTTTTCCCACTTCCCATAGTTTCCCCAGAAAACCACTGAGTAAAGGGTGGCTTTGTCTGACCTCTGGATAGACAAGGAAGAAGAATTACCATGAGGGCAAGGTCAATTATATAGCTACTCTCCATCTTAAGATGAGTTTTTCCATTGCCCCACTGCTAGGTGTCCTATTTGTGACTCTGGCTCTCGTAGAGAAACGGGGGCACAGAAACTCATGTCTAAGTGAGACTCATATATCAAGGTTAAGTGTTCATCAAGCAGACATCCGAAAGCAGTGTGGTCCAAACCCACAAGTCCGACATTAACCCATTAACCCACATGTCCAACACCAATTGCAATGTCCTCCTCCATCTTTCAAAACAGACGGCATGTTGCTGGCTTAAGGAGGAGAGCCGAGGCAGTGAATGTGTAAGCAGAGCACCGTGGGCAGTGGATATGTCAGCATATCTCTGCACGGCTACTCCAACAGCCCAGGGCTTCCTCTGGGTTGGTCCATGTGTCTTCGGCTCAGGGACGTCTTGCCGGAAAGGAGCCTTGACAGCTAAAGCAGGGAACAAGCTGAGGCAGCTGCACCCTGCTCCCACGTTCAGAAATGAAGGGACCTAACTAGAATGGCAATGCTCAAGGAGCCATTGATCCCTCTGCCCTTCATTTAACCGCACGTGTGTATCATCCAGGTTGGCACAATCCACGAACTAATTGCACATTTGCGAACCTGGCACCCATTCAAAATTCTTTAACACCAACATGGAATTAAGTAACATCAGGACCTTAATTCTAAAACTTATGGAATGTTCCCCCACACGGAAAGTTTGTAAGCCAACTACTCTGTGCTTTTATACCCCAAATTTTACCTAACCACTTTACTTATGGCCCACTAATATAAAACCAGTGCTCAGAGGAAACCATCATTGCTCGCCATGAAGAAATCTGCATTCCAATAGGAACTTTTCAAAGTCTGTGTCCATCGCAAAACCAAAGCCGGACAGGCCGTGAATAAAATCAGCACTCTTAGGCACCAGTTCATAGTCTCGAATATCGCCGTCTGGTGGGCTTCTGGTCGACCCGTGCTGGCTACCTCGCTCAGCCTCCACGGGGTGTCCACCGGTCACCTTGGTTGTAGACCATGGGCTCTCGCCACTATTCAACAAGCCTGGGCTCCTGATGCGACGTGGTGAACTTGAGTCGAGTCACCCTCGTGTTCTCATCGTTTTCACGTAAACCAAATCCACAGGTATGCGGGCCCATACACAAGCAGTCCTTTTATTGCTGCATTTCTCTGACCTCCACTCCATATGTAGATCCACGTGGTCACCCAGCAAGCAATGCAGCGTGCTCACTGGCTCTCTTTAACACACAGTCTCAGGGAGATGTTTTCTCCCTACTCCCAGATTTTTTTTTTTTAATTTCTGGCAAAGACTTATGGTTCCTGAGTACACGAAAGCACTGGTGGGCATCTATTTCACTGCATAGCTGTCTTCCCAGAGGTGGTCTAAACCCAGCTAAAGATCACCCCATTTTGGTGGCTCAAAGCAAGTGGGCTTACAAACTTTCATTTTTCCCACTTCCCATAGTTTCCCCAGAAAACCACTGAGTAAAGGGTGGCTTTGTCTGACCTCTGGATAGACAAGGAAGAAGAATTACCATGAGGGCAAGGTCAATTATATAGCTACTCTCCATCTTAAGATGAGTTTTTCCATTGCCCCACTGCTAGGTGTCCTATTTGTGACTCTGGCTCTCGTAGAGAAACGGGGGCACAGAAACTCATGTCTAAGTGAGACTCATATATCAAGGTTAAGTGTTCATCAAGCAGACATCCGAAAGCAGTGTGGTCCAAACCCACAAGTCCGACATTAACCCATTAACCCACATGTCCAACACCAATTGCAATGTCCTCCTCCATCTTTCAAAACAGACGGCATGTTGCTGGCTTAAGGAGGAGAGCCGAGGCAGTGAATGTGTAAGCAGAGCACCGTGGGCAGTGGATATGTCAGCATATCTCTGCACGGCTACTCCAACAGCCCAGGGCTTCCTCTGGGTTGGTCCATGTGTCTTCGGCTCAGGGACGTCTTGCCGGAAAGGAGCCTTGACAGCTAAAGCAGGGAACAAGCTGAGGCAGCTGCACCCTGCTCCCACGTTCAGAAATGAAGGGACCTAACTAGAATGGCAATGCTCAAGGAGCCATTGATCCCTCTGCCCTTCATTTAACCGCACGTGTGTATCATCCAGGTTGGCACAATCCACGAACTAATTGCACATTTGCTAACCTGGCACCCATTCAAAATTCTTTAACACCAACATGGAATTAAGTAACATCAGGACCTTAATTCTAAAACTTATGGAATGTTCCCCCACACGGAAAGTTTGTAAGCCAACTACTCTGTGCTTTTATACCCCAAATTTTACCTAACCACTTTACTTATGGCCCACTAATATAAAACCAGTGCTCAGAGGAAACCATCATTGCTCGCCATGAAGAAATCTGCATTCCAATAGGAACTTTTCAAAGTCTGTGTCCATCGCAAAACCAAAGCCGGACAGGCCGTGAATAAAATCAGCACTCTTAGGCACCAGTTCATAGTCTCGAATATCGCCGTCTGGTGGGCTTCTGGTCGACCCGTGCCGGCTACCTCGCTCAGCCTCCACGGGGTGTCCACCGGTCACCTTGGTTGTAGACCATGGGCTCTCGCCACTATTCAACAAGCCTGGGCTCCTGATGCGACGTGGTGAACTTGAGTCGAGTCACCCTCGTGTTCTCATCGTTTTCACGTAAACCAAATCCACAGGTATGCGGGCCCATACACAAGCAGTCCTTTTATTGCTGCATTTCTCTGACCTCCACTCCATATGTAGATCCACGTGGTCACCCAGCAAGCAATGCAGCGTGCTCACTGGCTCTCTTTAACACACAGTCTCAGGGAGATGTTTTCTCCCTACTCCCAGATTTTTTTTTTTTAATTTCTGGCAAAGACTTATGGTTCCTGAGTACACGAAAGCACTGGTGGGCATCTATTTCACTGCATAGCTGTCTTCCCAGAGGTGGTCTAAACCCAGCTAAAGATCACCCCATTTTGGTGGCTCAAAGCAAGTGGGCTTACAAACTTTCATTTTTCCCACTTCCCATAGTTTCCCCAGAAAACCACTGAGTAAAGGGTGGCTTTGTCTGACCTCTGGATAGACAAGGAAGAAGAATTACCATGAGGGCAAGGTCAATTATATAGCTACTCTCCATCTTAAGATGAGTTTTTCCATTGCCCCACTGCTAGGTGTCCTATTTGTGACTCTGGCTCTCGTAGAGAAACGGGGGCACAGAAACTCATGTCTAAGTGAGACTCATATATCAAGGTTAAGTGTTCATCAAGCAGACATCCGAAAGCAGTGTGGTCCAAACCCACAAGTCCGACATTAACCCATTAACCCACATGTCCAACACCAATTGCAATGTCCTCCTCCATCTTTCAAAACAGACGGCATGTTGCTGGCTTAAGGAGGAGAGCCGAGGCAGTGAATGTGTAAGCAGAGCACCGTGGGCAGTGGATATGTCAGCATATCTCTGCACGGCTACTCCAACAGCCCAGGGCTTCCTCTGGGTTGGTCCATGTGTCTTCGGCTCAGGGACGTCTTGCCGGAAAGGAGCCTTGACAGCTAAAGCAGGGAACAAGCTGAGGCAGCTGCACCCTGCTCCCACGTTCAGAAATGAAGGGACCTAACTAGAATGGCAATGCTCAAGGAGCCATTGATCCCTCTGCCCTTCATTTAACCGCACGTGTGTATCATCCAGGTTGGCACAATCCACGAACTAATTGCACATTTGCTAACCTGGCACCCATTCAAAATTCTTTAACACCAACATGGAATTAAGTAACATCAGGACCTTAATTCTAAAACTTATGGAATGTTCCCCCACACGGAAAGTTTGTAAGCCAACTACTCTGTGCTTTTATACCCCAAATTTTACCTAACCACTTTACTTATGGCCCACTAATATAAAACCAGTGCTCAGAGGAAACCATCATTGCTCGCCATGAAGAAATCTGCATTCCAATAGGAACTTTTCAAAGTCTGTGTCCATCGCAAAACCAAAGCCGGACAGGCCGTGAATAAAATCAGCACTCTTAGGCACCAGTTCATAGTCTCGAATATCGCCGTCTGGTGGGCTTCTGGTCGACCCGTGCCGGCTACCTCGCTCAGCCTCCACGGGGTGTCCACCGGTCACCTTGGTTGTAGACCATGGGCTCTCGCCACTATTCAACAAGCCTGGGCTCCTGATGCGACGTGGTGAACTTGAGTCGAGTCACCCTCGTGTTCTCATCGTTTTCACGTAAACCAAATCCACAGGTATGCGGGCCCATACACAAGCAGTCCTTTTATTGCTGCATTTCTCTGACCTCCACTCCATATGTAGATCCACGTGGTCACCCAGCAAGCAATGCAGCGTGCTCACAGGCTCTCTTTAACACACAGTCTCAGGGAGATGTTTTCTCCCTACTCCCAGATTTTTTTTTTTAATTTCTGGCAAAGACTTATGGTTCCTGAGTACACGAAAGCACTGGTGGGCATCTATTTCACTGCATAGCTGTCTTCCCAGAGGTGGTCTAAACCCAGCTAAAGGTCACCCCATTTTGGTGGCTCAAAGCAAGTGGGCTTACAAACTTTCATTTTTCCCACTTCCCATAGTTTCCCCAGAAAACCACTGAGTAAAGGGTGGCTTTGTCTGACCTCTGGATAGACAAGGAAGAAGAATTACCATGAGGGCAAGGTCAATTATATAGCTACTCTCCATCTTAAGATGAGTTTTTCCATTGCCCCACTGCTAGGTGTCCTATTTGTGACTCTGGCTCTCGTAGAGAAACGGGGGCACAGAAACTCATGTCTAAGTGAGACTCATATATCAAGGTTAAGTGTTCATCAAGC
Source organism: Tenrec ecaudatus (assembly GCF_050624435.1). NCBI lineage: Eukaryota > Metazoa > Chordata > Mammalia > Afrosoricida > Tenrecidae > Tenrec > Tenrec ecaudatus. Next base: position 92,758,137 of record NC_134541.1, on the reverse strand, counting down.
AGACATCCGAAAGCAGTGTGGTCCAAACCCACAAGTCCGACATTAACCCATTAACCCACATGTCCAACACCAATTGCAATGTCCTCCTCCATCTTTCAAAACAGACGGCATGTTGCTGGCTTAAGGAGGAGAGCCGAGGCAGTGAATGTGTAAGCAGAGCACCGTGGGCAGTGGATATGTCAGCATATCTCTGCACGGCTACTCCAACAGCCCAGGGCTTCCTCTGGGTTGGTCCATGTGTCTTCGGCTCAGGGACGTCTTGCCGGAAAGGAGCCTTGACAGCTAAAGCAGGGAACAAGCTGAGGCAGCTGCACCCTGCTCCCACGTTCAGAAATGAAGGGACCTAACTAGAATGGCAATGCTCAAGGAGCCATTGATCCCTCTGCCCTTCATTTAACCGCACGTGTGTATCATCCAGGTTGGCACAATCCACGAACTAATTGCACATTTGCGAACCTGGCACCCATTCAAAATTCTTTAACACCAACATGGAATTAAGTAACATCAGGACCTTAATTCTAAAACTTATGGAATGTTCCCCCACACGGAAAGTTTGTAAGCCAACTACTCTGTGCTTTTATACCCCAAATTTTACCTAACCACTTTACTTATGGCCCACTAATATAAAACCAGTGCTCAGAGGAAACCATCATTGCTCGCCATGAAGAAATCTGCATTCCAATAGGAACTTTTCAAAGTCTGTGTCCATCGCAAAACCAAAGCCGGACAGGCCGTGAATAAAATCAGCACTCTTAGGCACCAGTTCATAGTCTCGAATATCGCCGTCTGGTGGGCTTCTGGTCGACCCGTGCCGGCTACCTCGCTCAGCCTCCACGGGGTGTCCACCGGTCACCTTGGTTGTAGACCATGGGCTCTCGCCACTATTCAACAAGCCTGGGCTCCTGATGCGACGTGGTGAACTTGAGTCGAGTCACCCTCGTGTTCTCATCGTTTTCACGTAAACCAAATCCACAGGTATGCGGGCCCATACACAAGCAGTCCTTTTATTGCTGCATTTCTCTGACCTCCACTCCATATGTAGATCCACGTGGTCACCCAGCAAGCAATGCAGCGTGCTCACTGGCTCTCTTTAACACACAGTCTCAGGGAGATGTTTTCTCCCTACTCCCAGATTTTTTTTTTTTAATTTCTGGCAAAGACTTATGGTTCCTGAGTACACGAAAGCACTGGTGGGCATCTATTTCACTGCATAGCTGTCTTCCCAGAGGTGGTCTAAACCCAGCTAAAGATCACCCCATTTTGGTGGCTCAAAGCAAGTGGGCTTACAAACTTTCATTTTTCCCACTTCCCATAGTTTCCCCAGAAAACCACTGAGTAAAGGGTGGCTTTGTCTGACCTCTGGATAGACAAGGAAGAAGAATTACCATGAGGGCAAGGTCAATTATATAGCTACTCTCCATCTTAAGATGAGTTTTTCCATTGCCCCACTGCTAGGTGTCCTATTTGTGACTCTGGCTCTCGTAGAGAAACGGGGGCACAGAAACTCATGTCTAAGTGAGACTCATATATCAAGGTTAAGTGTTCATCAAGCAGACATCCGAAAGCAGTGTGGTCCAAACCCACAAGTCCGACATTAACCCATTAACCCACATGTCCAACACCAATTGCAATGTCCTCCTCCATCTTTCAAAACAGACGGCATGTTGCTGGCTTAAGGAGGAGAGCCGAGGCAGTGAATGTGTAAGCAGAGCACCGTGGGCAGTGGATATGTCAGCATATCTCTGCACGGCTACTCCAACAGCCCAGGGCTTCCTCTGGGTTGGTCCATGTGTCTTCGGCTCAGGGACGTCTTGCCGGAAAGGAGCCTTGACAGCTAAAGCAGGGAACAAGCTGAGGCAGCTGCACCCTGCTCCCACGTTCAGAAATGAAGGGACCTAACTAGAATGGCAATGCTCAAGGAGCCATTGATCCCTCTGCCCTTCATTTAACCGCACGTGTGTATCATCCAGGTTGGCACAATCCACGAACTAATTGCACATTTGCTAACCTGGCACCCATTCAAAATTCTTTAACACCAACATGGAATTAAGTAACATCAGGACCTTAATTCTAAAACTTATGGAATGTTCCCCCACACGGAAAGTTTGTAAGCCAACTACTCTGTGCTTTTATACCCCAAATTTTACCTAACCACTTTACTTATGGCCCACTAATATAAAACCAGTGCTCAGAGGAAACCATCATTGCTCGCCATGAAGAAATCTGCATTCCAATAGGAACTTTTCAAAGTCTGTGTCCATCGCAAAACCAAAGCCGGACAGGCCGTGAATAAAATCAGCACTCTTAGGCACCAGTTCATAGTCTCGAATATCGCCGTCTGGTGGGCTTCTGGTCGACCCGTGCCGGCTACCTCGCTCAGCCTCCACGGGGTGTCCACCGGTCACCTTGGTTGTAGACCATGGGCTCTCGCCACTATTCAACAAGCCTGGGCTCCTGATGCGACGTGGTGAACTTGAGTCGAGTCACCCTCGTGTTCTCATCGTTTTCACGTAAACCAAATCCACAGGTATGCGGGCCCATACACAAGCAGTCCTTTTATTGCTGCATTTCTCTGACCTCCACTCCATATGTAGATCCACGTGGTCACCCAGCAAGCAATGCAGCGTGCTCACAGGCTCTCTTTAACACACAGTCTCAGGGAGATGTTTTCTCCCTACTCCCAGATTTTTTTTTTTAATTTCTGGCAAAGACTTATGGTTCCTGAGTACACGAAAGCACTGGTGGGCATCTATTTCACTGCATAGCTGTCTTCCCAGAGGTGGTCTAAACCCAGCTAAAGGTCACCCCATTTTGGTGGCTCAAAGCAAGTGGGCTTACAAACTTTCATTTTTCCCACTTCCCATAGTTTCCCCAGAAAACCACTGAGTAAAGGGTGGCTTTGTCTGACCTCTGGATAGACAAGGAAGAAGAATTACCATGAGGGCAAGGTCAATTATATAGCTACTCTCCATCTTAAGATGAGTTTTTCCATTGCCCCACTGCTAGGTGTCCTATTTGTGACTCTGGCTCTCGTAGAGAAACGGGGGCACAGAAACTCATGTCTAAGTGAGACTCATATATCAAGGTTAAGTGTTCATCAAGCAGACATCCGAAAGCAGTGTGGTCCAAACCCACAAGTCCGACATTAACCCATTAACCCACATGTCCAACACCAATTGCAATGTCCTCCTCCATCTTTCAAAACAGACGGCATGTTGCTGGCTTAAGGAGGAGAGCCGAGGCAGTGAATGTGTAAGCAGAGCACCGTGGGCAGTGGATATGTCAGCATATCTCTGCACGGCTACTCCAACAGCCCAGGGCTTCCTCTGGGTTGGTCCATGTGTCTTCGGCTCAGGGACGTCTTGCCGGAAAGGAGCCTTGACAGCTAAAGCAGGGAACAAGCTGAGGCAGCTGCACCCTGCTCCCACGTTCAGAAATGAAGGGACCTAACTAGAATGGCAATGCTCAAGGAGCCATTGATCCCTCTGCCCTTCATTTAACCGCACGTGTGTATCATCCAGGTTGGCACAATCCACGAACTAATTGCACATTTGCGAACCTGGCACCCATTCAAAATTCTTTAACACCAACATGGAATTAAGTAACATCAGGACCTTAATTCTAAAACTTATGGAATGTTCCCCCACACGGAAAGTTTGTAAGCCAACTACTCTGTGCTTTTATACCCCAAATTTTACCTAACCACTTTACTTATGGCCCACTAATATAAAACCAGTGCTCAGAGGAAACCATCATTGCTCGCCATGAAGAAATCTGCATTCCAATAGGAACTTTTCAAAGTCTGTGTCCATCGCAAAACCAAAGCCGGACAGGCCGTGAATAAAATCAGCACTCTTAGGCACCAGTTCATAGTCTCGAATATCGCCGTCTGGTGGGCTTCTGGTCGACCCGTGCCAGCTACCTCGCTCAGCCTCCACGGGGTGTCCACCGGTCACCTTGGTTGTAGACCATGGGCTCTCGCCACTATTCAACAAGCCTGGGCTCCTGATGCGACGTGGTGAACTTGAGTCGAGTCACCCTCGTGTTCTCATCGTTTTCACGTAAACCAAATCCACAGGTATGCGGGCCCATACACAAGCAGTCCTTTTATTGCTGCATTTCTCTGACCTCCACTCCATATGTAGATCCACGTGGTCACCCAGCAAGCAATGCAGCGTGCTCACTGGCTCTCTTTAACACACAGTCTCAGGGAGATGTTTTCTCCCTACTCCCAGATTTTTTTTTTTTAATTTCTGGCAAAGACTTATGGTTCCTGAGTACACGAAAGCACTGGTGGGCATCTATTTCACTGCATAGCTGTCTTCCCAGAGGTGGTCTAAACCCAGCTAAAGATCACCCCATTTTGGTGGCTCAAAGCAAGTGGGCTTACAAACTTTCATTTTTCCCACTTCCCATAGTTTCCCCAGAAAACCACTGAGTAAAGGGTGGCTTTGTCTGACCTCTGGATAGACAAGGAAGAAGAATTACCATGAGGGCAAGGTCAATTATATAGCTACTCTCCATCTTAAGATGAGTTTTTCCATTGCCCCACTGCTAGGTGTCCTATTTGTGACTCTGGCTCTCGTAGAGAAACGGGGGCACAGAAACTCATGTCTAAGTGAGACTCATATATCAAGGTTAAGTGTTCATCAAGCAGACATCCGAAAGCAGTGTGGTCCAAACCCACAAGTCCGACATTAACCCATTAACCCACATGTCCAACACCAATTGCAATGTCCTCCTCCATCTTTCAAAACAGACGGCATGTTGCTGGCTTAAGGAGGAGAGCCGAGGCAGTGAATGTGTAAGCAGAGCACCGTGGGCAGTGGATATGTCAGCATATCTCTGCACGGCTACTCCAACAGCCCAGGGCTTCCTCTGGGTTGGTCCATGTGTCTTCGGCTCAGGGACGTCTTGCCGGAAAGGAGCCTTGACAGCTAAAGCAGGGAACAAGCTGAGGCAGCTGCACCCTGCTCCCACGTTCAGAAATGAAGGGACCTAACTAGAATGGCAATGCTCAAGGAGCCATTGATCCCTCTGCCCTTCATTTAACCGCACGTGTGTATCATCCAGGTTGGCACAATCCACGAACTAATTGCACATTTGCGAACCTGGCACCCATTCAAAATTCTTTAACACCAACATGGAATTAAGTAACATCAGGACCTTAATTCTAAAACTTATGGAATGTTCCCCCACATGGAAAGTTTGTAAGCCAACTACTCTGTGCTTTTATACCCCAAATTTTACCTAACCACTTTACTTATGGCCCACTAATATAAAACCAGTGCTCAGAGGAAACCATCATTGCTCGCCATGAAGAAATCTGCATTCCAATAGGAACTTTTCAAAGTCTGTGTCCATCGCAAAACCAAAGCCGGACAGGCCGTGAATAAAATCAGCACTCTTAGGCACCAGTTCATAGTCTCGAATATCGCCGTCTGGTGGGCTTCTGGTCGACCCGTGCCGGCTACCTCGCTCAGCCTCCACGGGGTGTCCACCGGTCACCTTGGTTGTAGACCATGGGCTCTCGCCACTATTCAACAAGCCTGGGCTCCTGATGCGACGTGGTGAACTTGAGTCGAGTCACCCTCGTGTTCTCATCGTTTTCACGTAAACCAAATCCACAGGTATGCGGGCCCATACACAAGCAGTCCTTTTATTGCTGCATTTCTCTGACCTCCACTCCATATGTAGATCCACGTGGTCACCCAGCAAGCAATGCAGCGTGCTCACTGGCTCTCTTTAACACACAGTCTCAGGGAGATGTTTTCTCCCTACTCCCAGATTTTTTTTTTTTAATTTCTGGCAAAGACTTATGGTTCCTGAGTACACGAAAGCACTGGTGGGCATCTATTTCACTGCATAGCTGTCTTCCCAGAGGTGGTCTAAACCCAGCTAAAGATCACCCCATTTTGGTGGCTCAAAGCAAGTGGGCTTACAAACTTTCATTTTTCCCACTTCCCATAGTTTCCCCAGAAAACCACTGAGTAAAGGGTGGCTTTGTCTGACCTCTGGATAGACAAGGAAGAAGAATTACCATGAGGGCAAGGTCAATTATATAGCTACTCTCCATCTTAAGATGAGTTTTTCCATTGCCCCACTGCTAGGTGTCCTATTTGTGACTCTGGCTCTCGTAGAGAAACGGGGGCACAGAAACTCATGTCTAAGTGAGACTCATATATCAAGGTTAAGTGTTCATCAAGCAGACATCCGAAAGCAGTGTGGTCCAAACCCACAAGTCCGACATTAACCCATTAACCCACATGTCCAACACCAATTGCAATGTCCTCCTCCATCTTTCAAAACAGACGGCATGTTGCTGGCTTAAGGAGGAGAGCCGAGGCAGTGAATGTGTAAGCAGAGCACCGTGGGCAGTGGATATGTCAGCATATCTCTGCACGGCTACTCCAACAGCCCAGGGCTTCCTCTGGGTTGGTCCATGTGTCTTCGGCTCAGGGACGTCTTGCCGGAAAGGAGCCTTGACAGCTAAAGCAGGGAACAAGCTGAGGCAGCTGCACCCTGCTCCCACGTTCAGAAATGAAGGGACCTAACTAGAATGGCAATGCTCAAGGAGCCATTGATCCCTCTGCCCTTCATTTAACCGCACGTGTGTATCATCCAGGTTGGCACAATCCACGAACTAATTGCACATTTGCGAACCTGGCACCCATTCAAAATTCTTTAACACCAACATGGAATTAAGTAACATCAGGACCTTAATTCTAAAACTTATGGAATGTTCCCCCACACGGAAAGTTTGTAAGCCAACTACTCTGTGCTTTTATACCCCAAATTTTACCTAACCACTTTACTTATGGCCCACTAATATAAAACCAGTGCTCAGAGGAAACCATCATTGCTCGCCATGAAGAAATCTGCATTCCAATAGGAACTTTTCAAAGTCTGTGTCCATCGCAAAACCAAAGCCGGACAGGCCGTGAATAAAATCAGCACTCTTAGGCACCAGTTCATAGTCTCGAATATCGCCGTCTGGTGGGCTTCTGGTCGACCCGTGCCGGCTACCTCGCTCAGCCTCCACGGGGTGTCCACCGGTCACCTTGGTTGTAGACCATGGGCTCTCGCCACTATTCAACAAGCCTGGGCTCCTGATGCGACGTGGTGAACTTGAGTCGAGTCACCCTCGTGTTCTCATCGTTTTCACGTAAACCAAATCCACAGGTATGCGGGCCCATACACAAGCAGTCCTTTTATTGCTGCATTTCTCTGACCTCCACTCCATATGTAGATCCACGTGGTCACCCAGCAAGCAATGCAGCGTGCTCACTGGCTCTCTTTAACACACAGTCTCAGGGAGATGTTTTCTCCCTACTCCCAGATTTTTTTTTTTTAATTTCTGGCAAAGACTTATGGTTCCTGAGTACACGAAAGCACTGGTGGGCATCTATTTCACTGCATAGCTGTCTTCCCAGAGGTGGTCTAAACCCAGCTAAAGATCACCCCATTTTGGTGGCTCAAAGCAAGTGGGCTTACAAACTTTCATTTTTCCCACTTCCCATAGTTTCCCCAGAAAACCACTGAGTAAAGGGTGGCTTTGTCTGACCTCTGGATAGACAAGGAAGAAGAATTACCATGAGGGCAAGGTCAATTATATAGCTACTCTCCATCTTAAGATGAGTTTTTCCATTGCCCCACTGCTAGGTGTCCTATTTGTGACTCTGGCTCTCGTAGAGAAACGGGGGCACAGAAACTCATGTCTAAGTGAGACTCATATATCAAGGTTAAGTGTTCATCAAGCAGACATCCGAAAGCAGTGTGGTCCAAACCCACAAGTCCGACATTAACCCATTAACCCACATGTCCAACACCAATTGCAATGTCCTCCTCCATCTTTCAAAACAGACGGCATGTTGCTGGCTTAAGGAGGAGAGCCGAGGCAGTGAATGTGTAAGCAGAGCACCGTGGGCAGTGGATATGTCAGCATATCTCTGCACGGCTACTCCAACAGCCCAGGGCTTCCTCTGGGTTGGTCCATGTGTCTTCGGCTCAGGGACGTCTTGCCGGAAAGGAGCCTTGACAGCTAAAGCAGGGAACAAGCTGAGGCAGCTGCACCCTGCTCCCACGTTCAGAAATGAAGGGACCTAACTAGAATGGCAATGCTCAAGGAGCCATTGATCCCTCTGCCCTTCATTTAACCGCACGTGTGTATCATCCAGGTTGGCACAATCCACGAACTAATTGCACATTTGCGAACCTGGCACCCATTCAAAATTCTTTAACACCAACATGGAATTAAGTAACATCAGGACCTTAATTCTAAAACTTATGGAATGTTCCCCCACACGGAAAGTTTGTAAGCCAACTACTCTGTGCTTTTATACCCCAAATTTTACCTAACCACTTTACTTATGGCCCACTAATATAAAACCAGTGCTCAGAGGAAACCATCATTGCTCGCCATGAAGAAATCTGCATTCCAATAGGAACTTTTCAAAGTCTGTGTCCATCGCAAAACCAAAGCCGGACAGGCCGTGAATAAAATCAGCACTCTTAGGCACCAGTTCATAGTCTCGAATATCGCCGTCTGGTGGGCTTCTGGTCGACCCGTGCCGGCTACCTCGCTCAGCCTCCACGGGGTGTCCACCGGTCACCTTGGTTGTAGACCATGGGCTCTCGCCACTATTCAACAAGCCTGGGCTCCTGATGCGACGTGGTGAACTTGAGTCGAGTCACCCTCGTGTTCTCATCGTTTTCACGTAAACCAAATCCACAGGTATGCGGGCCCATACACAAGCAGTCCTTTTATTGCTGCATTTCTCTGACCTCCACTCCATATGTAGATCCACGTGGTCACCCAGCAAGCAATGCAGCGTGCTCACAGGCTCTCTTTAACACACAGTCTCAGGGAGATGTTTTCTCCCTACTCCCAGATTTTTTTTTTTTAATTTCTGGCAAAGACTTATGGTTCCTGAGTACACGAAAGCACTGGTGGGCATCTATTTCACTGCATAGCTGTCTTCCCAGAGGTGGTCTAAACCCAGCTAAAGATCACCCCATTTTGGTGGCTCAAAGCAAGTGGGCTTACAAACTTTCATTTTTCCCACTTCCCATAGTTTCCCCAGAAAACCACTGAGTAAAGGGTGGCTTTGTCTGACCTCTGGATAGACAAGGAAGAAGAATTACCATGAGGGCAAGGTCAATTATATAGCTACTCTCCATCTTAAGATGAGTTTTTCCATTGCCCCACTGCTAGGTGTCCTATTTGTGACTCTGGCTCTCGTAGAGAAACGGGGGCACAGAAACTCATGTCTAAGTGAGACTCATATATCAAGGTTAAGTGTTCATCAAGCAGACATCCGAAAGCAGTGTGGTCCAAACCCACAAGTCCGACATTAACCCATTAACCCACATGTCCAACACCAATTGCAATGTCCTCCTCCATCTTTCAAAACAGACGGCATGTTGCTGGCTTAAGGAGGAGAGCCGAGGCAGTGAATGTGTAAGCAGAGCACCGTGGGCAGTGGATATGTCAGCATATCTCTGCACGGCTACTCCAACAGCCCAGGGCTTCCTCTGGGTTGGTCCATGTGTCTTCGGCTCAGGGACGTCTTGCCGGAAAGGAGCCTTGACAGCTAAAGCAGGGAACAAGCTGAGGCAGCTGCACCCTGCTCCCACGTTCAGAAATGAAGGGACCTAACTAGAATGGCAATGCTCAAGGAGCCATTGATCCCTCTGCCCTTCATTTAACCGCACGTGTGTATCATCCAGGTTGGCACAATCCACGAACTAATTGCACATTTGCGAACCTGGCACCCATTCAAAATTCTTTAACACCAACATGGAATTAAGTAACATCAGGACCTTAATTCTAAAACTTATGGAATGTTCCCCCACACGGAAAGTTTGTAAGCCAACTACTCTGTGCTTTTATACCCCAAATTTTACCTAACCACTTTACTTATGGCCCACTAATATAAAACCAGTGCTCAGAGGAAACCATCATTGCTCGCCATGAAGAAATCTGCATTCCAATAGGAACTTTTCAAAGTCTGTGTCCATCGCAAAACCAAAGCCGGACAGGCCGTGAATAAAATCAGCACTCTTAGGCACCAGTTCATAGTCTCGAATATCGCCGTCTGGTGGGCTTCTGGTCGACCCGTGCCGGCTACCTCGCTCAGCCTCCACGGGGTGTCCACCGGTCACCTTGGTTGTAGACCATGGGCTCTCGCCACTATTCAACAAGCCTGGGCTCCTGATGCGACGTGGTGAACTTGAGTCGAGTCACCCTCGTGTTCTCATCGTTTTCACGTAAACCAAATCCACAGGTATGCGGGCCCATACACAAGCAGTCCTTTTATTGCTGCATTTCTCTGACCTCCACTCCATATGTAGATCCACGTGGTCACCCAGCAAGCAATGCAGCGTGCTCACTGGCTCTCTTTAACACACAGTCTCAGGGAGATGTTTTCTCCCTACTCCCAGATTTTTTTTTTTAATTTCTGGCAAAGACTTATGGTTCCTGAGTACACGAAAGCACTGGTGGGCATCTATTTCACTGCATAGCTGTCTTCCCAGAGGTGGTCTAAACCCAGCTAAAGATCACCCCATTTTGGTGGCTCAAAGCAAGTGGGCTTACAAACTTTCATTTTTCCCACTTCCCATAGTTTCCCCAGAAAACCACTGAGTAAAGGGTGGCTTTGTCTGACCTCTGGATAGACAAGGAAGAAGAATTACCATGAGGGCAAGGTCAATTATATAGCTACTCTCCATCTTAAGATGAGTTTTTCCATTGCCCCACTGCTAGGTGTCCTATTTGTGACTCTGGCTCTCGTAGAGAAACGGGGGCACAGAAACTCATGTCTAAGTGAGACTCATATATCAAGGTTAAGTGTTCATCAAGCAGACATCCGAAAGCAGTGTGGTCCAAACCCACAAGTCCGACATTAACCCATTAACCCACATGTCCAACACCAATTGCAATGTCCTCCTCCATCTTTCAAAACAGACGGCATGTTGCTGGCTTAAGGAGGAGAGCCGAGGCAGTGAATGTGTAAGCAGAGCACCGTGGGCAGTGGATATGTCAGCATATCTCTGCACGGCTACTCCAACAGCCCAGGGCTTCCTCTGGGTTGGTCCATGTGTCTTCGGCTCAGGGACGTCTTGCCGGAAAGGAGCCTTGACAGCTAAAGCAGGGAACAAGCTGAGGCAGCTGCACCCTGCTCCCACGTTCAGAAATGAAGGGACCTAACTAGAATGGCAATGCTCAAGGAGCCATTGATCCCTCTGCCCTTCATTTAACCGCACGTGTGTATCATCCAGGTTGGCACAATCCACGAACTAATTGCACATTTGCGAACCTGGCACCCATTCAAAATTCTTTAACACCAACATGGAATTAAGTAACATCAGGACCTTAATTCTAAAACTTATGGAATGTTCCCCCACACGGAAAGTTTGTAAGCCAACTACTCTGTGCTTTTATACCCCAAATTTTACCTAACCACTTTACTTATGGCCCACTAATATAAAACCAGTGCTCAGAGGAAACCATCATTGCTCGCCATGAAGAAATCTGCATTCCAATAGGAACTTTTCAAAGTCTGTGTCCATCGCAAAACCAAAGCCGGACAGGCCGTGAATAAAATCAGCACTCTTAGGCACCAGTTCATAGTCTCGAATATCGCCGTCTGGTGGGCTTCTGGTCGACCCGTGCCGGCTACCTCGCTCAGCCTCCACGGGGTGTCCACCGGTCACCTTGGTTGTAGACCATGGGCTCTCGCCACTATTCAACAAGCCTGGGCTCCTGATGCGACGTGGTGAACTTGAGTCGAGTCACCCTCGTGTTCTCATCGTTTTCACGTAAACCAAATCCACAGGTATGCGGGCCCATACACAAGCAGTCCTTTTATTGCTGCATTTCTCTGACCTCCACTCCATATGTAGATCCACGTGGTCACCCAGCAAGCAATGCAGCGTGCTCACAGGCTCTCTTTAACACACAGTCTCAGGGAGATGTTTTCTCCCTACTCCCAGATTTTTTTTTTTTAATTTCTGGCAAAGACTTATGGTTCCTGAGTACACGAAAGCACTGGTGGGCATCTATTTCACTGCATAGCTGTCTTCCCAGAGGTGGTCTAAACCCAGCTAAAGATCACCCCATTTTGGTGGCTCAAAGCAAGTGGGCTTACAAACTTTCATTTTTCCCACTTCCCATAGTTTCCCCAGAAAACCACTGAGTAAAGGGTGGCTTTGTCTGACCTCTGGATAGACAAGGAAGAAGAATTACCATGAGGGCAAGGTCAATTATATAGCTACTCTCCATCTTAAGATGAGTTTTTCCATTGCCCCACTGCTAGGTGTCCTATTTGTGACTCTGGCTCTCGTAGAGAAACGGGGGCACAGAAACTCATGTCTAAGTGAGACTCATATATCAAGGTTAAGTGTTCATCAAGCAGACATCCGAAAGCAGTGTGGTCCAAACCCACAAGTCCGACATTAACCCATTAACCCACATGTCCAACACCAATTGCAATGTCCTCCTCCATCTTTCAAAACAGACGGCATGTTGCTGGCTTAAGGAGGAGAGCCGAGGCAGTGAATGTGTAAGCAGAGCACCGTGGGCAGTGGATATGTCAGCATATCTCTGCACGGCTACTCCAACAGCCCAGGGCTTCCTCTGGGTTGGTCCATGTGTCTTCGGCTCAGGGACGTCTTGCCGGAAAGGAGCCTTGACAGCTAAAGCAGGGAACAAGCTGAGGCAGCTGCACCCTGCTCCCACGTTCAGAAATGAAGGGACCTAACTAGAATGGCAATGCTCAAGGAGCCATTGATCCCTCTGCCCTTCATTTAACCGCACGTGTGTATCATCCAGGTTGGCACAATCCACGAACTAATTGCACATTTGCGAACCTGGCACCCATTCAAAATTCTTTAACACCAACATGGAATTAAGTAACATCAGGACCTTAATTCTAAAACTTATGGAATGTTCCCCCACACGGAAAGTTTGTAAGCCAACTACTCTGTGCTTTTATACCCCAAATTTTACCTAACCACTTTACTTATGGCCCACTAATATAAAACCAGTGCTCAGAGGAAACCATCATTGCTCGCCATGAAGAAATCTGCATTCCAATAGGAACTTTTCAAAGTCTGTGTCCATCGCAAAACCAAAGCCGGACAGGCCGTGAATAAAATCAGCACTCTTAGGCACCAGTTCATAGTCTCGAATATCGCCGTCTGGTGGGCTTCTGGTCGACCCGTGCCGGCTACCTCGCTCAGCCTCCACGGGGTGTCCACCGGTCACCTTGGTTGTAGACCATGGGCTCTCGCCACTATTCAACAAGCCTGGGCTCCTGATGCGACGTGGTGAACTTGAGTCGAGTCACCCTCGTGTTCTCATCGTTTTCACGTAAACCAAATCCACAGGTATGCGGGCCCATACACAAGCAGTCCTTTTATTGCTGCATTTCTCTGACCTCCACTCCATATGTAGATCCACGTGGTCACCCAGCAAGCAATGCAGCGTGCTCACTGGCTCTCTTTAACACACAGTCTCAGGGAGATGTTTTCTCCCTACTCCCAGATTTTTTTTTTTAATTTCTGGCAAAGACTTATGGTTCCTGAGTACACGAAAGCACTGGTGGGCATCTATTTCACTGCATAGCTGTCTTCCCAGAGGTGGTCTAAACCCAGCTAAAGATCACCCCATTTTGGTGGCTCAAAGCAAGTGGGCTTACAAACTTTCATTTTTCCCACTTCCCATAGTTTCCCCAGAAAACCACTGAGTAAAGGGTGGCTTTGTCTGACCTCTGGATAGACAAGGAAGAAGAATTACCATGAGGGCAAGGTCAATTATATAGCTACTCTCCATCTTAAGATGAGTTTTTCCATTGCCCCACTGCTAGGTGTCCTATTTGTGACTCTGGCTCTCGTAGAGAAACGGGGGCACAGAAACTCATGTCTAAGTGAGACTCATATATCAAGGTTAAGTGTTCATCAAGCAGACATCCGAAAGCAGTGTGGTCCAAACCCACAAGTCCGACATTAACCCATTAACCCACATGTCCAACACCAATTGCAATGTCCTCCTCCATCTTTCAAAACAGACGGCATGTTGCTGGCTTAAGGAGGAGAGCCGAGGCAGTGAATGTGTAAGCAGAGCACCGTGGGCAGTGGATATGTCAGCATATCTCTGCACGGCTACTCCAACAGCCCAGGGCTTCCTCTGGGTTGGTCCATGTGTCTTCGGCTCAGGGACGTCTTGCCGGAAAGGAGCCTTGACAGCTAAAGCAGGGAACAAGCTGAGGCAGCTGCACCCTGCTCCCACGTTCAGAAATGAAGGGACCTAACTAGAATGGCAATGCTCAAGGAGCCATTGATCCCTCTGCCCTTCATTTAACCGCACGTGTGTATCATCCAGGTTGGCACAATCCACGAACTAATTGCACATTTGCGAACCTGGCACCCATTCAAAATTCTTTAACACCAACATGGAATTAAGTAACATCAGGACCTTAATTCTAAAACTTATGGAATGTTCCCCCACACGGAAAGTTTGTAAGCCAACTACTCTGTGCTTTTATACCCCAAATTTTACCTAACCACTTTACTTATGGCCCACTAATATAAAACCAGTGCTCAGAGGAAACCATCATTGCTCGCCATGAAGAAATCTGCATTCCAATAGGAACTTTTCAAAGTCTGTGTCCATCGCAAAACCAAAGCCGGACAGGCCGTGAATAAAATCAGCACTCTTAGGCACCAGTTCATAGTCTCGAATATCGCCGTCTGGTGGGCTTCTGGTCGACCCGTGCCGGCTACCTCGCTCAGCCTCCACGGGGTGTCCACCGGTCACCTTGGTTGTAGACCATGGGCTCTCGCCACTATTCAACAAGCCTGGGCTCCTGATGCGACGTGGTGAACTTGAGTCGAGTCACCCTCGTGTTCTCATCGTTTTCACGTAAACCAAATCCACAGGTATGCGGGCCCATACACAAGCAGTCCTTTTATTGCTGCATTTCTCTGACCTCCACTCCATATGTAGATCCACGTGGTCACCCAGCAAGCAATGCAGCGTGCTCACAGGCTCTCTTTAACACACAGTCTCAGGGAGATGTTTTCTCCCTACTCCCAGATTTTTTTTTTTTAATTTCTGGCAAAGACTTATGGTTCCTGAGTACACGAAAGCACTGGTGGGCATCTATTTCACTGCATAGCTGTCTTCCCAGAGGTGGTCTAAACCCAGCTAAAGATCACCCCATTTTGGTGGCTCAAAGCAAGTGGGCTTACAAACTTTCATTTTTCCCACTTCCCATAGTTTCCCCAGAAAACCACTGAGTAAAGGGTGGCTTTGTCTGACCTCTGGATAGACAAGGAAGAAGAATTACCATGAGGGCAAGGTCAATTATATAGCTACTCTCCATCTTAAGATGAGTTTTTCCATTGCCCCACTGCTAGGTGTCCTATTTGTGACTCTGGCTCTCGTAGAGAAACGGGGGCACAGAAACTCATGTCTAAGTGAGACTCATATATCAAGGTTAAGTGTTCATCAAGCAGACATCCGAAAGCAGTGTGGTCCAAACCCACAAGTCCGACATTAACCCATTAACCCACATGTCCAACACCAATTGCAATGTCCTCCTCCATCTTTCAAAACAGACGGCATGTTGCTGGCTTAAGGAGGAGAGCCGAGGCAGTGAATGTGTAAGCAGAGCACCGTGGGCAGTGGATATGTCAGCATATCTCTGCACGGCTACTCCAACAGCCCAGGGCTTCCTCTGGGTTGGTCCATGTGTCTTCGGCTCAGGGACGTCTTGCCGGAAAGGAGCCTTGACAGCTAAAGCAGGGAACAAGCTGAGGCAGCTGCACCCTGCTCCCACGTTCAGAAATGAAGGGACCTAACTAGAATGGCAATGCTCAAGGAGCCATTGATCCCTCTGCCCTTCATTTAACCGCACGTGTGTATCATCCAGGTTGGCACAATCCACGAACTAATTGCACATTTGCGAACCTGGCACCCATTCAAAATTCTTTAACACCAACATGGAATTAAGTAACATCAGGACCTTAATTCTAAAACTTATGGAATGTTCCCCCACACGGAAAGTTTGTAAGCCAACTACTCTGTGCTTTTATACCCCAAATTTTACCTAACCACTTTACTTATGGCCCACTAATATAAAACCAGTGCTCAGAGGAAACCATCATTGCTCGCCATGAAGAAATCTGCATTCCAATAGGAACTTTTCAAAGTCTGTGTCCATCGCAAAACCAAAGCCGGACAGGCCGTGAATAAAATCAGCACTCTTAGGCACCAGTTCATAGTCTCGAATATCGCCGTCTGGTGGGCTTCTGGTCGACCCGTGCCGGCTACCTCGCTCAGCCTCCACGGGGTGTCCACCGGTCACCTTGGTTGTAGACCATGGGCTCTCGCCACTATTCAACAAGCCTGGGCTCCTGATGCGACGTGGTGAACTTGAGTCGAGTCACCCTCGTGTTCTCATCGTTTTCACGTAAACCAAATCCACAGGTATGCGGGCCCATACACAAGCAGTCCTTTTATTGCTGCATTTCTCTGACCTCCACTCCATATGTAGATCCACGTGGTCACCCAGCAAGCAATGCAGCGTGCTCACTGGCTCTCTTTAACACACAGTCTCAGGGAGATGTTTTCTCCCTACTCCCAGATTTTTTTTTTTAATTTCTGGCAAAGACTTATGGTTCCTGAGTACACGAAAGCACTGGTGGGCATCTATTTCACTGCATAGCTGTCTTCCCAGAGGTGGTCTAAACCCAGCTAAAGATCACCCCATTTTGGTGGCTCAAAGCAAGTGGGCTTACAAACTTTCATTTTTCCCACTTCCCATAGTTTCCCCAGAAAACCACTGAGTAAAGGGTGGCTTTGTCTGACCTCTGGATAGACAAGGAAGAAGAATTACCATGAGGGCAAGGTCAATTATATAGCTACTCTCCATCTTAAGATGAGTTTTTCCATTGCCCCACTGCTAGGTGTCCTATTTGTGACTCTGGCTCTCGTAGAGAAACGGGGGCACAGAAACTCATGTCTAAGTGAGACTCATATATCAAGGTTAAGTGTTCATCAAGCAGACATCCGAAAGCAGTGTGGTCCAAACCCACAAGTCCGACATTAACCCATTAACCCACATGTCCAACACCAATTGCAATGTCCTCCTCCATCTTTCAAAACAGACGGCATGTTGCTGGCTTAAGGAGGAGAGCCGAGGCAGTGAATGTGTAAGCAGAGCACCGTGGGCAGTGGATATGTCAGCATATCTCTGCACGGCTACTCCAACAGCCCAGGGCTTCCTCTGGGTTGGTCCATGTGTCTTCGGCTCAGGGACGTCTTGCCGGAAAGGAGCCTTGACAGCTAAAGCAGGGAACAAGCTGAGGCAGCTGCACCCTGCTCCCACGTTCAGAAATGAAGGGACCTAACTAGAATGGCAATGCTCAAGGAGCCATTGATACCTCTGCCCTTCATTTAACCGCACGTGTGTATCATCCAGGTTGGCACAATCCACGAACTAATTGCACATTTGCGAACCTGGCACCCATTCAAAATTCTTTAACACCAACATGGAATTAAGTAACATCAGGACCTTAATTCTAAAACTTATGGAATGTTCCCCCACACGGAAAGTTTGTAAGCCAACTACTCTGTGCTTTTATACCCCAAATTTTACCTAACCACTTTACTTATGGCCCACTAATATAAAACCAGTGCTCAGAGGAAACCATCATTGCTCGCCATGAAGAAATCTGCATTCCAATAGGAACTTTTCAAAGTCTGTGTCCATCGCAAAACCAAAGCCGGACAGGCCGTGAATAAAATCAGCACTCTTAGGCACCAGTTCATAGTCTCGAATATCGCCGTCTGGTGGGCTTCTGGTCGACCCGTGCCGGCTACCTCGCTCAGCCTCCACGGGGTGTCCACCGGTCACCTTGGTTGTAGACCATGGGCTCTCGCCACTATTCAACAAGCCTGGGCTCCTGATGCGACGTGGTGAACTTGAGTCGAGTCACCCTCGTGTTCTCATCGTTTTCACGTAAACCAAATCCACAGGTATGCGGGCCCATACACAAGCAGTCCTTTTATTGCTGCATTTCTCTGACCTCCACTCCATATGTAGATCCACGTGGTCACCCAGCAAGCAATGCAGCGTGCTCACTGGCTCTCTTTAACACACAGTCTCAGGGAGATGTTTTCTCCCTACTCCCAGATTTTTTTTTTTTAATTTCTGGCAAAGACTTATGGTTCCTGAGTACACGAAAGCACTGGTGGGCATCTATTTCACTGCATAGCTGTCTTCCCAGAGGTGGTCTAAACCCAGCTAAAGATCACCCCATTTTGGTGGCTCAAAGCAAGTGGGCTTACAAACTTTCATTTTTCCCACTTCCCATAGTTTCCCCAGAAAACCACTGAGTAAAGGGTGGCTTTGTCTGACCTCTGGATAGACAAGGAAGAAGAATTACCATGAGGGCAAGGTCAATTATATAGCTACTCTCCATCTTAAGATGAGTTTTTCCATTGCCCCACTGCTAGGTGTCCTATTTGTGACTCTGGCTCTCGTAGAGAAACGGGGGCACAGAAACTCATGTCTAAGTGAGACTCATATATCAAGGTTAAGTGTTCATCAAGCAGACATCCGAAAGCAGTGTGGTCCAAACCCACAAGTCCGACATTAACCCATTAACCCACATGTCCAACACCAATTGCAATGTCCTCCTCCATCTTTCAAAACAGACGGCATGTTGCTGGCTTAAGGAGGAGAGCCGAGGCAGTGAATGTGTAAGCAGAGCACCGTGGGCAGTGGATATGTCAGCATATCTCTGCACGGCTACTCCAACAGCCCAGGGCTTCCTCTGGGTTGGTCCATGTGTCTTCGGCTCAGGGACGTCTTGCCGGAAAGGAGCCTTGACAGCTAAAGCAGGGAACAAGCTGAGGCAGCTGCACCCTGCTCCCACGTTCAGAAATGAAGGGACCTAACTAGAATGGCAATGCTCAAGGAGCCATTGATCCCTCTGCCCTTCATTTAACCGCACGTGTGTATCATCCAGGTTGGCACAATCCACGAACTAATTGCACATTTGCGAACCTGGCACCCATTCAAAATTCTTTAACACCAACATGGAATTAAGTAACATCAGGACCTTAATTCTAAAACTTATGGAATGTTCCCCCACACGGAAAGTTTGTAAGCCAACTACTCTGTGCTTTTATACCCCAAATTTTACCTAACCACTTTACTTATGGCCCACTAATATAAAACCAGTGCTCAGAGGAAACCATCATTGCTCGCCATGAAGAAATCTGCATTCCAATAGGAACTTTTCAAAGTCTGTGTCCATCGCAAAACCAAAGCCGGACAGGCCGTGAATAAAATCAGCACTCTTAGGCACCAGTTCATAGTCTCGAATATCGCCGTCTGGTGGGCTTCTGGTCGACCCGTGCCGGCTACCTCGCTCAGCCTCCACGGGGTGTCCACCGGTCACCTTGGTTGTAGACCATGGGCTCTCGCCACTATTCAACAAGCCTGGGCTCCTGATGCGACGTGGTGAACTTGAGTCGAGTCACCCTCGTGTTCTCATCGTTTTCACGTAAACCAAATCCACAGGTATGCGGGCCCATACACAAGCAGTCCTTTTATTGCTGCATTTCTCTGACCTCCACTCCATATGTAGATCCACGTGGTCACCCAGCAAGCAATGCAGCGTGCTCACTGGCTCTCTTTAACACACAGTCTCAGGGAGATGTTTTCTCCCTACTCCCAGATTTTTTTTTTTTAATTTCTGGCAAAGACTTATGGTTCCTGAGTACACGAAAGCACTGGTGGGCATCTATTTCACTGCATAGCTGTCTTCCCAGAGGTGGTCTAAACCCAGCTAAAGATCACCCCATTTTGGTGGCTCAAAGCAAGTGGGCTTACAAACTTTCATTTTTCCCACTTCCCATAGTTTCCCCAGAAAACCACTGAGTAAAGGGTGGCTTTGTCTGACCTCTGGATAGACAAGGAAGAAGAATTACCATGAGGGCAAGGTCAATTATATAGCTACTCTCCATCTTAAGATGAGTTTTTCCATTGCCCCACTGCTAGGTGTCCTATTTGTGACTCTGGCTCTCGTAGAGAAACGGGGGCACAGAAACTCATGTCTAAGTGAGACTCATATATCAAGGTTAAGTGTTCATCAAGCAGACATCCGAAAGCAGTGTGGTCCAAACCCACAAGTCCGACATTAACCCATTAACCCACATGTCCAACACCAATTGCAATGTCCTCCTCCATCTTTCAAAACAGACGGCATGTTGCTGGCTTAAGGAGGAGAGCCGAGGCAGTGAATGTGTAAGCAGAGCACCGTGGGCAGTGGATATGTCAGCATATCTCTGCACGGCTACTCCAACAGCCCAGGGCTTCCTCTGGGTTGGTCCATGTGTCTTCGGCTCAGGGACGTCTTGCCGGAAAGGAGCCTTGACAGCTAAAGCAGGGAACAAGCTGAGGCAGCTGCACCCTGCTCCCACGTTCAGAAATGAAGGGACCTAACTAGAATGGCAATGCTCAAGGAGCCATTGATCCCTCTGCCCTTCATTTAACCGCACGTGTGTATCATCCAGGTTGGCACAATCCACGAACTAATTGCACATTTGCGAACCTGGCACCCATTCAAAATTCTTTAACACCAACATGGAATTAAGTAACATCAGGACCTTAATTCTAAAACTTATGGAATGTTCCCCCACACGGAAAGTTTGTAAGCCAACTACTCTGTGCTTTTATACCCCAAATTTTACCTAACCACTTTACTTATGGCCCACTAATATAAAACCAGTGCTCAGAGGAAACCATCATTGCTCGCCATGAAGAAATCTGCATTCCAATAGGAACTTTTCAAAGTCTGTGTCCATCGCAAAACCAAAGCCGGACAGGCCGTGAATAAAATCAGCACTCTTAGGCACCAGTTCATAGTCTCGAATATCGCCGTCTGGTGGGCTTCTGGTCGACCCGTGCCGGCTACCTCGCTCAGCCTCCACGGGGTGTCCACCGGTCACCTTGGTTGTAGACCATGGGCTCTCGCCACTATTCAACAAGCCTGGGCTCCTGATGCGACGTGGTGAACTTGAGTCGAGTCACCCTCGTGTTCTCATCGTTTTCACGTAAACCAAATCCACAGGTATGCGGGCCCATACACAAGCAGTCCTTTTATTGCTGCATTTCTCTGACCTCCACTCCATATGTAGATCCACGTGGTCACCCAGCAAGCAATGCAGCGTGCTCACTGGCTCTCTTTAACACACAGTCTCAGGGAGATGTTTTCTCCCTACTCCCAGATTTTTTTTTTTTAATTTCTGGCAAAGACTTATGGTTCCTGAGTACACGAAAGCACTGGTGGGCATCTATTTCACTGCATAGCTGTCTTCCCAGAGGTGGTCTAAACCCAGCTAAAGATCACCCCATTTTGGTGGCTCAAAGCAAGTGGGCTTACAAACTTTCATTTTTCCCACTTCCCATAGTTTCCCCAGAAAACCACTGAGTAAAGGGTGGCTTTGTCTGACCTCTGGATAGACAAGGAAGAAGAATTACCATGAGGGCAAGGTCAATTATATAGCTACTCTCCATCTTAAGATGAGTTTTTCCATTGCCCCACTGCTAGGTGTCCTATTTGTGACTCTGGCTCTCGTAGAGAAACGGGGGCACAGAAACTCATGTCTAAGTGAGACTCATATATCAAGGTTAAGTGTTCATCAAGCAGACATCCGAAAGCAGTGTGGTCCAAACCCACAAGTCCGACATTAACCCATTAACCCACATGTCCAACACCAATTGCAATGTCCTCCTCCATCTTTCAAAACAGACGGCATGTTGCTGGCTTAAGGAGGAGAGCCGAGGCAGTGAATGTGTAAGCAGAGCACCGTGGGCAGTGGATATGTCAGCATATCTCTGCACGGCTACTCCAACAGCCCAGGGCTTCCTCTGGGTTGGTCCATGTGTCTTCGGCTCAGGGACGTCTTGCCGGAAAGGAGCCTTGACAGCTAAAGCAGGGAACAAGCTGAGGCAGCTGCACCCTGCTCCCACGTTCAGAAATGAAGGGACCTAACTAGAATGGCAATGCTCAAGGAGCCATTGATCCCTCTGCCCTTCATTTAACCGCACGTGTGTATCATCCAGGTTGGCACAATCCACGAACTAATTGCACATTTGCGAACCTGGCACCCATTCAAAATTCTTTAACACCAACATGGAATTAAGTAACATCAGGACCTTAATTCTAAAACTTATGGAATGTTCCCCCACACGGAAAGTTTGTAAGCCAACTACTCTGTGCTTTTATACCCCAAATTTTACCTAACCACTTTACTTATGGCCCACTAATATAAAACCAGTGCTCAGAGGAAACCATCATTGCTCGCCATGAAGAAATCTGCATTCCAATAGGAACTTTTCAAAGTCTGTGTCCATCGCAAAACCAAAGCCGGACAGGCCGTGAATAAAATCAGCACTCTTAGGCACCAGTTCATAGTCTCGAATATCGCCGTCTGGTGGGCTTCTGGTCGACCCGTGCCGGCTACCTCGCTCAGCCTCCACGGGGTGTCCACCGGTCACCTTGGTTGTAGACCATGGGCTCTCGCCACTATTCAACAAGCCTGGGCTCCTGATGCGACGTGGTGAACTTGAGTCGAGTCACCCTCGTGTTCTCATCGTTTTCACGTAAACCAAATCCACAGGTATGCGGGCCCATACACAAGCAGTCCTTTTATTGCTGCATTTCTCTGACCTCCACTCCATATGTAGATCCACGTGGTCACCCAGCAAGCAATGCAGCGTGCTCACTGGCTCTCTTTAACACACAGTCTCAGGGAGATGTTTTCTCCCTACTCCCAGATTTTTTTTTTTTAATTTCTGGCAAAGACTTATGGTTCCTGAGTACACGAAAGCACTGGTGGGCATCTATTTCACTGCATAGCTGTCTTCCCAGAGGTGGTCTAAACCCAGCTAAAGATCACCCCATTTTGGTGGCTCAAAGCAAGTGGGCTTACAAACTTTCATTTTTCCCACTTCCCATAGTTTCCCCAGAAAACCACTGAGTAAAGGGTGGCTTTGTCTGACCTCTGGATAGACAAGGAAGAAGAATTACCATGAGGGCAAGGTCAATTATATAGCTACTCTCCATCTTAAGATGAGTTTTTCCATTGCCCCACTGCTAGGTGTCCTATTTGTGACTCTGGCTCTCGTAGAGAAACGGGGGCACAGAAACTCATGTCTAAGTGAGACTCATATATCAAGGTTAAGTGTTCATCAAGCAGACATCCGAAAGCAGTGTGGTCCAAACCCACAAGTCCGACATTAACCCATTAACCCACATGTCCAACACCAATTGCAATGTCCTCCTCCATCTTTCAAAACAGACGGCATGTTGCTGGCTTAAGGAGGAGAGCCGAGGCAGTGAATGTGTAAGCAGAGCACCGTGGGCAGTGGATATGTCAGCATATCTCTGCACGGCTACTCCAACAGCCCAGGGCTTCCTCTGGGTTGGTCCATGTGTCTTCGGCTCAGGGACGTCTTGCCGGAAAGGAGCCTTGACAGCTAAAGCAGGGAACAAGCTGAGGCAGCTGCACCCTGCTCCCACGTTCAGAAATGAAGGGACCTAACTAGAATGGCAATGCTCAAGGAGCCATTGATCCCTCTGCCCTTCATTTAACCGCACGTGTGTATCATCCAGGTTGGCACAATCCACGAACTAATTGCACATTTGCGAACCTGGCACCCATTCAAAATTCTTTAACACCAACATGGAATTAAGTAACATCAGGACCTTAATTCTAAAACTTATGGAATGTTCCCCCACACGGAAAGTTTGTAAGCCAACTACTCTGTGCTTTTATACCCCAAATTTTACCTAACCACTTTACTTATGGCCCACTAATATAAAACCAGTGCTCAGAGGAAACCATCATTGCTCGCCATGAAGAAATCTGCATTCCAATAGGAACTTTTCAAAGTCTGTGTCCATCGCAAAACCAAAGCCGGACAGGCCGTGAATAAAATCAGCACTCTTAGGCACCAGTTCATAGTCTCGAATATCGCCGTCTGGTGGGCTTCTGGTCGACCCGTGCCGGCTACCTCGCTCAGCCTCCACGGGGTGTCCACCGGTCACCTTGGTTGTAGACCATGGGCTCTCGCCACTATTCAACAAGCCTGGGCTCCTGATGCGACGTGGTGAACTTGAGTCGAGTCACCCTCGTGTTCTCATCGTTTTCACGTAAACCAAATCCACAGGTATGCGGGCCCATACACAAGCAGTCCTTTTATTGCTGCATTTCTCTGACCTCCACTCCATATGTAGATCCACGTGGTCACCCAGCAAGCAATGCAGCGTGCTCACTGGCTCTCTTTAACACACAGTCTCAGGGAGATGTTTTCTCCCTACTCCCAGATTTTTTTTTTTTAATTTCTGGCAAAGACTTATGGTTCCTGAGTACACGAAAGCACTGGTGGGCATCTATTTCACTGCATAGCTGTCTTCCCAGAGGTGGTCTAAACCCAGCTAAAGATCACCCCATTTTGGTGGCTCAAAGCAAGTGGGCTTACAAACTTTCATTTTTCCCACTTCCCATAGTTTCCCCAGAAAACCACTGAGTAAAGGGTGGCTTTGTCTGACCTCTGGATAGACAAGGAAGAAGAATTACCATGAGGGCAAGGTCAATTATATAGCTACTCTCCATCTTAAGATGAGTTTTTCCATTGCCCCACTGCTAGGTGTCCTATTTGTGACTCTGGCTCTCGTAGAGAAACGGGGGCACAGAAACTCATGTCTAAGTGAGACTCATATATCAAGGTTAAGTGTTCATCAAGCAGACATCCGAAAGCAGTGTGGTCCAAACCCACAAGTCCGACATTAACCCATTAACCCACATGTCCAACACCAATTGCAATGTCCTCCTCCATCTTTCAAAACAGACGGCATGTTGCTGGCTTAAGGAGGAGAGCCGAGGCAGTGAATGTGTAAGCAGAGCACCGTGGGCAGTGGATATGTCAGCATATCTCTGCACGGCTACTCCAACAGCCCAGGGCTTCCTCTGGGTTGGTCCATGTGTCTTCGGCTCAGGGACGTCTTGCCGGAAAGGAGCCTTGACAGCTAAAGCAGGGAACAAGCTGAGGCAGCTGCACCCTGCTCCCACGTTCAGAAATGAAGGGACCTAACTAGAATGGCAATGCTCAAGGAGCCATTGATCCCTCTGCCCTTCATTTAACCGCACGTGTGTATCATCCAGGTTGGCACAATCCACGAACTAATTGCACATTTGCGAACCTGGCACCCATTCAAAATTCTTTAACACCAACATGGAATTAAGTAACATCAGGACCTTAATTCTAAAACTTATGGAATGTTCCCCCACACGGAAAGTTTGTAAGCCAACTACTCTGTGCTTTTATACCCCAAATTTTACCTAACCACTTTACTTATGGCCCACTAATATAAAACCAGTGCTCAGAGGAAACCATCATTGCTCGCCATGAAGAAATCTGCATTCCAATAGGAACTTTTCAAAGTCTGTGTCCATCGCAAAACCAAAGCCGGACAGGCCGTGAATAAAATCAGCACTCTTAGGCACCAGTTCATAGTCTCGAATATCGCCGTCTGGTGGGCTTCTGGTCGACCCGTGCCGGCTACCTCGCTCAGCCTCCACGGGGTGTCCACCGGTCACCTTGGTTGTAGACCATGGGCTCTCGCCACTATTCAACAAGCCTGGGCTCCTGATGCGACGTGGTGAACTTGAGTCGAGTCACCCTCGTGTTCTCATCGTTTTCACGTAAACCAAATCCACAGGTATGCGGGCCCATACACAAGCAGTCCTTTTATTGCTGCATTTCTCTGACCTCCACTCCATATGTAGATCCACGTGGTCACCCAGCAAGCAATGCAGCGTGCTCACTGGCTCTCTTTAACACACAGTCTCAGGGAGATGTTTTCTCCCTACTCCCAGATTTTTTTTTTTTAATTTCTGGCAAAGACTTATGGTTCCTGAGTACACGAAAGCACTGGTGGGCATCTATTTCACTGCATAGCTGTCTTCCCAGAGGTGGTCTAAACCCAGCTAAAGATCACCCCATTTTGGTGGCTCAAAGCAAGTGGGCTTACAAACTTTCATTTTTCCCACTTCCCATAGTTTCCCCAGAAAACCACTGAGTAAAGGGTGGCTTTGTCTGACCTCTGGATAGACAAGGAAGAAGAATTACCATGAGGGCAAGGTCAATTATATAGCTACTCTCCATCTTAAGATGAGTTTTTCCATTGCCCCACTGCTAGGTGTCCTATTTGTGACTCTGGCTCTCGTAGAGAAACGGGGGCACAGAAACTCATGTCTAAGTGAGACTCATATATCAAGGTTAAGTGTTCATCAAGCAGACATCCGAAAGCAGTGTGGTCCAAACCCACAAGTCCGACATTAACCCATTAACCCACATGTCCAACACCAATTGCAATGTCCTCCTCCATCTTTCAAAACAGACGGCATGTTGCTGGCTTAAGGAGGAGAGCCGAGGCAGTGAATGTGTAAGCAGAGCACCGTGGGCAGTGGATATGTCAGCATATCTCTGCACGGCTACTCCAACAGCCCAGGGCTTCCTCTGGGTTGGTCCATGTGTCTTCGGCTCAGGGACGTCTTGCCGGAAAGGAGCCTTGACAGCTAAAGCAGGGAACAAGCTGAGGCAGCTGCACCCTGCTCCCACGTTCAGAAATGAAGGGACCTAACTAGAATGGCAATGCTCAAGGAGCCATTGATCCCTCTGCCCTTCATTTAACCGCACGTGTGTATCATCCAGGTTGGCACAATCCACGAACTAATTGCACATTTGCGAACCTGGCACCCATTCAAAATTCTTTAACACCAACATGGAATTAAGTAACATCAGGACCTTAATTCTAAAACTTATGGAATGTTCCCCCACACGGAAAGTTTGTAAGCCAACTACTCTGTGCTTTTATACCCCAAATTTTACCTAACCACTTTACTTATGGCCCACTAATATAACACCAGTGCTCAGAGGAAACCATCATTGCTCGCCATGAAGAAATCTGCATTCCAATAGGAACTTTTCAAAGTCTGTGTCCATCGCAAAACCAAAGCCGGACAGGCCGTGAATAAAATCAGCACTCTTAGGCACCAGTTCATAGTCTCGAATATCGCCGTCTGGTGGGCTTCTGGTCGACCCGTGCCGGCTACCTCGCTCAGCCTCCACGGGGTGTCCACCGGTCACCTTGGTTGTAGACCATGGGCTCTCGCCACTATTCAACAAGCCTGGGCTCCTGATGCGACGTGGTGAACTTGAGTCGAGTCACCCTCGTGTTCTCATCGTTTTCACGTAAACCAAATCCACAGGTATGCGGGCCCATACACAAGCAGTCCTTTTATTGCTGCATTTCTCTGACCTCCACTCCATATGTAGATCCACGTGGTCACCCAGCAAGCAATGCAGCGTGCTCACAGGCTCTCTTTAACACACAGTCTCAGGGAGATGTTTTCTCCCTACTCCCAGATTTTTTTTTTTAATTTCTGGCAAAGACTTATGGTTCCTGAGTACACGAAAGCACTGGTGGGCATCTATTTCACTGCATAGCTCTCTTCCCAGAGGTGGTCTAAACCCAGCTAAAGGTCACCCCAATTTGGTGGCTCAAAGCAAGTGGGCTTACAAACTTTCATTTTTCCCACTTCCCATAGTTTCCCCAGAAAACCACTGAGTAAAGGGTGGCTTTGTCTGACCTCTGGATAGACAAGGAAGAAGAATTACCATGAGGGCAAGGTCAATTATATAGCTACTCTCCATCTTAAGATGAGTTTTTCCATTGCCCCACTGCTAGGTGTCCTATTTGTGACTCTGGCTCTCGTAGAGAAACGGGGGCACAGAAACTCATGTCTAAGTGAGACTCATATATCAAGGTTAAGTGTTCATCAAGCAGACATCCGAAAGCAGTGTGGTCCAAACCCACAAGTCCGACATTAACCCATTAACCCACATGTCCAACACCAATTGCAATGTCCTCCTCCATCTTTCAAAACAGACGGCATGTTGCTGGCTTAAGGAGGAGAGCCGAGGCAGTGAATGTGTAAGCAGAGCACCGTGGGCAGTGGATATGTCAGCATATCTCTGCACGGCTACTCCAACAGCCCAGGGCTTCCTCTGGGTTGGTCCATGTGTCTTCGGCTCAGGGACGTCTTGCCGGAAAGGAGCCTTGACAGCTAAAGCAGGGAACAAGCTGAGGCAGCTGCTCCCTGCTCCCACGTTCAGAAATGAAGGGACCTAACTAGAATGGCAATGCTCAAGGAGCCATTGATCCCTCTGCCCTTCATTTAACCGCACGTGTGTATCATCCAGGTTGGCACAATCCACGAACTAATTGCACATTTGCGAACCTGGCACCCATTCAAAATTCTTTAACACCAACATGGAATTAAGTAACATCAGGACCTTAATTCTAAAACTTATGGAATGTTCCCCCACACGGAAAGTTTGTAAGCCAACTACTCTGTGCTTTTATACCCCAAATTTTACCTAACCACTTTACTTATGGCCCACTAATATAAAACCAGTGCTCAGAGGAAACCATCATTGCTCGCCATGAAGAAATCTGCATTCCAATAGGAACTTTTCAAAGTCTGTGTCCATCGCAAAACCAAAGCCGGACAGGCCGTGAATAAAATCAGCACTCTTAGGCACCAGTTCATAGTCTCGAATATCGCCGTCTGGTGGGCTTCTGGTCGACCCGTGCCGGCTACCTCGCTCAGCCTCCACGGGGTGTCCACCGGTCACCTTGGTTGTAGACCATGGGCTCTCGCCACTATTCAACAAGCCTGGGCTCCTGATGCGACGTGGTGAACTTGAGTCGAGTCACCCTCGTGTTCTCATCGTTTTCACGTAAACCAAATCCACAGGTATGCGGGCCCATACACAAGCAGTCCTTTTATTGCTGCATTTCTCTGACCTCCACTCCATATGTAGATCCACGTGGTCACCCAGCAAGCAATGCAGCGTGCTCACAGGCTCTCTTTAACACACAGTCTCAGGGAGATGTTTTCTCCCTACTCCCAGATTTTTTTTTTTAATTTCTGGCAAAGACTTATGGTTCCTGAGTACACGAAAGCACTGGTGGGCATCTATTTCACTGCATAGCTCTCTTCCCAGAGGTGGTCTAAACCCAGCTAAAGGTCACCCCATTTTGGTGGCTCAAAGCAAGTGGGCTTACAAACTTTCATTTTTCCCACTTCCCATAGTTTCCCCAGAAAACCACTGAGTAAAGGGTGGCTTTGTCTGACCTCTGGATAGACAAGGAAGAAGAATTACCATGAGGGCAAGGTCAATTATATAGCTACTCTCCATCTTAAGATGAGTTTTTCCATTGCCCCACTGCTAGGTGTCCTATTTGTGACTCTGGCTCTCGTAGAGAAACGGGGGCACAGAAACTCATGTCTAAGTGAGACTCATATATCAAGGTTTAGTGTTCATCAAGCAGACATCCGAAAGCAGTGTGGTCCAAACCCACAAGTCCGACATTAACCCATTAACCCACATGTCCAACACCAATTGCAATGTCCTCCTCCATCTTTCAAAACAGACGGCATGTTGCTGGCTTAAGGAGGAGAGCCGAGGCAGTGAATGTGTAAGCAGAGCACCGTGGGCAGTGGATATGTCAGCATATCTCTGCACGGCTACTCCAACAGCCCAGGGCTTCCTCTGGGTTGGTCCATGTGTCTTCGGCTCAGGGACGTCTTGCCGGAAAGGAGCCTTGACAGCTAAAGCAGGGAACAAGCTGAGGCAGCTGCTCCCTGCTCCCACGTTCAGAAATGAAGGGACCTAACTAGAATGGCAATGCTCAAGGAGCCATTGATCCCTCTGCCCTTCATTTAACCGCACGTGTGTATCATCCAGGTTGGCACAATCCACGAACTAATTGCACATTTGCGAACCTGGCACCCATTCAAAATTCTTTAACACCAACATGGAATTAAGTAACATCAGGACCTTAATTCTAAAACTTATGGAATGTTCCCCCACACGGAAAGTTTGTAAGCCAACTACTCTGTGCTTTTATACCCCAAATTTTACCTAACCACTTTACTTATGGCCCACTAATATAAAACCAGTGCTCAGAGGAAACCATCATTGCTCGCCATGAAGAAATCTGCATTCCAATAGGAACTTTTCAAAGTCTGTGTCCATCGCAAAACCAAAGCCGGACAGGCCGTGAATAAAATCAGCACTCTTAGGCACCAGTTCATAGTCTCGAATATCGCCGTCTGGTGGGCTTCTGGTCGACCCGTGCCGGCTACCTCGCTCAGCCTCCACGGGGTGTCCACCGGTCACCTTGGTTGTAGACCATGGGCTCTCGCCACTATTCAACAAGCCTGGGCTCCTGATGCGACGTGGTGAACTTGAGTCGAGTCACCCTCGTGTTCTCATCGTTTTCACGTAAACCAAATCCACAGGTATGCGGGCCCATACACAAGCAGTCCTTTTATTGCTGCATTTCTCTGACCTCCACTCCATATGTAGATCCACGTGGTCACCCAGCAAGCAATGCAGCGTGCTCACAGGCTCTCTTTAACACACAGTCTCAGGGAGATGTTTTCTCCCTACTCCCAGATTTTTTTTTTTAATTTCTGGCAAAGACTTATGGTTCCTGAGTACACGAAAGCACTGGTGGGCATCTATTTCACTGCATAGCTCTCTTCCCAGAGGTGGTCTAAACCCAGCTAAAGGTCACCCCATTTTGGTGGCTCAAAGCAAGTGGGCTTACAAACTTTCATTTTTCCCACTTCCCATAGTTTCCCCAGAAAACCACTGAGTAAAGGGTGGCTTTGTCTGACCTCTGGATAGACAAGGAAGAAGAATTACCATGAGGGCAAGGTCAATTATATAGCTACTCTCCATCTTAAGATGAGTTTTTCCATTGCCCCACTGCTAGGTGTCCTATTTGTGACTCTGGCTCTCGTAGAGAAACGGGGGCACAGAAACTCATGTCTAAGTGAGACTCATATATCAAGGTTAAGTGTTCATCAAGCAGACATCCGAAAGCAGTGTGGTCCAAACCCACAAGTCCGACATTAACCCATTAACCCACATGTCCAACACCAATTGCAATGTCCTCCTCCATCTTTCAAAACAGACGGCATGTTGCTGGCTTAAGGAGGAGAGCCGAGGCAGTGAATGTGTAAGCAGAGCACCGTGGGCAGTGGATATGTCAGCATATCTCTGCACGGCTACTCCAACAGCCCAGGGCTTCCTCTGGGTTGGTCCATGTGTCTTCGGCTCAGGGACGTCTTGCCGGAAAGGAGCCTTGACAGCTAAAGCAGGGAACAAGCTGAGGCAGCTGCACCCTGCTCCCACGTTCAGAAATGAAGGGACCTAACTAGAATGGCAATGCTCAAGGAGCCATTGATCCCTCTGCCCTTCATTTAACCGCACGTGTGTATCATCCAGGTTGGCACAATCCACGAACTAATTGCACATTTGCGAACCTGGCACCCATTCAAAATTCTTTAACACCAACATGGAATTAAGTAACATCAGGACCTTAATTCTAAAACTTATGGAATGTTCCCCCACACGGAAAGTTTGTAAGCCAACTACTCTGTGCTTTTATACCCCAAATTTTACCTAACCACTTTACTTATGGCCCACTAATATAACACCAGTGCTCAGAGGAAACCATCATTGCTCGCCATGAAGAAATCTGCATTCCAATAGGAACTTTTCAAAGTCTGTGTCCATCGCAAAACCAAAGCCGGACAGGCCGTGAATAAAATCAGCACTCTTAGGCACCAGTTCATAGTCTCGAATATCGCCGTCTGGTGGGCTTCTGGTCGACCCGTGCCGGCTACCTCGCTCAGCCTCCACGGGGTGTCCACCGGTCACCTTGGTTGTAGACCATGGGCTCTCGCCACTATTCAACAAGCCTGGGCTCCTGATGCGACGTGGTGAACTTGAGTCGAGTCACCCTCGTGTTCTCATCGTTTTCACGTAAACCAAATCCACAGGTATGCGGGCCCATACACAAGCAGTCCTTTTATTGCTGCATTTCTCTGACCTCCACTCCATATGTAGATCCACGTGGTCACCCAGCAAGCAATGCAGCGTGCTCACAGGCTCTCTTTAACACACAGTCTCAGGGAGATGTTTTCTCCCTACTCCCAGATTTTTTTTTTTAATTTCTGGCAAAGACTTATGGTTCCTGAGTACACGAAAGCACTGGTGGGCATCTATTTCACTGCATAGCTCTCTTCCCAGAGGTGGTCTAAACCCAGCTAAAGGTCACCCCATTTTGGTGGCTCAAAGCAAGTGGGCTTACAAACTTTCATTTTTCCCACTTCCCATAGTTTCCCCAGAAAACCACTGAGTAAAGGGTGGCTTTGTCTGACCTCTGGATAGACAAGGAAGAAGAATTACCATGAGGGCAAGGTCAATTATATAGCTACTCTCCATCTTAAGATGAGTTTTTCCATTGCCCCACTGCTAGGTGTCCTATTTGTGACTCTGGCTCTCGTAGAGAAACGGGGGCACAGAAACTCATGTCTAAGTGAGACTCATATATCAAGGTTAAGTGTTCATCAAGCAGACATCCGAAAGCAGTGTGGTCCAAACCCACAAGTCCGACATTAACCCATTAACCCACATGTCCAACACCAATTGCAATGTCCTCCTCCATCTTTCAAAACAGACGGCATGTTGCTGGCTTAAGGAGGAGAGCCGAGGCAGTGAATGTGTAAGCAGAGCACCGTGGGCAGTGGATATGTCAGCATATCTCTGCACGGCTACTCCAACAGCCCAGGGCTTCCTCTGGGTTGGTCCATGTGTCTTCGGCTCAGGGACGTCTTGCCGGAAAGGAGCCTTGACAGCTAAAGCAGGGAACAAGCTGAGGCAGCTGCACCCTGCTCCCACGTTCAGAAATGAAGGGACCTAACTAGAATGGCAATGCTCAAGGAGCCATTGATCCCTCTGCCCTTCATTTAACCGCACGTGTGTATCATCCAGGTTGGCACAATCCACGAACTAATTGCACATTTGCGAACCTGGCACCCATTCAAAATTCTTTAACACCAACATGGAATTAAGTAACATCAGGACCTTAATTCTAAAACTTATGGAATGTTCCCCCACACGGAAAGTTTGTAAGCCAACTACTCTGTGCTTTTATACCCCAAATTTTACCTAACCACTTTACTTATGGCCCACTAATATAACACCAGTGCTCAGAGGAAACCATCATTGCTCGCCATGAAGAAATCTGCATTCCAATAGGAACTTTTCAAAGTCTGTGTCCATCGCAAAACCAAAGCCGGACAGGCCGTGAATAAAATCAGCACTCTTAGGCACCAGTTCATAGTCTCGAATATCGCCGTCTGGTGGGCTTCTGGTCGACCCGTGCCGGCTACCTCGCTCAGCCTCCACGGGGTGTCCACCGGTCACCTTGGTTGTAGACCATGGGCTCTCGCCACTATTCAACAAGCCTGGGCTCCTGATGCGACGTGGTGAACTTGAGTCGAGTCACCCTCGTGTTCTCATCGTTTTCACGTAAACCAAATCCACAGGTATGCGGGCCCATACACAAGCAGTCCTTTTATTGCTGCATTTCTCTGACCTCCACTCCATATGTAGATCCACGTGGTCACCCAGCAAGCAATGCAGCGTGCTCACAGGCTCTCTTTAACACACAGTCTCAGGGAGATGTTTTCTCCCTACTCCCAGATTTTTTTTTTTAATTTCTGGCAAAGACTTATGGTTCCTGAGTACACGAAAGCACTGGTGGGCATCTATTTCACTGCATAGCTCTCTTCCCAGAGGTGGTCTAAACCCAGCTAAAGGTCACCCCATTTTGGTGGCTCAAAGCAAGTGGGCTTACAAACTTTCATTTTTCCCACTTCCCATAGTTTCCCCAGAAAACCACTGAGTAAAGGGTGGCTTTGTCTGACCTCTGGATAGACAAGGAAGAAGAATTACCATGAGGGCAAGGTCAATTATATAGCTACTCTCCATCTTAAGATGAGTTTTTCCATTGCCCCACTGCTAGGTGTCCTATTTGTGACTCTGGCTCTCGTAGAGAAACGGGGGCACAGAAACTCATGTCTAAGTGAGACTCATATATCAAGGTTAAGTGTTCATCAAGCAGACATCCGAAAGCAGTGTGGTCCAAACCCACAAGTCCGACATTAACCCATTAACCCACATGTCCAACACCAATTGCAATGTCCTCCTCCATCTTTCAAAACAGACGGCATGTTGCTGGCTTAAGGAGGAGAGCCGAGGCAGTGAATGTGTAAGCAGAGCACCGTGGGCAGTGGATATGTCAGCATATCTCTGCACGGCTACTCCAACAGCCCAGGGCTTCCTCTGGGTTGGTCCATGTGTCTTCGGCTCAGGGACGTCTTGCCGGAAAGGAGCCTTGACAGCTAAAGCAGGGAACAAGCTGAGGCAGCTGCACCCTGCTCCCACGTTCAGAAATGAAGGGACCTAACTAGAATGGCAATGCTCAAGGAGCCATTGATCCCTCTGCCCTTCATTTAACCGCACGTGTGTATCATCCAGGTTGGCACAATCCACGAACTAATTGCACATTTGCGAACCTGGCACCCATTCAAAATTCTTTAACACCAACATGGAATTAAGTAACATCAGGACCTTAATTCTAAAACTTATGGAATGTTCCCCCACACGGAAAGTTTGTAAGCCAACTACTCTGTGCTTTTATACCCCAAATTTTACCTAACCACTTTACTTATGGCCCACTAATATAAAACCAGTGCTCAGAGGAAACCATCATTGCTCGCCATGAAGAAATCTGCATTCCAATAGGAACTTTTCAAAGTCTGTGTCCATCGCAAAACCAAAGCCGGACAGGCCGTGAATAAAATCAGCACTCTTAGGCACCAGTTCATAGTCTCGAATATCGCCGTCTGGTGGGCTTCTGGTCGACCCGTGCCGGCTACCTCGCTCAGCCTCCACGGGGTGTCCACCGGTCACCTTGGTTGTAGACCATGGGCTCTCGCCACTATTCAACAAGCCTGGGCTCCTGATGCGACGTGGTGAACTTGAGTCGAGTCACCCTCGTGTTCTCATCGTTTTCACGTAAACCAAATCCACAGGTATGCGGGCCCATACACAAGCAGTCCTTTTATTGCTGCATTTCTCTGACCTCCACTCCATATGTAGATCCACGTGGTCACCCAGCAAGCAATGCAGCGTGCTCACAGGCTCTCTTTAACACACAGTCTCAGGGAGATGTTTTCTCCCTACTCCCAGATTTTTTTTTTTAATTTCTGGCAAAGACTTATGGTTCCTGAGTACACGAAAGCACTGGTGGGCATCTATTTCACTGCATAGCTCTCTTCCCAGAGGTGGTCTAAACCCAGCTAAAGGTCACCCCATTTTGGTGGCTCAAAGCAAGTGGGCTTACAAACTTTCATTTTTCCCACTTCCCATAGTTTCCCCAGAAAACCACTGAGTAAAGGGTGGCTTTGTCTGACCTCTGGATAGACAAGGAAGAAGAATTACCATGAGGGCAAGGTCAATTATATAGCTACTCTCCATCTTAAGATGAGTTTTTCCATTGCCCCACTGCTAGGTGTCCTATTTGTGACTCTGGCTCTCGTAGAGAAACGGGGGCACAGAAACTCATGTCTAAGTGAGACTCATATATCAAGGTTAAGTGTTCATCAAGCAGACATCCGAAAGCAGTGTGGTCCAAACCCACAAGTCCGACATTAACCCATTAACCCACATGTCCAACACCAATTGCAATGTCCTCCTCCATCTTTCAAAACAGACGGCATGTTGCTGGCTTAAGGAGGAGAGCCGAGGCAGTGAATGTGTAAGCAGAGCACCGTGGGCAGTGGATATGTCAGCATATCTCTGCACGGCTACTCCAACAGCCCAGGGCTTCCTCTGGGTTGGTCCATGTGTCTTCGGCTCAGGGACGTCTTGCCGGAAAGGAGCCTTGACAGCTAAAGCAGGGAACAAGCTGAGGCAGCTGCACCCTGCTCCCACGTTCAGAAATGAAGGGACCTAACTAGAATGGCAATGCTCAAGGAGCCATTGATCCCTCTGCCCTTCATTTAACCGCACGTGTGTATCATCCAGGTTGGCACAATCCACGAACTAATTGCACATTTGCGAACCTGGCACCCATTCAAAATTCTTTAACACCAACATGGAATTAAGTAACATCAGGACCTTAATTCTAAAACTTATGGAATGTTCCCCCACACGGAAAGTTTGTAAGCCAACTACTCTGTGCTTTTATACCCCAAATTTTACCTAACCACTTTACTTATGGCCCACTAATATAAAACCAGTGCTCAGAGGAAACCATCATTGCTCGCCATGAAGAAATCTGCATTCCAATAGGAACTTTTCAAAGTCTGTGTCCATCGCAAAACCAAAGCCGGACAGGCCGTGAATAAAATCAGCACTCTTAGGCACCAGTTCATAGTCTCGAATATCGCCGTCTGGTGGGCTTCTGGTCGACCCGTGCCGGCTACCTTGCTCAGCCTCCACGGGGTGTCCACCGGTCACCTTGGTTGTAGACCATGGGCTCTCGCCACTATTCAACAAGCCTGGGCTCCTGATGCGACGTGGTGAACTTGAGTCGAGTCACCCTCGTGTTCTCATCGTTTTCACGTAAACCAAATCCACAGGTATGCGGGCCCATACACAAGCAGTCCTTTTATTGCTGCATTTCTCTGACCTCCACTCCATATGTAGATCCACGTGGTCACCCAGCAAGCAATGCAGCGTGCTCACAGGCTCTCTTTAACACACAGTCTCAGGGAGATGTTTTCTCCCTACTCCCAGATTTTTTTTTTTAATTTCTGGCAAAGACTTATGGTTCCTGAGTACACGAAAGCACTGGTGGGCATCTATTTCACTGCATAGCTCTCTTCCCAGAGGTGGTCTAAACCCAGCTAAAGGTCACCCCATTTTGGTGGCTCAAAGCAAGTGGGCTTACAAACTTTCATTTTTCCCACTTCCCATAGTTTCCCCAGAAAACCACTGAGTAAAGGGTGGCTTTGTCTGACCTCTGGATAGACAAGGAAGAAGAATTACCATGAGGGCAAGGTCAATTATATAGCTACTCTCCATCTTAAGATGAGTTTTTCCATTGCCCCACTGCTAGGTGTCCTATTTGTGACTCTGGCTCTCGTAGAGAAACGGGGGCACAGAAACTCATGTCTAAGTGAGACTCATATATCAAGGTTAAGTGTTCATCAAGCAGACATCCGAAAGCAGTGTGGTCCAAACCCACAAGTCCGACATTAACCCATTAACCCACATGTCCAACACCAATTGCAATGTCCTCCTCCATCTTTCAAAACAGACGGCATGTTGCTGGCTTAAGGAGGAGAGCCGAGGCAGTGAATGTGTAAGCAGAGCACCGTGGGCAGTGGATATGTCAGCATATCTCTGCACGGCTACTCCAACAGCCCAGGGCTTCCTCTGGGTTGGTCCATGTGTCTTCGGCTCAGGGACGTCTTGCCGGAAAGGAGCCTTGACAGCTAAAGCAGGGAACAAGCTGAGGCAGCTGCACCCTGCTCCCACGTTCAGAAATGAAGGGACCTAACTAGAATGGCAATGCTCAAGGAGCCATTGATCCCTCTGCCCTTCATTTAACCGCACGTGTGTATCATCCAGGTTGGCACAATCCACGAACTAATTGCACATTTGCGAACCTGGCACCCATTCAAAATTCTTTAACACCAACATGGAATTAAGTAACATCAGGACCTTAATTCTAAAACTTATGGAATGTTCCCCCACACGGAAAGTTTGTAAGCCAACTACTCTGTGCTTTTATACCCCAAATTTTACCTAACCACTTTACTTATGGCCCACTAATATAAAACCAGTGCTCAGAGGAAACCATCATTGCTCGCCATGAAGAAATCTGCATTCCAATAGGAACTTTTCAAAGTCTGTGTCCATCGCAAAACCAAAGCCGGACAGGCCGTGAATAAAATCAGCACTCTTAGGCACCAGTTCATAGTCTCGAATATCGCCGTCTGGTGGGCTTCTGGTCGACCCGTGCCGGCTACCTCGCTCAGCCTCCACGGGGTGTCCACCGGTCACCTTGGTTGTAGACCATGGGCTCTCGCCACTATTCAACAAGCCTGGGCTCCTGATGCGACGTGGTGAACTTGAGTCGAGTCACCCTCGTGTTCTCATCGTTTTCACGTAAACCAAATCCACAGGTATGCGGGCCCATACACAAGCAGTCCTTTTATTGCTGCATTTCTCTGACCTCCACTCCATATGTAGATCCACGTGGTCACCCAGCAAGCAATGCAGCGTGCTCACAGGCTCTCTTTAACACACAGTCTCAGGGAGATGTTTTCTCCCTACTCCCAGATTTTTTTTTTTAATTTCTGGCAAAGACTTATGGTTCCTGAGTACACGAAAGCACTGGTGGGCATCTATTTCACTGCATAGCTGTCTTCCCAGAGGTGGTCTAAACCCAGCTAAGGTCACCCCAATTTGGTGGCTCAAAGCAAGTGGGCTTACAAACTTTCATTTTTCCCACTTCCCATAGTTTCCCCAGAAAACCACTGAGTAAAGGGTGGCTTTGTCTGACCTCTGGATAGACAAGGAAGAAGAATTACCATGAGGGCAAGGTCAATTATATAGCTACTCTCCATCTTAAGATGAGTTTTTCCATTGCCCCACTGCTAGGTGTCCTATTTGTGACTCTGGCTCTCGTAGAGAAACGGGGGCACAGAAACTCATGTCTAAGTGAGACTCATATATCAAGGTTAAGTGTTCATCAAGCAGACATCCGAAAGCAGTGTGGTCCAAACCCACAAGTCCGACATTAACCCATTAACCCACATGTCCAACACCAATTGCAATGTCCTCCTCCATCTTTCAAAACAGACGGCATGTTGCTGGCTTAAGGAGGAGAGCCGAGGCAGTGAATGTGTAAGCAGAGCACCGTGGGCAGTGGATATGTCAGCATATCTCTGCACGGCTACTCCAACAGCCCAGGGCTTCCTCTGGGTTGGTCCATGTGTCTTCGGCTCAGGGACGTCTTGCCGGAAAGGAGCCTTGACAGCTAAAGCAGGGAACAAGCTGAGGCAGCTGCACCCTGCTCCCACGTTCAGAAATGAAGGGACCTAACTAGAATGGCAATGCTCAAGGAGCCATTGATCCCTCTGCCCTTCATTTAACCGCACGTGTGTATCATCCAGGTTGGCACAATCCACGAACTAATTGCACATTTGCGAACCTGGCACCCATTCAAAATTCTTTAACACCAACATGGAATTAAGTAACATCAGGACCTTAATTCTAAAACTTATGGAATGTTCCCCCACACGGAAAGTTTGTAAGCCAACTACTCTGTGCTTTTATACCCCAAATTTTACCTAACCACTTTACTTATGGCCCACTAATATAAAACCAGTGCTCAGAGGAAACCATCATTGCTCGCCATGAAGAAATCTGCATTCCAATAGGAACTTTTCAAAGTCTGTGTCCATCGCAAAACCAAAGCCGGACAGGCCGTGAATAAAATCAGCACTCTTAGGCACCAGTTCATAGTCTCGAATATCGCCGTCTGGTGGGCTTCTGGTCGACCCGTGCCGGCTACCTCGCTCAGCCTCCACGGGGTGTCCACCGGTCACCTTGGTTGTAGACCATGGGCTCTCGCCACTATTCAACAAGCCTGGGCTCCTGATGCGACGTGGTGAACTTGAGTCGAGTCACCCTCGTGTTCTCATCGTTTTCACGTAAACCAAATCCACAGGTATGCGGGCCCATACACAAGCAGTCCTTTTATTGCTGCATTTCTCTGACCTCCACTCCATATGTAGATCCACGTGGTCACCCAGCAAGCAATGCAGCGTGCTCACAGGCTCTCTTTAACACACAGTCTCAGGGAGATGTTTTCTCCCTACTCCCAGATTTTTTTTTTTAATTTCTGGCAAAGACTTATGGTTCCTGAGTACACGAAAGCACTGGTGGGCATCTATTTCACTGCATAGCTCTCTTCCCAGAGGTGGTCTAAACCCAGCTAAAGGTCACCCCATTTTGGTGGCTCAAAGCAAGTGGGCTTACAAACTTTCATTTTTCCCACTTCCCATAGTTTCCCCAGAAAACCACTGAGTAAAGGGTGGCTTTGTCTGACCTCTGGATAGACAAGGAAGAAGAATTACCATGAGGGCAAGGTCAATTATATAGCTACTCTCCATCTTAAGATGAGTTTTTCCATTGCCCCACTGCTAGGTGTCCTATTTGTGACTCTGGCTCTCGTAGAGAAACGGGGGCACAGAAACTCATGTCTAAGTGAGACTCATATATCAAGGTTAAGTGTTCATCAAGCAGACATCCGAAAGCAGTGTGGTCCAAACCCACAAGTCCGACATTAACCCATTAACCCACATGTCCAACACCAATTGCAATGTCCTCCTCCATCTTTCAAAACAGACGGCATGTTGCTGGCTTAAGGAGGAGAGCCGAGGCAGTGAATGTGTAAGCAGAGCACCGTGGGCAGTGGATATGTCAGCATATCTCTGCACGGCTACTCCAACAGCCCAGGGCTTCCTCTGGGTTGGTCCATGTGTCTTCGGCTCAGGGACGTCTTGCCGGAAAGGAGCCTTGACAGCTAAAGCAGGGAACAAGCTGAGGCAGCTGCACCCTGCTCCCACGTTCAGAAATGAAGGGACCTAACTAGAATGGCAATGCTCAAGGAGCCATTGATCCCTCTGCCCTTCATTTAACCGCACGTGTGTATCATCCAGGTTGGCACAATCCACGAACTAATTGCACATTTGCGAACCTGGCACCCATTCAAAATTCTTTAACACCAACATGGAATTAAGTAACATCAGGACCTTAATTCTAAAACTTATGGAATGTTCCCCCACACGGAAAGTTTGTAAGCCAACTACTCTGTGCTTTTATACCCCAAATTTTACCTAACCACTTTACTTATGGCCCACTAATATAAAACCAGTGCTCAGAGGAAACCATCATTGCTCGCCATGAAGAAATCTGCATTCCAATAGGAACTTTTCAAAGTCTGTGTCCATCGCAAAACCAAAGCCGGACAGGCCGTGAATAAAATCAGCACTCTTAGGCACCAGTTCATAGTCTCGAATATCGCCGTCTGGTGGGCTTCTGGTCGACCCGTGCCGGCTACCTCGCTCAGCCTCCACGGGGTGTCCACCGGTCACCTTGGTTGTAGACCATGGGCTCTCGCCACTATTCAACAAGCCTGGGCTCCTGATGCGACGTGGTGAACTTGAGTCGAGTCACCCTCGTGTTCTCATCGTTTTCACGTAAACCAAATCCACAGGTATGCGGGCCCATACACAAGCAGTCCTTTTATTGCTGCATTTCTCTGACCTCCACTCCATATGTAGATCCACGTGGTCACCCAGCAAGCAATGCAGCGTGCTCACAGGCTCTCTTTAACACACAGTCTCAGGGAGATGTTTTCTCCCTACTCCCAGATTTTTTTTTTTAATTTCTGGCAAAGACTTATGGTTCCTGAGTACACGAAAGCACTGGTGGGCATCTATTTCACTGCATAGCTGTCTTCCCAGAGGTGGTCTAAACCCAGCTAAGGTCACCCCAATTTGGTGGCTCAAAGCAAGTGGGCTTACAAACTTTCATTTTTCCCACTTCCCATAGTTTCCCCAGAAAACCACTGAGTAAAGGGTGGCTTTGTCTGACCTCTGGATAGACAAGGAAGAAGAATTACCATGAGGGCAAGGTCAATTATATAGCTACTCTCCATCTTAAGATGAGTTTTTCCATTGCCCCACTGCTAGGTGTCCTATTTGTGACTCTGGCTCTCGTAGAGAAACGGGGGCACAGAAACTCATGTCTAAGTGAGACTCATATATCAAGGTTAAGTGTTCATCAAGCAGACATCCGAAAGCAGTGTGGTCCAAACCCACAAGTCCGACATTAACCCATTAACCCACATGTCCAACACCAATTGCAATGTCCTCCTCCATCTTTCAAAACAGACGGCATGTTGCTGGCTTAAGGAGGAGAGCCGAGGCAGTGAATGTGTAAGCAGAGCACCGTGGGCAGTGGATATGTCAGCATATCTCTGCACGGCTACTCCAACAG
This sequence comes from Tenrec ecaudatus, assembly GCF_050624435.1. Classification (NCBI taxonomy): domain Eukaryota; kingdom Metazoa; phylum Chordata; class Mammalia; order Afrosoricida; family Tenrecidae; genus Tenrec; species Tenrec ecaudatus. Next base: position 92,716,039 of record NC_134541.1, on the reverse strand, counting down.
CCCAGGGCTTCCTCTGGGTTGGTCCATGTGTCTTCGGCTCAGGGACGTCTTGCCGGAAAGGAGCCTTGACAGCTAAAACAGGGAACAAGCTGAGGCAGCTGCACCCTGCTCCCACGTTCAGAAATGAAGGGACCTAACTAGAATGGCAATGCTCAAGGAGCCATTGATCCCTCTGCCCTTCATTTAACCGCACGTGTGTATCATCCAGGTTGGCACAATCCACGAACTAATTGCACATTTGCGAACCTGGCACCCATTCAAAATTCTTTAACACCAACATGGAATTAAGTAACATCAGGACCTTAATTCTAAAACTTATGGAATGTTCCCCCACACGGAAAGTTTGTAAGCCAACTACTCTGTGCTTTTATACCCCAAATTTTACCTAACCACTTTACTTATGGCCCACTAATATAAAACCAGTGCTCAGAGGAAACCATCATTGCTCGCCATGAAGAAATCTGCATTCCAATAGGAACTTTTCAAAGTCTGTGTCCATCGCAAAACCAAAGCCGGACAGGCCGTGAATAAAATCAGCACTCTTAGGCACCAGTTCATAGTCTCGAATATCGCCGTCTGGTGGGCTTCTGGTCGACCCGTGCCGGCTACCTCGCTCAGCCTCCACGGGGTGTCCACCGGTCACCTTGGTTGTAGACCATGGGCTCTCGCCACTATTCAACAAGCCTGGGCTCCTGATGCGACGTGGTGAACTTGAGTCGAGTCACCCTCGTGTTCTCATCGTTTTCACGTAAACCAAATCCACAGGTATGCGGGCCCATACACAAGCAGTCCTTTTATTGCTGCATTTCTCTGACCTCCACTCCATATGTAGATCCACGTGGTCACCCAGCAAGCAATGCAGCGTGCTCACAGGCTCTCTTTAACACACAGTCTCAGGGAGATGTTTTCTCCCTACTCCCAGATTTTTTTTTTTAATTTCTGGCAAAGACTTATGGTTCCTGAGTACACGAAAGCACTGGTGGGCATCTATTTCACTGCATAGCTCTCTTCCCAGAGGTGGTCTAAACCCAGCTAAAGGTCACCCCATTTTGGTGGCTCAAAGCAAGTGGGCTTACAAACTTTCATTTTTCCCACTTCCCATAGTTTCCCCAGAAAACCACTGAGTAAAGGGTGGCTTTGTCTGACCTCTGGATAGACAAGGAAGAAGAATTACCATGAGGGCAAGGTCAATTATATAGCTACTCTCCATCTTAAGATGAGTTTTTCCATTGCCCCACTGCTAGGTGTCCTATTTGTGACTCTGGCTCTCGTAGAGAAACGGGGGCACAGAAACTCATGTCTAAGTGAGACTCATATATCAAGGTTAAGTGTTCATCAAGCAGACATCCGAAAGCAGTGTGGTCCAAACCCACAAGTCCGACATTAACCCATTAACCCACATGTCCAACACCAATTGCAATGTCCTCCTCCATCTTTCAAAACAGACGGCATGTTGCTGGCTTAAGGAGGAGAGCCGAGGCAGTGAATGTGTAAGCAGAGCACCGTGGGCAGTGGATATGTCAGCATATCTCTGCACGGCTACTCCAACAGCCCAGGGCTTCCTCTGGGTTGGTCCATGTGTCTTCGGCTCAGGGACGTCTTGCCGGAAAGGAGCCTTGACAGCTAAAGCAGGGAACAAGCTGAGGCAGCTGCACCCTGCTCCCACGTTCAGAAATGAAGGGACCTAACTAGAATGGCAATGCTCAAGGAGCCATTGATCCCTCTGCCCTTCATTTAACCGCACGTGTGTATCATCCAGGTTGGCACAATCCACGAACTAATTGCACATTTGCGAACCTGGCACCCATTCAAAATTCTTTAACACCAACATGGAATTAAGTAACATCAGGACCTTAATTCTAAAACTTATGGAATGTTCCCCCACACGGAAAGTTTGTAAGCCAACTACTCTGTGCTTTTATACCCCAAATTTTACCTAACCACTTTACTTATGGCCCACTAATATAAAACCAGTGCTCAGAGGAAACCATCATTGCTCGCCATGAAGAAATCTGCATTCCAATAGGAACTTTTCAAAGTCTGTGTCCATCGCAAAACCAAAGCCGGACAGGCCGTGAATAAAATCAGCACTCTTAGGCACCAGTTCATAGTCTCGAATATCGCCGTCTGGTGGGCTTCTGGTCGACCCGTGCCGGCTACCTCGCTCAGCCTCCACGGGGTGTCCACCGGTCACCTTGGTTGTAGACCATGGGCTCTCGCCACTATTCAACAAGCCTGGGCTCCTGATGCGACGTGGTGAACTTGAGTCGAGTCACCCTCGTGTTCTCATCGTTTTCACGTAAACCAAATCCACAGGTATGCGGGCCCATACACAAGCAGTCCTTTTATTGCTGCATTTCTCTGACCTCCACTCCATATGTAGATCCACGTGGTCACCCAGCAAGCAATGCAGCGTGCTCACAGGCTCTCTTTAACACACAGTCTCAGGGAGATGTTTTCTCCCTACTCCCAGATTTTTTTTTTTAATTTCTGGCAAAGACTTATGGTTCCTGAGTACACGAAAGCACTGGTGGGCATCTATTTCACTGCATAGCTGTCTTCCCAGAGGTGGTCTAAACCCAGCTAAGGTCACCCCAATTTGGTGGCTCAAAGCAAGTGGGCTTACAAACTTTCATTTTTCCCACTTCCCATAGTTTCCCCAGAAAACCACTGAGTAAAGGGTGGCTTTGTCTGACCTCTGGATAGACAAGGAAGAAGAATTACCATGAGGGCAAGGTCAATTATATAGCTACTCTCCATCTTAAGATGAGTTTTTCCATTGCCCCACTGCTAGGTGTCCTATTTGTGACTCTGGCTCTCGTAGAGAAACGGGGGCACAGAAACTCATGTCTAAGTGAGACTCATATATCAAGGTTAAGTGTTCATCAAGCAGACATCCGAAAGCAGTGTGGTCCAAACCCACAAGTCCGACATTAACCCATTAACCCACATGTCCAACACCAATTGCAATGTCCTCCTCCATCTTTCAAAACAGACGGCATGTTGCTGGCTTAAGGAGGAGAGCCGAGGCAGTGAATGTGTAAGCAGAGCACCGTGGGCAGTGGATATGTCAGCATATCTCTGCACGGCTACTCCAACAGCCCAGGGCTTCCTCTGGGTTGGTCCATGTGTCTTCGGCTCAGGGACGTCTTGCCGGAAAGGAGCCTTGACAGCTAAAACAGGGAACAAGCTGAGGCAGCTGCACCCTGCTCCCACGTTCAGAAATGAAGGGACCTAACTAGAATGGCAATGCTCAAGGAGCCATTGATCCCTCTGCCCTTCATTTAACCGCACGTGTGTATCATCCAGGTTGGCACAATCCACGAACTAATTGCACATTTGCGAACCTGGCACCCATTCAAAATTCTTTAACACCAACATGGAATTAAGTAACATCAGGACCTTAATTCTAAAACTTATGGAATGTTCCCCCACACGGAAAGTTTGTAAGCCAACTACTCTGTGCTTTTATACCCCAAATTTTACCTAACCACTTTACTTATGGCCCACTAATATAAAACCAGTGCTCAGAGGAAACCATCATTGCTCGCCATGAAGAAATCTGCATTCCAATAGGAACTTTTCAAAGTCTGTGTCCATCGCAAAACCAAAGCCGGACAGGCCGTGAATAAAATCAGCACTCTTAGGCACCAGTTCATAGTCTCGAATATCGCCGTCTGGTGGGCTTCTGGTCGACCCGTGCCGGCTACCTCGCTCAGCCTCCACGGGGTGTCCACCGGTCACCTTGGTTGTAGACCATGGGCTCTCGCCACTATTCAACAAGCCTGGGCTCCTGATGCGACGTGGTGAACTTGAGTCGAGTCACCCTCGTGTTCTCATCGTTTTCACGTAAACCAAATCCACAGGTATGCGGGCCCATACACAAGCAGTCCTTTTATTGCTGCATTTCTCTGACCTCCACTCCATATGTAGATCCACGTGGTCACCCAGCAAGCAATGCAGCGTGCTCACAGGCTCTCTTTAACACACAGTCTCAGGGAGATGTTTTCTCCCTACTCCCAGATTTTTTTTTTTAATTTCTGGCAAAGACTTATGGTTCCTGAGTACACGAAAGCACTGGTGGGCATCTATTTCACTGCATAGCTCTCTTCCCAGAGGTGGTCTAAACCCAGCTAAAGGTCACCCCATTTTGGTGGCTCAAAGCAAGTGGGCTTACAAACTTTCATTTTTCCCACTTCCCATAGTTTCCCCAGAAAACCACTGAGTAAAGGGTGGCTTTGTCTGACCTCTGGATAGACAAGGAAGAAGAATTACCATGAGGGCAAGGTCAATTATATAGCTACTCTCCATCTTAAGATGAGTTTTTCCATTGCCCCACTGCTAGGTGTCCTATTTGTGACTCTGGCTCTCGTAGAGAAACGGGGGCACAGAAACTCATGTCTAAGTGAGACTCATATATCAAGGTTAAGTGTTCATCAAGCAGACATCCGAAAGCAGTGTGGTCCAAACCCACAAGTCCGACATTAACCCATTAACCCACATGTCCAACACCAATTGCAATGTCCTCCTCCATCTTTCAAAACAGACGGCATGTTGCTGGCTTAAGGAGGAGAGCCGAGGCAGTGAATGTGTAAGCAGAGCACCGTGGGCAGTGGATATGTCAGCATATCTCTGCACGGCTACTCCAACAGCCCAGGGCTTCCTCTGGGTTGGTCCATGTGTCTTCGGCTCAGGGACGTCTTGCCGGAAAGGAGCCTTGACAGCTAAAGCAGGGAACAAGCTGAGGCAGCTGCACCCTGCTCCCACGTTCAGAAATGAAGGGACCTAACTAGAATGGCAATGCTCAAGGAGCCATTGATCCCTCTGCCCTTCATTTAACCGCACGTGTGTATCATCCAGGTTGGCACAATCCACGAACTAATTGCACATTTGCGAACCTGGCACCCATTCAAAATTCTTTAACACCAACATGGAATTAAGTAACATCAGGACCTTAATTCTAAAACTTATGGAATGTTCCCCCACACGGAAAGTTTGTAAGCCAACTACTCTGTGCTTTTATACCCCAAATTTTACCTAACCACTTTACTTATGGCCCACTAATATAAAACCAGTGCTCAGAGGAAACCATCATTGCTCGCCATGAAGAAATCTGCATTCCAATAGGAACTTTTCAAAGTCTGTGTCCATCGCAAAACCAAAGCCGGACAGGCCGTGAATAAAATCAGCACTCTTAGGCACCAGTTCATAGTCTCGAATATCGCCGTCTGGTGGGCTTCTGGTCGACCCGTGCCGGCTACCTCGCTCAGCCTCCACGGGGTGTCCACCGGTCACCTTGGTTGTAGACCATGGGCTCTCGCCACTATTCAACAAGCCTGGGCTCCTGATGCGACGTGGTGAACTTGAGTCGAGTCACCCTCGTGTTCTCATCGTTTTCACGTAAACCAAATCCACAGGTATGCGGGCCCATACACAAGCAGTCCTTTTATTGCTGCATTTCTCTGACCTCCACTCCATATGTAGATCCACGTGGTCACCCAGCAAGCAATGCAGCGTGCTCACAGGCTCTCTTTAACACACAGTCTCAGGGAGATGTTTTCTCCCTACTCCCAGATTTTTTTTTTTAATTTCTGGCAAAGACTTATGGTTCCTGAGTACACGAAAGCACTGGTGGGCATCTATTTCACTGCATAGCTGTCTTCCCAGAGGTGGTCTAAACCCAGCTAAGGTCACCCCAATTTGGTGGCTCAAAGCAAGTGGGCTTACAAACTTTCATTTTTCCCACTTCCCATAGTTTCCCCAGAAAACCACTGAGTAAAGGGTGGCTTTGTCTGACCTCTGGATAGACAAGGAAGAAGAATTACCATGAGGGCAAGGTCAATTATATAGCTACTCTCCATCTTAAGATGAGTTTTTCCATTGCCCCACTGCTAGGTGTCCTATTTGTGACTCTGGCTCTCGTAGAGAAACGGGGGCACAGAAACTCATGTCTAAGTGAGACTCATATATCAAGGTTAAGTGTTCATCAAGCAGACATCCGAAAGCAGTGTGGTCCAAACCCACAAGTCCGACATTAACCCATTAACCCACATGTCCAACACCAATTGCAATGTCCTCCTCCATCTTTCAAAACAGACGGCATGTTGCTGGCTTAAGGAGGAGAGCCGAGGCAGTGAATGTGTAAGCAGAGCACCGTGGGCAGTGGATATGTCAGCATATCTCTGCACGGCTACTCCAACAGCCCAGGGCTTCCTCTGGGTTGGTCCATGTGTCTTCGGCTCAGGGACGTCTTGCCGGAAAGGAGCCTTGACAGCTAAAACAGGGAACAAGCTGAGGCAGCTGCACCCTGCTCCCACGTTCAGAAATGAAGGGACCTAACTAGAATGGCAATGCTCAAGGAGCCATTGATCCCTCTGCCCTTCATTTAACCGCACGTGTGTATCATCCAGGTTGGCACAATCCACGAACTAATTGCACATTTGCGAACCTGGCACCCATTCAAAATTCTTTAACACCAACATGGAATTAAGTAACATCAGGACCTTAATTCTAAAACTTATGGAATGTTCCCCCACACGGAAAGTTTGTAAGCCAACTACTCTGTGCTTTTATACCCCAAATTTTACCTAACCACTTTACTTATGGCCCACTAATATAAAACCAGTGCTCAGAGGAAACCATCATTTCTCGCCATGAAGAAATCTGCATTCCAATAGGAACTTTTCAAAGTCTGTGTCCATCGCAAAACCAAAGCCGGACAGGCCGTGAATAAAATCAGCACTCTTAGGCACCAGTTCATAGTCTCGAATATCGCCGTCTGGTGGGCTTCTGGTCGACCCGTGCCGGCTACCTCGCTCAGCCTCCACGGGGTGTCCACCGGTCACCTTGGTTGTAGACCATGGGCTCTCGCCACTATTCAACAAGCCTGGGCTCCTGATGCGACGTGGTGAACTTGAGTCGAGTCACCCTCGTGTTCTCATCGTTTTCACGTAAACCAAATCCACAGGTATGCGGGCCCATACACAAGCAGTCCTTTTATTGCTGCATTTCTCTGACCTCCACTCCATATGTAGATCCACGTGGTCACCCAGCAAGCAATGCAGCGTGCTCACAGGCTCTCTTTAACACACAGTCTCAGGGAGATGTTTTCTCCCTACTCCCAGATTTTTTTTTTTAATTTCTGGCAAAGACTTATGGTTCCTGAGTACACGAAAGCACTGGTGGGCATCTATTTCACTGCATAGCTCTCTTCCCAGAGGTGGTCTAAACCCAGCTAAAGGTCACCCCATTTTGGTGGCTCAAAGCAAGTGGGCTTACAAACTTTCATTTTTCCCACTTCCCATAGTTTCCCCAGAAAACCACTGAGTAAAGGGTGGCTTTGTCTGACCTCTGGATAGACAAGGAAGAAGAATTACCATGAGGGCAAGGTCAATTATATAGCTACTCTCCATCTTAAGATGAGTTTTTCCATTGCCCCACTGCTAGGTGTCCTATTTGTGACTCTGGCTCTCGTAGAGAAACGGGGGCACAGAAACTCATGTCTAAGTGAGACTCATATATCAAGGTTAAGTGTTCATCAAGCAGACATCCGAAAGCAGTGTGGTCCAAACCCACAAGTCCGACATTAACCCATTAACCCACATGTCCAACACCAATTGCAATGTCCTCCTCCATCTTTCAAAACAGACGGCATGTTGCTGGCTTAAGGAGGAGAGCCGAGGCAGTGAATGTGTAAGCAGAGCACCGTGGGCAGTGGATATGTCAGCATATCTCTGCACGGCTACTCCAACAGCCCAGGGCTTCCTCTGGGTTGGTCCATGTGTCTTCGGCTCAGGGACGTCTTGCCGGAAAGGAGCCTTGACAGCTAAAGCAGGGAACAAGCTGAGGCAGCTGCACCCTGCTCCCACGTTCAGAAATGAAGGGACCTAACTAGAATGGCAATGCTCAAGGAGCCATTGATCCCTCTGCCCTTCATTTAACCGCACGTGTGTATCATCCAGGTTGGCACAATCCACGAACTAATTGCACATTTGCGAACCTGGCACCCATTCAAAATTCTTTAACACCAACATGGAATTAAGTAACATCAGGACCTTAATTCTAAAACTTATGGAATGTTCCCCCACACGGAAAGTTTGTAAGCCAACTACTCTGTGCTTTTATACCCCAAATTTTACCTAACCACTTTACTTATGGCCCACTAATATAAAACCAGTGCTCAGAGGAAACCATCATTGCTCGCCATGAAGAAATCTGCATTCCAATAGGAACTTTTCAAAGTCTGTGTCCATCGCAAAACCAAAGCCGGACAGGCCGTGAATAAAATCAGCACTCTTAGGCACCAGTTCATAGTCTCGAATATCGCCGTCTGGTGGGCTTCTGGTCGACCCGTGCCGGCTACCTCGCTCAGCCTCCACGGGGTGTCCACCGGTCACCTTGGTTGTAGACCATGGGCTCTCGCCACTATTCAACAAGCCTGGGCTCCTGATGCGACGTGGTGAACTTGAGTCGAGTCACCCTCGTGTTCTCATCGTTTTCACGTAAACCAAATCCACAGGTATGCGGGCCCATACACAAGCAGTCCTTTTATTGCTGCATTTCTCTGACCTCCACTCCATATGTAGATCCACGTGGTCACCCAGCAAGCAATGCAGCGTGCTCACAGGCTCTCTTTAACACACAGTCTCAGGGAGATGTTTTCTCCCTACTCCCAGATTTTTTTTTTTAATTTCTGGCAAAGACTTATGGTTCCTGAGTACACGAAAGCACTGGTGGGCATCTATTTCACTGCATAGCTGTCTTCCCAGAGGTGGTCTAAACCCAGCTAAGGTCACCCCAATTTGGTGGCTCAAAGCAAGTGGGCTTACAAACTTTCATTTTTCCCACTTCCCATAGTTTCCCCAGAAAACCACTGAGTAAAGGGTGGCTTTGTCTGACCTCTGGATAGACAAGGAAGAAGAATTACCATGAGGGCAAGGTCAATTATATAGCTACTCTCCATCTTAAGATGAGTTTTTCCATTGCCCCACTGCTAGGTGTCCTATTTGTGACTCTGGCTCTCGTAGAGAAACGGGGGCACAGAAACTCATGTCTAAGTGAGACTCATATATCAAGGTTAAGTGTTCATCAAGCAGACATCCGAAAGCAGTGTGGTCCAAACCCACAAGTCCGACATTAACCCATTAACCCACATGTCCAACACCAATTGCAATGTCCTCCTCCATCTTTCAAAACAGACGGCATGTTGCTGGCTTAAGGAGGAGAGCCGAGGCAGTGAATGTGTAAGCAGAGCACCGTGGGCAGTGGATATGTCAGCATATCTCTGCACGGCTACTCCAACAGCCCAGGGCTTCCTCTGGGTTGGTCCATGTGTCTTCGGCTCAGGGACGTCTTGCCGGAAAGGAGCCTTGACAGCTAAAACAGGGAACAAGCTGAGGCAGCTGCACCCTGCTCCCACGTTCAGAAATGAAGGGACCTAACTAGAATGGCAATGCTCAAGGAGCCATTGATCCCTCTGCCCTTCATTTAACCGCACGTGTGTATCATCCAGGTTGGCACAATCCACGAACTAATTGCACATTTGCGAACCTGGCACCCATTCAAAATTCTTTAACACCAACATGGAATTAAGTAACATCAGGACCTTAATTCTAAAACTTATGGAATGTTCCCCCACACGGAAAGTTTGTAAGCCAACTACTCTGTGCTTTTATACCCCAAATTTTACCTAACCACTTTACTTATGGCCCACTAATATAAAACCAGTGCTCAGAGGAAACCATCATTTCTCGCCATGAAGAAATCTGCATTCCAATAGGAACTTTTCAAAGTCTGTGTCCATCGCAAAACCAAAGCCGGACAGGCCGTGAATAAAATCAGCACTCTTAGGCACCAGTTCATAGTCTCGAATATCGCCGTCTGGTGGGCTTCTGGTCGACCCGTGCCGGCTACCTCGCTCAGCCTCCACGGGGTGTCCACCGGTCACCTTGGTTGTAGACCATGGGCTCTCGCCACTATTCAACAAGCCTGGGCTCCTGATGCGACGTGGTGAACTTGAGTCGAGTCACCCTCGTGTTCTCATCGTTTTCACGTAAACCAAATCCACAGGTATGCGGGCCCATACACAAGCAGTCCTTTTATTGCTGCATTTCTCTGACCTCCACTCCATATGTAGATCCACGTGGTCACCCAGCAAGCAATGCAGCGTGCTCACAGGCTCTCTTTAACACACAGTCTCAGGGAGATGTTTTCTCCCTACTCCCAGATTTTTTTTTTTAATTTCTGGCAAAGACTTATGGTTCCTGAGTACACGAAAGCACTGGTGGGCATCTATTTCACTGCATAGCTCTCTTCCCAGAGGTGGTCTAAACCCAGCTAAAGGTCACCCCATTTTGGTGGCTCAAAGCAAGTGGGCTTACAAACTTTCATTTTTCCCACTTCCCATAGTTTCCCCAGAAAACCACTGAGTAAAGGGTGGCTTTGTCTGACCTCTGGATAGACAAGGAAGAAGAATTACCATGAGGGCAAGGTCAATTATATAGCTACTCTCCATCTTAAGATGAGTTTTTCCATTGCCCCACTGCTAGGTGTCCTATTTGTGACTCTGGCTCTCGTAGAGAAACGGGGGCACAGAAACTCATGTCTAAGTGAGACTCATATATCAAGGTTAAGTGTTCATCAAGCAGACATCCGAAAGCAGTGTGGTCCAAACCCACAAGTCCGACATTAACCCATTAACCCACATGTCCAACACCAATTGCAATGTCCTCCTCCATCTTTCAAAACAGACGGCATGTTGCTGGCTTAAGGAGGAGAGCCGAGGCAGTGAATGTGTAAGCAGAGCACCGTGGGCAGTGGATATGTCAGCATATCTCTGCACGGCTACTCCAACAGCCCAGGGCTTCCTCTGGGTTGGTCCATGTGTCTTCGGCTCAGGGACGTCTTGCCGGAAAGGAGCCTTGACAGCTAAAGCAGGGAACAAGCTGAGGCAGCTGCACCCTGCTCCCACGTTCAGAAATGAAGGGACCTAACTAGAATGGCAATGCTCAAGGAGCCATTGATCCCTCTGCCCTTCATTTAACCGCACGTGTGTATCATCCAGGTTGGCACAATCCACGAACTAATTGCACATTTGCGAACCTGGCACCCATTCAAAATTCTTTAACACCAACATGGAATTAAGTAACATCAGGACCTTAATTCTAAAACTTATGGAATGTTCCCCCACACGGAAAGTTTGTAAGCCAACTACTCTGTGCTTTTATACCCCAAATTTTACCTAACCACTTTACTTATGGCCCACTAATATAAAACCAGTGCTCAGAGGAAACCATCATTGCTCGCCATGAAGAAATCTGCATTCCAATAGGAACTTTTCAAAGTCTGTGTCCATCGCAAAACCAAAGCCGGACAGGCCGTGAATAAAATCAGCACTCTTAGGCACCAGTTCATAGTCTCGAATATCGCCGTCTGGTGGGCTTCTGGTCGACCCGTGCCGGCTACCTCGCTCAGCCTCCACGGGGTGTCCACCGGTCACCTTGGTTGTAGACCATGGGCTCTCGCCACTATTCAACAAGCCTGGGCTCCTGATGCGACGTGGTGAACTTGAGTCGAGTCACCCTCGTGTTCTCATCGTTTTCACGTAAACCAAATCCACAGGTATGCGGGCCCATACACAAGCAGTCCTTTTATTGCTGCATTTCTCTGACCTCCACTCCATATGTAGATCCACGTGGTCACCCAGCAAGCAATGCAGCGTGCTCACAGGCTCTCTTTAACACACAGTCTCAGGGAGATGTTTTCTCCCTACTCCCAGATTTTTTTTTTTAATTTCTGGCAAAGACTTATGGTTCCTGAGTACACGAAAGCACTGGTGGGCATCTATTTCACTGCATAGCTGTCTTCCCAGAGGTGGTCTAAACCCAGCTAAGGTCACCCCAATTTGGTGGCTCAAAGCAAGTGGGCTTACAAACTTTCATTTTTCCCACTTCCCATAGTTTCCCCAGAAAACCACTGAGTAAAGGGTGGCTTTGTCTGACCTCTGGATAGACAAGGAAGAAGAATTACCATGAGGGCAAGGTCAATTATATAGCTACTCTCCATCTTAAGATGAGTTTTTCCATTGCCCCACTGCTAGGTGTCCTATTTGTGACTCTGGCTCTCGTAGAGAAACGGGGGCACAGAAACTCATGTCTAAGTGAGACTCATATATCAAGGTTAAGTGTTCATCAAGCAGACATCCGAAAGCAGTGTGGTCCAAACCCACAAGTCCGACATTAACCCATTAACCCACATGTCCAACACCAATTGCAATGTCCTCCTCCATCTTTCAAAACAGACGGCATGTTGCTGGCTTAAGGAGGAGAGCCGAGGCAGTGAATGTGTAAGCAGAGCACCGTGGGCAGTGGATATGTCAGCATATCTCTGCACGGCTACTCCAACAGCCCAGGGCTTCCTCTGGGTTGGTCCATGTGTCTTCGGCTCAGGGACGTCTTGCCGGAAAGGAGCCTTGACAGCTAAAACAGGGAACAAGCTGAGGCAGCTGCACCCTGCTCCCACGTTCAGAAATGAAGGGACCTAACTAGAATGGCAATGCTCAAGGAGCCATTGATCCCTCTGCCCTTCATTTAACCGCACGTGTGTATCATCCAGGTTGGCACAATCCACGAACTAATTGCACATTTGCGAACCTGGCACCCATTCAAAATTCTTTAACACCAACATGGAATTAAGTAACATCAGGACCTTAATTCTAAAACTTATGGAATGTTCCCCCACACGGAAAGTTTGTAAGCCAACTACTCTGTGCTTTTATACCCCAAATTTTACCTAACCACTTTACTTATGGCCCACTAATATAAAACCAGTGCTCAGAGGAAACCATCATTGCTCGCCATGAAGAAATCTGCATTCCAATAGGAACTTTTCAAAGTCTGTGTCCATCGCAAAACCAAAGCCGGACAGGCCGTGAATAAAATCAGCACTCTTAGGCACCAGTTCATAGTCTCGAATATCGCCGTCTGGTGGGCTTCTGGTCGACCCGTGCCGGCTACCTCGCTCAGCCTCCACGGGGTGTCCACCGGTCACCTTGGTTGTAGACCATGGGCTCTCGCCACTATTCAACAAGCCTGGGCTCCTGATGCGACGTGGTGAACTTGAGTCGAGTCACCCTCGTGTTCTCATCGTTTTCACGTAAACCAAATCCACAGGTATGCGGGCCCATACACAAGCAGTCCTTTTATTGCTGCATTTCTCTGACCTCCACTCCATATGTAGATCCACGTGGTCACCCAGCAAGCAATGCAGCGTGCTCACAGGCTCTCTTTAACACACAGTCTCAGGGAGATGTTTTCTCCCTACTCCCAGATTTTTTTTTTTAATTTCTGGCAAAGACTTATGGTTCCTGAGTACACGAAAGCACTGGTGGGCATCTATTTCACTGCATAGCTCTCTTCCCAGAGGTGGTCTAAACCCAGCTAAAGGTCACCCCATTTTGGTGGCTCAAAGCAAGTGGGCTTACAAACTTTCATTTTTCCCACTTCCCATAGTTTCCCCAGAAAACCACTGAGTAAAGGGTGGCTTTGTCTGACCTCTGGATAGACAAGGAAGAAGAATTACCATGAGGGCAAGGTCAATTATATAGCTACTCTCCATCTTAAGATGAGTTTTTCCATTGCCCCACTGCTAGGTGTCCTATTTGTGACTCTGGCTCTCGTAGAGAAACGGGGGCACAGAAACTCATGTCTAAGTGAGACTCATATATCAAGGTTAAGTGTTCATCAAGCAGACATCCGAAAGCAGTGTGGTCCAAACCCACAAGTCCGACATTAACCCATTAACCCACATGTCCAACACCAATTGCAATGTCCTCCTCCATCTTTCAAAACAGACGGCATGTTGCTGGCTTAAGGAGGAGAGCCGAGGCAGTGAATGTGTAAGCAGAGCACCGTGGGCAGTGGATATGTCAGCATATCTCTGCACGGCTACTCCAACAGCCCAGGGCTTCCTCTGGGTTGGTCCATGTGTCTTCGGCTCAGGGACGTCTTGCCGGAAAGGAGCCTTGACAGCTAAAGCAGGGAACAAGCTGAGGCAGCTGCACCCTGCTCCCACGTTCAGAAATGAAGGGACCTAACTAGAATGGCAATGCTCAAGGAGCCATTGATCCCTCTGCCCTTCATTTAACCGCACGTGTGTATCATCCAGGTTGGCACAATCCACGAACTAATTGCACATTTGCGAACCTGGCACCCATTCAAAATTCTTTAACACCAACATGGAATTAAGTAACATCAGGACCTTAATGCTAAAACTTATGGAATGTTCCCCCACACGGAAAGTTTGTAAGCCAACTACTCTGTGCTTTTATACCCCAAATTTTACCTAACCACTTTACTTATGGCCCACTAATATAAAACCAGTGCTCAGAGGAAACCATCATTGCTCGCCATGAAGAAATCTGCATTCCAATAGGAACTTTTCAAAGTCTGTGTCCATCGCAAAACCAAAGCCGGACAGGCCGTGAATAAAATCAGCACTCTTAGGCACCAGTTCATAGTCTCGAATATCGCCGTCTGGTGGGCTTCTGGTCGACCCGTGCCGGCTACCTCGCTCAGCCTCCACGGGGTGTCCACCGGTCACCTTGGTTGTAGACCATGGGCTCTCGCCACTATTCAACAAGCCTGGGCTCCTGATGCGACGTGGTGAACTTGAGTCGAGTCACCCTCGTGTTCTCATCGTTTTCACGTAAACCAAATCCACAGGTATGCGGGCCCATACACAAGCAGTCCTTTTATTGCTGCATTTCTCTGACCTCCACTCCATATGTAGATCCACGTGGTCACCCAGCAAGCAATGCAGCGTGCTCACAGGCTCTCTTTAACACACAGTCTCAGGGAGATGTTTTCTCCCTACTCCCAGATTTTTTTTTTTAATTTCTGGCAAAGACTTATGGTTCCTGAGTACACGAAAGCACTGGTGGGCATCTATTTCACTGCATAGCTCTCTTCCCAGAGGTGGTCTAAACCCAGCTAAAGGTCACCCCATTTTGGTGGCTCAAAGCAAGTGGGCTTACAAACTTTCATTTTTCCCACTTCCCATAGTTTCCCCAGAAAACCACTGAGTAAAGGGTGGCTTTGTCTGACCTCTGGATAGACAAGGAAGAAGAATTACCATGAGGGCAAGGTCAATTATATAGCTACTCTCCATCTTAAGATGAGTTTTTCCATTGCCCCACTGCTAGGTGTCCTATTTGTGACTCTGGCTCTCGTAGAGAAACGGGGGCACAGAAACTCATGTCTAAGTGAGACTCATATATCAAGGTTAAGTGTTCATCAAGCAGACATCCGAAAGCAGTGTGGTCCAAACCCACAAGTCCGACATTAACCCATTAACCCACATGTCCAACACCAATTGCAATGTCCTCCTCCATCTTTCAAAACAGACGGCATGTTGCTGGCTTAAGGAGGAGAGCCGAGGCAGTGAATGTGTAAGCAGAGCACCGTGGGCAGTGGATATGTCAGCATATCTCTGCACGGCTACTCCAACAGCCCAGGGCTTCCTCTGGGTTGGTCCATGTGTCTTCGGCTCAGGGACGTCTTGCCGGAAAGGAGCCTTGACAGCTAAAGCAGGGAACAAGCTGAGGCAGCTGCACCCTGCTCCCACGTTCAGAAATGAAGGGACCTAACTAGAATGGCAATGCTCAAGGAGCCATTGATCCCTCTGCCCTTCATTTAACCGCACGTGTGTATCATCCAGGTTGGCACAATCCACGAACTAATTGCACATTTGCGAACCTGGCACCCATTCAAAATTCTTTAACACCAACATGGAATTAAGTAACATCAGGACCTTAATTCTAAAACTTATGGAATGTTCCCCCACACGGAAAGTTTGTAAGCCAACTACTCTGTGCTTTTATACCCCAAATTTTACCTAACCACTTTACTTATGGCCCACTAATATAACACCAGTGCTCAGAGGAAACCATCATTGCTCGCCATGAAGAAATCTGCATTCCAATAGGAACTTTTCAAAGTCTGTGTCCATCGCAAAACCAAAGCCGGACAGGCCGTGAATAAAATCAGCACTCTTAGGCACCAGTTCATAGTCTCGAATATCGCCGTCTGGTGGGCTTCTGGTCGACCCGTGCCGGCTACCTCGCTCAGCCTCCACGGGGTGTCCACCGGTCACCTTGGTTGTAGACCATGGGCTCTCGCCACTATTCAACAAGCCTGGGCTCCTGATGCGACGTGGTGAACTTGAGTCGAGTCACCCTCGTGTTCTCATCGTTTTCACGTAAACCAAATCCACAGGTATGCGGGCCCATACACAAGCAGTCCTTTTATTGCTGCATTTCTCTGACCTCCACTCCATATGTAGATCCACGTGGTCACCCAGCAAGCAATGCAGCGTGCTCACAGGCTCTCTTTAACACACAGTCTCAGGGAGATGTTTTCTCCCTACTCCCAGATTTTTTTTTTTAATTTCTGGCAAAGACTTATGGTTCCTGAGTACACGAAAGCACTGGTGGGCATCTATTTCACTGCATAGCTGTCTTCCCAGAGGTGGTCTAAACCCAGCTAAGGTCACCCCAATTTGGTGGCTCAAAGCAAGTGGGCTTACAAACTTTCATTTTTCCCACTTCCCATAGTTTCCCCAGAAAACCACTGAGTAAAGGGTGGCTTTGTCTGACCTCTGGATAGACAAGGAAGAAGAATTACCATGAGGGCAAGGTCAATTATATAGCTACTCTCCATCTTAAGATGAGTTTTTCCATTGCCCCACTGCTAGGTGTCCTATTTGTGACTCTGGCTCTCGTAGAGAAACGGGGGCACAGAAACTCATGTCTAAGTGAGACTCATATATCAAGGTTAAGTGTTCATCAAGCAGACATCCGAAAGCAGTGTGGTCCAAACCCACAAGTCCGACATTAACCCATTAACCCACATGTCCAACACCAATTGCAATGTCCTCCTCCATCTTTCAAAACAGACGGCATGTTGCTGGCTTAAGGAGGAGAGCCGAGGCAGTGAATGTGTAAGCAGAGCACCGTGGGCAGTGGATATGTCAGCATATCTCTGCACGGCTACTCCAACAGCCCAGGGCTTCCTCTGGGTTGGTCCATGTGTCTTCGGCTCAGGGACGTCTTGCCGGAAAGGAGCCTTGACAGCTAAAGCAGGGAACAAGCTGAGGCAGCTGCACCCTGCTCCCACGTTCAGAAATGAAGGGACCTAACTAGAATGGCAATGCTCAAGGAGCCATTGATCCCTCTGCCCTTCATTTAACCGCACGTGTGTATCATCCAGGTTGGCACAATCCACGAACTAATTGCACATTTGCGAACCTGGCACCCATTCAAAATTCTTTAACACCAACATGGAATTAAGTAACATCAGGACCTTAATTCTAAAACTTATGGAATGTTCCCCCACACGGAAAGTTTGTAAGCCAACTACTCTGTGCTTTTATACCCCAAATTTTACCTAACCACTTTACTTATGGCCCACTAATATAAAACCAGTGCTCAGAGGAAACCATCATTGCTCGCCATGAAGAAATCTGCATTCCAATAGGAACTTTTCAAAGTCTGTGTCCATCGCAAAACCAAAGCCGGACAGGCCGTGAATAAAATCAGCACTCTTAGGCACCAGTTCATAGTCTCGAATATCGCCGTCTGGTGGGCTTCTGGTCGACCCGTGCCGGCTACCTCGCTCAGCCTCCACGGGGTGTCCACCGGTCACCTTGGTTGTAGACCATGGGCTCTCGCCACTATTCAACAAGCCTGGGCTCCTGATGCGACGTGGTGAACTTGAGTCGAGTCACCCTCGTGTTCTCATCGTTTTCACGTAAACCAAATCCACAGGTATGCGGGCCCATACACAAGCAGTCCTTTTATTGCTGCATTTCTCTGACCTCCACTCCATATGTAGATCCACGTGGTCACCCAGCAAGCAATGCAGCGTGCTCACAGGCTCTCTTTAACACACAGTCTCAGGGAGATGTTTTCTCCCTACTCCCAGATTTTTTTTTTTAATTTCTGGCAAAGACTTATGGTTCCTGAGTACACGAAAGCACTGGTGGGCATCTATTTCACTGCATAGCTGTCTTCCCAGAGGTGGTCTAAACCCAGCTAAGGTCACCCCAATTTGGTGGCTCAAAGCAAGTGGGCTTACAAACTTTCATTTTTCCCACTTCCCATAGTTTCCCCAGAAAACCACTGAGTAAAGGGTGGCTTTGTCTGACCTCTGGATAGACAAGGAAGAAGAATTACCATGAGGGCAAGGTCAATTATATAGCTACTCTCCATCTTAAGATGAGTTTTTCCATTGCCCCACTGCTAGGTGTCCTATTTGTGACTCTGGCTCTCGTAGAGAAACGGGGGCACAGAAACTCATGTCTAAGTGAGACTCATATATCAAGGTTAAGTGTTCATCAAGCAGACATCCGAAAGCAGTGTGGTCCAAACCCACAAGTCCGACATTAACCCATTAACCCACATGTCCAACACCAATTGCAATGTCCTCCTCCATCTTTCAAAACAGACGGCATGTTGCTGGCTTAAGGAGGAGAGCCGAGGCAGTGAATGTGTAAGCAGAGCACCGTGGGCAGTGGATATGTCAGCATATCTCTGCACGGCTACTCCAACAGCCCAGGGCTTCCTCTGGGTTGGTCCATGTGTCTTCGGCTCAGGGACGTCTTGCCGGAAAGGAGCCTTGACAGCTAAAGCAGGGAACAAGCTGAGGCAGCTGCACCCTGCTCCCACGTTCAGAAATGAAGGGACCTAACTAGAATGGCAATGCTCAAGGAGCCATTGATCCCTCTGCCCTTCATTTAACCGCACGTGTGTATCATCCAGGTTGGCACAATCCACGAACTAATTGCACATTTGCGAACCTGGCACCCATTCAAAATTCTTTAACACCAACATGGAATTAAGTAACATCAGGACCTTAATTCTAAAACTTATGGAATGTTCCCCCACACGGAAAGTTTGTAAGCCAACTACTCTGTGCTTTTATACCCCAAATTTTACCTAACCACTTTACTTATGGCCCACTAATATAAAACCAGTGCTCAGAGGAAACCATCATTGCTCGCCATGAAGAAATCTGCATTCCAATAGGAACTTTTCAAAGTCTGTGTCCATCGCAAAACCAAAGCCGGACAGGCCGTGAATAAAATCAGCACTCTTAGGCACCAGTTCATAGTCTCGAATATCGCCGTCTGGTGGGCTTCTGGTCGACCCGTGCCGGCTACCTCGCTCAGCCTCCACGGGGTGTCCACCGGTCACCTTGGTTGTAGACCATGGGCTCTCGCCACTATTCAACAAGCCTGGGCTCCTGATGCGACGTGGTGAACTTGAGTCGAGTCACCCTCGTGTTCTCATCGTTTTCACGTAAACCAAATCCACAGGTATGCGGGCCCATACACAAGCAGTCCTTTTATTGCTGCATTTCTCTGACCTCCACTCCATATGTAGATCCACGTGGTCACCCAGCAAGCAATGCAGCGTGCTCACAGGCTCTCTTTAACACACAGTCTCAGGGAGATGTTTTCTCCCTACTCCCAGATTTTTTTTTTTAATTTCTGGCAAAGACTTATGGTTCCTGAGTACACGAAAGCACTGGTGGGCATCTATTTCACTGCATAGCTGTCTTCCCAGAGGTGGTCTAAACCCAGCTAAGGTCACCCCAATTTGGTGGCTCAAAGCAAGTGGGCTTACAAACTTTCATTTTTCCCACTTCCCATAGTTTCCCCAGAAAACCACTGAGTAAAGGGTGGCTTTGTCTGACCTCTGGATAGACAAGGAAGAAGAATTACCATGAGGGCAAGGTCAATTATATAGCTACTCTCCATCTTAAGATGAGTTTTTCCATTGCCCCACTGCTAGGTGTCCTATTTGTGACTCTGGCTCTCGTAGAGAAACGGGGGCACAGAAACTCATGTCTAAGTGAGACTCATATATCAAGGTTAAGTGTTCATCAAGCAGACATCCGAAAGCAGTGTGGTCCAAACCCACAAGTCCGACATTAACCCATTAACCCACATGTCCAACACCAATTGCAATGTCCTCCTCCATCTTTCAAAACAGACGGCATGTTGCTGGCTTAAGGAGGAGAGCCGAGGCAGTGAATGTGTAAGCAGAGCACCGTGGGCAGTGGATATGTCAGCATATCTCTGCACGGCTACTCCAACAGCCCAGGGCTTCCTCTGGGTTGGTCCATGTGTCTTCGGCTCAGGGACGTCTTGCCGGAAAGGAGCCTTGACAGCTAAAGCAGGGAACAAGCTGAGGCAGCTGCACCCTGCTCCCACGTTCAGAAATGAAGGGACCTAACTAGAATGGCAATGCTCAAGGAGCCATTGATCCCTCTGCCCTTCATTTAACCGCACGTGTGTATCATCCAGGTTGGCACAATCCACGAACTAATTGCACATTTGCGAACCTGGCACCCATTCAAAATTCTTTAACACCAACATGGAATTAAGTAACATCAGGACCTTAATTCTAAAACTTATGGAATGTTCCCCCACACGGAAAGTTTTAAGCCAACTACTCTGTGCTTTTATACCCCAAATTTTACCTAACCACTTTACTTATGGCCCACTAATATAAAACCAGTGCTCAGAGGAAACCATCATTGCTCGCCATGAAGAAATCTGCATTCCAATAGGAACTTTTCAAAGTCTGTGTCCATCGCAAAACCAAAGCCGGACAGGCCGTGAATAAAATCAGCACTCTTAGGCACCAGTTCATAGTCTCGAATATCGCCGTCTGGTGGGCTTCTGGTCGACCCGTGCCGGCTACCTCGCTCAGCCTCCACGGGGTGTCCACCGGTCACCTTGGTTGTAGACCATGGGCTCTCGCCACTATTCAACAAGCCTGGGCTCCTGATGCGACGTGGTGAACTTGAGTCGAGTCACCCTCGTGTTCTCATCGTTTTCACGTAAACCAAATCCACAGGTATGCGGGCCCATACACAAGCAGTCCTTTTATTGCTGCATTTCTCTGACCTCCACTCCATATGTAGATCCACGTGGTCACCCAGCAAGCAATGCAGCGTGCTCACAGGCTCTCTTTAACACACAGTCTCAGGGAGATGTTTTCTCCCTACTCCCAGATTTTTTTTTTTAATTTCTGGCAAAGACTTATGGTTCCTGAGTACACGAAAGCACTGGTGGGCATCTATTTCACTGCATAGCTCTCTTCCCAGAGGTGGTCTAAACCCAGCTAAAGGTCACCCCATTTTGGTGGCTCAAAGCAAGTGGGCTTACAAACTTTCATTTTTCCCACTTCCCATAGTTTCCCCAGAAAACCACTGAGTAAAGGGTGGCTTTGTCTGACCTCTGGATAGACAAGGAAGAAGAATTACCATGAGGGCAAGGTCAATTATATAGCTACTCTCCATCTTAAGATGAGTTTTTCCATTGCCCCACTGCTAGGTGTCCTATTTGTGACTCTGGCTCTCGTAGAGAAACGGGGGCACAGAAACTCATGTCTAAGTGAGACTCATATATCAAGGTTAAGTGTTCATCAAGCAGACATCCGAAAGCAGTGTGGTCCAAACCCACAAGTCCGACATTAACCCATTAACCCACATGTCCAACACCAATTGCAATGTCCTCCTCCATCTTTCAAAACAGACGGCATGTTGCTGGCTTAAGGAGGAGAGCCGAGGCAGTGAATGTGTAAGCAGAGCACCGTGGGCAGTGGATATGTCAGCATATCTCTGCACGGCTACTCCAACAGCCCAGGGCTTCCTCTGGGTTGGTCCATGTGTCTTCGGCTCAGGGACGTCTTGCCGGAAAGGAGCCTTGACAGCTAAAGCAGGGAACAAGCTGAGGCAGCTGCACCCTGCTCCCACGTTCAGAAATGAAGGGACCTAACTAGAATGGCAATGCTCAAGGAGCCATTGATCCCTCTGCCCTTCATTTAACCGCACGTGTGTATCATCCAGGTTGGCACAATCCACGAACTAATTGCACATTTGCGAACCTGGCACCCATTCAAAATTCTTTAACACCAACATGGAATTAAGTAACATCAGGACCTTAATTCTAAAACTTATGGAATGTTCCCCCACACGGAAAGTTTTAAGCCAACTACTCTGTGCTTTTATACCCCAAATTTTACCTAACCACTTTACTTATGGCCCACTAATATAAAACCAGTGCTCAGAGGAAACCATCATTGCTCGCCATGAAGAAATCTGCATTCCAATAGGAACTTTTCAAAGTCTGTGTCCATCGCAAAACCAAAGCCGGACAGGCCGTGAATAAAATCAGCACTCTTAGGCACCAGTTCATAGTCTCGAATATCGCCGTCTGGTGGGCTTCTGGTCGACCCGTGCCGGCTACCTCGCTCAGCCTCCACGGGGTGTCCACCGGTCACCTTGGTTGTAGACCATGGGCTCTCGCCACTATTCAACAAGCCTGGGCTCCTGATGCGACGTGGTGAACTTGAGTCGAGTCACCCTCGTGTTCTCATCGTTTTCACGTAAACCAAATCCACAGGTATGCGGGCCCATACACAAGCAGTCCTTTTATTGCTGCATTTCTCTGACCTCCACTCCATATGTAGATCCACGTGGTCACCCAGCAAGCAATGCAGCGTGCTCACAGGCTCTCTTTAACACACAGTCTCAGGGAGATGTTTTCTCCCTACTCCCAGATTTTTTTTTTTAATTTCTGGCAAAGACTTATGGTTCCTGAGTACACGAAAGCACTGGTGGGCATCTATTTCACTGCATAGCTCTCTTCCCAGAGGTGGTCTAAACCCAGCTAAAGGTCACCCCATTTTGGTGGCTCAAAGCAAGTGGGCTTACAAACTTTCATTTTTCCCACTTCCCATAGTTTCCCCAGAAAACCACTGAGTAAAGGGTGGCTTTGTCTGACCTCTGGATAGACAAGGAAGAAGAATTACCATGAGGGCAAGGTCAATTATATAGCTACTCTCCATCTTAAGATGAGTTTTTCCATTGCCCCACTGCTAGGTGTCCTATTTGTGACTCTGGCTCTCGTAGAGAAACGGGGGCACAGAAACTCATGTCTAAGTGAGACTCATATATCAAGGTTAAGTGTTCATCAAGCAGACATCCGAAAGCAGTGTGGTCCAAACCCACAAGTCCGACATTAACCCATTAACCCACATGTCCAACACCAATTGCAATGTCCTCCTCCATCTTTCAAAACAGACGGCATGTTGCTGGCTTAAGGAGGAGAGCCGAGGCAGTGAATGTGTAAGCAGAGCACCGTGGGCAGTGGATATGTCAGCATATCTCTGCACGGCTACTCCAACAGCCCAGGGCTTCCTCTGGGTTGGTCCATGTGTCTTCGGCTCAGGGACGTCTTGCCGGAAAGGAGCCTTGACAGCTAAAGCAGGGAACAAGCTGAGGCAGCTGCACCCTGCTCCCACGTTCAGAAATGAAGGGACCTAACTAGAATGGCAATGCTCAAGGAGCCATTGATCCCTCTGCCCTTCATTTAACCGCACGTGTGTATCATCCAGGTTGGCACAATCCACGAACTAATTGCACATTTGCGAACCTGGCACCCATTCAAAATTCTTTAACACCAACATGGAATTAAGTAACATCAGGATCTTAATTCTAAAACTTATGGAATGTTCCCCCACACGGAAAGTTTGTAAGCCAACTACTCTGTGCTTTTATACCCCAAATTTTACCTAACCACTTTACTTATGGCCCACTAATATAAAACCAGTGCTCAGAGGAAACCATCATTGCTCGCCATGAAGAAATCTGCATTCCAATAGGAACTTTTCAAAGTCTGTGTCCATCGCAAAACCAAAGCCGGACAGGCCGTGAATAAAATCAGCACTCTTAGGCACCAGTTCATAGTCTCGAATATCGCCGTCTGGTGGGCTTCTGGTCGACCCGTGCCGGCTACCTCGCTCAGCCTCCACGGGGTGTCCACCGGTCACCTTGGTTGTAGACCATGGGCTCTCGCCACTATTCAACAAGCCTGGGCTCCTGATGCGACGTGGTGAACTTGAGTCGAGTCACCCTCGTGTTCTCATCGTTTTCACGTAAACCAAATCCACAGGTATGCGGGCCCATACACAAGCAGTCCTTTTATTGCTGCATTTCTCTGACCTCCACTCCATATGTAGATCCACGTGGTCACCCAGCAAGCAATGCAGCGTGCTCACAGGCTCTCTTTAACACACAGTCTCAGGGAGATGTTTTCTCCCTACTCCCAGATTTTTTTTTTTAATTTCTGGCAAAGACTTATGGTTCCTGAGTACACGAAAGCACTGGTGGGCATCTATTTCACTGCATAGCTCTCTTCCCAGAGGTGGTCTAAACCCAGCTAAAGGTCACCCCATTTTGGTGGCTCAAAGCAAGTGGGCTTACAAACTTTCATTTTTCCCACTTCCCATAGTTTCCCCAGAAAACCACTGAGTAAAGGGTGGCTTTGTCTGACCTCTGGATAGACAAGGAAGAAGAATTACCATGAGGGCAAGGTCAATTATATAGCTACTCTCCATCTTAAGATGAGTTTTTCCATTGCCCCACTGCTAGGTGTCCTATTTGTGACTCTGGCTCTCGTAGAGAAACGGGGGCACAGAAACTCATGTCTAAGTGAGACTCATATATCAAGGTTAAGTGTTCATCAAGCAGACATCCGAAAGCAGTGTGGTCCAAACCCACAAGTCCGACATTAACCCATTAACCCACATGTCCAACACCAATTGCAATGTCCTCCTCCATCTTTCAAAACAGACGGCATGTTGCTGGCTTAAGGAGGAGAGCCGAGGCAGTGAATGTGTAAGCAGAGCACCGTGGGCAGTGGATATGTCAGCATATCTCTGCACGGCTACTCCAACAGCCCAGGGCTTCCTCTGGGTTGGTCCATGTGTCTTCGGCTCAGGGACGTCTTGCCGGAAAGGAGCCTTGACAGCTAAAGCAGGGAACAAGCTGAGGCAGCTGCACCCTGCTCCCACGTTCAGAAATGAAGGGACCTAACTAGAATGGCAATGCTCAAGGAGCCATTGATCCCTCTGCCCTTCATTTAACCGCACGTGTGTATCATCCAGGTTGGCACAATCCACGAACTAATTGCACATTTGCGAACCTGGCACCCATTCAAAATTCTTTAACACCAACATGGAATTAAGTAACATCAGGACCTTAATTCTAAAACTTATGGAATGTTCCCCCACACGGAAAGTTTGTAAGCCAACTACTCTGTGCTTTTATACCCCAAATTTTACCTAACCACTTTACTTATGGCCCACTAATATAAAACCAGTGCTCAGAGGAAACCATCATTGCTCGCCATGAAGAAATCTGCATTCCAATAGGAACTTTTCAAAGTCTGTGTCCATCGCAAAACCAAAGCCGGACAGGCCGTGAATAAAATCAGCACTCTTAGGCACCAGTTCATAGTCTCGAATATCGCCGTCTGGTGGGCTTCTGGTCGACCCGTGCCGGCTACCTCGCTCAGCCTCCACGGGGTGTCCACCGGTCACCTTGGTTGTAGACCATGGGCTCTCGCCACTATTCAACAAGCCTGGGCTCCTGATGCGACGTGGTGAACTTGAGTCGAGTCACCCTCGTGTTCTCATCGTTTTCACGTAAACCAAATCCACAGGTATGCGGGCCCATACACAAGCAGTCCTTTTATTGCTGCATTTCTCTGACCTCCACTCCATATGTAGATCCACGTGGTCACCCAGCAAGCAATGCAGCGTGCTCACAGGCTCTCTTTAACACACAGTCTCAGGGAGATGTTTTCTCCCTACTCCCAGATTTTTTTTTTTAATTTCTGGCAAAGACTTATGGTTCCTGAGTACACGAAAGCACTGGTGGGCATCTATTTCACTGCATAGCTCTCTTCCCAGAGGTGGTCTAAACCCAGCTAAAGGTCACCCCATTTTGGTGGCTCAAAGCAAGTGGGCTTACAAACTTTCATTTTTCCCACTTCCCATAGTTTCCCCAGAAAACCACTGAGTAAAGGGTGGCTTTGTCTGACCTCTGGATAGACAAGGAAGAAGAATTACCATGAGGGCAAGGTCAATTATATAGCTACTCTCCATCTTAAGATGAGTTTTTCCATTGCCCCACTGCTAGGTGTCCTATTTGTGACTCTGGCTCTCGTAGAGAAACGGGGGCACAGAAACTCATGTCTAAGTGAGACTCATATATCAAGGTTAAGTGTTCATCAAGCAGACATCCGAAAGCAGTGTGGTCCAAACCCACAAGTCCGACATTAACCCATTAACCCACATGTCCAACACCAATTGCAATGTCCTCCTCCATCTTTCAAAACAGACGGCATGTTGCTGGCTTAAGGAGGAGAGCCGAGGCAGTGAATGTGTAAGCAGAGCACCGTGGGCAGTGGATATGTCAGCATATCTCTGCACGGCTACTCCAACAGCCCAGGGCTTCCTCTGGGTTGGTCCATGTGTCTTCGGCTCAGGGACGTCTTGCCGGAAAGGAGCCTTGACAGCTAAAGCAGGGAACAAGCTGAGGCAGCTGCACCCTGCTCCCACGTTCAGAAATGAAGGGACCTAACTAGAATGGCAATGCTCAAGGAGCCATTGATCCCTCTGCCCTTCATTTAACCGCACGTGTGTATCATCCAGGTTGGCACAATCCACGAACTAATTGCACATTTGCGAACCTGGCACCCATTCAAAATTCTTTAACACCAACATGGAATTAAGTAACATCAGGACCTTAATTCTAAAACTTATGGAATGTTCCCCCACACGGAAAGTTTGTAAGCCAACTACTCTGTGCTTTTATACCCCAAATTTTACCTAACCACTTTACTTATGGCCCACTAATATAAAACCAGTGCTCAGAGGAAACCATCATTGCTCGCCATGAAGAAATCTGCATTCCAATAGGAACTTTTCAAAGTCTGTGTCCATCGCAAAACCAAAGCCGGACAGGCCGTGAATAAAATCAGCACTCTTAGGCACCAGTTCATAGTCTCGAATATCGCCGTCTGGTGGGCTTCTGGTCGACCCGTGCCGGCTACCTCGCTCAGCCTCCACGGGGTGTCCACCGGTCACCTTGGTTGTAGACCATGGGCTCTCGCCACTATTCAACAAGCCTGGGCTCCTGATGCGACGTGGTGAACTTGAGTCGAGTCACCCTCGTGTTCTCATCGTTTTCACGTAAACCAAATCCACAGGTATGCGGGCCCATACACAAGCAGTCCTTTTATTGCTGCATTTCTCTGACCTCCACTCCATATGTAGATCCACGTGGTCACCCAGCAAGCAATGCAGCGTGCTCACAGGCTCTCTTTAACACACAGTCTCAGGGAGATGTTTTCTCCCTACTCCCAGATTTTTTTTTTTAATTTCTGGCAAAGACTTATGGTTCCTGAGTACACGAAAGCACTGGTGGGCATCTATTTCACTGCATAGCTGTCTTCCCAGAGGTGGTCTAAACCCAGCTAAGGTCACCCCAATTTGGTGGCTCAAAGCAAGTGGGCTTACAAACTTTCATTTTTCCCACTTCCCATAGTTTCCCCAGAAAACCACTGAGTAAAGGGTGGCTTTGTCTGACCTCTGGATAGACAAGGAAGAAGAATTACCATGAGGGCAAGGTCAATTATATAGCTACTCTCCATCTTAAGATGAGTTTTTCCATTGCCCCACTGCTAGGTGTCCTATTTGTGACTCTGGCTCTCGTAGAGAAACGGGGGCACAGAAACTCATGTCTAAGTGAGACTCATATATCAAGGTTAAGTGTTCATCAAGCAGACATCCGAAAGCAGTGTGGTCCAAACCCACAAGTCCGACATTAACCCATTAACCCACATGTCCAACACCAATTGCAATGTCCTCCTCCATCTTTCAAAACAGACGGCATGTTGCTGGCTTAAGGAGGAGAGCCGAGGCAGTGAATGTGTAAGCAGAGCACCGTGGGCAGTGGATATGTCAGCATATCTCTGCACGGCTACTCCAACAGCCCAGGGCTTCCTCTGGGTTGGTCCATGTGTCTTCGGCTCAGGGACGTCTTGCCGGAAAGGAGCCTTGACAGCTAAAGCAGGGAACAAGCTGAGGCAGCTGCACCCTGCTCCCACGTTCAGAAATGAAGGGACCTAACTAGAATGGCAATGCTCAAGGAGCCATTGATCCCTCTGCCCTTCATTTAACCGCACGTGTGTATCATCCAGGTTGGCACAATCCACGAACTAATTGCACATTTGCGAACCTGGCACCCATTCAAAATTCTTTAACACCAACATGGAATTAAGTAACATCAGGACCTTAATTCTAAAACTTATGGAATGTTCCCCCACACGGAAAGTTTGTAAGCCAACTACTCTGTGCTTTTATACCCCAAATTTTACCTAACCACTTTACTTATGGCCCACTAATATAAAACCAGTGCTCAGAGGAAACCATCATTGCTCGCCATGAAGAAATCTGCATTCCAATAGGAACTTTTCAAAGTCTGTGTCCATCGCAAAACCAAAGCCGGACAGGCCGTGAATAAAATCAGCACTCTTAGGCACCAGTTCATAGTCTCGAATATCGCCGTCTGGTGGGCTTCTGGTCGACCCGTGCCGGCTACCTCGCTCAGCCTCCACGGGGTGTCCACCGGTCACCTTGGTTGTAGACCATGGGCTCTCGCCACTATTCAACAAGCCTGGGCTCCTGATGCGACGTGGTGAACTTGAGTCGAGTCACCCTCGTGTTCTCATCGTTTTCACGTAAACCAAATCCACAGGTATGCGGGCCCATACACAAGCAGTCCTTTTATTGCTGCATTTCTCTGACCTCCACTCCATATGTAGATCCACGTGGTCACCCAGCAAGCAATGCAGCGTGCTCACAGGCTCTCTTTAACACACAGTCTCAGGGAGATGTTTTCTCCCTACTCCCAGATTTTTTTTTTTAATTTCTGGCAAAGACTTATGGTTCCTGAGTACACGAAAGCACTGGTGGGCATCTATTTCACTGCATAGCTGTCTTCCCAGAGGTGGTCTAAACCCAGCTAAGGTCACCCCAATTTGGTGGCTCAAAGCAAGTGGGCTTACAAACTTTCATTTTTCCCACTTCCCATAGTTTCCCCAGAAAACCACTGAGTAAAGGGTGGCTTTGTCTGACCTCTGGATAGACAAGGAAGAAGAATTACCATGAGGGCAAGGTCAATTATATAGCTACTCTCCATCTTAAGATGAGTTTTTCCATTGCCCCACTGCTAGGTGTCCTATTTGTGACTCTGGCTCTCGTAGAGAAACGGGGGCACAGAAACTCATGTCTAAGTGAGACTCATATATCAAGGTTAAGTGTTCATCAAGCAGACATCCGAAAGCAGTGTGGTCCAAACCCACAAGTCCGACATTAACCCATTAACCCACATGTCCAACACCAATTGCAATGTCCTCCTCCATCTTTCAAAACAGACGGCATGTTGCTGGCTTAAGGAGGAGAGCCGAGGCAGTGAATGTGTAAGCAGAGCACCGTGGGCAGTGGATATGTCAGCATATCTCTGCACGGCTACTCCAACAGCCCAGGGCTTCCTCTGGGTTGGTCCATGTGTCTTCGGCTCAGGGACGTCTTGCCGGAAAGGAGCCTTGACAGCTAAAGCAGGGAACAAGCTGAGGCAGCTGCACCCTGCTCCCACGTTCAGAAATGAAGGGACCTAACTAGAATGGCAATGCTCAAGGAGCCATTGATCCCTCTGCCCTTCATTTAACCGCACGTGTGTATCATCCAGGTTGGCACAATCCACGAACTAATTGCACATTTGCGAACCTGGCACCCATTCAAAATTCTTTAACACCAACATGGAATTAAGTAACATCAGGACCTTAATTCTAAAACTTATGGAATGTTCCCCCACACGGAAAGTTTGTAAGCCAACTACTCTGTGCTTTTATACCCCAAATTTTACCTAACCACTTTACTTATGGCCCACTAATATAAAACCAGTGCTCAGAGGAAACCATCATTGCTCGCCATGAAGAAATCTGCATTCCAATAGGAACTTTTCAAAGTCTGTGTCCATCGCAAAACCAAAGCCGGACAGGCCGTGAATAAAATCAGCACTCTTAGGCACCAGTTCATAGTCTCGAATATCGCCGTCTGGTGGGCTTCTGGTCGACCCGTGCCGGCTACCTCGCTCAGCCTCCACGGGGTGTCCACCGGTCACCTTGGTTGTAGACCATGGGCTCTCGCCACTATTCAACAAGCCTGGGCTCCTGATGCGACGTGGTGAACTTGAGTCGAGTCACCCTCGTGTTCTCATCGTTTTCACGTAAACCAAATCCACAGGTATGCGGGCCCATACACAAGCAGTCCTTTTATTGCTGCATTTCTCTGACCTCCACTCCATATGTAGATCCACGTGGTCACCCAGCAAGCAATGCAGCGTGCTCACAGGCTCTCTTTAACACACAGTCTCAGGGAGATGTTTTCTCCCTACTCCCAGATTTTTTTTTTTAATTTCTGGCAAAGACTTATGGTTCCTGAGTACACGAAAGCACTGGTGGGCATCTATTTCACTGCATAGCTGTCTTCCCAGAGGTGGTCTAAACCCAGCTAAGGTCACCCCAATTTGGTGGCTCAAAGCAAGTGGGCTTACAAACTTTCATTTTTCCCACTTCCCATAGTTTCCCCAGAAAACCACTGAGTAAAGGGTGGCTTTGTCTGACCTCTGGATAGACAAGGAAGAAGAATTACCATGAGGGCAAGGTCAATTATATAGCTACTCTCCATCTTAAGATGAGTTTTTCCATTGCCCCACTGCTAGGTGTCCTATTTGTGACTCTGGCTCTCGTAGAGAAACGGGGGCACAGAAACTCATGTCTAAGTGAGACTCATATATCAAGGTTAAGTGTTCATCAAGCAGACATCCGAAAGCAGTGTGGTCCAAACCCACAAGTCCGACATTAACCCATTAACCCACATGTCCAACACCAATTGCAATGTCCTCCTCCATCTTTCAAAACAGACGGCATGTTGCTGGCTTAAGGAGGAGAGCCGAGGCAGTGAATGTGTAAGCAGAGCACCGTGGGCAGTGGATATGTCAGCATATCTCTGCACGGCTACTCCAACAGCCCAGGGCTTCCTCTGGGTTGGTCCATGTGTCTTCGGCTCAGGGACGTCTTGCCGGAAAGGAGCCTTGACAGCTAAAGCAGGGAACAAGCTGAGGCAGCTGCACCCTGCTCCCACGTTCAGAAATGAAGGGACCTAACTAGAATGGCAATGCTCAAGGAGCCATTGATCCCTCTGCCCTTCATTTAACCGCACGTGTGTATCA
The DNA here is from genome assembly GCF_050624435.1 of Tenrec ecaudatus. Lineage (NCBI taxonomy): Eukaryota > Metazoa > Chordata > Mammalia > Afrosoricida > Tenrecidae > Tenrec > Tenrec ecaudatus. Next base: position 92,684,828 of record NC_134541.1, on the reverse strand, counting down.
TCCAGGTTGGCACAATCCACGAACTAATTGCACATTTGCGAACCTGGCACCCATTCAAAATTCTTTAACACCAACATGGAATTAAGTAACATCAGGACCTTAATTCTAAAACTTATGGAATGTTCCCCCACACGGAAAGTTTTAAGCCAACTACTCTGTGCTTTTATACCCCAAATTTTACCTAACCACTTTACTTATGGCCCACTAATATAAAACCAGTGCTCAGAGGAAACCATCATTGCTCGCCATGAAGAAATCTGCATTCCAATAGGAACTTTTCAAAGTCTGTGTCCATCGCAAAACCAAAGCCGGACAGGCCGTGAATAAAATCAGCACTCTTAGGCACCAGTTCATAGTCTCGAATATCGCCGTCTGGTGGGCTTCTGGTCGACCCGTGCCGGCTACCTCGCTCAGCCTCCACGGGGTGTCCACCGGTCACCTTGGTTGTAGACCATGGGCTCTCGCCACTATTCAACAAGCCTGGGCTCCTGATGCGACGTGGTGAACTTGAGTCGAGTCACCCTCGTGTTCTCATCGTTTTCACGTAAACCAAATCCACAGGTATGCGGGCCCATACACAAGCAGTCCTTTTATTGCTGCATTTCTCTGACCTCCACTCCATATGTAGATCCACGTGGTCACCCAGCAAGCAATGCAGCGTGCTCACAGGCTCTCTTTAACACACAGTCTCAGGGAGATGTTTTCTCCCTACTCCCAGATTTTTTTTTTTAATTTCTGGCAAAGACTTATGGTTCCTGAGTACACGAAAGCACTGGTGGGCATCTATTTCACTGCATAGCTCTCTTCCCAGAGGTGGTCTAAACCCAGCTAAAGGTCACCCCATTTTGGTGGCTCAAAGCAAGTGGGCTTACAAACTTTCATTTTTCCCACTTCCCATAGTTTCCCCAGAAAACCACTGAGTAAAGGGTGGCTTTGTCTGACCTCTGGATAGACAAGGAAGAAGAATTACCATGAGGGCAAGGTCAATTATATAGCTACTCTCCATCTTAAGATGAGTTTTTCCATTGCCCCACTGCTAGGTGTCCTATTTGTGACTCTGGCTCTCGTAGAGAAACGGGGGCACAGAAACTCATGTCTAAGTGAGACTCATATATCAAGGTTAAGTGTTCATCAAGCAGACATCCGAAAGCAGTGTGGTCCAAACCCACAAGTCCGACATTAACCCATTAACCCACATGTCCAACACCAATTGCAATGTCCTCCTCCATCTTTCAAAACAGACGGCATGTTGCTGGCTTAAGGAGGAGAGCCGAGGCAGTGAATGTGTAAGCAGAGCACCGTGGGCAGTGGATATGTCAGCATATCTCTGCACGGCTACTCCAACAGCCCAGGGCTTCCTCTGGGTTGGTCCATGTGTCTTCGGCTCAGGGACGTCTTGCCGGAAAGGAGCCTTGACAGCTAAAGCAGGGAACAAGCTGAGGCAGCTGCACCCTGCTCCCACGTTCAGAAATGAAGGGACCTAACTAGAATGGCAATGCTCAAGGAGCCATTGATCCCTCTGCCCTTCATTTAACCGCACGTGTGTATCATCCAGGTTGGCACAATCCACGAACTAATTGCACATTTGCGAACCTGGCACCCATTCAAAATTCTTTAACACCAACATGGAATTAAGTAACATCAGGACCTTAATTCTAAAACTTATGGAATGTTCCCCCACACGGAAAGTTTTAAGCCAACTACTCTGTGCTTTTATACCCCAAATTTTACCTAACCACTTTACTTATGGCCCACTAATATAAAACCAGTGCTCAGAGGAAACCATCATTGCTCGCCATGAAGAAATCTGCATTCCAATAGGAACTTTTCAAAGTCTGTGTCCATCGCAAAACCAAAGCCGGACAGGCCGTGAATAAAATCAGCACTCTTAGGCACCAGTTCATAGTCTCGAATATCGCCGTCTGGTGGGCTTCTGGTCGACCCGTGCCGGCTACCTCGCTCAGCCTCCACGGGGTGTCCACCGGTCACCTTGGTTGTAGACCATGGGCTCTCGCCACTATTCAACAAGCCTGGGCTCCTGATGCGACGTGGTGAACTTGAGTCGAGTCACCCTCGTGTTCTCATCGTTTTCACGTAAACCAAATCCACAGGTATGCGGGCCCATACACAAGCAGTCCTTTTATTGCTGCATTTCTCTGACCTCCACTCCATATGTAGATCCACGTGGTCACCCAGCAAGCAATGCAGCGTGCTCACAGGCTCTCTTTAACACACAGTCTCAGGGAGATGTTTTCTCCCTACTCCCAGATTTTTTTTTTTAATTTCTGGCAAAGACTTATGGTTCCTGAGTACACGAAAGCACTGGTGGGCATCTATTTCACTGCATAGCTGTCTTCCCAGAGGTGGTCTAAACCCAGCTAAAGGTCACCCCATTTTGGTGGCTCAAAGCAAGTGGGCTTACAAACTTTCATTTTTCCCACTTCCCATAGTTTCCCCAGAAAACCACTGAGTAAAGGGTGGCTTTGTCTGACCTCTGGATAGACAAGGAAGAAGAATTACCATGAGGGCAAGGTCAATTATATAGCTACTCTCCATCTTAAGATGAGTTTTTCCATTGCCCCACTGCTAGGTGTCCTATTTGTGACTCTGGCTCTCGTAGAGAAACGGGGGCACAGAAACTCATGTCTAAGTGAGACTCATATATCAAGGTTAAGTGTTCATCAAGCAGACATCCGAAAGCAGTGTGGTCCAAACCCACAAGTCCGACATTAACCCATTAACCCACATGTCCAACACCAATTGCAATGTCCTCCTCCATCTTTCAAAACAGACGGCATGTTGCTGGCTTAAGGAGGAGAGCCGAGGCAGTGAATGTGTAAGCAGAGCACCGTGGGCAGTGGATATGTCAGCATATCTCTGCACGGCTACTCCAACAGCCCAGGGCTTCCTCTGGGTTGGTCCATGTGTCTTCGGCTCAGGGACGTCTTGCCGGAAAGGAGCCTTGACAGCTAAAGCAGGGAACAAGCTGAGGCAGCTGCACCCTGCTCCCACGTTCAGAAATGAAGGGACCTAACTAGAATGGCAATGCTCAAGGAGCCATTGATCCCTCTGCCCTTCATTTAACCGCACGTGTGTATCATCCAGGTTGGCACAATCCACGAACTAATTGCACATTTGCGAACCTGGCACCCATTCAAAATTCTTTAACACCAACATGGAATTAAGTAACATCAGGATCTTAATTCTAAAACTTATGGAATGTTCCCCCACACGGAAAGTTTGTAAGCCAACTACTCTGTGCTTTTATACCCCAAATTTTACCTAACCACTTTACTTATGGCCCACTAATATAAAACCAGTGCTCAGAGGAAACCATCATTGCTCGCCATGAAGAAATCTGCATTCCAATAGGAACTTTTCAAAGTCTGTGTCCATCGCAAAACCAAAGCCGGACAGGCCGTGAATAAAATCAGCACTCTTAGGCACCAGTTCATAGTCTCGAATATCGCCGTCTGGTGGGCTTCTGGTCGACCCGTGCCGGCTACCTCGCTCAGCCTCCACGGGGTGTCCACCGGTCACCTTGGTTGTAGACCATGGGCTCTCGCCACTATTCAACAAGCCTGGGCTCCTGATGCGACGTGGTGAACTTGAGTCGAGTCACCCTCGTGTTCTCATCGTTTTCACGTAAACCAAATCCACAGGTATGCGGGCCCATACACAAGCAGTCCTTTTATTGCTGCATTTCTCTGACCTCCACTCCATATGTAGATCCACGTGGTCACCCAGCAAGCAATGCAGCGTGCTCACAGGCTCTCTTTAACACACAGTCTCAGGGAGATGTTTTCTCCCTACTCCCAGATTTTTTTTTTTAATTTCTGGCAAAGACTTATGGTTCCTGAGTACACGAAAGCACTGGTGGGCATCTATTTCACTGCATAGCTCTCTTCCCAGAGGTGGTCTAAACCCAGCTAAAGGTCACCCCATTTTGGTGGCTCAAAGCAAGTGGGCTTACAAACTTTCATTTTTCCCACTTCCCATAGTTTCCCCAGAAAACCACTGAGTAAAGGGTGGCTTTGTCTGACCTCTGGATAGACAAGGAAGAAGAATTACCATGAGGGCAAGGTCAATTATATAGCTACTCTCCATCTTAAGATGAGTTTTTCCATTGCCCCACTGCTAGGTGTCCTATTTGTGACTCTGGCTCTCGTAGAGAAACGGGGGCACAGAAACTCATGTCTAAGTGAGACTCATATATCAAGGTTAAGTGTTCATCAAGCAGACATCCGAAAGCAGTGTGGTCCAAACCCACAAGTCCGACATTAACCCATTAACCCACATGTCCAACACCAATTGCAATGTCCTCCTCCATCTTTCAAAACAGACGGCATGTTGCTGGCTTAAGGAGGAGAGCCGAGGCAGTGAATGTGTAAGCAGAGCACCGTGGGCAGTGGATATGTCAGCATATCTCTGCACGGCTACTCCAACAGCCCAGGGCTTCCTCTGGGTTGGTCCATGTGTCTTCGGCTCAGGGACGTCTTGCCGGAAAGGAGCCTTGACAGCTAAAGCAGGGAACAAGCTGAGGCAGCTGCACCCTGCTCCCACGTTCAGAAATGAAGGGACCTAACTAGAATGGCAATGCTCAAGGAGCCATTGATCCCTCTGCCCTTCATTTAACCGCACGTGTGTATCATCCAGGTTGGCACAATCCACGAACTAATTGCACATTTGCGAACCTGGCACCCATTCAAAATTCTTTAACACCAACATGGAATTAAGTAACATCAGGATCTTAATTCTAAAACTTATGGAATGTTCCCCCACACGGAAAGTTTGTAAGCCAACTACTCTGTGCTTTTATACCCCAAATTTTACCTAACCACTTTACTTATGGCCCACTAATATAAAACCAGTGCTCAGAGGAAACCATCATTGCTCGCCATGAAGAAATCTGCATTCCAATAGGAACTTTTCAAAGTCTGTGTCCATCGCAAAACCAAAGCCGGACAGGCCGTGAATAAAATCAGCACTCTTAGGCACCAGTTCATAGTCTCGAATATCGCCGTCTGGTGGGCTTCTGGTCGACCCGTGCCGGCTACCTCGCTCAGCCTCCACGGGGTGTCCACCGGTCACCTTGGTTGTAGACCATGGGCTCTCGCCACTATTCAACAAGCCTGGGCTCCTGATGCGACGTGGTGAACTTGAGTCGAGTCACCCTCGTGTTCTCATCGTTTTCACGTAAACCAAATCCACAGGTATGCGGGCCCATACACAAGCAGTCCTTTTATTGCTGCATTTCTCTGACCTCCACTCCATATGTAGATCCACGTGGTCACCCAGCAAGCAATGCAGCGTGCTCACAGGCTCTCTTTAACACACAGTCTCAGGGAGATGTTTTCTCCCTACTCCCAGATTTTTTTTTTTTAATTTCTGGCAAAGACTTATGGTTCCTGAGTACACGAAAGCACTGGTGGGCATCTATTTCACTGCATAGCTGTCTTCCCAGAGGTGGTCTAAACCCAGCTAAGGTCACCCCAATTTGGTGGCTCAAAGCAAGTGGGCTTACAAACTTTCATTTTTCCCACTTCCCATAGTTTCCCCAGAAAACCACTGAGTAAAGGGTGGCTTTGTCTGACCTCTGGATAGACAAGGAAGAAGAATTACCATGAGGGCAAGGTCAATTATATAGCTACTCTCCATCTTAAGATGAGTTTTTCCATTGCCCCACTGCTAGGTGTCCTATTTGTGACTCTGGCTCTCGTAGAGAAACGGGGGCACAGAAACTCATGTCTAAGTGAGACTCATATATCAAGGTTAAGTGTTCATCAAGCAGACATCCGAAAGCAGTGTGGTCCAAACCCACAAGTCCGACATTAACCCATTAACCCACATGTCCAACACCAATTGCAATGTCCTCCTCCATCTTTCAAAACAGACGGCATGTTGCTGGCTTAAGGAGGAGAGCCGAGGCAGTGAATGTGTAAGCAGAGCACCGTGGGCAGTGGATATGTCAGCATATCTCTGCACGGCTACTCCAATAGCCCAGGGCTTCCTCTGGGTTGGTCCATGTGTCTTCGGCTCAGGGACGTCTTGCCGGAAAGGAGCCTTGACAGCTAAAGCAGGGAACAAGCTGAGGCAGCTGCACCCTGCTCCCACGTTCAGAAATGAAGGGACCTAACTAGAATGGCAATGCTCAAGGAGCCATTGATCCCTCTGCCCTTCATTTAACCGCACGTGTGTATCATCCAGGTTGGCACAATCCACGAACTAATTGCACATTTGCGAACCTGGCACCCATTCAAAATTCTTTAACACCAACATGGAATTAAGTAACATCAGGATCTTAATTCTAAAACTTATGGAATGTTCCCCCACACGGAAAGTTTGTAAGCCAACTACTCTGTGCTTTTATACCCCAAATTTTACCTAACCACTTTACTTATGGCCCACTAATATAAAACCAGTGCTCAGAGGAAACCATCATTGCTCGCCATGAAGAAATCTGCATTCCAATAGGAACTTTTCAAAGTCTGTGTCCATCGCAAAACCAAAGCCGGACAGGCCGTGAATAAAATCAGCACTCTTAGGCACCAGTTCATAGTCTCGAATATCGCCGTCTGGTGGGCTTCTGGTCGACCCGTGCCGGCTACCTCGCTCAGCCTCCACGGGGTGTCCACCGGTCACCTTGGTTGTAGACCATGGGCTCTCGCCACTATTCAACAAGCCTGGGCTCCTGATGCGACGTGGTGAACTTGAGTCGAGTCACCCTCGTGTTCTCATCGTTTTCACGTAAACCAAATCCACAGGTATGCGGGCCCATACACAAGCAGTCCTTTTATTGCTGCATTTCTCTGACCTCCACTCCATATGTAGATCCACGTGGTCACCCAGCAAGCAATGCAGCGTGCTCACAGGCTCTCTTTAACACACAGTCTCAGGGAGATGTTTTCTCCCTACTCCCAGATTTTTTTTTTTTAATTTCTGGCAAAGACTTATGGTTCCTGAGTACACGAAAGCACTGGTGGGCATCTATTTCACTGCATAGCTGTCTTCCCAGAGGTGGTCTAAACCCAGCTAAGGTCACCCCAATTTGGTGGCTCAAAGCAAGTGGGCTTACAAACTTTCATTTTTCCCACTTCCCATAGTTTCCCCAGAAAACCACTGAGTAAAGGGTGGCTTTGTCTGACCTCTGGATAGACAAGGAAGAAGAATTACCATGAGGGCAAGGTCAATTATATAGCTACTCTCCATCTTAAGATGAGTTTTTCCATTGCCCCACTGCTAGGTGTCCTATTTGTGACTCTGGCTCTCGTAGAGAAACGGGGGCACAGAAACTCATGTCTAAGTGAGACTCATATATCAAGGTTAAGTGTTCATCAAGCAGACATCCGAAAGCAGTGTGGTCCAAACCCACAAGTCCGACATTAACCCATTAACCCACATGTCCAACACCAATTGCAATGTCCTCCTCCATCTTTCAAAACAGACGGCATGTTGCTGGCTTAAGGAGGAGAGCCGAGGCAGTGAATGTGTAAGCAGAGCACCGTGGGCAGTGGATATGTCAGCATATCTCTGCACGGCTACTCCAACAGCCCAGGGCTTCCTCTGGGTTGGTCCATGTGTCTTCGGCTCAGGGACGTCTTGCCGGAAAGGAGCCTTGACAGCTAAAGCAGGGAACAAGCTGAGGCAGCTGCACCCTGCTCCCACGTTCAGAAATGAAGGGACCTAACTAGAATGGCAATGCTCAAGGAGCCATTGATCCCTCTGCCCTTCATTTAACCGCACGTGTGTATCATCCAGGTTGGCACAATCCACGAACTAATTGCACATTTGCGAACCTGGCACCCATTCAAAATTCTTTAACACCAACATGGAATTAAGTAACATCAGGACCTTAATTCTAAAACTTATGGAATGTTCCCCCACACGGAAAGTTTGTAAGCCAACTACTCTGTGCTTTTATACCCCAAATTTTACCTAACCACTTTACTTATGGCCCACTAATATAAAACCAGTGCTCAGAGGAAACCATCATTGCTCGCCATGAAGAAATCTGCATTCCAATAGGAACTTTTCAAAGTCTGTGTCCATCGCAAAACCAAAGCCGGACAGGCCGTGAATAAAATCAGCAGTCTTAGGCACCAGTTCATAGTCTCGAATATCGCCGTCTGGTGGGCTTCTGGTCGACCCGTGCCGGCTACCTCGCTCAGCCTCCACGGGGTGTCCACCGGTCACCTTGGTTGTAGACCATGGGCTCTCGCCACTATTCAACAAGCCTGGGCTCCTGATGCGACGTGGTGAACTTGAGTCGAGTCACCCTCGTGTTCTCATCGTTTTCACGTAAACCAAATCCACAGGTATGCGGGCCCATACACAAGCAGTCCTTTTATTGCTGCATTTCTCTGACCTCCACTCCATATGTAGATCCACGTGGTCACCCAGCAAGCAATGCAGCGTGCTCACAGGCTCTCTTTAACACACAGTCTCAGGGAGATGTTTTCTCCCTACTCCCAGATTTTTTTTTTTAATTTCTGGCAAAGACTTATGGTTCCTGAGTACACGAAAGCACTGGTGGGCATCTATTTCACTGCATAGCTGTCTTCCCAGAGGTCGTCTAAACCCAGCTAAAGGTCACCCCATTTTGGTGGCTCAAAGCAAGTGGGCTTACAAACTTTCATTTTTCCCACTTCCCATAGTTTCCCCAGAAAACCACTGAGTAAAGGGTGGCTTTGTCTGACCTCTGGATAGACAAGGAAGAAGAATTACCATGAGGGCAAGGTCAATTATATAGCTACTCTCCATCTTAAGATGAGTTTTTCCATTGCCCCACTGCTAGGTGTCCTATTTGTGACTCTGGCTCTCGTAGAGAAACGGGGGCACAGAAACTCATGTCTAAGTGAGACTCATATATCAAGGTTAAGTGTTCATCAAGCAGACATCCGAAAGCAGTGTGGTCCAAACCCACAAGTCCGACATTAACCCATTAACCCACATGTCCAACACCAATTGCAATGTCCTCCTCCATCTTTCAAAACAGACGGCATGTTGCTGGCTTAAGGAGGAGAGCCGAGGCAGTGAATGTGTAAGCAGAGCACCGTGGGCAGTGGATATGTCAGCATATCTCTGCACGGCTACTCCAACAGCCCAGGGCTTCCTCTGGGTTGGTCCATGTGTCTTCGGCTCAGGGACGTCTTGCCGGAAAGGAGCCTTGACAGCTAAAGCAGGGAACAAGCTGAGGCAGCTGCACCCTGCTCCCACGTTCAGAAATGAAGGGACCTAACTAGAATGGCAATGCTCAAGGAGCCATTGATCCCTCTGCCCTTCATTTAACCGCACGTGTGTATCATCCAGGTTGGCACAATCCACGAACTAATTGCACATTTGCGAACCTGGCACCCATTCAAAATTCTTTAACACCAACATGGAATTAAGTAACATCAGGACCTTAATTCTAAAACTTATGGAATGTTCCCCCACACGGAAAGTTTGTAAGCCAACTACTCTGTGCTTTTATACCCCAAATTTTACCTAACCACTTTACTTATGGCCCACTAATATAAAACCAGTGCTCAGAGGAAACCATCATTGCTCGCCATGAAGAAATCTGCATTCCAATAGGAACTTTTCAAAGTCTGTGTCCATCGCAAAACCAAAGCCGGACAGGCCGTGAATAAAATCAGCAGTCTTAGGCACCAGTTCATAGTCTCGAATATCGCCGTCTGGTGGGCTTCTGGTCGACCCGTGCCGGCTACCTCGCTCAGCCTCCACGGGGTGTCCACCGGTCACCTTGGTTGTAGACCATGGGCTCTCGCCACTATTCAACAAGCCTGGGCTCCTGATGCGACGTGGTGAACTTGAGTCGAGTCACCCTCGTGTTCTCATCGTTTTCACGTAAACCAAATCCACAGGTATGCGGGCCCATACACAAGCAGTCCTTTTATTGCTGCATTTCTCTGACCTCCACTCCATATGTAGATCCACGTGGTCACCCAGCAAGCAATGCAGCGTGCTCACAGGCTCTCTTTAACACACAGTCTCAGGGAGATGTTTTCTCCCTACTCCCAGATTTTTTTTTTTAATTTCTGGCAAAGACTTATGGTTCCTGAGTACACGAAAGCACTGGTGGGCATCTATTTCACTGCATAGCTCTCTTCCCAGAGGTGGTCTAAACCCAGCTAAAGGTCACCCCATTTTGGTGGCTCAAAGCAAGTGGACTTACAAACTTTCATTTTTCCCACTTCCCATAGTTTCCCCAGAAAACCACTGAGTAAAGGGTGGCTTTGTCTGACCTCTGGATAGACAAGGAAGAAGAATTACCATGAGGGCAAGGTCAATTATATAGCTACTCTCCATCTTAAGATGAGTTTTTCCATTGCCCCACTGCTAGGTGTCCTATTTGTGACTCTGGCTCTCGTAGAGAAACGGGGGCACAGAAACTCATGTCTAAGTGAGACTCATATATCAAGGTTAAGTGTTCATCAAGCAGACATCCGAAAGCAGTGTGGTCCAAACCCACAAGTCCGACATTAACCCATTAACCCACATGTCCAACACCAATTGCAATGTCCTCCTCCATCTTTCAAAACAGACGGCATGTTGCTGGCTTAAGGAGGAGAGCCGAGGCAGTGAATGTGTAAGCAGAGCACCGTGGGCAGTGGATATGTCAGCATATCTCTGCACGGCTACTCCAACAGCCCAGGGCTTCCTCTGGGTTGGTCCATGTGTCTTCGGCTCAGGGACGTCTTGCCGGAAAGGAGCCTTGACAGCTAAAGCAGGGAACAAGCTGAGGCAGCTGCACCCTGCTCCCACGTTCAGAAATGAAGGGACCTAACTAGAATGGCAATGCTCAAGGAGCCATTGATCCCTCTGCCCTTCATTTAACCGCACGTGTGTATCATCCAGGTTGGCACAATCCACGAACTAATTGCACATTTGCGAACCTGGCACCCATTCAAAATTCTTTAACACCAACATGGAATTAAGTAACATCAGGACCTTAATTCTAAAACTTATGGAATGTTCCCCCACACGGAAAGTTTGTAAGCCAACTACTCTGTGCTTTTATACCCCAAATTTTACCTAACCACTTTACTTATGGCCCACTAATATAAAACCAGTGCTCAGAGGAAACCATCATTGCTCGCCATGAAGAAATCTGCATTCCAATAGGAACTTTTCAAAGTCTGTGTCCATCGCAAAACCAAAGCCGGACAGGCCGTGAATAAAATCAGCAGTCTTAGGCACCAGTTCATAGTCTCGAATATCGCCGTCTGGTGGGCTTCTGGTCGACCCGTGCCGGCTACCTCGCTCAGCCTCCACGGGGTGTCCACCGGTCACCTTGGTTGTAGACCATGGGCTCTCGCCACTATTCAACAAGCCTGGGCTCCTGATGCGACGTGGTGAACTTGAGTCGAGTCACCCTCGTGTTCTCATCGTTTTCACGTAAACCAAATCCACAGGTATGCGGGCCCATACACAAGCAGTCCTTTTATTGCTGCATTTCTCTGACCTCCACTCCATATGTAGATCCACGTGGTCACCCAGCAAGCAATGCAGCGTGCTCACAGGCTCTCTTTAACACACAGTCTCAGGGAGATGTTTTCTCCCTACTCCCAGATTTTTTTTTTTAATTTCTGGCAAAGACTTATGGTTCCTGAGTACACGAAAGCACTGGTGGGCATCTATTTCACTGCATAGCTGTCTTCCCAGAGGTCGTCTAAACCCAGCTAAAGGTCACCCCATTTTGGTGGCTCAAAGCAAGTGGGCTTACAAACTTTCATTTTTCCCACTTCCCATAGTTTCCCCAGAAAACCACTGAGTAAAGGGTGGCTTTGTCTGACCTCTGGATAGACAAGGAAGAAGAATTACCATGAGGGCAAGGTCAATTATATAGCTACTCTCCATCTTAAGATGAGTTTTTCCATTGCCCCACTGCTAGGTGTCCTATTTGTGACTCTGGCTCTCGTAGAGAAACGGGGGCACAGAAACTCATGTCTAAGTGAGACTCATATATCAAGGTTAAGTGTTCATCAAGCAGACATCCGAAAGCAGTGTGGTCCAAACCCACAAGTCCGACATTAACCCATTAACCCACATGTCCAACACCAATTGCAATGTCCTCCTCCATCTTTCAAAACAGACGGCATGTTGCTGGCTTAAGGAGGAGAGCCGAGGCAGTGAATGTGTAAGCAGAGCACCGTGGGCAGTGGATATGTCAGCATATCTCTGCACGGCTACTCCAACAGCCCAGGGCTTCCTCTGGGTTGGTCCATGTGTCTTCGGCTCAGGGACGTCTTGCCGGAAAGGAGCCTTGACAGCTAAAGCAGGGAACAAGCTGAGGCAGCTGCACCCTGCTCCCACGTTCAGAAATGAAGGGACCTAACTAGAATGGCAATGCTCAAGGAGCCATTGATCCCTCTGCCCTTCATTTAACCGCACGTGTGTATCATCCAGGTTGGCACAATCCACGAACTAATTGCACATTTGCGAACCTGGCACCCATTCAAAATTCTTTAACACCAACATGGAATTAAGTAACATCAGGACCTTAATTCTAAAACTTATGGAATGTTCCCCCACACGGAAAGTTTGTAAGCCAACTACTCTGTGCTTTTATACCCCAAATTTTACCTAACCACTTTACTTATGGCCCACTAATATAAAACCAGTGCTCAGAGGAAACCATCATTGCTCGCCATGAAGAAATCTGCATTCCAATAGGAACTTTTCAAAGTCTGTGTCCATCGCAAAACCAAAGCCGGACAGGCCGTGAATAAAATCAGCACTCTTAGGCACCAGTTCATAGTCTCGAATATCGCCGTCTGGTGGGCTTCTGGTCGACCCGTGCCGGCTACCTCGCTCAGCCTCCACGGGGTGTCCACCGGTCACCTTGGTTGTAGACCATGGGCTCTCGCCACTATTCAACAAGCCTGGGCTCCTGATGCGACGTGGTGAACTTGAGTCGAGTCACCCTCGTGTTCTCATCGTTTTCACGTAAACCAAATCCACAGGTATGCGGGCCCATACACAAGCAGTCCTTTTATTGCTGCATTTCTCTGACCTCCACTCCATATGTAGATCCACGTGGTCACCCAGCAAGCAATGCAGCGTGCTCACAGGCTCTCTTTAACACACAGTCTCAGGGAGATGTTTTCTCCCTACTCCCAGATTTTTTTTTTTAATTTCTGGCAAAGACTTATGGTTCCTGAGTACACGAAAGCACTGGTGGGCATCTATTTCACTGCATAGCTCTCTTCCCAGAGGTGGTCTAAACCCAGCTAAAGGTCACCCCATTTTGGTGGCTCAAAGCAAGTGGGCTTACAAACTTTCATTTTTCCCACTTCCCATAGTTTCCCCAGAAAACCACTGAGTAAAGGGTGGCTTTGTCTGACCTCTGGATAGACAAGGAAGAAGAATTACCATGAGGGCAAGGTCAATTATATAGCTACTCTCCATCTTAAGATGAGTTTTTCCATTGCCCCACTGCTAGGTGTCCTATTTGTGACTCTGGCTCTCGTAGAGAAACGGGGGCACAGAAACTCATGTCTAAGTGAGACTCATATATCAAGGTTAAGTGTTCATCAAGCAGACATCCGAAAGCAGTGTGGTCCAAACCCACAAGTCCGACATTAACCCATTAACCCACATGTCCAACACCAATTGCAATGTCCTCCTCCATCTTTCAAAACAGACGGCATGTTGCTGGCTTAAGGAGGAGAGCCGAGGCAGTGAATGTGTAAGCAGAGCACCGTGGGCAGTGGATATGTCAGCATATCTCTGCACGGCTACTCCAACAGCCCAGGGCTTCCTCTGGGTTGGTCCATGTGTCTTCGGCTCAGGGACGTCTTGCCGGAAAGGAGCCTTGACAGCTAAAGCAGGGAACAAGCTGAGGCAGCTGCACCCTGCTCCCACGTTCAGAAATGAAGGGACCTAACTAGAATGGCAATGCTCAAGGAGCCATTGATCCCTCTGCCCTTCATTTAACCGCACGTGTGTATCATCCAGGTTGGCACAATCCACGAACTAATTGCACATTTGCGAACCTGGCACCCATTCAAAATTCTTTAACACCAACATGGAATTAAGTAACATCAGGACCTTAATTCTAAAACTTATGGAATGTTCCCCCACACGGAAAGTTTGTAAGCCAACTACTCTGTGCTTTTATACCCCAAATTTTACCTAACCACTTTACTTATGGCCCACTAATATAAAACCAGTGCTCAGAGGAAACCATCATTGCTCGCCATGAAGAAATCTGCATTCCAATAGGAACTTTTCAAAGTCTGTGTCCATCGCAAAACCAAAGCCGGACAGGCCGTGAATAAAATCAGCACTCTTAGGCACCAGTTCATAGTCTCGAATATCGCCGTCTGGTGGGCTTCTGGTCGACCCGTGCCGGCTACCTCGCTCAGCCTCCACGGGGTGTCCACCGGTCACCTTGGTTGTAGACCATGGGCTCTCGCCACTATTCAACAAGCCTGGGCTCCTGATGCGACGTGGTGAACTTGAGTCGAGTCACCCTCGTGTTCTCATCGTTTTCACGTAAACCAAATCCACAGGTATGCGGGCCCATACACAAGCAGTCCTTTTATTGCTGCATTTCTCTGACCTCCACTCCATATGTAGATCCACGTGGTCACCCAGCAAGCAATGCAGCGTGCTCACAGGCTCTCTTTAACACACAGTCTCAGGGAGATGTTTTCTCCCTACTCCCAGATTTTTTTTTTTTAATTTCTGGCAAAGACTTATGGTTCCTGAGTACACGAAAGCACTGGTGGGCATCTATTTCACTGCATAGCTGTCTTCCCAGAGGTGGTCTAAACCCAGCTAAAGATCACCCCATTTTGGTGGCTCAAAGCAAGTGGGCTTACAAACTTTCATTTTTCCCACTTCCCATAGTTTCCCCAGAAAACCACTGAGTAAAGGGTGGCTTTGTCTGACCTCTGGATAGACAAGGAAGAAGAATTACCATGAGGGCAAGGTCAATTATATAGCTACTCTCCATCTTAAGATGAGTTTTTCCATTGCCCCACTGCTAGGTGTCCTATTTGTGACTCTGGCTCTCGTAGAGAAACGGGGGCACAGAAACTCATGTCTAAGTGAGACTCATATATCAAGGTTAAGTGTTCATCAAGCAGACATCCGAAAGCAGTGTGGTCCAAACCCACAAGTCCGACATTAACCCATTAACCCACATGTCCAACACCAATTGCAATGTCCTCCTCCATCTTTCAAAACAGACGGCATGTTGCTGGCATAAGGAGGAGAGCCGAGGCAGTGAATGTGTAAGCAGAGCACCGTGGGCAGTGGATATGTCAGCATATCTCTGCACGGCTACTCCAACAGCCCAGGGCTTCCTCTGGGTTGGTCCATGTGTCTTCGGCTCAGGGACGTCTTGCCGGAAAGGAGCCTTGACAGCTAAAGCAGGGAACAAGCTGAGGCAGCTGCACCCTGCTCCCACGTTCAGAAATGAAGGGACCTAACTAGAATGGCAATGCTCAAGGAGCCATTGATCCCTCTGCCCTTCATTTAACCGCACGTGTGTATCATCCAGGTTGGCACAATCCACGAACTAATTGCACATTTGCGAACCTGGCACCCATTCAAAATTCTTTAACACCAACATGGAATTAAGTAACATCAGGACCTTAATTCTAAAACTTATGGAATGTTCCCCCACACGGAAAGTTTGTAAGCCAACTACTCTGTGCTTTTATACCCCAAATTTTACCTAACCACTTTACTTATGGCCCACTAATATAAAACCAGTGCTCAGAGGAAACCATCATTGCTCGCCATGAAGAAATCTGCATTCCAATAGGAACTTTTCAAAGTCTGTGTCCATCGCAAAACCAAAGCCGGACAGGCCGTGAATAAAATCAGCAGTCTTAGGCACCAGTTCATAGTCTCGAATATCGCCGTCTGGTGGGCTTCTGGTCGACCCGTGCCGGCTACCTCGCTCAGCCTCCACGGGGTGTCCACCGGTCACCTTGGTTGTAGACCATGGGCTCTCGCCACTATTCAACAAGCCTGGGCTCCTGATGCGACGTGGTGAACTTGAGTCGAGTCACCCTCGTGTTCTCATCGTTTTCACGTAAACCAAATCCACAGGTATGCGGGCCCATACACAAGCAGTCCTTTTATTGCTGCATTTCTCTGACCTCCACTCCATATGTAGATCCACGTGGTCACCCAGCAAGCAATGCAGCGTGCTCACAGGCTCTCTTTAACACACAGTCTCAGGGAGATGTTTTCTCCCTACTCCCAGATTTTTTTTTTTAATTTCTGGCAAAGACTTATGGTTCCTGAGTACACGAAAGCACTGGTGGGCATCTATTTCACTGCATAGCTCTCTTCCCAGAGGTGGTCTAAACCCAGCTAAAGGTCACCCCATTTTGGTGGCTCAAAGCAAGTGGACTTACAAACTTTCATTTTTCCCACTTCCCATAGTTTCCCCAGAAAACCACTGAGTAAAGGGTGGCTTTGTCTGACCTCTGGATAGACAAGGAAGAAGAATTACCATGAGGGCAAGGTCAATTATATAGCTACTCTCCATCTTAAGATGAGTTTTTCCATTGCCCCACTGCTAGGTGTCCTATTTGTGACTCTGGCTCTCGTAGAGAAACGGGGGCACAGAAACTCATGTCTAAGTGAGACTCATATATCAAGGTTAAGTGTTCATCAAGCAGACATCCGAAAGCAGTGTGGTCCAAACCCACAAGTCCGACATTAACCCATTAACCCACATGTCCAACACCAATTGCAATGTCCTCCTCCATCTTTCAAAACAGACGGCATGTTGCTGGCTTAAGGAGGAGAGCCGAGGCAGTGAATGTGTAAGCAGAGCACCGTGGGCAGTGGATATGTCAGCATATCTCTGCACGGCTACTCCAACAGCCCAGGGCTTCCTCTGGGTTGGTCCATGTGTCTTCGGCTCAGGGACGTCTTGCCGGAAAGGAGCCTTGACAGCTAAAGCAGGGAACAAGCTGAGGCAGCTGCACCCTGCTCCCACGTTCAGAAATGAAGGGACCTAACTAGAATGGCAATGCTCAAGGAGCCATTGATCCCTCTGCCCTTCATTTAACCGCACGTGTGTATCATCCAGGTTGGCACAATCCACGAACTAATTGCACATTTGCGAACCTGGCACCCATTCAAAATTCTTTAACACCAACATGGAATTAAGTAACATCAGGACCTTAATTCTAAAACTTATGGAATGTTCCCCCACACGGAAAGTTTGTAAGCCAACTACTCTGTGCTTTTATACCCCAAATTTTACCTAACCACTTTACTTATGGCCCACTAATATAAAACCAGTGCTCAGAGGAAACCATCATTGCTCGCCATGAAGAAATCTGCATTCCAATAGGAACTTTTCAAAGTCTGTGTCCATCGCAAAACCAAAGCCGGACAGGCCGTGAATAAAATCAGCACTCTTAGGCACCAGTTCATAGTCTCGAATATCGCCGTCTGGTGGGCTTCTGGTCGACCCGTGCCGGCTACCTCGCTCAGCCTCCACGGGGTGTCCACCGGTCACCTTGGTTGTAGACCATGGGCTCTCGCCACTATTCAACAAGCCTGGGCTCCTGATGCGACGTGGTGAACTTGAGTCGAGTCACCCTCGTGTTCTCATCGTTTTCACGTAAACCAAATCCACAGGTATGCGGGCCCATACACAAGCAGTCCTTTTATTGCTGCATTTCTCTGACCTCCACTCCATATGTAGATCCACGTGGTCACCCAGCAAGCAATGCAGCGTGCTCACAGGCTCTCTTTAACACACAGTCTCAGGGAGATGTTTTCTCCCTACTCCCAGATTTTTTTTTTTAATTTCTGGCAAAGACTTATGGTTCCTGAGTACACGAAAGCACTGGTGGGCATCTATTTCACTGCATAGCTGTCTTCCCAGAGGTGGTCTAAACCCAGCTAAAGGTCACCCCATTTTGGTGGCTCAAAGCAAGTGGGCTTACAAACTTTCATTTTTCCCACTTCCCATAGTTTCCCCAGAAAACCACTGAGTAAAGGGTGGCTTTGTCTGACCTCTGGATAGACAAGGAAGAAGAATTACCATGAGGGCAAGGTCAATTATATAGCTACTCTCCATCTTAAGATGAGTTTTTCCATTGCCCCACTGCTAGGTGTCCTATTTGTGACTCTGGCTCTCGTAGAGAAACGGGGGCACAGAAACTCATGTCTAAGTGAGACTCATATATCAAGGTTAAGTGTTCATCAAGCAGACATCCGAAAGCAGTGTGGTCCAAACCCACAAGTCCGACATTAACCCATTAACCCACATGTCCAACACCAATTGCAATGTCCTCCTCCATCTTTCAAAACAGACGGCATGTTGCTGGCTTAAGGAGGAGAGCCGAGGCAGTGAATGTGTAAGCAGAGCACCGTGGGCAGTGGATATGTCAGCATATCTCTGCACGGCTACTCCAACAGCCCAGGGCTTCCTCTGGGTTGGTCCATGTGTCTTCGGCTCAGGGACGTCTTGCCGGAAAGGAGCCTTGACAGCTAAAGCAGGGAACAAGCTGAGGCAGCTGCACCCTGCTCCCACGTTCAGAAATGAAGGGACCTAACTAGAATGGCAATGCTCAAGGAGCCATTGATCCCTCTGCCCTTCATTTAACCGCACGTGTGTATCATCCAGGTTGGCACAATCCACGAACTAATTGCACATTTGCGAACCTGGCACCCATTCAAAATTCTTTAACACCAACATGGAATTAAGTAACATCAGGACCTTAATTCTAAAACTTATGGAATGTTCCCCCACACGGAAAGTTTGTAAGCCAACTACTCTGTGCTTTTATACCCCAAATTTTACCTAACCACTTTACTTATGGCCCACTAATATAAAACCAGTGCTCAGAGGAAACCATCATTGCTCGCCATGAAGAAATCTGCATTCCAATAGGAACTTTTCAAAGTCTGTGTCCATCGCAAAACCAAAGCCGGACAGGCCGTGAATAAAATCAGCACTCTTAGGCACCAGTTCATAGTCTCGAATATCGCCGTCTGGTGGGCTTCTGGTCGACCCGTGCCGGCTACCTCGCTCAGCCTCCACGGGGTGTCCACCGGTCACCTTGGTTGTAGACCATGGGCTCTCGCCACTATTCAACAAGCCTGGGCTCCTGATGCGACGTGGTGAACTTGAGTCGAGTCACCCTCGTGTTCTCATCGTTTTCACGTAAACCAAATCCACAGGTATGCGGGCCCATACACAAGCAGTCCTTTTATTGCTGCATTTCTCTGACCTCCACTCCATATGTAGATCCACGTGGTCACCCAGCAAGCAATGCAGCGTGCTCACAGGCTCTCTTTAACACACAGTCTCAGGGAGATGTTTTCTCCCTACTCCCAGATTTTTTTTTTTAATTTCTGGCAAAGACTTATGGTTCCTGAGTACACGAAAGCACTGGTGGGCATCTATTTCACTGCATAGCTCTCTTCCCAGAGGTGGTCTAAACCCAGCTAAAGGTCACCCCATTTTGGTGGCTCAAAGCAAGTGGGCTTACAAACTTTCATTTTTCCCACTTCCCATAGTTTCCCCAGAAAACCACTGAGTAAAGGGTGGCTTTGTCTGACCTCTGGATAGACAAGGAAGAAGAATTACCATGAGGGCAAGGTCAATTATATAGCTACTCTCCATCTTAAGATGAGTTTTTCCATTGCCCCACTGCTAGGTGTCCTATTTGTGACTCTGGCTCTCGTAGAGAAACGGGGGCACAGAAACTCATGTCTAAGTGAGACTCATATATCAAGGTTAAGTGTTCATCAAGCAGACATCCGAAAGCAGTGTGGTCCAAACCCACAAGTCCGACATTAACCCATTAACCCACATGTCCAACACCAATTGCAATGTCCTCCTCCATCTTTCAAAACAGACGGCATGTTGCTGGCTTAAGGAGGAGAGCCGAGGCAGTGAATGTGTAAGCAGAGCACCGTGGGCAGTGGATATGTCAGCATATCTCTGCACGGCTACTCCAACAGCCCAGGGCTTCCTCTGGGTTGGTCCATGTGTCTTCGGCTCAGGGACGTCTTGCCGGAAAGGAGCCTTGACAGCTAAAGCAGGGAACAAGCTGAGGCAGCTGCACCCTGCTCCCACGTTCAGAAATGAAGGGACCTAACTAGAATGGCAATGCTCAAGGAGCCATTGATCCCTCTGCCCTTCATTTAACCGCACGTGTGTATCATCCAGGTTGGCACAATCCACGAACTAATTGCACATTTGCGAACCTGGCACCCATTCAAAATTCTTTAACACCAACATGGAATTAAGTAACATCAGGACCTTAATTCTAAAACTTATGGAATGTTCCCCCACACGGAAAGTTTGTAAGCCAACTACTCTGTACTTTTATACCCCAAATTTTACCTAACCACTTTACTTATGGCCCACTAATATAAAACCAGTGCTCAGAGGAAACCATCATTGCTCGCCATGAAGAAATCTGCATTCCAATAGGAACTTTTCAAAGTCTGTGTCCATCGCAAAACCAAAGCCGGACAGGCCGTGAATAAAATCAGCAGTCT
Source organism: Tenrec ecaudatus (assembly GCF_050624435.1). Classification (NCBI taxonomy): domain Eukaryota; kingdom Metazoa; phylum Chordata; class Mammalia; order Afrosoricida; family Tenrecidae; genus Tenrec; species Tenrec ecaudatus. The sequence goes on along the minus strand of NC_134541.1, from coordinate 92,664,326 downwards.
TAGGCACCAGTTCATAGTCTCGAATATCGCCGTCTGGTGGGCTTCTGGTCGACCCGTGCCGGCTACCTCGCTCAGCCTCCACGGGGTGTCCACCGGTCACCTTGGTTGTAGACCATGGGCTCTCGCCACTATTCAACAAGCCTGGGCTCCTGATGCGACGTGGTGAACTTGAGTCGAGTCACCCTCGTGTTCTCATCGTTTTCACGTAAACCAAATCCACAGGTATGCGGGCCCATACACAAGCAGTCCTTTTATTGCTGCATTTCTCTGACCTCCACTCCATATGTAGATCCACGTGGTCACCCAGCAAGCAATGCAGCGTGCTCACAGGCTCTCTTTAACACACAGTCTCAGGGAGATGTTTTCTCCCTACTCCCAGATTTTTTTTTTTTAATTTCTGGCAAAGACTTATGGTTCCTGAGTACACGAAAGCACTGGTGGGCATCTATTTCACTGCATAGCTGTCTTCCCAGAGGTGGTCTAAACCCAGCTAAAGATCACCCCATTTTGGTGGCTCAAAGCAAGTGGGCTTACAAACTTTCATTTTTCCCACTTCCCATAGTTTCCCCAGAAAACCACTGAGTAAAGGGTGGCTTTGTCTGACCTCTGGATAGACAAGGAAGAAGAATTACCATGAGGGCAAGGTCAATTATATAGCTACTCTCCATCTTAAGATGAGTTTTTCCATTGCCCCACTGCTAGGTGTCCTATTTGTGACTCTGGCTCTCGTAGAGAAACGGGGGCACAGAAACTCATGTCTAAGTGAGACTCATATATCAAGGTTAAGTGTTCATCAAGCAGACATCCGAAAGCAGTGTGGTCCAAACCCACAAGTCCGACATTAACCCATTAACCCACATGTCCAACACCAATTGCAATGTCCTCCTCCATCTTTCAAAACAGACGGCATGTTGCTGGCTTAAGGAGGAGAGCCGAGGCAGTGAATGTGTAAGCAGAGCACCGTGGGCAGTGGATATGTCAGCATATCTCTGCACGGCTACTCCAACAGCCCAGGGCTTCCTCTGGGTTGGTCCATGTGTCTTCGGCTCAGGGACGTCTTGCCGGAAAGGAGCCTTGACAGCTAAAGCAGGGAACAAGCTGAGGCAGCTGCACCCTGCTCCCACGTTCAGAAATGAAGGGACCTAACTAGAATGGCAATGCTCAAGGAGCCATTGATCCCTCTGCCCTTCATTTAACCGCACGTGTGTATCATCCAGGTTGGCACAATCCACGAACTAATTGCACATTTGCGAACCTGGCACCCATTCAAAATTCTTTAACACCAACATGGAATTAAGTAACATCAGGACCTTAATTCTAAAACTTATGGAATGTTCCCCCACACGGAAAGTTTGTAAGCCAACTGCTCTGTGCTTTTATACCCCAAATTTTACCTAACCACTTTACTTATGGCCCACTAATATAAAACCAGTGCTCAGAGGAAACCATCATTGCTCGCCATGAAGAAATCTGCATTCCAATAGGAACTTTTCAAAGTCTGTGTCCATCGCAAAACCAAAGCCGGACAGGCCGTGAATAAAATCAGCACTCTTAGGCACCAGTTCATAGTCTCGAATATCGCCGTCTGGTGGGCTTCTGGTCGACCCGTGCCGGCTACCTCGCTCAGCCTCCACGGGGTGTCCACCGGTCACCTTGGTTGTAGACCATGGGCTCTCGCCACTATTCAACAAGCCTGGGCTCCTGATGCGACGTGGTGAACTTGAGTCGAGTCACCCTCGTGTTCTCATCGTTTTCACGTAAACCAAATCCACAGGTATGCGGGCCCATACACAAGCAGTCCTTTTATTGCTGCATTTCTCTGACCTCCACTCCATATGTAGATCCACGTGGTCACCCAGCAAGCAATGCAGCGTGCTCACTGGCTCTCTTTAACACACAGTCTCAGGGAGATGTTTTCTCCCTACTCCCAGATTTTTTTTTTTAATTTCTGGCAAAGACTTATGGTTCCTGAGTACACGAAAGCACTGGTGGGCATCTATTTCACTGCATAGCTGTCTTCCCAGAGGTGGTCTAAACCCAGCTAAAGGTCACCCCATTTTGGTGGCTCAAAGCAAGTGGGCTTACAAACTTTCATTTTTCCCACTTCCCATAGTTTCCCCAGAAAACCACTGAGTAAAGGGTGGCTTTGTCTGACCTCTGGATAGACAAGGAAGAAGAATTACCATGAGGGCAAGGTCAATTATATAGCTACTCTCCATCTTAAGATGAGTTTTTCCATTGCCCCACTGCTAGGTGTCCTATTTGTGACTCTGGCTCTCGTAGAGAAACGGGGGCACAGAAACTCATGTCTAAGTGAGACTCATATATCAAGGTTAAGTGTTCATCAAGCAGACATCCGAAAGCAGTGTGGTCCAAACCCACAAGTCCGACATTAACCCATTAACCCACATGTCCAACACCAATTGCAATGTCCTCCTCCATCTTTCAAAACAGACGGCATGTTGCTGGCTTAAGGAGGAGAGCCGAGGCAGTGAATGTGTAAGCAGAGCACCGTGGGCAGTGGATATGTCAGCATATCTCTGCACGGCTACTCCAACAGCCCAGGGCTTCCTCTGGGTTGGTCCATGTGTCTTCGGCTCAGGGACGTCTTGCCGGAAAGGAGCCTTGACAGCTAAAGCAGGGAACAAGCTGAGGCAGCTGCACCCTGCTCCCACGTTCAGAAATGAAGGGACCTAACTAGAATGGCAATGCTCAAGGAGCCATTGATCCCTCTGCCCTTCATTTAACCGCACGTGTGTATCATCCAGGTTGGCACAATCCACGAACTAATTGCACATTTGCGAACCTGGCACCCATTCAAAATTCTTTAACACCAACATGGAATTAAGTAACATCAGGACCTTAATTCTAAAACTTATGGAATGTTCCCCCACACGGAAAGTTTGTAAGCCAACTACTCTGTGCTTTTATACCCCAAATTTTACCTAACCACTTTACTTATGGCCCACTAATATAAAACCAGTGCTCAGAGGAAACCATCATTGCTCGCCATGAAGAAATCTGCATTCCAATAGGAACTTTTCAAAGTCTGTGTCCATCGCAAAACCAAAGCCGGACAGGCCGTGAATAAAATCAGCACTCTTAGGCACCAGTTCATAGTCTCGAATATCGCCGTCTGGTGGGCTTCTGGTCGACCCGTGCCGGCTACCTCGCTCAGCCTCCACGGGGTGTCCACCGGTCACCTTGGTTGTAGACCATGGGCTCTCGCCACTATTCAACAAGCCTGGGCTCCTGATGCGACGTGGTGAACTTGAGTCGAGTCACCCTCGTGTTCTCATCGTTTTCACGTAAACCAAATCCACAGGTATGCGGGCCCATACACAAGCAGTCCTTTTATTGCTGCATTTCTCTGACCTCCACTCCATATGTAGATCCACGTGGTCACCCAGCAAGCAATGCAGCGTGCTCACAGGCTCTCTTTAACACACAGTCTCAGGGAGATGTTTTCTCCCTACTCCCAGATTTTTTTTTTTAATTTCTGGCAAAGACTTATGGTTCCTGAGTACACGAAAGCACTGGTGGGCATCTATTTCACTGCATAGCTGTCTTCCCAGAGGTGGTCTAAACCCAGCTAAAGATCACCCCATTTTGGTGGCTCAAAGCAAGTGGGCTTACAAACTTTCATTTTTCCCACTTCCCATAGTTTCCCCAGAAAACCACTGAGTAAAGGGTGGCTTTGTCTGACCTCTGGATAGACAAGGAAGAAGAATTACCATGAGGGCAAGGTCAATTATATAGCTACTCTCCATCTTAAGATGAGTTTTTCCATTGCCCCACTGCTAGGTGTCCTATTTGTGACTCTGGCTCTCGTAGAGAAACGGGGGCACAGAAACTCATGTCTAAGTGAGACTCATATATCAAGGTTAAGTGTTCATCAAGCAGACATCCGAAAGCAGTGTGGTCCAAACCCACAAGTCCGACATTAACCCATTAACCCACATGTCCAACACCAATTGCAATGTCCTCCTCCATCTTTCAAAACAGACGGCATGTTGCTGGCTTAAGGAGGAGAGCCGAGGCAGTGAATGTGTAAGCAGAGCACCGTGGGCAGTGGATATGTCAGCATATCTCTGCACGGCTACTCCAACAGCCCAGGGCTTCCTCTGGGTTGGTCCATGTGTCTTCGGCTCAGGGACGTCTTGCCGGAAAGGAGCCTTGACAGCTAAAGCAGGGAACAAGCTGAGGCAGCTGCACCCTGCTCCCACGTTCAGAAATGAAGGGACCTAACTAGAATGGCAATGCTCAAGGAGCCATTGATCCCTCTGCCCTTCATTTAACCGCACGTGTGTATCATCCAGGTTGGCACAATCCACGAACTAATTGCACATTTGCGAACCTGGCACCCATTCAAAATTCTTTAACACCAACATGGAATTAAGTAACATCAGGACCTTAATTCTAAAACTTATGGAATGTTCCCCCACACGGAAAGTTTGTAAGCCAACTACTCTGTGCTTTTATACCCCAAATTTTACCTAACCACTTTACTTATGGCCCACTAATATAAAACCAGTGCTCAGAGGAAACCATCATTGCTCGCCATGAAGAAATCTGCATTCCAATAGGAACTTTTCAAAGTCTGTGTCCATCGCAAAACCAAAGCCGGACAGGCCGTGAATAAAATCAGCACTCTTAGGCACCAGTTCATAGTCTCGAATATCGCCGTCTGGTGGGCTTCTGGTCGACCCGTGCCGGCTACCTCGCTCAGCCTCCACGGGGTGTCCACCGGTCACCTTGGTTGTAGACCATGGGCTCTCGCCACTATTCAACAAGCCTGGGCTCCTGATGCGACGTGGTGAACTTGAGTCGAGTCACCCTCGTGTTCTCATCGTTTTCACGTAAACCAAATCCACAGGTATGCGGGCCCATACACAAGCAGTCCTTTTATTGCTGCATTTCTCTGACCTCCACTCCATATGTAGATCCACGTGGTCACCCAGCAAGCAATGCAGCGTGCTCACTGGCTCTCTTTAACACACAGTCTCAGGGAGATGTTTTCTCCCTACTCCCAGATTTTTTTTTTTAATTTCTGGCAAAGACTTATGGTTCCTGAGTACACGAAAGCACTGGTGGGCATCTATTTCACTGCATAGCTGTCTTCCCAGAGGTGGTCTAAACCCAGCTAAAGGTCACCCCATTTTGGTGGCTCAAAGCAAGTGGGCTTACAAACTTTCATTTTTCCCACTTCCCATAGTTTCCCCAGAAAACCACTGAGTAAAGGGTGGCTTTGTCTGACCTCTGGATAGACAAGGAAGAAGAATTACCATGAGGGCAAGGTCAATTATATAGCTACTCTCCATCTTAAGATGAGTTTTTCCATTGCCCCACTGCTAGGTGTCCTATTTGTGACTCTGGCTCTCGTAGAGAAACGGGGGCACAGAAACTCATGTCTAAGTGAGACTCATATATCAAGGTTAAGTGTTCATCAAGCAGACATCCGAAAGCAGTGTGGTCCAAACCCACAAGTCCGACATTAACCCATTAACCCACATGTCCAACACCAATTGCAATGTCCTCCTCCATCTTTCAAAACAGACGGCATGTTGCTGGCTTAAGGAGGAGAGCCGAGGCAGTGAATGTGTAAGCAGAGCACCGTGGGCAGTGGATATGTCAGCATATCTCTGCACGGCTACTCCAACAGCCCAGGGCTTCCTCTGGGTTGGTCCATGTGTCTTCGGCTCAGGGACGTCTTGCCGGAAAGGAGCCTTGACAGCTAAAGCAGGGAACAAGCTGAGGCAGCTGCACCCTGCTCCCACGTTCAGAAATGAAGGGACCTAACTAGAATGGCAATGCTCAAGGAGCCATTGATCCCTCTGCCCTTCATTTAACCGCACGTGTGTATCATCCAGGTTGGCACAATCCACGAACTAATTGCACATTTGCGAACCTGGCACCCATTCAAAATTCTTTAACACCAACATGGAATTAAGTAACATCAGGACCTTAATTCTAAAACTTATGGAATGTTCCCCCACACGGAAAGTTTGTAAGCCAACTACTCTGTGCTTTTATACCCCAAATTTTACCTAACCACTTTACTTATGGCCCACTAATATAAAACCAGTGCTCAGAGGAAACCATCATTGCTCGCCATGAAGAAATCTGCATTCCAATAGGAACTTTTCAAAGTCTGTGTCCATCGCAAAACCAAAGCCGGACAGGCCGTGAATAAAATCAGCACTCTTAGGCACCAGTTCATAGTCTCGAATATCGCCGTCTGGTGGGCTTCTGGTCGACCCGTGCCGGCTACCTCGCTCAGCCTCCACGGGGTGTCCACCGGTCACCTTGGTTGTAGACCATGGGCTCTCGCCACTATTCAACAAGCCTGGGCTCCTGATGCGACGTGGTGAACTTGAGTCGAGTCACCCTCGTGTTCTCATCGTTTTCACGTAAACCAAATCCACAGGTATGCGGGCCCATACACAAGCAGTCCTTTTATTGCTGCATTTCTCTGACCTCCACTCCATATGTAGATCCACGTGGTCACCCAGCAAGCAATGCAGCGTGCTCACTGGCTCTCTTTAACACACAGTCTCAGGGAGATGTTTTCTCCCTACTCCCAGATTTTTTTTTTTAATTTCTGGCAAAGACTTATGGTTCCTGAGTACACGAAAGCACTGGTGGGCATCTATTTCACTGCATAGCTGTCTTCCCAGAGGTGGTCTAAACCCAGCTAAAGGTCACCCCATTTTGGTGGCTCAAAGCAAGTGGGCTTACAAACTTTCATTTTTCCCACTTCCCATAGTTTCCCCAGAAAACCACTGAGTAAAGGGTGGCTTTGTCTGACCTCTGGATAGACAAGGAAGAAGAATTACCATGAGGGCAAGGTCAATTATATAGCTACTCTCCATCTTAAGATGAGTTTTTCCATTGCCCCACTGCTAGGTGTCCTATTTGTGACTCTGGCTCTCGTAGAGAAACGGGGGCACAGAAACTCATGTCTAAGTGAGACTCATATATCAAGGTTAAGTGTTCATCAAGCAGACATCCGAAAGCAGTGTGGTCCAAACCCACAAGTCCGACATTAACCCATTAACCCACATGTCCAACACCAATTGCAATGTCCTCCTCCATCTTTCAAAACAGACGGCATGTTGCTGGCTTAAGGAGGAGAGCCGAGGCAGTGAATGTGTAAGCAGAGCACCGTGGGCAGTGGATATGTCAGCATATCTCTGCACGGCTACTCCAACAGCCCAGGGCTTCCTCTGGGTTGGTCCATGTGTCTTCGGCTCAGGGACGTCTTGCCGGAAAGGAGCCTTGACAGCTAAAGCAGGGAACAAGCTGAGGCAGCTGCACCCTGCTCCCACGTTCAGAAATGAAGGGACCTAACTAGAATGGCAATGCTCAAGGAGCCATTGATCCCTCTGCCCTTCATTTAACCGCACGTGTGTATCATCCAGGTTGGCACAATCCACGAACTAATTGCACATTTGCGAACCTGGCACCCATTCAAAATTCTTTAACACCAACATGGAATTAAGTAACATCAGGACCTTAATTCTAAAACTTATGGAATGTTCCCCCACACGGAAAGTTTGTAAGCCAACTACTCTGTGCTTTTATACCCCAAATTTTACCTAACCACTTTACTTATGGCCCACTAATATAAAACCAGTGCTCAGAGGAAACCATCATTGCTCGCCATGAAGAAATCTGCATTCCAATAGGAACTTTTCAAAGTCTGTGTCCATCGCAAAACCAAAGCCGGACAGGCCGTGAATAAAATCAGCACTCTTAGGCACCAGTTCATAGTCTCGAATATCGCCGTCTGGTGGGCTTCTGGTCGACCCGTGCCGGCTACCTCGCTCAGCCTCCACGGGGTGTCCACCGGTCACCTTGGTTGTAGACCATGGGCTCTCGCCACTATTCAACAAGCCTGGGCTCCTGATGCGACGTGGTGAACTTGAGTCGAGTCACCCTCGTGTTCTCATCGTTTTCACGTAAACCAAATCCACAGGTATGCGGGCCCATACACAAGCAGTCCTTTTATTGCTGCATTTCTCTGACCTCCACTCCATATGTAGATCCACGTGGTCACCCAGCAAGCAATGCAGCGTGCTCACAGGCTCTCTTTAACACACAGTCTCAGGGAGATGTTTTCTCCCTACTCCCAGATTTTTTTTTTTAATTTCTGGCAAAGACTTATGGTTCCTGAGTACACGAAAGCACTGGTGGGCATCTATTTCACTGCATAGCTGTCTTCCCAGAGGTGGTCTAAACCCAGCTAAAGGTCACCCCATTTTGGTGGCTCAAAGCAAGTGGGCTTACAAACTTTCATTTTTCCCACTTCCCATAGTTTCCCCAGAAAACCACTGAGTAAAGGGTGGCTTTGTCTGACCTCTGGATAGACAAGGAAGAAGAATTACCATGAGGGCAAGGTCAATTATATAGCTACTCTCCATCTTAAGATGAGTTTTTCCATTGCCCCACTGCTAGGTGTCCTATTTGTGACTCTGGCTCTCGTAGAGAAACGGGGGCACAGAAACTCATGTCTAAGTGAGACTCATATATCAAGGTTAAGTGTTCATCAAGCAGACATCCGAAAGCAGTGTGGTCCAAACCCACAAGTCCGACATTAACCCATTAACCCACATGTCCAACACCAATTGCAATGTCCTCCTCCATCTTTCAAAACAGACGGCATGTTGCTGGCTTAAGGAGGAGAGCCGAGGCAGTGAATGTGTAAGCAGAGCACCGTGGGCAGTGGATATGTCAGCATATCTCTGCACGGCTACTCCAACAGCCCAGGGCTTCCTCTGGGTTGGTCCATGTGTCTTCGGCTCAGGGACGTCTTGCCGGAAAGGAGCCTTGACAGCTAAAGCAGGGAACAAGCTGAGGCAGCTGCACCCTGCTCCCACGTTCAGAAATGAAGGGACCTAACTAGAATGGCAATGCTCAAGGAGCCATTGATCCCTCTGCCCTTCATTTAACCGCACGTGTGTATCATCCAGGTTGGCACAATCCACGAACTAATTGCACATTTGCGAACCTGGCACCCATTCAAAATTCTTTAACACCAACATGGAATTAAGTAACATCAGGACCTTAATTCTAAAACTTATGGAATGTTCCCCCACACGGAAAGTTTGTAAGCCAACTACTCTGTGCTTTTATACCCCAAATTTTACCTAACCACTTTACTTATGGCCCACTAATATAAAACCAGTGCTCAGAGGAAACCATCATTGCTCGCCATGAAGAAATCTGCATTCCAATAGGAACTTTTCAAAGTCTGTGTCCATCGCAAAACCAAAGCCGGACAGGCCGTGAATAAAATCAGCACTCTTAGGCACCAGTTCATAGTCTCGAATATCGCCGTCTGGTGGGCTTCTGGTCGACCCGTGCCGGCTACCTCGCTCAGCCTCCACGGGGTGTCCACCGGTCACCTTGGTTGTAGACCATGGGCTCTCGCCACTATTCAACAAGCCTGGGCTCCTGATGCGACGTGGTGAACTTGAGTCGAGTCACCCTCGTGTTCTCATCGTTTTCACGTAAACCAAATCCACAGGTATGCGGGCCCATACACAAGCAGTCCTTTTATTGCTGCATTTCTCTGACCTCCACTCCATATGTAGATCCACGTGGTCACCCAGCAAGCAATGCAGCGTGCTCACTGGCTCTCTTTAACACACAGTCTCAGGGAGATGTTTTCTCCCTACTCCCAGATTTTTTTTTTTAATTTCTGGCAAAGACTTATGGTTCCTGAGTACACGAAAGCACTGGTGGGCATCTATTTCACTGCATAGCTGTCTTCCCAGAGGTGGTCTAAACCCAGCTAAAGATCACCCCATTTTGGTGGCTCAAAGCAAGTGGGCTTACAAACTTTCATTTTTCCCACTTCCCATAGTTTCCCCAGAAAACCACTGAGTAAAGGGTGGCTTTGTCTGACCTCTGGATAGACAAGGAAGAAGAATTACCATGAGGGCAAGGTCAATTATATAGCTACTCTCCATCTTAAGATGAGTTTTTCCATTGCCCCACTGCTAGGTGTCCTATTTGTGACTCTGGCTCTCGTAGAGAAACGGGGGCACAGAAACTCATGTCTAAGTGAGACTCATATATCAAGGTTAAGTGTTCATCAAGCAGACATCCGAAAGCAGTGTGGTCCAAACCCACAAGTCCGACATTAACCCATTAACCCACATGTCCAACACCAATTGCAATGTCCTCCTCCATCTTTCAAAACAGACGGCATGTTGCTGGCTTAAGGAGGAGAGCCGAGGCAGTGAATGTGTAAGCAGAGCACCGTGGGCAGTGGATATGTCAGCATATCTCTGCACGGCTACTCCAACAGCCCAGGGCTTCCTCTGGGTTGGTCCATGTGTCTTCGGCTCAGGGACGTCTTGCCGGAAAGGAGCCTTGACAGCTAAAGCAGGGAACAAGCTGAGGCAGCTGCACCCTGCTCCCACGTTCAGAAATGAAGGGACCTAACTAGAATGGCAATGCTCAAGGAGCCATTGATCCCTCTGCCCTTCATTTAACCGCACGTGTGTATCATCCAGGTTGGCACAATCCACGAACTAATTGCACATTTGCGAACCTGGCACCCATTCAAAATTCTTTAACACCAACATGGAATTAAGTAACATCAGGACCTTAATTCTAAAACTTATGGAATGTTCCCCCACACGGAAAGTTTGTAAGCCAACTACTCTGTGCTTTTATACCCCAAATTTTACCTAACCACTTTACTTATGGCCCACTAATATAAAACCAGTGCTCAGAGGAAACCATCATTGCTCGCCATGAAGAAATCTGCATTCCAATAGGAACTTTTCAAAGTCTGTGTCCATCGCAAAACCAAAGCCGGACAGGCCGTGAATAAAATCAGCACTCTTAGGCACCAGTTCATAGTCTCGAATATCGCCGTCTGGTGGGCTTCTGGTCGACCCGTGCCGGCTACCTCGCTCAGCCTCCACGGGGTGTCCACCGGTCACCTTGGTTGTAGACCATGGGCTCTCGCCACTATTCAACAAGCCTGGGCTCCTGATGCGACGTGGTGAACTTGAGTCGAGTCACCCTCGTGTTCTCATCGTTTTCACGTAAACCAAATCCACAGGTATGCGGGCCCATACACAAGCAGTCCTTTTATTGCTGCATTTCTCTGACCTCCACTCCATATGTAGATCCACGTGGTCACCCAGCAAGCAATGCAGCGTGCTCACAGGCTCTCTTTAACACACAGTCTCAGGGAGATGTTTTCTCCCTACTCCCAGATTTTTTTTTTTAATTTCTGGCAAAGACTTATGGTTCCTGAGTACACGAAAGCACTGGTGGGCATCTATTTCACTGCATAGCTGTCTTCCCAGAGGTGGTCTAAACCCAGCTAAAGATCACCCCATTTTGGTGGCTCAAAGCAAGTGGGCTTACAAACTTTCATTTTTCCCACTTCCCATAGTTTCCCCAGAAAACCACTGAGTAAAGGGTGGCTTTGTCTGACCTCTGGATAGACAAGGAAGAAGAATTACCATGAGGGCAAGGTCAATTATATAGCTACTCTCCATCTTAAGATGAGTTTTTCCATTGCCCCACTGCTAGGTGTCCTATTTGTGACTCTGGCTCTCGTAGAGAAACGGGGGCACAGAAACTCATGTCTAAGTGAGACTCATATATCAAGGTTAAGTGTTCATCAAGCAGACATCCGAAAGCAGTGTGGTCCAAACCCACAAGTCCGACATTAACCCATTAACCCACATGTCCAACACCAATTGCAATGTCCTCCTCCATCTTTCAAAACAGACGGCATGTTGCTGGCTTAAGGAGGAGAGCCGAGGCAGTGAATGTGTAAGCAGAGCACCGTGGGCAGTGGATATGTCAGCATATCTCTGCACGGCTACTCCAACAGCCCAGGGCTTCCTCTGGGTTGGTCCATGTGTCTTCGGCTCAGGGACGTCTTGCCGGAAAGGAGCCTTGACAGCTAAAGCAGGGAACAAGCTGAGGCAGCTGCACCCTGCTCCCACGTTCAGAAATGAAGGGACCTAACTAGAATGGCAATGCTCAAGGAGCCATTGATCCCTCTGCCCTTCATTTAACCGCACGTGTGTATCATCCAGGTTGGCACAATCCACGAACTAATTGCACATTTGCGAACCTGGCACCCATTCAAAATTCTTTAACACCAACATGGAATTAAGTAACATCAGGACCTTAATTCTAAAACTTATGGAATGTTCCCCCACACGGAAAGTTTGTAAGCCAACTGCTCTGTGCTTTTATACCCCAAATTTTACCTAACCACTTTACTTATGGCCCACTAATATAAAACCAGTGCTCAGAGGAAACCATCATTGCTCGCCATGAAGAAATCTGCATTCCAATAGGAACTTTTCAAAGTCTGTGTCCATCGCAAAACCAAAGCCGGACAGGCCGTGAATAAAATCAGCACTCTTAGGCACCAGTTCATAGTCTCGAATATCGCCGTCTGGTGGGCTTCTGGTCGACCCGTGCCGGCTACCTCGCTCAGCCTCCACGGGGTGTCCACCGGTCACCTTGGTTGTAGACCATGGGCTCTCGCCACTATTCAACAAGCCTGGGCTCCTGATGCGACGTGGTGAACTTGAGTCGAGTCACCCTCGTGTTCTCATCGTTTTCACGTAAACCAAATCCACAGGTATGCGGGCCCATACACAAGCAGTCCTTTTATTGCTGCATTTCTCTGACCTCCACTCCATATGTAGATCCACGTGGTCACCCAGCAAGCAATGCAGCGTGCTCACTGGCTCTCTTTAACACACAGTCTCAGGGAGATGTTTTCTCCCTACTCCCAGATTTTTTTTTTTTAATTTCTGGCAAAGACTTATGGTTCCTGAGTACACGAAAGCACTGGTGGGCATCTATTTCACTGCATAGCTGTCTTCCCAGAGGTGGTCTAAACCCAGCTAAAGATCACCCCATTTTGGTGGCTCAAAGCAAGTGGGCTTACAAACTTTCATTTTTCCCACTTCCCATAGTTTCCCCAGAAAACCACTGAGTAAAGGGTGGCTTTGTCTGACCTCTGGATAGACAAGGAAGAAGAATTACCATGAGGGCAAGGTCAATTATATAGCTACTCTCCATCTTAAGATGAGTTTTTCCATTGCCCCACTGCTAGGTGTCCTATTTGTGACTCTGGCTCTCGTAGAGAAACGGGGGCACAGAAACTCATGTCTAAGTGAGACTCATATATCAAGGTTAAGTGTTCATCAAGCAGACATCCGAAAGCAGTGTGGTCCAAACCCACAAGTCCGACATTAACCCATTAACCCACATGTCCAACACCAATTGCAATGTCCTCCTCCATCTTTCAAAACAGACGGCATGTTGCTGGCTTAAGGAGGAGAGCCGAGGCAGTGAATGTGTAAGCAGAGCACCGTGGGCAGTGGATATGTCAGCATATCTCTGCACGGCTACTCCAACAGCCCAGGGCTTCCTCTGGGTTGGTCCATGTGTCTTCGGCTCAGGGACGTCTTGCCGGAAAGGAGCCGACAGCTAAAGCAGGGAACAAGCTGAGGCAGCTGCACCCTGCTCCCACGTTCAGAAATGAAGGGACCTAACTAGAATGGCAATGCTCAAGGAGCCATTGATCCCTCTGCCCTTCATTTAACCGCACGTGTGTATCATCCAGGTTGGCACAATCCACGAACTAATTGCACATTTGCGAACCTGGCACCCATTCAAAATTCTTTAACACCAACATGGAATTAAGTAACATCAGGACCTTAATTCTAAAACTTATGGAATGTTCCCCCACACGGAAAGTTTGTAAGCCAACTACTCTGTGCTTTTATACCCCAAATGTTACCTAACCACTTTACTTATGGCCCACTAATATAAAACCAGTGCTCAGAGGAAACCATCATTGCTCGCCATGAAGAAATCTGCATTCCAATAGGAACTTTTCAAAGTCTGTGTCCATCGCAAAACCAAAGCCGGACAGGCCGTGAATAAAATCAGCACTCTTAGGCACCAGTTCATAGTCTCGAATATCGCCGTCTGGTGGGCTTCTGGTCGACCCGTGCCGGCTACCTCGCTCAGCCTCCACGGGGTGTCCACCGGTCACCTTGGTTGTAGACCATGGGCTCTCGCCACTATTCAACAAGCCTGGGCTCCTGATGCGACGTGGTGAACTTGAGTCGAGTCACCCTCGTGTTCTCATCGTTTTCACGTAAACCAAATCCACAGGTATGCGGGCCCATACACAAGCAGTCCTTTTATTGCTGCATTTCTCTGACCTCCACTCCATATGTAGATCCACGTGGTCACCCAGCAAGCAATGCAGCGTGCTCACAGGCTCTCTTTAACACACAGTCTCAGGGAGATGTTTTCTCCCTACTCCCAGATTTTTTTTTTTAATTTCTGGCAAAGACTTATGGTTCCTGAGTACACGAAAGCACTGGTGGGCATCTATTTCACTGCATAGCTGTCTTCCCAGAGGTGGTCTAAACCCAGCTAAAGGTCACCCCATTTTGGTGGCTCAAAGCAAGTGGGCTTACAAACTTTCATTTTTCCCACTTCCCATAGTTTCCCCAGAAAACCACTGAGTAAAGGGTGGCTTTGTCTGACCTCTGGATAGACAAGGAAGAAGAATTACCATGAGGGCAAGGTCAATTATATAGCTACTCTCCATCTTAAGATGAGTTTTTCCATTGCCCCACTGCTAGGTGTCCTATTTGTGACTCTGGCTCTCGTAGAGAAACGGGGGCACAGAAACTCATGTCTAAGTGAGACTCATATATCAAGGTTAAGTGTTCATCAAGCAGACATCCGAAAGCAGTGAGGTCCAAACCCACAAGTCCGACATTAACCCATTAACCCACATGTCCAACACCAATTGCAATGTCCTCCTCCATCTTTCAAAACAGACGGCATGTTGCTGGCTTAAGGAGGAGAGCCGAGGCAGTGAATGTGTAAGCAGAGCACAGTGGGCAGTGGATATGTCAGCATATCTCTGCACGGCTACTCCAACAGCCCAGGGCTTCCTCTGGGTTGGTCCATGTGTCTTCGGCTCAGGGACGTCTTGCCGGAAAGGAGCCTTGACAGCTAAAGCAGGGAACAAGCTGAGGCAGCTGCACCCTGCTCCCACGTTCAGAAATGAAGGGACCTAACTAGAATGGCAATGCTCAAGGAGCCATTGATCCCTCTGCCCTTCATTTAACCGCACGTGTGTATCATCCAGGTTGGCACAATCCACGAACTAATTGCACATTTGCGAACCTGGCACCCATTCAAAATTCTTTAACACCAACATGGAATTAAGTAACATCAGGACCTTAATTCTAAAACTTATGGAATGTTCCCCCACACGGAAAGTTTGTAAGCCAACTACTCTGTGCTTTTATACCCCAAATTTTACCTAACCACTTTACTTATGGCCCACTAATATAAAACCAGTGCTCAGAGGAAACCATCATTGCTCGCCATGAAGAAATCTGCATTCCAATAGGAACTTTTCAAAGTCTGTGTCCATCGCAAAACCAAAGCCGGACAGGCCGTGAATAAAATCAGCACTCTTAGGCACCAGTTCATAGTCTCGAATATCGCCGTCTGGTGGGCTTCTGGTCGACCCGTGCCGGCTACCTCGCTCAGCCTCCACGGGGTGTCCACCGGTCACCTTGGTTGTAGACCATGGGCTCTCGCCACTATTCAACAAGCCTGGGCTCCTGATGCGACGTGGTGAACTTGAGTCGAGTCACCCTCGTGTTCTCATCGTTTTCACGTAAACCAAATCCACAGGTATGCGGGCCCATACACAAGCAGTCCTTTTATTGCTGCATTTCTCTGACCTCCACTCCATATGTAGATCCACGTGGTCACCCAGCAAGCAATGCAGCGTGCTCACTGGCTCTCTTTAACACACAGTCTCAGGGAGATGTTTTCTCCCTACTCCCAGATTTTTTTTTTTTAATTTCTGGCAAAGACTTATGGTTCCTGAGTACACGAAAGCACTGGTGGGCATCTATTTCACTGCATAGCTGTCTTCCCAGAGGTGGTCTAAACCCCGCTAAAGGTCACCCCATTTTGGTGGCTCAAAGCAAGTGGGCTTACAAACTTTCATTTTTCCCACTTCCCATAGTTTCCCCAGAAAACCACTGAGTAAAGGGTGGCTTTGTCTGACCTCTGGATAGACAAGGAAGAAGAATTACCATGAGGGCAAGGTCAATTATATAGCTACTCTCCATCTTAAGATGAGTTTTTCCATTGCCCCACTGCTAGGTGTCCTATTTGTGACTCTGGCTCTCGTAGAGAAACGGGGGCACAGAAACTCATGTCTAAGTGAGACTCATATATCAAGGTTAAGTGTTCATCAAGCAGACATCCGAAAGCAGTGTGGTCCAAACCCACAAGTCCGACATTAACCCATTAACCCACATGTCCAACACCAATTGCAATGTCCTCCTCCATCTTTCAAAACAGACGGCATGTTGCTGGCTTAAGGAGGAGAGCCGAGGCAGTGAATGTGTAAGCAGAGCACCGTGGGCAGTGGATATGTCAGCATATCTCTGCACGGCTACTCCAACAGCCCAGGGCTTCCTCTGGGTTGGTCCATGTGTCTTCGGCTCAGGGACGTCTTGCCGGAAAGGAGCCTTGACAGCTAAAGCAGGGAACAAGCTGAGGCAGCTGCACCCTGCTCCCACGTTCAGAAATGAAGGGACCTAACTAGAATGGCAATGCTCAAGGAGCCATTGATCCCTCTGCCCTTCATTTAACCGCACGTGTGTATCATCCAGGTTGGCACAATCCACGAACTAATTGCACATTTGCGAACCTGGCACCCATTCAAAATTCTTTAACACCAACATGGAATTAAGTAACATCAGGACCTTAATTCTAAAACTTATGGAATGTTCCCCCACACGGAAAGTTTGTAAGCCAACTACTCTGTGCTTTTATACCCCAAATTTTACCTAACCACTTTACTTATGGCCCACTAATATAAAACCAGTGCTCAGAGGAAACCATCATTGCTCGCCATGAAGAAATCTGCATTCCAATAGGAACTTTTCAAAGTCTGTGTCCATCGCAAAACCAAAGCCGGACAGGCCGTGAATAAAATCAGCACTCTTAGGCACCAGTTCATAGTCTCGAATATCGCCGTCTGGTGGGCTTCTGGTCGACCCGTGCCGGCTACCTCGCTCAGCCTCCACGGGGTGTCCACCGGTCACCTTGGTTGTAGACCATGGGCTCTCGCCACTATTCAACAAGCCTGGGCTCCTGATGCGACGTGGTGAACTTGAGTCGAGTCACCCTCGTGTTCTCATCGTTTTCACGTAAACCAAATCCACAGGTATGCGGGCCCATACACAAGCAGTCCTTTTATTGCTGCATTTCTCTGACCTCCACTCCATATGTAGATCCACGTGGTCACCCAGCAAGCAATGCAGCGTGCTCACAGGCTCTCTTTAACACACAGTCTCAGGGAGATGTTTTCTCCCTACTCCCAGATTTTTTTTTTTAATTTCTGGCAAAGACTTATGGTTCCTGAGTACACGAAAGCACTGGTGGGCATCTATTTCACTGCATAGCTGTCTTCCCAGAGGTGGTCTAAACCCAGCTAAAGGTCACCCCATTTTGGTGGCTCAAAGCAAGTGGGCTTACAAACTTTCATTTTTCCCACTTCCCATAGTTTCCCCAGAAAACCACTGAGTAAAGGGTGGCTTTGTCTGACCTCTGGATAGACAAGGAAGAAGAATTACCATGAGGGCAAGGTCAATTATATAGCTACTCTCCATCTTAAGATGAGTTTTTCCATTGCCCCACTGCTAGGTGTCCTATTTGTGACTCTGGCTCTCGTAGAGAAACGGGGGCACAGAAACTCATGTCTAAGTGAGACTCATATATCAAGGTTAAGTGTTCATCAAGCAGACATCCGAAAGCAGTGTGGTCCAAACCCACAAGTCCGACATTAACCCATTAACCCACATGTCCAACACCAATTGCAATGTCCTCCTCCATCTTTCAAAACAGACGGCATGTTGCTGGCTTAAGGAGGAGAGCCGAGGCAGTGAATGTGTAAGCAGAGCACCGTGGGCAGTGGATATGTCAGCATATCTCTGCACGGCTACTCCAACAGCCCAGGGCTTCCTCTGGGTTGGTCCATGTGTCTTCGGCTCAGGGACGTCTTGCCGGAAAGGAGCCTTGACAGCTAAAGCAGGGAACAAGCTGAGGCAGCTGCACCCTGCTCCCACGTTCAGAAATGAAGGGACCTAACTAGAATGGCAATGCTCAAGGAGCCATTGATCCCTCTGCCCTTCATTTAACCGCACGTGTGTATCATCCAGGTTGGCACAATCCACGAACTAATTGCACATTTGCGAACCTGGCACCCATTCAAAATTCTTTAACACCAACATGGAATTAAGTAACATCAGGACCTTAATTCTAAAACTTATGGAATGTTCCCCCACACGGAAAGTTTGTAAGCCAACTACTCTGTGCTTTTATACCCCAAATGTTACCTAACCACTTTACTTATGGCCCACTAATATAAAACCAGTGCTCAGAGGAAACCATCATTGCTCGCCATGAAGAAATCTGCATTCCAATAGGAACTTTTCAAAGTCTGTGTCCATCGCAAAACCAAAGCCGGACAGGCCGTGAATAAAATCAGCACTCTTAGGCACCAGTTCATAGTCTCGAATATCGCCGTCTGGTGGGCTTCTGGTCGACCCGTGCCGGCTACCTCGCTCAGCCTCCACGGGGTGTCCACCGGTCACCTTGGTTGTAGACCATGGGCTCTCGCCACTATTCAACAAGCCTGGGCTCCTGATGCGACGTGGTGAACTTGAGTCGAGTCACCCTCGTGTTCTCATCGTTTTCACGTAAACCAAATCCACAGGTATGCGGGCCCATACACAAGCAGTCCTTTTATTGCTGCATTTCTCTGACCTCCACTCCATATGTAGATCCACGTGGTCACCCAGCAAGCAATGCAGCGTGCTCACAGGCTCTCTTTAACACACAGTCTCAGGGAGATGTTTTCTCCCTACTCCCAGATTTTTTTTTTTAATTTCTGGCAAAGACTTATGGTTCCTGAGTACACGAAAGCACTGGTGGGCATCTATTTCACTGCATAGCTGTCTTCCCAGAGGTGGTCTAAACCCAGCTAAAGGTCACCCCATTTTGGTGGCTCAAAGCAAGTGGGCTTACAAACTTTCATTTTTCCCACTTCCCATAGTTTCCCCAGAAAACCACTGAGTAAAGGGTGGCTTTGTCTGACCTCTGGATAGACAAGGAAGAAGAATTACCATGAGGGCAAGGTCAATTATATAGCTACTCTCCATCTTAAGATGAGTTTTTCCATTGCCCCACTGCTAGGTGTCCTATTTGTGACTCTGGCTCTCGTAGAGAAACGGGGGCACAGAAACTCATGTCTAAGTGAGACTCATATATCAAGGTTAAGTGTTCATCAAGCAGACATCCGAAAGCAGTGTGGTCCAAACCCACAAGTCCGACATTAACCCATTAACCCACATGTCCAACACCAATTGCAATGTCCTCCTCCATCTTTCAAAACAGACGGCATGTTGCTGGCTTAAGGAGGAGAGCCGAGGCAGTGAATGTGTAAGCAGAGCACCGTGGGCAGTGGATATGTCAGCATATCTCTGCACGGCTACTCCAACAGCCCAGGGCTTCCTCTGGGTTGGTCCATGTGTCTTCGGCTCAGGGACGTCTTGCCGGAAAGGAGCCTTGACAGCTAAAGCAGGGAACAAGCTGAGGCAGCTGCACCCTGCTCCCACGTTCAGAAATGAAGGGACCTAACTAGAATGGCAATGCTCAAGGAGCCATTGATCCCTCTGCCCTTCATTTAACCGCACGTGTGTATCATCCAGGTTGGCACAATCCACGAACTAATTGCACATTTGCGAACCTGGCACCCATTCAAAATTCTTTAACACCAACATGGAATTAAGTAACATCAGGACCTTAATTCTAAAACTTATGGAATGTTCCCCCACACGGAAAGTTTGTAAGCCAACTACTCTGTGCTTTTATACCCCAAATGTTACCTAACCACTTTACTTATGGCCCACTAATATAAAACCAGTGCTCAGAGGAAACCATCATTGCTCGCCATGAAGAAATCTGCATTCCAATAGGAACTTTTCAAAGTCTGTGTCCATCGCAAAACCAAAGCCGGACAGGCCGTGAATAAAATCAGCACTCTTAGGCACCAGTTCATAGTCTCGAATATCGCCGTCTGGTGGGCTTCTGGTCGACCCGTGCCGGCTACCTCGCTCAGCCTCCACGGGGTGTCCACCGGTCACCTTGGTTGTAGACCATGGGCTCTCGCCACTATTCAACAAGCCTGGGCTCCTGATGCGACGTGGTGAACTTGAGTCGAGTCACCCTCGTGTTCTCATCGTTTTCACGTAAACCAAATCCACAGGTATGCGGGCCCATACACAAGCAGTCCTTTTATTGCTGCATTTCTCTGACCTCCACTCCATATGTAGATCCACGTGGTCACCCAGCAAGCAATGCAGCGTGCTCACAGGCTCTCTTTAACACACAGTCTCAGGGAGATGTTTTCTCCCTACTCCCAGATTTTTTTTTTTAATTTCTGGCAAAGACTTATGGTTCCTGAGTACACGAAAGCACTGGTGGGCATCTATTTCACTGCATAGCTGTCTTCCCAGAGGTGGTCTAAACCCAGCTAAAGGTCACCCCATTTTGGTGGCTCAAAGCAAGTGGGCTTACAAACTTTCATTTTTCCCACTTCCCATAGTTTCCCCAGAAAACCACTGAGTAAAGGGTGGCTTTGTCTGACCTCTGGATAGACAAGGAAGAAGAATTACCATGAGGGCAAGGTCAATTATATAGCTACTCTCCATCTTAAGATGAGTTTTTCCATTGCCCCACTGCTAGGTGTCCTATTTGTGACTCTGGCTCTCGTAGAGAAACGGGGGCACAGAAACTCATGTCTAAGTGAGACTCATATATCAAGGTTAAGTGTTCATCAAGCAGACATCCGAAAGCAGTGTGGTCCAAACCCACAAGTCCGACATTAACCCATTAACCCACATGTCCAACACCAATTGCAATGTCCTCCTCCATCTTTCAAAACAGACGGCATGTTGCTGGCTTAAGGAGGAGAGCCGAGGCAGTGAATGTGTAAGCAGAGCACCGTGGGCAGTGGATATGTCAGCATATCTCTGCACGGCTACTCCAACAGCCCAGGGCTTCCTCTGGGTTGGTCCATGTGTCTTCGGCTCAGGGACGTCTTGCCGGAAAGGAGCCTTGACAGCTAAAGCAGGGAACAAGCTGAGGCAGCTGCACCCTGCTCCCACGTTCAGAAATGAAGGGACCTAACTAGAATGGCAATGCTCAAGGAGCCATTGATCCCTCTGCCCTTCATTTAACCGCACGTGTGTATCATCCAGGTTGGCACAATCCACGAACTAATTGCACATTTGCGAACCTGGCACCCATTCAAAATTCTTTAACACCAACATGGAATTAAGTAACATCAGGACCTTAATTCTAAAACTTATGGAATGTTCCCCCACACGGAAAGTTTGTAAGCCAACTACTCTGTGCTTTTATACCCCAAATGTTACCTAACCACTTTACTTATGGCCCACTAATATAAAACCAGTGCTCAGAGGAAACCATCATTGCTCGCCATGAAGAAATCTGCATTCCAATAGGAACTTTTCAAAGTCTGTGTCCATCGCAAAACCAAAGCCGGACAGGCCGTGAATAAAATCAGCACTCTTAGGCACCAGTTCATAGTCTCGAATATCGCCGTCTGGTGGGCTTCTGGTCGACCCGTGCCGGCTACCTCGCTCAGCCTCCACGGGGTGTCCACCGGTCACCTTGGTTGTAGACCATGGGCTCTCGCCACTATTCAACAAGCCTGGGCTCCTGATGCGACGTGGTGAACTTGAGTCGAGTCACCCTCGTGTTCTCATCGTTTTCACGTAAACCAAATCCACAGGTATGCGGGCCCATACACAAGCAGTCCTTTTATTGCTGCATTTCTCTGACCTCCACTCCATATGTAGATCCACGTGGTCACCCAGCAAGCAATGCAGCGTGCTCACAGGCTCTCTTTAACACACAGTCTCAGGGAGATGTTTTCTCCCTACTCCCAGATTTTTTTTTTTAATTTCTGGCAAAGACTTATGGTTCCTGAGTACACGAAAGCACTGGTGGGCATCTATTTCACTGCATAGCTGTCTTCCCAGAGGTGGTCTAAACCCCGCTAAAGGTCACCCCATTTTGGTGGCTCAAAGCAAGTGGGCTTACAAACTTTCATTTTTCCCACTTCCCATAGTTTCCCCAGAAAACCACTGAGTAAAGGGTGGCTTTGTCTGACCTCTGGATAGACAAGGAAGAAGAATTACCATGAGGGCAAGGTCAATTATATAGCTACTCTCCATCTTAAGATGAGTTTTTCCATTGCCCCACTGCTAGGTGTCCTATTTGTGACTCTGGCTCTCGTAGAGAAACGGGGGCACAGAAACTCATGTCTAAGTGAGACTCATATATCAAGGTTAAGTGTTCATCAAGCAGACATCCGAAAGCAGTGTGGTCCAAACCCACAAGTCCGACATTAACCCATTAACCCACATGTCCAACACCAATTGCAATGTCCTCCTCCATCTTTCAAAACAGACGGCATGTTGCTGGCTTAAGGAGGAGAGCCGAGGCAGTGAATGTGTAAGCAGAGCACCGTGGGCAGTGGATATGTCAGCATATCTCTGCACGGCTACTCCAACAGCCCAGGGCTTCCTCTGGGTTGGTCCATGTGTCTTCGGCTCAGGGACGTCTTGCCGGAAAGGAGCCTTGACAGCTAAAGCAGGGAACAAGCTGAGGCAGCTGCACCCTGCTCCCACGTTCAGAAATGAAGGGACCTAACTAGAATGGCAATGCTCAAGGAGCCATTGATCCCTCTGCCCTTCATTTAACCGCACGTGTGTATCATCCAGGTTGGCACAATCCACGAACTAATTGCACATTTGCGAACCTGGCACCCATTCAAAATTCTTTAACACCAACATGGAATTAAGTAACATCAGGACCTTAATTCTAAAACTTATGGAATGTTCCCCCACACGGAAAGTTTGTAAGCCAACTACTCTGTGCTTTTATACCCCAAATTTTACCTAACCACTTTACTTATGGCCCACTAATATAAAACCAGTGCTCAGAGGAAACCATCATTGCTCGCCATGAAGAAATCTGCATTCCAATAGGAACTTTTCAAAGTCTGTGTCCATCGCAAAACCAAAGCCGGACAGGCCGTGAATAAAATCAGCACTCTTAGGCACCAGTTCATAGTCTCGAATATCGCCGTCTGGTGGGCTTCTGGTCGACCCGTGCCGGCTACCTCGCTCAGCCTCCACGGGGTGTCCACCGGTCACCTTGGTTGTAGACCATGGGCTCTCGCCACTATTCAACAAGCCTGGGCTCCTGATGCGACGTGGTGAACTTGAGTCGAGTCACCCTCGTGTTCTCATCGTTTTCACGTAAACCAAATCCACAGGTATGCGGGCCCATACACAAGCAGTCCTTTTATTGCTGCATTTCTCTGACCTCCACTCCATATGTAGATCCACGTGGTCACCCAGCAAGCAATGCAGCGTGCTCACAGGCTCTCTTTAACACACAGTCTCAGGGAGATGTTTTCTCCCTACTCCCAGATTTTTTTTTTTAATTTCTGGCAAAGACTTATGGTTCCTGAGTACACGAAAGCACTGGTGGGCATCTATTTCACTGCATAGCTGTCTTCCCAGAGGTGGTCTAAACCCCGCTAAAGGTCACCCCATTTTGGTGGCTCAAAGCAAGTGGGCTTACAAACTTTCATTTTTCCCACTTCCCATAGTTTCCCCAGAAAACCACTGAGTAAAGGGTGGCTTTGTCTGACCTCTGGATAGACAAGGAAGAAGAATTACCATGAGGGCAAGGTCAATTATATAGCTACTCTCCATCTTAAGATGAGTTTTTCCATTGCCCCACTGCTAGGTGTCCTATTTGTGACTCTGGCTCTCGTAGAGAAACGGGGGCACAGAAACTCATGTCTAAGTGAGACTCATATATCAAGGTTAAGTGTTCATCAAGCAGACATCCGAAAGCAGTGTGGTCCAAACCCACAAGTCCGACATTAACCCATTAACCCACATGTCCAACACCAATTGCAATGTCCTCCTCCATCTTTCAAAACAGACGGCATGTTGCTGGCTTAAGGAGGAGAGCCGAGGCAGTGAATGTGTAAGCAGAGCACCGTGGGCAGTGGATATGTCAGCATATCTCTGCACGGCTACTCCAACAGCCCAGGGCTTCCTCTGGGTTGGTCCATGTGTCTTCGGCTCAGGGACGTCTTGCCGGAAAGGAGCCTTGACAGCTAAAGCAGGGAACAAGCTGAGGCAGCTGCACCCTGCTCCCACGTTCAGAAATGAAGGGACCTAACTAGAATGGCAATGCTCAAGGAGCCATTGATCCCTCTGCCCTTCATTTAACCGCACGTGTGTATCATCCAGGTTGGCACAATCCACGAACTAATTGCACATTTGCGAACCTGGCACCCATTCAAAATTCTTTAACACCAACATGGAATTAAGTAACATCAGGACCTTAATTCTAAAACTTATGGAATGTTCCCCCACACGGAAAGTTTGTAAGCCAACTACTCTGTGCTTTTATACCCCAAATTTTACCTAACCACTTTACTTATGGCCCACTAATATAAAACCAGTGCTCAGAGGAAACCATCATTGCTCGCCATGAAGAAATCTGCATTCCAATAGGAACTTTTCAAAGTCTGTGTCCATCGCAAAACCAAAGCCGGACAGGCCGTGAATAAAATCAGCACTCTTAGGCACCAGTTCATAGTCTCGAATATCGCCGTCTGGTGGGCTTCTGGTCGACCCGTGCCGGCTACCTCGCTCAGCCTCCACGGGGTGTCCACCGGTCACCTTGGTTGTAGACCATGGGCTCTCGCCACTATTCAACAAGCCTGGGCTCCTGATGCGACGTGGTGAACTTGAGTCGAGTCACCCTCGTGTTCTCATCGTTTTCACGTAAACCAAATCCACAGGTATGCGGGCCCATACACAAGCAGTCCTTTTATTGCTGCATTTCTCTGACCTCCACTCCATATGTAGATCCACGTGGTCACCCAGCAAGCAATGCAGCGTGCTCACAGGCTCTCTTTAACACACAGTCTCAGGGAGATGTTTTCTCCCTACTCCCAGATTTTTTTTTTTAATTTCTGGCAAAGACTTATGGTTCCTGAGTACACGAAAGCACTGGTGGGCATCTATTTCACTGCATAGCTGTCTTCCCAGAGGTGGTCTAAACCCCGCTAAAGGTCACCCCATTTTGGTGGCTCAAAGCAAGTGGGCTTACAAACTTTCATTTTTCCCACTTCCCATAGTTTCCCCAGAAAACCACTGAGTAAAGGGTGGCTTTGTCTGACCTCTGGATAGACAAGGAAGAAGAATTACCATGAGGGCAAGGTCAATTATATAGCTACTCTCCATCTTAAGATGAGTTTTTCCATTGCCCCACTGCTAGGTGTCCTATTTGTGACTCTGGCTCTCGTAGAGAAACGGGGGCACAGAAACTCATGTCTAAGTGAGACTCATATATCAAGGTTAAGTGTTCATCAAGCAGACATCCGAAAGCAGTGTGGTCCAAACCCACAAGTCCGACATTAACCCATTAACCCACATGTCCAACACCAATTGCAATGTCCTCCTCCATCTTTCAAAACAGACGGCATGTTGCTGGCTTAAGGAGGAGAGCCGAGGCAGTGAATGTGTAAGCAGAGCACCGTGGGCAGTGGATATGTCAGCATATCTCTGCACGGCTACTCCAACAGCCCAGGGCTTCCTCTGGGTTGGTCCATGTGTCTTCGGCTCAGGGACGTCTTGCCGGAAAGGAGCCTTGACAGCTAAAGCAGGGAACAAGCTGAGGCAGCTGCACCCTGCTCCCACGTTCAGAAATGAAGGGACCTAACTAGAATGGCAATGCTCAAGGAGCCATTGATCCCTCTGCCCTTCATTTAACCGCACGTGTGTATCATCCAGGTTGGCACAATCCACGAACTAATTGCACATTTGCGAACCTGGCACCCATTCAAAATTCTTTAACACCAACATGGAATTAAGTAACATCAGGACCTTAATTCTAAAACTTATGGAATGTTCCCCCACACGGAAAGTTTGTAAGCCAACTACTCTGTGCTTTTATACCCCAAATTTTACCTAACCACTTTACTTATGGCCCACTAATATAAAACCAGTGCTCAGAGGAAACCATCATTGCTCGCCATGAAGAAATCTGCATTCCAATAGGAACTTTTCAAAGTCTGTGTCCATCGCAAAACCAAAGCCGGACAGGCCGTGAATAAAATCAGCACTCTTAGGCACCAGTTCATAGTCTCGAATATCGCCGTCTGGTGGGCTTCTGGTCGACCCGTGCCGGCTACCTCGCTCAGCCTCCACGGGGTGTCCACCGGTCACCTTGGTTGTAGACCATGGGCTCTCGCCACTATTCAACAAGCCTGGGCTCCTGATGCGACGTGGTGAACTTGAGTCGAGTCACCCTCGTGTTCTCATCGTTTTCACGTAAACCAAATCCACAGGTATGCGGGCCCATACACAAGCAGTCCTTTTATTGCTGCATTTCTCTGACCTCCACTCCATATGTAGATCCACGTGGTCACCCAGCAAGCAATGCAGCGTGCTCACAGGCTCTCTTTAACACACAGTCTCAGGGAGATGTTTTCTCCCTACTCCCAGATTTTTTTTTTTAATTTCTGGCAAAGACTTATGGTTCCTGAGTACACGAAAGCACTGGTGGGCATCTATTTCACTGCATAGCTGTCTTCCCAGAGGTGGTCTAAACCCAGCTAAAGGTCACCCCATTTTGGTGGCTCAAAGCAAGTGGGCTTACAAACTTTCATTTTTCCCACTTCCCATAGTTTCCCCAGAAAACCACTGAGTAAAGGGTGGCTTTGTCTGACCTCTGGATAGACAAGGAAGAAGAATTACCATGAGGGCAAGGTCAATTATATAGCTACTCTCCATCTTAAGATGAGTTTTTCCATTGCCCCACTGCTAGGTGTCCTATTTGTGACTCTGGCTCTCGTAGAGAAACGGGGGCACAGAAACTCATGTCTAAGTGAGACTCATATATCAAGGTTAAGTGTTCATCAAGCAGACATCCGAAAGCAGTGTGGTCCAAACCCACAAGTCCGACATTAACCCATTAACCCACATGTCCAACACCAATTGCAATGTCCTCCTCCATCTTTCAAAACAGACGGCATGTTGCTGGCTTAAGGAGGAGAGCCGAGGCAGTGAATGTGTAAGCAGAGCACCGTGGGCAGTGGATATGTCAGCATATCTCTGCACGGCTACTCCAACAGCCCAGGGCTTCCTCTGGGTTGGTCCATGTGTCTTCGGCTCAGGGACGTCTTGCCGGAAAGGAGCCTTGACAGCTAAAGCAGGGAACAAGCTGAGGCAGCTGCACCCTGCTCCCACGTTCAGAAATGAAGGGACCTAACTAGAATGGCAATGCTCAAGGAGCCATTGATCCCTCTGCCCTTCATTTAACCGCACGTGTGTATCATCCAGGTTGGCACAATCCACGAACTAATTGCACATTTGCGAACCTGGAACCCATTCAAAATTCTTTAACACCAACATGGAATTAAGTAACATCAGGACCTTAATTCTAAAACTTATGGAATGTTCCCCCACACGGAAAGTTTGTAAGCCAACTACTCTGTGCTTTTATACCCCAAATGTTACCTAACCACTTTACTTATGGCCCACTAATATAAAACCAGTGCTCAGAGGAAACCATCATTGCTCGCCATGAAGAAATCTGCATTCCAATAGGAACTTTTCAAAGTCTGTGTCCATCGCAAAACCAAAGCCGGACAGGCCGTGAATAAAATCAGCACTCTTAGGCACCAGTTCATAGTCTCGAATATCGCCGTCTGGTGGGCTTCTGGTCGACCCGTGCCGGCTACCTCGCTCAGCCTCCACGGGGTGTCCACCGGTCACCTTGGTTGTAGACCATGGGCTCTCGCCACTATTCAACAAGCCTGGGCTCCTGATGCGACGTGGTGAACTTGAGTCGAGTCACCCTCGTGTTCTCATCGTTTTCACGTAAACCAAATCCACAGGTATGCGGGCCCATACACAAGCAGTCCTTTTATTGCTGCATTTCTCTGACCTCCACTCCATATGTAGATCCACGTGGTCACCCAGCAAGCAATGCAGCGTGCTCACAGGCTCTCTTTAACACACAGTCTCAGGGAGATGTTTTCTCCCTACTCCCAGATTTTTTTTTTTAATTTCTGGCAAAGACTTATGGTTCCTGAGTACACGAAAGCACTGGTGGGCATCTATTTCACTGCATAGCTGTCTTCCCAGAGGTGGTCTAAACCCAGCTAAAGGTCACCCCATTTTGGTGGCTCAAAGCAAGTGGGCTTACAAACTTTCATTTTTCCCACTTCCCATAGTTTCCCCAGAAAACCACTGAGTAAAGGGTGGCTTTGTCTGACCTCTGGATAGACAAGGAAGAAGAATTACCATGAGGGCAAGGTCAATTATATAGCTACTCTCCATCTTAAGATGAGTTTTTCCATTGCCCCACTGCTAGGTGTCCTATTTGTGACTCTGGCTCTCGTAGAGAAACGGGGGCACAGAAACTCATGTCTAAGTGAGACTCATATATCAAGGTTAAGTGTTCATCAAGCAGACATCCGAAAGCAGTGTGGTCCAAACCCACAAGTCCGACATTAACCCATTAACCCACATGTCCAACACCAATTGCAATGTCCTCCTCCATCTTTCAAAACAGACGGCATGTTGCTGGCTTAAGGAGGAGAGCCGAGGCAGTGAATGTGTAAGCAGAGCACCGTGGGCAGTGGATATGTCAGCATATCTCTGCACGGCTACTCCAACAGCCCAGGGCTTCCTCTGGGTTGGTCCATGTGTCTTCGGCTCAGGGACGTCTTGCCGGAAAGGAGCCTTGACAGCTAAAGCAGGGAACAAGCTGAGGCAGCTGCACCCTGCTCCCACGTTCAGAAATGAAGGGACCTAACTAGAATGGCAATGCTCAAGGAGCCATTGATCCCTCTGCCCTTCATTTAACCGCACGTGTGTATCATCCAGGTTGGCACAATCCACGAACTAATTGCACATTTGCGAACCTGGCACCCATTCAAAATTCTTTAACACCAACATGGAATTAAGTAACATCAGGACCTTAATTCTAAAACTTATGGAATGTTCCCCCACACGGAAAGTTTGTAAGCCAACTACTCTGTGCTTTTATACCCCAAATGTTACCTAACCACTTTACTTATGGCCCACTAATATAAAACCAGTGCTCAGAGGAAACCATCATTGCTCGCCATGAAGAAATCTGCATTCCAATAGGAACTTTTCAAAGTCTGTGTCCATCGCAAAACCAAAGCCGGACAGGCCGTGAATAAAATCAGCACTCTTAGGCACCAGTTCATAGTCTCGAATATCGCCGTCTGGTGGGCTTCTGGTCGACCCGTGCCGGCTACCTCGCTCAGCCTCCACGGGGTGTCCACCGGTCACCTTGGTTGTAGACCATGGGCTCTCGCCACTATTCAACAAGCCTGGGCTCCTGATGCGACGTGGTGAACTTGAGTCGAGTCACCCTCGTGTTCTCATCGTTTTCACGTAAACCAAATCCACAGGTATGCGGGCCCATACACAAGCAGTCCTTTTATTGCTGCATTTCTCTGACCTCCACTCCATATGTAGATCCACGTGGTCACCCAGCAAGCAATGCAGCGTGCTCACAGGCTCTCTTTAACACACAGTCTCAGGGAGATGTTTTCTCCCTACTCCCAGATTTTTTTTTTTAATTTCTGGCAAAGACTTATGGTTCCTGAGTACACGAAAGCACTGGTGGGCATCTATTTCACTGCATAGCTGTCTTCCCAGAGGTGGTCTAAACCCCGCTAAAGGTCACCCCATTTTGGTGGCTCAAAGCAAGTGGGCTTACAAACTTTCATTTTTCCCACTTCCCATAGTTTCCCCAGAAAACCACTGAGTAAAGGGTGGCTTTGTCTGACCTCTGGATAGACAAGGAAGAAGAATTACCATGAGGGCAAGGTCAATTATATAGCTACTCTCCATCTTAAGATGAGTTTTTCCATTGCCCCACTGCTAGGTGTCCTATTTGTGACTCTGGCTCTCGTAGAGAAACGGGGGCACAGAAACTCATGTCTAAGTGAGACTCATATATCAAGGTTAAGTGTTCATCAAGCAGACATCCGAAAGCAGTGTGGTCCAAACCCACAAGTCCGACATTAACCCATTAACCCACATGTCCAACACCAATTGCAATGTCCTCCTCCATCTTTCAAAACAGACGGCATGTTGCTGGCTTAAGGAGGAGAGCCGAGGCAGTGAATGTGTAAGCAGAGCACCGTGGGCAGTGGATATGTCAGCATATCTCTGCACGGCTACTCCAACAGCCCAGGGCTTCCTCTGGGTTGGTCCATGTGTCTTCGGCTCAGGGACGTCTTGCCGGAAAGGAGCCTTGACAGCTAAAGCAGGGAACAAGCTGAGGCAGCTGCACCCTGCTCCCACGTTCAGAAATGAAGGGACCTAACTAGAATGGCAATGCTCAAGGAGCCATTGATCCCTCTGCCCTTCATTTAACCGCACGTGTGTATCATCCAGGTTGGCACAATCCACGAACTAATTGCACATTTGCGAACCTGGCACCCATTCAAAATTCTTTAACACCAACATGGAATTAAGTAACATCAGGACCTTAATTCTAAAACTTATGGAATGTTCCCCCACACGGAAAGTTTGTAAGCCAACTACTCTGTGCTTTTATACCCCAAATTTTACCTAACCACTTTACTTATGGCCCACTAATATAAAACCAGTGCTCAGAGGAAACCATCATTGCTCGCCATGAAGAAATCTGCATTCCAATAGGAACTTTTCAAAGTCTGTGTCCATCGCAAAACCAAAGCCGGACAGGCCGTGAATAAAATCAGCACTCTTAGGCACCAGTTCATAGTCTCGAATATCGCCGTCTGGTGGGCTTCTGGTCGACCCGTGCCGGCTACCTCGCTCAGCCTCCACGGGGTGTCCACCGGTCACCTTGGTTGTAGACCATGGGCTCTCGCCACTATTCAACAAGCCTGGGCTCCTGATGCGACGTGGTGAACTTGAGTCGAGTCACCCTCGTGTTCTCATCGTTTTCACGTAAACCAAATCCACAGGTATGCGGGCCCATACACAAGCAGTCCTTTTATTGCTGCATTTCTCTGACCTCCACTCCATATGTAGATCCACGTGGTCACCCAGCAAGCAATGCAGCGTGCTCACAGGCTCTCTTTAACACACAGTCTCAGGGAGATGTTTTCTCCCTACTCCCAGATTTTTTTTTTTAATTTCTGGCAAAGACTTATGGTTCCTGAGTACACGAAAGCACTGGTGGGCATCTATTTCACTGCATAGCTGTCTTCCCAGAGGTGGTCTAAACCCAGCTAAAGGTCACCCCATTTTGGTGGCTCAAAGCAAGTGGGCTTACAAACTTTCATTTTTCCCACTTCCCATAGTTTCCCCAGAAAACCACTGAGTAAAGGGTGGCTTTGTCTGACCTCTGGATAGACAAGGAAGAAGAATTACCATGAGGGCAAGGTCAATTATATAGCTACTCTCCATCTTAAGATGAGTTTTTCCATTGCCCCACTGCTAGGTGTCCTATTTGTGACTCTGGCTCTCGTAGAGAAACGGGGGCACAGAAACTCATGTCTAAGTGAGACTCATATATCAAGGTTAAGTGTTCATCAAGCAGACATCCGAAAGCAGTGTGGTCCAAACCCACAAGTCCGACATTAACCCATTAACCCACATGTCCAACACCAATTGCAATGTCCTCCTCCATCTTTCAAAACAGACGGCATGTTGCTGGCTTAAGGAGGAGAGCCGAGGCAGTGAATGTGTAAGCAGAGCACCGTGGGCAGTGGATATGTCAGCATATCTCTGCACGGCTACTCCAACAGCCCAGGGCTTCCTCTGGGTTGGTCCATGTGTCTTCGGCTCAGGGACGTCTTGCCGGAAAGGAGCCTTGACAGCTAAAGCAGGGAACAAGCTGAGGCAGCTGCACCCTGCTCCCACGTTCAGAAATGAAGGGACCTAACTAGAATGGCAATGCTCAAGGAGCCATTGATCCCTCTGCCCTTCATTTAACCGCACGTGTGTATCATCCAGGTTGGCACAATCCACGAACTAATTGCACATTTGCGAACCTGGAACCCATTCAAAATTCTTTAACACCAACATGGAATTAAGTAACATCAGGACCTTAATTCTAAAACTTATGGAATGTTCCCCCACACGGAAAGTTTGTAAGCCAACTACTCTGTGCTTTTATACCCCAAATGTTACCTAACCACTTTACTTATGGCCCACTAATATAAAACCAGTGCTCAGAGGAAACCATCATTGCTCGCCATGAAGAAATCTGCATTCCAATAGGAACTTTTCAAAGTCTGTGTCCATCGCAAAACCAAAGCCGGACAGGCCGTGAATAAAATCAGCACTCTTAGGCACCAGTTCATAGTCTCGAATATCGCCGTCTGGTGGGCTTCTGGTCGACCCGTGCCGGCTACCTCGCTCAGCCTCCACGGGGTGTCCACCGGTCACCTTGGTTGTAGACCATGGGCTCTCGCCACTATTCAACAAGCCTGGGCTCCTGATGCGACGTGGTGAACTTGAGTCGAGTCACCCTCGTGTTCTCATCGTTTTCACGTAAACCAAATCCACAGGTATGCGGGCCCATACACAAGCAGTCCTTTTATTGCTGCATTTCTCTGACCTCCACTCCATATGTAGATCCACGTGGTCACCCAGCAAGCAATGCAGCGTGCTCACAGGCTCTCTTTAACACACAGTCTCAGGGAGATGTTTTCTCCCTACTCCCAGATTTTTTTTTTTAATTTCTGGCAAAGACTTATGGTTCCTGAGTACACGAAAGCACTGGTGGGCATCTATTTCACTGCATAGCTGTCTTCCCAGAGGTGGTCTAAACCCAGCTAAAGGTCACCCCATTTTGGTGGCTCAAAGCAAGTGGGCTTACAAACTTTCATTTTTCCCACTTCCCATAGTTTCCCCAGAAAACCACTGAGTAAAGGGTGGCTTTGTCTGACCTCTGGATAGACAAGGAAGAAGAATTACCATGAGGGCAAGGTCAATTATATAGCTACTCTCCATCTTAAGATGAGTTTTTCCATTGCCCCACTGCTAGGTGTCCTATTTGTGACTCTGGCTCTCGTAGAGAAACGGGGGCACAGAAACTCATGTCTAAGTGAGACTCATATATCAAGGTTAAGTGTTCATCAAGCAGACATCCGAAAGCAGTGTGGTCCAAACCCACAAGTCCGACATTAACCCATTAACCCACATGTCCAACACCAATTGCAATGTCCTCCTCCATCTTTCAAAACAGACGGCATGTTGCTGGCTTAAGGAGGAGAGCCGAGGCAGTGAATGTGTAAGCAGAGCACCGTGGGCAGTGGATATGTCAGCATATCTCTGCACGGCTACTCCAACAGCCCAGGGCTTCCTCTGGGTTGGTCCATGTGTCTTCGGCTCAGGGACGTCTTGCCGGAAAGGAGCCTTGACAGCTAAAGCAGGGAACAAGCTGAGGCAGCTGCACCCTGCTCCCACGTTCAGAAATGAAGGGACCTAACTAGAATGGCAATGCTCAAGGAGCCATTGATCCCTCTGCCCTTCATTTAACCGCACGTGTGTATCATCCAGGTTGGCACAATCCACGAACTAATTGCACATTTGCGAACCTGGCACCCATTCAAAATTCTTTAACACCAACATGGAATTAAGTAACATCAGGACCTTAATTCTAAAACTTATGGAATGTTCCCCCACACGGAAAGTTTGTAAGCCAACTACTCTGTGCTTTTATACCCCAAATGTTACCTAACCACTTTACTTATGGCCCACTAATATAAAACCAGTGCTCAGAGGAAACCATCATTGCTCGCCATGAAGAAATCTGCATTCCAATAGGAACTTTTCAAAGTCTGTGTCCATCGCAAAACCAAAGCCGGACAGGCCGTGAATAAAATCAGCACTCTTAGGCACCAGTTCATAGTCTCGAATATCGCCGTCTGGTGGGCTTCTGGTCGACCCGTGCCGGCTACCTCGCTCAGCCTCCACGGGGTGTCCACCGGTCACCTTGGTTGTAGACCATGGGCTCTCGCCACTATTCAACAAGCCTGGGCTCCTGATGCGACGTGGTGAACTTGAGTCGAGTCACCCTCGTGTTCTCATCGTTTTCACGTAAACCAAATCCACAGGTATGCGGGCCCATACACAAGCAGTCCTTTTATTGCTGCATTTCTCTGACCTCCACTCCATATGTAGATCCACGTGGTCACCCAGCAAGCAATGCAGCGTGCTCACAGGCTCTCTTTAACACACAGTCTCAGGGAGATGTTTTCTCCCTACTCCCAGATTTTTTTTTTTAATTTCTGGCAAAGACTTATGGTTCCTGAGTACACGAAAGCACTGGTGGGCATCTATTTCACTGCATAGCTGTCTTCCCAGAGGTGGTCTAAACCCCGCTAAAGGTCACCCCATTTTGGTGGCTCAAAGCAAGTGGGCTTACAAACTTTCATTTTTCCCACTTCCCATAGTTTCCCCAGAAAACCACTGAGTAAAGGGTGGCTTTGTCTGACCTCTGGATAGACAAGGAAGAAGAATTACCATGAGGGCAAGGTCAATTATATAGCTACTCTCCATCTTAAGATGAGTTTTTCCATTGCCCCACTGCTAGGTGTCCTATTTGTGACTCTGGCTCTCGTAGAGAAACGGGGGCACAGAAACTCATGTCTAAGTGAGACTCATATATCAAGGTTAAGTGTTCATCAAGCAGACATCCGAAAGCAGTGTGGTCCAAACCCACAAGTCCGACATTAACCCATTAACCCACATGTCCAACACCAATTGCAATGTCCTCCTCCATCTTTCAAAACAGACGGCATGTTGCTGGCTTAAGGAGGAGAGCCGAGGCAGTGAATGTGTAAGCAGAGCACCGTGGGCAGTGGATATGTCAGCATATCTCTGCACGGCTACTCCAACAGCCCAGGGCTTCCTCTGGGTTGGTCCATGTGTCTTCGGCTCAGGGACGTCTTGCCGGAAAGGAGCCTTGACAGCTAAAGCAGGGAACAAGCTGAGGCAGCTGCACCCTGCTCCCACGTTCAGAAATGAAGGGACCTAACTAGAATGGCAATGCTCAAGGAGCCATTGATCCCTCTGCCCTTCATTTAACCGCACGTGTGTATCATCCAGGTTGGCACAATCCACGAACTAATTGCACATTTGCGAACCTGGCACCCATTCAAAATTCTTTAACACCAACATGGAATTAAGTAACATCAGGACCTTAATTCTAAAACTTATGGAATGTTCCCCCACACGGAAAGTTTGTAAGCCAACTACTCTGTGCTTTTATACCCCAAATTTTACCTAACCACTTTACTTATGGCCCACTAATATAAAACCAGTGCTCAGAGGAAACCATCATTGCTCGCCATGAAGAAATCTGCATTCCAATAGGAACTTTTCAAAGTCTGTGTCCATCGCAAAACCAAAGCCGGACAGGCCGTGAATAAAATCAGCACTCTTAGGCACCAGTTCATAGTCTCGAATATCGCCGTCTGGTGGGCTTCTGGTCGACCCGTGCCGGCTACCTCGCTCAGCCTCCACGGGGTGTCCACCGGTCACCTTGGTTGTAGACCATGGGCTCTCGCCACTATTCAACAAGCCTGGGCTCCTGATGCGACGTGGTGAACTTGAGTCGAGTCACCCTCGTGTTCTCATCGTTTTCACGTAAACCAAATCCACAGGTATGCGGGCCCATACACAAGCAGTCCTTTTATTGCTGCATTTCTCTGACCTCCACTCCATATGTAGATCCACGTGGTCACCCAGCAAGCAATGCAGCGTGCTCACAGGCTCTCTTTAACACACAGTCTCAGGGAGATGTTTTCTCCCTACTCCCAGATTTTTTTTTTTAATTTCTGGCAAAGACTTATGGTTCCTGAGTACACGAAAGCACTGGTGGGCATCTATTTCACTGCATAGCTGTCTTCCCAGAGGTGGTCTAAACCCCGCTAAAGGTCACCCCATTTTGGTGGCTCAAAGCAAGTGGGCTTACAAACTTTCATTTTTCCCACTTCCCATAGTTTCCCCAGAAAACCACTGAGTAAAGGGTGGCTTTGTCTGACCTCTGGATAGACAAGGAAGAAGAATTACCATGAGGGCAAGGTCAATTATATAGCTACTCTCCATCTTAAGATGAGTTTTTCCATTGCCCCACTGCTAGGTGTCCTATTTGTGACTCTGGCTCTCGTAGAGAAACGGGGGCACAGAAACTCATGTCTAAGTGAGACTCATATATCAAGGTTAAGTGTTCATCAAGCAGACATCCGAAAGCAGTGTGGTCCAAACCCACAAGTCCGACATTAACCCATTAACCCACATGTCCAACACCAATTGCAATGTCCTCCTCCATCTTTCAAAACAGACGGCATGTTGCTGGCTTAAGGAGGAGAGCCGAGGCAGTGAATGTGTAAGCAGAGCACCGTGGGCAGTGGATATGTCAGCATATCTCTGCACGGCTACTCCAACAGCCCAGGGCTTCCTCTGGGTTGGTCCATGTGTCTTCGGCTCAGGGACGTCTTGCCGGAAAGGAGCCTTGACAGCTAAAGCAGGGAACAAGCTGAGGCAGCTGCACCCTGCTCCCACGTTCAGAAATGAAGGGACCTAACTAGAATGGCAATGCTCAAGGAGCCATTGATCCCTCTGCCCTTCATTTAACCGCACGTGTGTATCATCCAGGTTGGCACAATCCACGAACTAATTGCACATTTGCGAACCTGGCACCCATTCAAAATTCTTTAACACCAACATGGAATTAAGTAACATCAGGACCTTAATTCTAAAACTTATGGAATGTTCCCCCACACGGAAAGTTTGTAAGCCAACTACTCTGTGCTTTTATACCCCAAATTTTACCTAACCACTTTACTTATGGCCCACTAATATAAAACCAGTGCTCAGAGGAAACCATCATTGCTCGCCATGAAGAAATCTGCATTCCAATAGGAACTTTTCAAAGTCTGTGTCCATCGCAAAACCAAAGCCGGACAGGCCGTGAATAAAATCAGCACTCTTAGGCACCAGTTCATAGTCTCGAATATCGCCGTCTGGTGGGCTTCTGGTCGACCCGTGCCGGCTACCTCGCTCAGCCTCCACGGGGTGTCCACCGGTCACCTTGGTTGTAGACCATGGGCTCTCGCCACTATTCAACAAGCCTGGGCTCCTGATGCGACGTGGTGAACTTGAGTCGAGTCACCCTCGTGTTCTCATCGTTTTCACGTAAACCAAATCCACAGGTATGCGGGCCCATACACAAGCAGTCCTTTTATTGCTGCATTTCTCTGACCTCCACTCCATATGTAGATCCACGTGGTCACCCAGCAAGCAATGCAGCGTGCTCACAGGCTCTCTTTAACACACAGTCTCAGGGAGATGTTTTCTCCCTACTCCCAGATTTTTTTTTTTAATTTCTGGCAAAGACTTATGGTTCCTGAGTACACGAAAGCACTGGTGGGCATCTATTTCACTGCATAGCTGTCTTCCCAGAGGTGGTCTAAACCCAGCTAAAGGTCACCCCATTTTGGTGGCTCAAAGCAAGTGGGCTTACAAACTTTCATTTTTCCCACTTCCCATAGTTTCCCCAGAAAACCACTGAGTAAAGGGTGGCTTTGTCTGACCTCTGGATAGACAAGGAAGAAGAATTACCATGAGGGCAAGGTCAATTATATAGCTACTCTCCATCTTAAGATGAGTTTTTCCATTGCCCCACTGCTAGGTGTCCTATTTGTGACTCTGGCTCTCGTAGAGAAACTGGGGCACAGAAACTCATGTCTAAGTGAGACTCATATATCAAGGTTAAGTGTTCATCAAGCAGACATCCGAAAGCAGTGTGGTCCAAACCCACAAGTCCGACATTAACCCATTAACCCACATGTCCAACACCAATTGCAATGTCCTCCTCCATCTTTCAAAACAGACGGCATGTTGCTGGCTTAAGGAGGAGAGCCGAGGCAGTGAATGTGTAAGCAGAGCACCGTGGGCAGTGGATATGTCAGCATATCTCTGCACGGCTACTCCAACAGCCCAGGGCTTCCTCTGGGTTGGTCCATGTGTCTTCGGCTCAGGGACGTCTTGCCGGAAAGGAGCCTTGACAGCTAAAGCAGGGAACAAGCTGAGGCAGCTGCACCCTGCTCCCACGTTCAGAAATGAAGGGACCTAACTAGAATGGCAATGCTCAAGGAGCCATTGATCCCTCTGCCCTTCATTTAACCGCACGTGTGTATCATCCAGGTTGGCACAATCCACGAACTAATTGCACATTTGCGAACCTGGCACCCATTCAAAATTCTTTAACACCAACATGGAATTAAGTAACATCAGGACCTTAATTCTAAAACTTATGGAATGTTCCCCCACACGGAAAGTTTGTAAGCCAACTACTCTGTGCTTTTATACCCCAAATTTTACCTAACCACTTTACTTATGGCCCACTAATATAAAACCAGTGCTCAGAGGAAACCATCATTGCTCGCCATGAAGAAATCTGCATTCCAATAGGAACTTTTCAAAGTCTGTGTCCATCGCAAAACCAAAGCCGGACAGGCCGTGAATAAAATCAGCACTCTTAGGCACCAGTTCATAGTCTCGAATATCGCCGTCTGGTGGGCTTCTGGTCGACCCGTGCCGGCTACCTCGCTCAGCCTCCACGGGGTGTCCACCGGTCACCTTGGTTGTAGACCATGGGCTCTCGCCACTATTCAACAAGCCTGGGCTCCTGATGCGACGTGGTGAACTTGAGTCGAGTCACCCTCGTGTTCTCATCGTTTTCACGTAAACCAAATCCACAGGTATGCGGGCCCATACACAAGCAGTCCTTTTATTGCTGCATTTCTCTGACCTCCACTCCATATGTAGATCCACGTGGTCACCCAGCAAGCAATGCAGCGTGCTCACAGGCTCTCTTTAACACACAGTCTCAGGGAGATGTTTTCTCCCTACTCCCAGATTTTTTTTTTTAATTTCTGGCAAAGACTTATGGTTCCTGAGTACACGAAAGCACTGGTGGGCATCTATTTCACTGCATAGCTGTCTTCCCAGAGGTGGTCTAAACCCAGCTAAAGGTCACCCCATTTTGGTGGCTCAAAGCAAGTGGGCTTACAAACTTTCATTTTTCCCACTTCCCATAGTTTCCCCAGAAAAACACTGAGTAAAGGGTGGCTTTGTCTGACCTCTGGATAGACAAGGAAGAAGAATTACCATGAGGGCAAGGTCAATTATATAGCTACTCTCCATCTTAAGATGAGTTTTTCCATTGCCCCACTGCTAGGTGTCCTATTTGTGACTCTGGCTCTCGTAGAGAAACGGGGGCACAGAAACTCATGTCTAAGTGAGACTCATATATCAAGGTTAAGTGTTCATCAAGCAGACATCCGAAAGCAGTGTGGTCCAAACCCACAAGTCCGACATTAACCCATTAACCCACATGTCCAACACCAATTGCAATGTCCTCCTCCATCTTTCAAAACAGACGGCATGTTGCTGGCTTAAGGAGGAGAGCCGAGGCAGTGAATGTGTAAGCAGAGCACCGTGGGCAGTGGATATGTCAGCATATCTCTGCACGGCTACTCCAACAGCCCAGGGCTTCCTCTGGGTTGGTCCATGTGTCTTCGGCTCAGGGACGTCTTGCCGGAAAGGAGCCTTGACAGCTAAAGCAGGGAACAAGCTGAGGCAGCTGCACCCTGCTCCCACGTTCAGAAATGAAGGGACCTAACTAGAATGGCAATGCTCAAGGAGCCATTGATCCCTCTGCCCTTCATTTAACCGCACGTGTGTATCATCCAGGTTGGCACAATCCACGAACTAATTGCACATTTGCGAACCTGGCACCCATTCAAAATTCTTTAACACCAACATGGAATTAAGTAACATCAGGACCTTAATTCTAAAACTTATGGAATGTTCCCCCACACGGAAAGTTTGTAAGCCAACTACTCTGTGCTTTTATACCCCAAATTTTACCTAACCACTTTACTTATGGCCCACTAATATAAAACCAGTGCTCAGAGGAAACCATCATTGCTCGCCATGAAGAAATCTGCATTCCAATAGGAACTTTTCAAAGTCTGTGTCCATCGCAAAACCAAAGCCGGACAGGCCGTGAATAAAATCAGCACTCTTAGGCACCAGTTCATAGTCTCGAATATCGCCGTCTGGTGGGCTTCTGGTCGACCCGTGCCGGCTACCTCGCTCAGCCTCCACGGGGTGTCCACCGGTCACCTTGGTTGTAGACCATGGGCTCTCGCCACTATTCAACAAGCCTGGGCTCCTGATGCGACGTGGTGAACTTGAGTCGAGTCACCCTCGTGTTCTCATCGTTTTCACGTAAACCAAATCCACAGGTATGCGGGCCCATACACAAGCAGTCCTTTTATTGCTGCATTTCTCTGACCTCCACTCCATATGTAGATCCACGTGGTCACCCAGCAAGCAATGCAGCGTGCTCACAGGCTCTCTTTAACACACAGTCTCAGGGAGATGTTTTCTCCCTACTCCCAGATTTTTTTTTTTAATTTCTGGCAAAGACTTATGGTTCCTGAGTACACGAAAGCACTGGTGGGCATCTATTTCACTGCATAGCTGTCTTCCCAGAGGTGGTCTAAACCCAGCTAAAGGTCACCCCATTTTGGTGGCTCAAAGCAAGTGGGCTTACAAACTTTCATTTTTCCCACTTCCCATAGTTTCCCCAGAAAACCACTGAGTAAAGGGTGGCTTTGTCTGACCTCTGGATAGACAAGGAAGAAGAATTACCATGAGGGCAAGGTCAATTATATAGCTACTCTCCATCTTAAGATGAGTTTTTCCATTGCCCCACTGCTAGGTGTCCTATTTGTGACTCTGGCTCTCGTAGAGAAACGGGGGCACAGAAACTCATGTCTAAGTGAGACTCATATATCAAGGTTAAGTGTTCATCAAGCAGACATCCGAAAGCAGTGTGGTCCAAACCCACAAGTCCGACATTAACCCATTAACCCACATGTCCAACACCAATTGCAATGTCCTCCTCCATCTTTCAAAACAGACGGCATGTTGCTGGCTTAAGGAGGAGAGCCGAGGCAGTGAATGTGTAAGCAGAGCACCGTGGGCAGTGGATATGTCAGCATATCTCTGCACGGCTACTCCAACAGCCCAGGGCTTCCTCTGGGTTGGTCCATGTGTCTTCGGCTCAGGGACGTCTTGCCGGAAAGGAGCCTTGACAGCTAAAGCAGGGAACAAGCTGAGGCAGCTGCACCCTGCTCCCACGTTCAGAAATGAAGGGACCTAACTAGAATGGCAATGCTCAAGGAGCCATTGATCCCTCTGCCCTTCATTTAACCGCACGTGTGTATCATCCAGGTTGGCACAATCCACGAACTAATTGCACATTTGCGAACCTGGCACCCATTCAAAATTCTTTAACACCAACATGGAATTAAGTAACATCAGGACCTTAATTCTAAAACTTATGGAATGTTCCCCCACACGGAAAGTTTGTAAGCCAACTACTCTGTGCTTTTATACCCCAAATTTTACCTAACCACTTTACTTATGGCCCACTAATATAAAACCAGTGCTCAGAGGAAACCATCATTGCTCGCCATGAAGAAATCTGCATTCCAATAGGAACTTTTCAAAGTCTGTGTCCATCGCAAAACCAAAGCCGGACAGGCCGTGAATAAAATCAGCACTCTTAGGCACCAGTTCATAGTCTCGAATATCGCCGTCTGGTGGGCTTCTGGTCGACCCGTGCCGGCTACCTCGCTCAGCCTCCACGGGGTGTCCACCGGTCA
The DNA here is from genome assembly GCF_050624435.1 of Tenrec ecaudatus. NCBI lineage: Eukaryota > Metazoa > Chordata > Mammalia > Afrosoricida > Tenrecidae > Tenrec > Tenrec ecaudatus. Next base: position 92,622,349 of record NC_134541.1, on the reverse strand, counting down.
CCTTGGTTGTAGACCATGGGCTCTCGCCACTATTCAACAAGCCTGGGCTCCTGATGCGACGTGGTGAACTTGAGTCGAGTCACCCTCGTGTTCTCATCGTTTTCACGTAAACCAAATCCACAGGTATGCGGGCCCATACACAAGCAGTCCTTTTATTGCTGCATTTCTCTGACCTCCACTCCATATGTAGATCCACGTGGTCACCCAGCAAGCAATGCAGCGTGCTCACAGGCTCTCTTTAACACACAGTCTCAGGGAGATGTTTTCTCCCTACTCCCAGATTTTTTTTTTTAATTTCTGGCAAAGACTTATGGTTCCTGAGTACACGAAAGCACTGGTGGGCATCTATTTCACTGCATAGCTGTCTTCCCAGAGGTGGTCTAAACCCAGCTAAAGGTCACCCCATTTTGGTGGCTCAAAGCAAGTGGGCTTACAAACTTTCATTTTTCCCACTTCCCATAGTTTCCCCAGAAAACCACTGAGTAAAGGGTGGCTTTGTCTGACCTCTGGATAGACAAGGAAGAAGAATTACCATGAGGGCAAGGTCAATTATATAGCTACTCTCCATCTTAAGATGAGTTTTTCCATTGCCCCACTGCTAGGTGTCCTATTTGTGACTCTGGCTCTCGTAGAGAAACGGGGGCACAGAAACTCATGTCTAAGTGAGACTCATATATCAAGGTTAAGTGTTCATCAAGCAGACATCCGAAAGCAGTGTGGTCCAAACCCACAAGTCCGACATTAACCCATTAACCCACATGTCCAACACCAATTGCAATGTCCTCCTCCATCTTTCAAAACAGACGGCATGTTGCTGGCTTAAGGAGGAGAGCCGAGGCAGTGAATGTGTAAGCAGAGCACCGTGGGCAGTGGATATGTCAGCATATCTCTGCACGGCTACTCCAACAGCCCAGGGCTTCCTCTGGGTTGGTCCATGTGTCTTCGGCTCAGGGACGTCTTGCCGGAAAGGAGCCTTGACAGCTAAAGCAGGGAACAAGCTGAGGCAGCTGCACCCTGCTCCCACGTTCAGAAATGAAGGGACCTAACTAGAATGGCAATGCTCAAGGAGCCATTGATCCCTCTGCCCTTCATTTAACCGCACGTGTGTATCATCCAGGTTGGCACAATCCACGAACTAATTGCACATTTGCGAACCTGGCACCCATTCAAAATTCTTTAACACCAACATGGAATTAAGTAACATCAGGACCTTAATTCTAAAACTTATGGAATGTTCCCCCACACGGAAAGTTTGTAAGCCAACTACTCTGTGCTTTTATACCCCAAATTTTACCTAACCACTTTACTTATGGCCCACTAATATAAAACCAGTGCTCAGAGGAAACCATCATTGCTCGCCATGAAGAAATCTGCATTCCAATAGGAACTTTTCAAAGTCTGTGTCCATCGCAAAACCAAAGCCGGACAGGCCGTGAATAAAATCAGCACTCTTAGGCACCAGTTCATAGTCTCGAATATCGCCGTCTGGTGGGCTTCTGGTCGACCCGTGCCGGCTACCTCGCTCAGCCTCCACGGGGTGTCCACCGGTCACCTTGGTTGTAGACCATGGGCTCTCGCCACTATTCAACAAGCCTGGGCTCCTGATGCGACGTGGTGAACTTGAGTCGAGTCACCCTCGTGTTCTCATCGTTTTCACGTAAACCAAATCCACAGGTATGCGGGCCCATACACAAGCAGTCCTTTTATTGCTGCATTTCTCTGACCTCCACTCCATATGTAGATCCACGTGGTCACCCAGCAAGCAATGCAGCGTGCTCACAGGCTCTCTTTAACACACAGTCTCAGGGAGATGTTTTCTCCCTACTCCCAGATTTTTTTTTTTAATTTCTGGCAAAGACTTATGGTTCCTGAGTACACGAAAGCACTGGTGGGCATCTATTTCACTGCATAGCTGTCTTCCCAGAGGTGGTCTAAACCCCGCTAAAGGTCACCCCATTTTGGTGGCTCAAAGCAAGTGGGCTTACAAACTTTCATTTTTCCCACTTCCCATAGTTTCCCCAGAAAACCACTGAGTAAAGGGTGGCTTTGTCTGACCTCTGGATAGACAAGGAAGAAGAATTACCATGAGGGCAAGGTCAATTATATAGCTACTCTCCATCTTAAGATGAGTTTTTCCATTGCCCCACTGCTAGGTGTCCTATTTGTGACTCTGGCTCTCGTAGAGAAACGGGGGCACAGAAACTCATGTCTAAGTGAGACTCATATATCAAGGTTAAGTGTTCATCAAGCAGACATCCGAAAGCAGTGTGGTCCAAACCCACAAGTCCGACATTAACCCATTAACCCACATGTCCAACACCAATTGCAATGTCCTCCTCCATCTTTCAAAACAGACGGCATGTTGCTGGCTTAAGGAGGAGAGCCGAGGCAGTGAATGTGTAAGCAGAGCACCGTGGGCAGTGGATATGTCAGCATATCTCTGCACGGCTACTCCAACAGCCCAGGGCTTCCTCTGGGTTGGTCCATGTGTCTTCGGCTCAGGGACGTCTTGCCGGAAAGGAGCCTTGACAGCTAAAGCAGGGAACAAGCTGAGGCAGCTGCACCCTGCTCCCACGTTCAGAAATGAAGGGACCTAACTAGAATGGCAATGCTCAAGGAGCCATTGATCCCTCTGCCCTTCATTTAACCGCACGTGTGTATCATCCAGGTTGGCACAATCCACGAACTAATTGCACATTTGCGAACCTGGCACCCATTCAAAATTCTTTAACACCAACATGGAATTAAGTAACATCAGGACCTTAATTCTAAAACTTATGGAATGTTCCCCCACACGGAAAGTTTGTAAGCCAACTACTCTGTGCTTTTATACCCCAAATTTTACCTAACCACTTTACTTATGGCCCACTAATATAAAACCAGTGCTCAGAGGAAACCATCATTGCTCGCCATGAAGAAATCTGCATTCCAATAGGAACTTTTCAAAGTCTGTGTCCATCGCAAAACCAAAGCCGGACAGGCCGTGAATAAAATCAGCACTCTTAGGCACCAGTTCATAGTCTCGAATATCGCCGTCTGGTGGGCTTCTGGTCGACCCGTGCCGGCTACCTCGCTCAGCCTCCACGGGGTGTCCACCGGTCACCTTGGTTGTAGACCATGGGCTCTCGCCACTATTCAACAAGCCTGGGCTCCTGATGCGACGTGGTGAACTTGAGTCGAGTCACCCTCGTGTTCTCATCGTTTTCACGTAAACCAAATCCACAGGTATGCGGGCCCATACACAAGCAGTCCTTTTATTGCTGCATTTCTCTGACCTCCACTCCATATGTAGATCCACGTGGTCACCCAGCAAGCAATGCAGCGTGCTCACAGGCTCTCTTTAACACACAGTCTCAGGGAGATGTTTTCTCCCTACTCCCAGATTTTTTTTTTAATTTCTGGCAAAGACTTATGGTTCCTGAGTACACGAAAGCACTGGTGGGCATCTATTTCACTGCATAGCTGTCTTCCCAGAGGTGGTCTAAACCCAGCTAAAGGTCACCCCATTTTGGTGGCTCAAAGCAAGTGGGCTTACAAACTTTCATTTTTCCCACTTCCCATAGTTTCCCCAGAAAACCACTGAGTAAAGGGTGGCTTTGTCTGACCTCTGGATAGACAAGGAAGAAGAATTACCATGAGGGCAAGGTCAATTATATAGCTACTCTCCATCTTAAGATGAGTTTTTCCATTGCCCCACTGCTAGGTGTCCTATTTGTGACTCTGGCTCTCGTAGAGAAACGGGGGCACAGAAACTCATGTCTAAGTGAGACTCATATATCAAGGTTAAGTGTTCATCAAGCAGACATCCGAAAGCAGTGTGGTCCAAACCCACAAGTCCGACATTAACCCATTAACCCACATGTCCAACACCAATTGCAATGTCCTCCTCCATCTTTCAAAACAGACGGCATGTTGCTGGCTTAAGGAGGAGAGCCGAGGCAGTGAATGTGTAAGCAGAGCACCGTGGGCAGTGGATATGTCAGCATATCTCTGCACGGCTACTCCAACAGCCCAGGGCTTCCTCTGGGTTGGTCCATGTGTCTTCGGCTCAGGGACGTCTTGCCGGAAAGGAGCCTTGACAGCTAAAGCAGGGAACAAGCTGAGGCAGCTGCACCCTGCTCCCACGTTCAGAAATGAAGGGACCTAACTAGAATGGCAATGCTCAAGGAGCCATTGATCCCTCTGCCCTTCATTTAACCGCACGTGTGTATCATCCAGGTTGGCACAATCCACGAACTAATTGCACATTTGCGAACCTGGCACCCATTCAAAATTCTTTAACACCAACATGGAATTAAGTAACATCAGGACCTTAATTCTAAAACTTATGGAATGTTCCCCCACACGGAAAGTTTGTAAGCCAACTACTCTGTGCTTTTATACCCCAAATTTTACCTAACCACTTTACTTATGGCCCACTAATATAAAACCAGTGCTCAGAGGAAACCATCATTGCTCGCCATGAAGAAATCTGCATTCCAATAGGAACTTTTCAAAGTCTGTGTCCATCGCAAAACCAAAGCCGGACAGGCCGTGAATAAAATCAGCACTCTTAGGCACCAGTTCATAGTCTCGAATATCGCCGTCTGGTGGGCTTCTGGTCGACCCGTGCCGGCTACCTCGCTCAGCCTCCACGGGGTGTCCACCGGTCACCTTGGTTGTAGACCATGGGCTCTCGCCACTATTCAACAAGCCTGGGCTCCTGATGCGACGTGGTGAACTTGAGTCGAGTCACCCTCGTGTTCTCATCGTTTTCACGTAAACCAAATCCACAGGTATGCGGGCCCATACACAAGCAGTCCTTTTATTGCTGCATTTCTCTGACCTCCACTCCATATGTAGATCCACGTGGTCACCCAGCAAGCAATGCAGCGTGCTCACAGGCTCTCTTTAACACACAGTCTCAGGGAGATGTTTTCTCCCTACTCCCAGATTTTTTTTTTTAATTTCTGGCAAAGACTTATGGTTCCTGAGTACACGAAAGCACTGGTGGGCATCTATTTCACTGCATAGCTGTCTTCCCAGAGGTGGTCTAAACCCAGCTAAAGGTCACCCCATTTTGGTGGCTCAAAGCAAGTGGGCTTACAAACTTTCATTTTTCCCACTTCCCATAGTTTCCCCAGAAAACCACTGAGTAAAGGGTGGCTTTGTCTGACCTCTGGATAGACAAGGAAGAAGAATTACCATGAGGGCAAGGTCAATTATATAGCTACTCTCCATCTTAAGATGAGTTTTTCCATTGCCCCACTGCTAGGTGTCCTATTTGTGACTCTGGCTCTCGTAGAGAAACGGGGGCACAGAAACTCATGTCTAAGTGAGACTCATATATCAAGGTTAAGTGTTCATCAAGCAGACATCCGAAAGCAGTGTGGTCCAAACCCACAAGTCCGACATTAACCCATTAACCCACATGTCCAACACCAATTGCAATGTCCTCCTCCATCTTTCAAAACAGACGGCATGTTGCTGGCTTAAGGAGGAGAGCCGAGGCAGTGAATGTGTAAGCAGAGCACCGTGGGCAGTGGATATGTCAGCATATCTCTGCACGGCTACTCCAACAGCCCAGGGCTTCCTCTGGGTTGGTCCATGTGTCTTCGGCTCAGGGACGTCTTGCCGGAAAGGAGCCTTGACAGCTAAAGCAGGGAACAAGCTGAGGCAGCTGCACCCTGCTCCCACGTTCAGAAATGAAGGGACCTAACTAGAATGGCAATGCTCAAGGAGCCATTGATCCCTCTGCCCTTCATTTAACCGCACGTGTGTATCATCCAGGTTGGCACAATCCACGAACTAATTGCACATTTGCGAACCTGGCACCCATTCAAAATTCTTTAACACCAACATGGAATTAAGTAACATCAGGACCTTAATTCTAAAACTTATGGAATGTTCCCCCACACGGAAAGTTTGTAAGCCAACTACTCTGTGCTTTTATACCCCAAATTTTACCTAACCACTTTACTTATGGCCCACTAATATAAAACCAGTGCTCAGAGGAAACCATCATTGCTCGCCATGAAGAAATCTGCATTCCAATAGGAACTTTTCAAAGTCTGTGTCCATCGCAAAACCAAAGCCGGACAGGCCGTGAATAAAATCAGCACTCTTAGGCACCAGTTCATAGTCTCGAATATCGCCGTCTGGTGGGCTTCTGGTCGACCCGTGCCGGCTACCTCGCTCAGCCTCCACGGGGTGTCCACCGGTCACCTTGGTTGTAGACCATGGGCTCTCGCCACTATTCAACAAGCCTGGGCTCCTGATGCGACGTGGTGAACTTGAGTCGAGTCACCCTCGTGTTCTCATCGTTTTCACGTAAACCAAATCCACAGGTATGCGGGCCCATACACAAGCAGTCCTTTTATTGCTGCATTTCTCTGACCTCCACTCCATATGTAGATCCACGTGGTCACCCAGCAAGCAATGCAGCGTGCTCACAGGCTCTCTTTAACACACAGTCTCAGGGAGATGTTTTCTCCCTACTCCCAGATTTTTTTTTTTAATTTCTGGCAAAGACTTATGGTTCCTGAGTACACGAAAGCACTGGTGGGCATCTATTTCACTGCATAGCTGTCTTCCCAGAGGTGGTCTAAACCCCGCTAAAGGTCACCCCATTTTGGTGGCTCAAAGCAAGTGGGCTTACAAACTTTCATTTTTCCCACTTCCCATAGTTTCCCCAGAAAACCACTGAGTAAAGGGTGGCTTTGTCTGACCTCTGGATAGACAAGGAAGAAGAATTACCATGAGGGCAAGGTCAATTATATAGCTACTCTCCATCTTAAGATGAGTTTTTCCATTGCCCCACTGCTAGGTGTCCTATTTGTGACTCTGGCTCTCGTAGAGAAACGGGGGCACAGAAACTCATGTCTAAGTGAGACTCATATATCAAGGTTAAGTGTTCATCAAGCAGACATCCGAAAGCAGTGTGGTCCAAACCCACAAGTCCGACATTAACCCATTAACCCACATGTCCAACACCAATTGCAATGTCCTCCTCCATCTTTCAAAACAGACGGCATGTTGCTGGCTTAAGGAGGAGAGCCGAGGCAGTGAATGTGTAAGCAGAGCACCGTGGGCAGTGGATATGTCAGCATATCTCTGCACGGCTACTCCAACAGCCCAGGGCTTCCTCTGGGTTGGTCCATGTGTCTTCGGCTCAGGGACGTCTTGCCGGAAAGGAGCCTTGACAGCTAAAGCAGGGAACAAGCTGAGGCAGCTGCACCCTGCTCCCACGTTCAGAAATGAAGGGACCTAACTAGAATGGCAATGCTCAAGGAGCCATTGATCCCTCTGCCCTTCATTTAACCGCACGTGTGTATCATCCAGGTTGGCACAATCCACGAACTAATTGCACATTTGCGAACCTGGCACCCATTCAAAATTCTTTAACACCAACATGGAATTAAGTAACATCAGGACCTTAATTCTAAAACTTATGGAATGTTCCCCCACACGGAAAGTTTGTAAGCCAACTACTCTGTGCTTTTATACCCCAAATGTTACCTAACCACTTTACTTATGGCCCACTAATATAAAACCAGTGCTCAGAGGAAACCATCATTGCTCGCCATGAAGAAATCTGCATTCCAATAGGAACTTTTCAAAGTCTGTGTCCATCGCAAAACCAAAGCCGGACAGGCCGTGAATAAAATCAGCACTCTTAGGCACCAGTTCATAGTCTCGAATATCGCCGTCTGGTGGGCTTCTGGTCGACCCGTGCCGGCTACCTCGCTCAGCCTCCACGGGGTGTCCACCGGTCACCTTGGTTGTAGACCATGGGCTCTCGCCACTATTCAACAAGCCTGGGCTCCTGATGCGACGTGGTGAACTTGAGTCGAGTCACCCTCGTGTTCTCATCGTTTTCACGTAAACCAAATCCACAGGTATGCGGGCCCATACACAAGCAGTCCTTTTATTGCTGCATTTCTCTGACCTCCACTCCATATGTAGATCCACGTGGTCACCCAGCAAGCAATGCAGCGTGCTCACAGGCTCTCTTTAACACACAGTCTCAGGGAGATGTTTTCTCCCTACTCCCAGATTTTTTTTTTTAATTTCTGGCAAAGACTTATGGTTCCTGAGTACACGAAAGCACTGGTGGGCATCTATTTCACTGCATAGCTGTCTTCCCAGAGGTGGTCTAAACCCAGCTAAAGGTCACCCCATTTTGGTGGCTCAAAGCAAGTGGGCTTACAAACTTTCATTTTTCCCACTTCCCATAGTTTCCCCAGAAAACCACTGAGTAAAGGGTGGCTTTGTCTGACCTCTGGATAGACAAGGAAGAAGAATTACCATGAGGGCAAGGTCAATTATATAGCTACTCTCCATCTTAAGATGAGTTTTTCCATTGCCCCACTGCTAGGTGTCCTATTTGTGACTCTGGCTCTCGTAGAGAAACGGGGGCACAGAAACTCATGTCTAAGTGAGACTCATATATCAAGGTTAAGTGTTCATCAAGCAGACATCCGAAAGCAGTGTGGTCCAAACCCACAAGTCCGACATTAACCCATTAACCCACATGTCCAACACCAATTGCAATGTCCTCCTCCATCTTTCAAAACAGACGGCATGTTGCTGGCTTAAGGAGGAGAGCCGAGGCAGTGAATGTGTAAGCAGAGCACCGTGGGCAGTGGATATGTCAGCATATCTCTGCACGGCTACTCCAACAGCCCAGGGCTTCCTCTGGGTTGGTCCATGTGTCTTCGGCTCAGGGACGTCTTGCCGGAAAGGAGCCTTGACAGCTAAAGCAGGGAACAAGCTGAGGCAGCTGCACCCTGCTCCCACGTTCAGAAATGAAGGGACCTAACTAGAATGGCAATGCTCAAGGAGCCATTGATCCCTCTGCCCTTCATTTAACCGCACGTGTGTATCATCCAGGTTGGCACAATCCACGAACTAATTGCACATTTGCGAACCTGGCACCCATTCAAAATTCTTTAACACCAACATGGAATTAAGTAACATCAGGACCTTAATTCTAAAACTTATGGAATGTTCCCCCACACGGAAAGTTTGTAAGCCAACTACTCTGTGCTTTTATACCCCAAATGTTACCTAACCACTTTACTTATGGCCCACTAATATAAAACCAGTGCTCAGAGGAAACCATCATTGCTCGCCATGAAGAAATCTGCATTCCAATAGGAACTTTTCAAAGTCTGTGTCCATCGCAAAACCAAAGCCGGACAGGCCGTGAATAAAATCAGCACTCTTAGGCACCAGTTCATAGTCTCGAATATCGCCGTCTGGTGGGCTTCTGGTCGACCCGTGCCGGCTACCTCGCTCAGCCTCCACGGGGTGTCCACCGGTCACCTTGGTTGTAGACCATGGGCTCTCGCCACTATTCAACAAGCCTGGGCTCCTGATGCGACGTGGTGAACTTGAGTCGAGTCACCCTCGTGTTCTCATCGTTTTCACGTAAACCAAATCCACAGGTATGCGGGCCCATACACAAGCAGTCCTTTTATTGCTGCATTTCTCTGACCTCCACTCCATATGTAGATCCACGTGGTCACCCAGCAAGCAATGCAGCGTGCTCACAGGCTCTCTTTAACACACAGTCTCAGGGAGATGTTTTCTCCCTACTCCCAGATTTTTTTTTTTAATTTCTGGCAAAGACTTATGGTTCCTGAGTACACGAAAGCACTGGTGGGCATCTATTTCACTGCATAGCTGTCTTCCCAGAGGTGGTCTAAACCCAGCTAAAGGTCACCCCATTTTGGTGGCTCAAAGCAAGTGGGCTTACAAACTTTCATTTTTCCCACTTCCCATAGTTTCCCCAGAAAACCACTGAGTAAAGGGTGGCTTTGTCTGACCTCTGGATAGACAAGGAAGAAGAATTACCATGAGGGCAAGGTCAATTATATAGCTACTCTCCATCTTAAGATGAGTTTTTCCATTGCCCCACTGCTAGGTGTCCTATTTGTGACTCTGGCTCTCGTAGAGAAACGGGGGCACAGAAACTCATGTCTAAGTGAGACTCATATATCAAGGTTAAGTGTTCATCAAGCAGACATCCGAAAGCAGTGTGGTCCAAACCCACAAGTCCGACATTAACCCATTAACCCACATGTCCAACACCAATTGCAATGTCCTCCTCCATCTTTCAAAACAGACGGCATGTTGCTGGCTTAAGGAGGAGAGCCGAGGCAGTGAATGTGTAAGCAGAGCACCGTGGGCAGTGGATATGTCAGCATATCTCTGCACGGCTACTCCAACAGCCCAGGGCTTCCTCTGGGTTGGTCCATGTGTCTTCGGCTCAGGGACGTCTTGCCGGAAAGGAGCCTTGACAGCTAAAGCAGGGAACAAGCTGAGGCAGCTGCACCCTGCTCCCACGTTCAGAAATGAAGGGACCTAACTAGAATGGCAATGCTCAAGGAGCCATTGATCCCTCTGCCCTTCATTTAACCGCACGTGTGTATCATCCAGGTTGGCACAATCCACGAACTAATTGCACATTTGCGAACCTGGCACCCATTCAAAATTCTTTAACACCAACATGGAATTAAGTAACATCAGGACCTTAATTCTAAAACTTATGGAATGTTCCCCCACACGGAAAGTTTGTAAGCCAACTACTCTGTGCTTTTATACCCCAAATTTTACCTAACCACTTTACTTATGGCCCACTAATATAAAACCAGTGCTCAGAGGAAACCATCATTGCTCGCCATGAAGAAATCTGCATTCCAATAGGAACTTTTCAAAGTCTGTGTCCATCGCAAAACCAAAGCCGGACAGGCCGTGAATAAAATCAGCACTCTTAGGCACCAGTTCATAGTCTCGAATATCGCCGTCTGGTGGGCTTCTGGTCGACCCGTGCCGGCTACCTCGCTCAGCCTCCACGGGGTGTCCACCGGTCACCTTGGTTGTAGACCATGGGCTCTCGCCACTATTCAACAAGCCTGGGCTCCTGATGCGACGTGGTGAACTTGAGTCGAGTCACCCTCGTGTTCTCATCGTTTTCACGTAAACCAAATCCACAGGTATGCGGGCCCATACACAAGCAGTCCTTTTATTGCTGCATTTCTCTGACCTCCACTCCATATGTAGATCCACGTGGTCACCCAGCAAGCAATGCAGCGTGCTCACAGGCTCTCTTTAACACACAGTCTCAGGGAGATGTTTTCTCCCTACTCCCAGATTTTTTTTTTTAATTTCTGGCAAAGACTTATGGTTCCTGAGTACACGAAAGCACTGGTGGGCATCTATTTCACTGCATAGCTGTCTTCCCAGAGGTGGTCTAAACCCAGCTAAAGGTCACCCCATTTTGGTGGCTCAAAGCAAGTGGGCTTACAAACTTTCATTTTTCCCACTTCCCATAGTTTCCCCAGAAAACCACTGAGTAAAGGGTGGCTTTGTCTGACCTCTGGATAGACAAGGAAGAAGAATTACCATGAGGGCAAGGTCAATTATATAGCTACTCTCCATCTTAAGATGAGTTTTTCCATTGCCCCACTGCTAGGTGTCCTATTTGTGACTCTGGCTCTCGTAGAGAAACGGGGGCACAGAAACTCATGTCTAAGTGAGACTCATATATCAAGGTTAAGTGTTCATCAAGCAGACATCCGAAAGCAGTGTGGTCCAAACCCACAAGTCCGACATTAACCCATTAACCCACATGTCCAACACCAATTGCAATGTCCTCCTCCATCTTTCAAAACAGACGGCATGTTGCTGGCTTAAGGAGGAGAGCCGAGGCAGTGAATGTGTAAGCAGAGCACCGTGGGCAGTGGATATGTCAGCATATCTCTGCACGGCTACTCCAACAGCCCAGGGCTTCCTCTGGGTTGGTCCATGTGTCTTCGGCTCAGGGACGTCTTGCCGGAAAGGAGCCTTGACAGCTAAAGCAGGGAACAAGCTGAGGCAGCTGCACCCTGCTCCCACGTTCAGAAATGAAGGGACCTAACTAGAATGGCAATGCTCAAGGAGCCATTGATCCCTCTGCCCTTCATTTAACCGCACGTGTGTATCATCCAGGTTGGCACAATCCACGAACTAATTGCACATTTGCGAACCTGGCACCCATTCAAAATTCTTTAACACCAACATGGAATTAAGTAACATCAGGACCTTAATTCTAAAACTTATGGAATGTTCCCCCACACGGAAAGTTTGTAAGCCAACTACTCTGTGCTTTTATACCCCAAATGTTACCTAACCACTTTACTTATGGCCCACTAATATAAAACCAGTGCTCAGAGGAAACCATCATTGCTCGCCATGAAGAAATCTGCATTCCAATAGGAACTTTTCAAAGTCTGTGTCCATCGCAAAACCAAAGCCGGACAGGCCGTGAATAAAATCAGCACTCTTAGGCACCAGTTCATAGTCTCGAATATCGCCGTCTGGTGGGCTTCTGGTCGACCCGTGCCGGCTACCTCGCTCAGCCTCCACGGGGTGTCCACCGGTCACCTTGGTTGTAGACCATGGGCTCTCGCCACTATTCAACAAGCCTGGGCTCCTGATGCGACGTGGTGAACTTGAGTCGAGTCACCCTCGTGTTCTCATCGTTTTCACGTAAACCAAATCCACAGGTATGCGGGCCCATACACAAGCAGTCCTTTTATTGCTGCATTTCTCTGACCTCCACTCCATATGTAGATCCACGTGGTCACCCAGCAAGCAATGCAGCGTGCTCACAGGCTCTCTTTAACACACAGTCTCAGGGAGATGTTTTCTCCCTACTCCCAGATTTTTTTTTTTAATTTCTGGCAAAGACTTATGGTTCCTGAGTACACGAAAGCACTGGTGGGCATCTATTTCACTGCATAGCTGTCTTCCCAGAGGTGGTCTAAACCCAGCTAAAGGTCACCCCATTTTGGTGGCTCAAAGCAAGTGGGCTTACAAACTTTCATTTTTCCCACTTCCCATAGTTTCCCCAGAAAACCACTGAGTAAAGGGTGGCTTTGTCTGACCTCTGGATAGACAAGGAAGAAGAATTACCATGAGGGCAAGGTCAATTATATAGCTACTCTCCATCTTAAGATGAGTTTTTCCATTGCCCCACTGCTAGGTGTCCTATTTGTGACTCTGGCTCTCGTAGAGAAACGGGGGCACAGAAACTCATGTCTAAGTGAGACTCATATATCAAGGTTAAGTGTTCATCAAGCAGACATCCGAAAGCAGTGTGGTCCAAACCCACAAGTCCGACATTAACCCATTAACCCACATGTCCAACACCAATTGCAATGTCCTCCTCCATCTTTCAAAACAGACGGCATGTTGCTGGCTTAAGGAGGAGAGCCGAGGCAGTGAATGTGTAAGCAGAGCACCGTGGGCAGTGGATATGTCAGCATATCTCTGCACGGCTACTCCAACAGCCCAGGGCTTCCTCTGGGTTGGTCCATGTGTCTTCGGCTCAGGGACGTCTTGCCGGAAAGGAGCCTTGACAGCTAAAGCAGGGAACAAGCTGAGGCAGCTGCACCCTGCTCCCACGTTCAGAAATGAAGGGACCTAACTAGAATGGCAATGCTCAAGGAGCCATTGATCCCTCTGCCCTTCATTTAACCGCACGTGTGTATCATCCAGGTTGGCACAATCCACGAACTAATTGCACATTTGCAAACCTGGCACCCATTCAAAATTCTTTAACACCAACATGGAATTAAGTAACATCAGGACCTTAATTCTAAAACTTATGGAATGTTCCCCCACACGGAAAGTTTGTAAGCCAACTACTCTGTGCTTTTATACCCCAAATTTTACCTAACCACTTTACTTATGGCCCACTAATATAAAACCAGTGCTCAGAGGAAACCATCATTGCTCGCCATGAAGAAATCTGCATTCCAATAGGAACTTTTCAAAGTCTGTGTCCATCGCAAAACCAAAGCCGGACAGGCCGTGAATAAAATCAGCACTCTTAGGCACCAGTTCATAGTCTCGAATATCGCCGTCTGGTGGGCTTCTGGTCGACCCGTGCCGGCTACCTCGCTCAGCCTCCACGGGGTGTCCACCGGTCACCTTGGTTGTAGACCATGGGCTCTCGCCACTATTCAACAAGCCTGGGCTCCTGATGCGACGTGGTGAACTTGAGTCGAGTCACCCTCGTGTTCTCATCGTTTTCACGTAAACCAAATCCACAGGTATGCGGGCCCATACACAAGCAGTCCTTTTATTGCTGCATTTCTCTGACCTCCACTCCATATGTAGATCCACGTGGTCACCCAGCAAGCAATGCAGCGTGCTCACAGGCTCTCTTTAACACACAGTCTCAGGGAGATGTTTTCTCCCTACTCCCAGATTTTTTTTTTTAATTTCTGGCAAAGACTTATGGTTCCTGAGTACACGAAAGCACTGGTGGGCATCTATTTCACTGCATAGCTGTCTTCCCAGAGGTGGTCTAAACCCAGCTAAAGGTCACCCCATTTTGGTGGCTCAAAGCAAGTGGGCTTACAAACTTTCATTTTTCCCACTTCCCATAGTTTCCCCAGAAAACCACTGAGTAAAGGGTGGCTTTGTCTGACCTCTGGATAGACAAGGAAGAAGAATTACCATGAGGGCAAGGTCAATTATATAGCTACTCTCCATCTTAAGATGAGTTTTTCCATTGCCCCACTGCTAGGTGTCCTATTTGTGACTCTGGCTCTCGTAGAGAAACGGGGGCACAGAAACTCATGTCTAAGTGAGACTCATATATCAAGGTTAAGTGTTCATCAAGCAGACATCCGAAAGCAGTGTGGTCCAAACCCACAAGTCCGACATTAACCCATTAACCCACATGTCCAACACCAATTGCAATGTCCTCCTCCATCTTTCAAAACAGACGGCATGTTGCTGGCTTAAGGAGGAGAGCCGAGGCAGTGAATGTGTAAGCAGAGCACCGTGGGCAGTGGATATGTCAGCATATCTCTGCACGGCTACTCCAACAGCCCAGGGCTTCCTCTGGGTTGGTCCATGTGTCTTCGGCTCAGGGACGTCTTGCCGGAAAGGAGCCTTGACAGCTAAAGCAGGGAACAAGCTGAGGCAGCTGCACCCTGCTCCCACGTTCAGAAATGAAGGGACCTAACTAGAATGGCAATGCTCAAGGAGCCATTGATCCCTCTGCCCTTCATTTAACCGCACGTGTGTATCATCCAGGTTGGCACAATCCACGAACTAATTGCACATTTGCGAACCTGGCACCCATTCAAAATTCTTTAACACCAACATGGAATTAAGTAACATCAGGACCTTAATTCTAAAACTTATGGAATGTTCCCCCACACGGAAAGTTTGTAAGCCAACTACTCTGTGCTTTTATACCCCAAATTTTACCTAACCACTTTACTTATGGCCCACTAATATAAAACCAGTGCTCAGAGGAAACCATCATTGCTCGCCATGAAGAAATCTGCATTCCAATAGGAACTTTTCAAAGTCTGTGTCCATCGCAAAACCAAAGCCGGACAGGCCGTGAATAAAATCAGCACTCTTAGGCACCAGTTCATAGTCTCGAATATCGCCGTCTGGTGGGCTTCTGGTCGACCCGTGCTGGCTACCTCGCTCAGCCTCCACGGGGTGTCCACCGGTCACCTTGGTTGTAGACCATGGGCTCTCGCCACTATTCAACAAGCCTGGGCTCCTGATGCGACGTGGTGAACTTGAGTCGAGTCACCCTCGTGTTCTCATCGTTTTCACGTAAACCAAATCCACAGGTATGCGGGCCCATACACAAGCAGTCCTTTTATTGCTGCATTTCTCTGACCTCCACTCCATATGTAGATCCACGTGGTCACCCAGCAAGCAATGCAGCGTGCTCACAGGCTCTCTTTAACACACAGTCTCAGGGAGATGTTTTCTCCCTACTCCCAGATTTTTTTTTTTAATTTCTGGCAAAGACTTATGGTTCCTGAGTACACGAAAGCACTGGTGGGCATCTATTTCACTGCATAGCTGTCTTCCCAGAGGTGGTCTAAACCCAGCTAAAGGTCACCCCATTTTGGTGGCTCAAAGCAAGTGGGCTTACAAACTTTCATTTTTCCCACTTCCCATAGTTTCCCCAGAAAACCACTGAGTAAAGGGTGGCTTTGTCTGACCTCTGGATAGACAAGGAAGAAGAATTACCATGAGGGCAAGGTCAATTATATAGCTACTCTCCATCTTAAGATGAGTTTTTCCATTGCCCCACTGCTAGGTGTCCTATTTGTGACTCTGGCTCTCGTAGAGAAACGGGGGCACAGAAACTCATGTCTAAGTGAGACTCATATATCAAGGTTAAGTGTTCATCAAGCAGACATCCGAAAGCAGTGTGGTCCAAACCCACAAGTCCGACATTAACCCATTAACCCACATGTCCAACACCAATTGCAATGTCCTCCTCCATCTTTCAAAACAGACGGCATGTTGCTGGCTTAAGGAGGAGAGCCGAGGCAGTGAATGTGTAAGCAGAGCACCGTGGGCAGTGGATATGTCAGCATATCTCTGCACGGCTACTCCAACAGCCCAGGGCTTCCTCTGGGTTGGTCCATGTGTCTTCGGCTCAGGGACGTCTTGCCGGAAAGGAGCCTTGACAGCTAAAGCAGGGAACAAGCTGAGGCAGCTGCACCCTGCTCCCACGTTCAGAAATGAAGGGACCTAACTAGAATGGCAATGCTCAAGGAGCCATTGATCCCTCTGCCCTTCATTTAACCGCACGTGTGTATCATCCAGGTTGGCACAATCCACGAACTAATTGCACATTTGCGAACCTGGCACCCATTCAAAATTCTTTAACACCAACATGGAATTAAGTAACATCAGGACCTTAATTCTAAAACTTATGGAATGTTCCCCCACACGGAAAGTTTGTAAGCCAACTACTCTGTGCTTTTATACCCCAAATGTTACCTAACCACTTTACTTATGGCCCACTAATATAAAACCAGTGCTCAGAGGAAACCATCATTGCTCGCCATGAAGAAATCTGCATTCCAATAGGAACTTTTCAAAGTCTGTGTCCATCGCAAAACCAAAGCCGGACAGGCCGTGAATAAAATCAGCACTCTTAGGCACCAGTTCATAGTCTCGAATATCGCCGTCTGGTGGGCTTCTGGTCGACCCGTGCCGGCTACCTCGCTCAGCCTCCACGGGGTGTCCACCGGTCACCTTGGTTGTAGACCATGGGCTCTCGCCACTATTCAACAAGCCTGGGCTCCTGATGCGACGTGGTGAACTTGAGTCGAGTCACCCTCGTGTTCTCATCGTTTTCACGTAAACCAAATCCACAGGTATGCGGGCCCATACACAAGCAGTCCTTTTATTGCTGCATTTCTCTGACCTCCACTCCATATGTAGATCCACGTGGTCACCCAGCAAGCAATGCAGCGTGCTCACAGGCTCTCTTTAACACACAGTCTCAGGGAGATGTTTTCTCCCTACTCCCAGATTTTTTTTTTTAATTTCTGGCAAAGACTTATGGTTCCTGAGTACACGAAAGCACTGGTGGGCATCTATTTCACTGCATAGCTGTCTTCCCAGAGGTGGTCTAAACCCAGCTAAAGGTCACCCCATTTTGGTGGCTCAAAGCAAGTGGGCTTACAAACTTTCATTTTTCCCACTTCCCATAGTTTCCCCAGAAAACCACTGAGTAAAGGGTGGCTTTGTCTGACCTCTGGATAGACAAGGAAGAAGAATTACCATGAGGGCAAGGTCAATTATATAGCTACTCTCCATCTTAAGATGAGTTTTTCCATTGCCCCACTGCTAGGTGTCCTATTTGTGACTCTGGCTCTCGTAGAGAAACGGGGGCACAGAAACTCATGTCTAAGTGAGACTCATATATCAAGGTTAAGTGTTCATCAAGCAGACATCCGAAAGCAGTGTGGTCCAAACCCACAAGTCCGACATTAACCCATTAACCCACATGTCCAACACCAATTGCAATGTCCTCCTCCATCTTTCAAAACAGACGGCATGTTGCTGGCTTAAGGAGGAGAGCCGAGGCAGTGAATGTGTAAGCAGAGCACCGTGGGCAGTGGATATGTCAGCATATCTCTGCACGGCTACTCCAACAGCCCAGGGCTTCCTCTGGGTTGGTCCATGTGTCTTCGGCTCAGGGACGTCTTGCCGGAAAGGAGCCTTGACAGCTAAAGCAGGGAACAAGCTGAGGCAGCTGCACCCTGCTCCCACGTTCAGAAATGAAGGGACCTAACTAGAATGGCAATGCTCAAGGAGCCATTGATCCCTCTGCCCTTCATTTAACCGCACGTGTGTATCATCCAGGTTGGCACAATCCACGAACTAATTGCACATTTGCGAACCTGGCACCCATTCAAAATTCTTTAACACCAACATGGAATTAAGTAACATCAGGACCTTAATTCTAAAACTTATGGAATGTTCCCCCACACGGAAAGTTTGTAAGCCAACTACTCTGTGCTTTTATACCCCAAATGTTACCTAACCACTTTACTTATGGCCCACTAATATAAAACCAGTGCTCAGAGGAAACCATCATTGCTCGCCATGAAGAAATCTGCATTCCAATAGGAACTTTTCAAAGTCTGTGTCCATCGCAAAACCAAAGCCGGACAGGCCGTGAATAAAATCAGCACTCTTAGGCACCAGTTCATAGTCTCGAATATCGCCGTCTGGTGGGCTTCTGGTCGACCCGTGCCGGCTACCTCGCTCAGCCTCCACGGGGTGTCCACCGGTCACCTTGGTTGTAGACCATGGGCTCTCGCCACTATTCAACAAGCCTGGGCTCCTGATGCGACGTGGTGAACTTGAGTCGAGTCACCCTCGTGTTCTCATCGTTTTCACGTAAACCAAATCCACAGGTATGCGGGCCCATACACAAGCAGTCCTTTTATTGCTGCATTTCTCTGACCTCCACTCCATATGTAGATCCACGTGGTCACCCAGCAAGCAATGCAGCGTGCTCACAGGCTCTCTTTAACACACAGTCTCAGGGAGATGTTTTCTCCCTACTCCCAGATTTTTTTTTTTAATTTCTGGCAAAGACTTATGGTTCCTGAGTACACGAAAGCACTGGTGGGCATCTATTTCACTGCATAGCTCTCTTCCCAGAGGTGGTCTAAACCCAGCTAAAGGTCACCCCATTTTGGTGGCTCAAAGCAAGTGGGCTTACAAACTTTCATTTTTCCCACTTCCCATAGTTTCCCCAGAAAACCACTGAGTAAAGGGTGGCTTTGTCTGACCTCTGGATAGACAAGGAAGAAGAATTACCATGAGGGCAAGGTCAATTATATAGCTACTCTCCATCTTAAGATGAGTTTTTCCATTGCCCCACTGCTAGGTGTCCTATTTGTGACTCTGGCTCTCGTAGAGAAACGGGGGCACAGAAACTCATGTCTAAGTGAGACTCATATATCAAGGTTAAGTGTTCATCAAGCAGACATCCGAAAGCAGTGAGGTCCAAACCCACAAGTCCGACATTAACCCATTAACCCACATGTCCAACACCAATTGCAATGTCCTCCTCCATCTTTCAAAACAGACGGCATGTTGCTGGCTTAAGGAGGAGAGCCGAGGCAGTGAATGTGTAAGCAGAGCACCGTGGGCAGTGGATATGTCAGCATATCTCTGCACGGCTACTCCAACAGCCCAGGGCTTCCTCTGGGTTGGTCCATGTGTCTTCGGCTCAGGGACGTCTTGCCGGAAAGGAGCCTTGACAGCTAAAGCAGGGAACAAGCTGAGGCAGCTGCACCCTGCTCCCACGTTCAGAAATGAAGGGACCTAACTAGAATGGCAATGCTCAAGGAGCCATTGATCCCTCTGCCCTTCATTTAACCGCACGTGTGTATCATCCAGGTTGGCACAATCCACGAACTAATTGCACATTTGCGAACCTGGCACCCATTCAAAATTCTTTAACACCAACATGGAATTAAGTAACATCAGGACCTTAATTCTAAAACTTATGGAATGTTCCCCCACACGGAAAGTTTGTAAGCCAACTACTCTGTGCTTTTATACCCCAAATGTTACCTAACCACTTTACTTATGGCCCACTAATATAAAACCAGTGCTCAGAGGAAACCATCATTGCTCGCCATGAAGAAATCTGCATTCCAATAGGAACTTTTCAAAGTCTGTGTCCATCGCAAAACCAAAGCCGGACAGGCCGTGAATAAAATCAGCACTCTTAGGCACCAGTTCATAGTCTCGAATATCGCCGTCTGGTGGGCTTCTGGTCGACCCGTGCCGGCTACCTCGCTCAGCCTCCACGGGGTGTCCACCGGTCACCTTGGTTGTAGACCATGGGCTCTCGCCACTATTCAACAAGCCTGGGCTCCTGATGCGACGTGGTGAACTTGAGTCGAGTCACCCTCGTGTTCTCATCGTTTTCACGTAAACCAAATCCACAGGTATGCGGGCCCATACACAAGCAGTCCTTTTATTGCTGCATTTCTCTGACCTCCACTCCATATGTAGATCCACGTGGTCACCCAGCAAGCAATGCAGCGTGCTCACAGGCTCTCTTTAACACACAGTCTCAGGGAGATGTTTTCTCCCTACTCCCAGATTTTTTTTTTTAATTTCTGGCAAAGACTTATGGTTCCTGAGTACACGAAAGCACTGGTGGGCATCTATTTCACTGCATAGCTCTCTTCCCAGAGGTGGTCTAAACCCAGCTAAAGGTCACCCCATTTTGGTGGCTCAAAGCAAGTGGGCTTACAAACTTTCATTTTTCCCACTTCCCATAGTTTCCCCAGAAAACCACTGAGTAAAGGGTGGCTTTGTCTGACCTCTGGATAGACAAGGAAGAAGAATTACCATGAGGGCAAGGTCAATTATATAGCTACTCTCCATCTTAAGATGAGTTTTTCCATTGCCCCACTGCTAGGTGTCCTATTTGTGACTCTGGCTCTCGTAGAGAAACGGGGGCACAGAAACTCATGTCTAAGTGAGACTCATATATCAAGGTTAAGTGTTCATCAAGCAGACATCCGAAAGCAGTGAGGTCCAAACCCACAAGTCCGACATTAACCCATTAACCCACATGTCCAACACCAATTGCAATGTCCTCCTCCATCTTTCAAAACAGACGGCATGTTGCTGGCTTAAGGAGGAGAGCCGAGGCAGTGAATGTGTAAGCAGAGCACCGTGGGCAGTGGATATGTCAGCATATCTCTGCACGGCTACTCCAACAGCCCAGGGCTTCCTCTGGGTTGGTCCATGTGTCTTCGGCTCAGGGACGTCTTGCCGGAAAGGAGCCTTGACAGCTAAAGCAGGGAACAAGCTGAGGCAGCTGCACCCTGCTCCCACGTTCAGAAATGAAGGGACCTAACTAGAATGGCAATGCTCAAGGAGCCATTGATCCCTCTGCCCTTCATTTAACCGCACGTGTGTATCATCCAGGTTGGCACAATCCACGAACTAATTGCACATTTGCGAACCTGGCACCCATTCAAAATTCTTTAACACCAACATGGAATTAAGTAACATCAGGACCTTAATTCTAAAACTTATGGAATGTTCCCCCACACGGAAAGTTTGTAAGCCAACTACTCTGTGCTTTTATACCCCAAATGTTACCTAACCACTTTACTTATGGCCCACTAATATAAAACCAGTGCTCAGAGGAAACCATCATTGCTCGCCATGAAGAAATCTGCATTCCAATAGGAACTTTTCAAAGTCTGTGTCCATCGCAAAACCAAAGCCGGACAGGCCGTGAATAAAATCAGCACTCTTAGGCACCAGTTCATAGTCTCGAATATCGCCGTCTGGTGGGCTTCTGGTCGACCCGTGCCGGCTACCTCGCTCAGCCTCCACGGGGTGTCCACCGGTCACCTTGGTTGTAGACCATGGGCTCTCGCCACTATTCAACAAGCCTGGGCTCCTGATGCGACGTGGTGAACTTGAGTCGAGTCACCCTCGTGTTCTCATCGTTTTCACGTAAACCAAATCCACAGGTATGCGGGCCCATACACAAGCAGTCCTTTTATTGCTGCATTTCTCTGACCTCCACTCCATATGTAGATCCACGTGGTCACCCAGCAAGCAATGCAGCGTGCTCACAGGCTCTCTTTAACACACAGTCTCAGGGAGATGTTTTCTCCCTACTCCCAGATTTTTTTTTTTAATTTCTGGCAAAGACTTATGGTTCCTGAGTACACGAAAGCACTGGTGGGCATCTATTTCACTGCATAGCTCTCTTCCCAGAGGTGGTCTAAACCCAGCTAAAGGTCACCCCATTTTGGTGGCTCAAAGCAAGTGGGCTTACAAACTTTCATTTTTCCCACTTCCCATAGTTTCCCCAGAAAACCACTGAGTAAAGGGTGGCTTTGTCTGACCTCTGGATAGACAAGGAAGAAGAATTACCATGAGGGCAAGGTCAATTATATAGCTACTCTCCATCTTAAGATGAGTTTTTCCATTGCCCCACTGCTAGGTGTCCTATTTGTGACTCTGGCTCTCGTAGAGAAACGGGGGCACAGAAACTCATGTCTAAGTGAGACTCATATATCAAGGTTAAGTGTTCATCAAGCAGACATCCGAAAGCAGTGAGGTCCAAACCCACAAGTCCGACATTAACCCATTAACCCACATGTCCAACACCAATTGCAATGTCCTCCTCCATCTTTCAAAACAGACGGCATGTTGCTGGCTTAAGGAGGAGAGCCGAGGCAGTGAATGTGTAAGCAGAGCACCGTGGGCAGTGGATATGTCAGCATATCTCTGCACGGCTACTCCAACAGCCCAGGGCTTCCTCTGGGTTGGTCCATGTGTCTTCGGCTCAGGGACGTCTTGCCGGAAAGGAGCCTTGACAGCTAAAGCAGGGAACAAGCTGAGGCAGCTGCACCCTGCTCCCACGTTCAGAAATGAAGGGACCTAACTAGAATGGCAATGCTCAAGGAGCCATTGATCCCTCTGCCCTTCATTTAACCGCACGTGTGTATCATCCAGGTTGGCACAATCCACGAACTAATTGCACATTTGCGAACCTGGCACCCATTCAAAATTCTTTAACACCAACATGGAATTAAGTAACATCAGGACCTTAATTCTAAAACTTATGGAATGTTCCCCCACACGGAAAGTTTGTAAGCCAACTACTCTGTGCTTTTATACCCCAAATGTTACCTAACCACTTTACTTATGGCCCACTAATATAAAACCAGTGCTCAGAGGAAACCATCATTGCTCGCCATGAAGAAATCTGCATTCCAATAGGAACTTTTCAAAGTCTGTGTCCATCGCAAAACCAAAGCCGGACAGGCCGTGAATAAAATCAGCACTCTTAGGCACCAGTTCATAGTCTCGAATATCGCCGTCTGGTGGGCTTCTGGTCGACCCGTGCCGGCTACCTCGCTCAGCCTCCACGGGGTGTCCACCGGTCACCTTGGTTGTAGACCATGGGCTCTCGCCACTATTCAACAAGCCTGGGCTCCTGATGCGACGTGGTGAACTTGAGTCGAGTCACCCTCGTGTTCTCATCGTTTTCACGTAAACCAAATCCACAGGTATGCGGGCCCATACACAAGCAGTCCTTTTATTGCTGCATTTCTCTGACCTCCACTCCATATGTAGATCCACGTGGTCACCCAGCAAGCAATGCAGCGTGCTCACAGGCTCTCTTTAACACACAGTCTCAGGGAGATGTTTTCTCCCTACTCCCAGATTTTTTTTTTTAATTTCTGGCAAAGACTTATGGTTCCTGAGTACACGAAAGCACTGGTGGGCATCTATTTCACTGCATAGCTCTCTTCCCAGAGGTGGTCTAAACCCAGCTAAAGGTCACCCCATTTTGGTGGCTCAAAGCAAGTGGGCTTACAAACTTTCATTTTTCCCACTTCCCATAGTTTCCCCAGAAAACCACTGAGTAAAGGGTGGCTTTGTCTGACCTCTGGATAGACAAGGAAGAAGAATTACCATGAGGGCAAGGTCAATTATATAGCTACTCTCCATCTTAAGATGAGTTTTTCCATTGCCCCACTGCTAGGTGTCCTATTTGTGACTCTGGCTCTCGTAGAGAAACGGGGGCACAGAAACTCATGTCTAAGTGAGACTCATATATCAAGGTTAAGTGTTCATCAAGCAGACATCCGAAAGCAGTGAGGTCCAAACCCACAAGTCCGACATTAACCCATTAACCCACATGTCCAACACCAATTGCAATGTCCTCCTCCATCTTTCAAAACAGACGGCATGTTGCTGGCTTAAGGAGGAGAGCCGAGGCAGTGAATGTGTAAGCAGAGCACCGTGGGCAGTGGATATGTCAGCATATCTCTGCACGGCTACTCCAACAGCCCAGGGCTTCCTCTGGGTTGGTCCATGTGTCTTCGGCTCAGGGACGTCTTGCCGGAAAGGAGCCTTGACAGCTAAAGCAGGGAACAAGCTGAGGCAGCTGCACCCTGCTCCCACGTTCAGAAATGAAGGGACCTAACTAGAATGGCAATGCTCAAGGAGCCATTGATCCCTCTGCCCTTCATTTAACCGCACGTGTGTATCATCCAGGTTGGCACAATCCACGAACTAATTGCACATTTGCGAACCTGGCACCCATTCAAAATTCTTTAACACCAACATGGAATTAAGTAACATCAGGACCTTAATTCTAAAACTTATGGAATGTTCCCCCACACGGAAAGTTTGTAAGCCAACTACTCTGTGCTTTTATACCCCAAATTTTACCTAACCACTTTACTTATGGCCCACTAATATAAAACCAGTGCTCAGAGGAAACCATCATTGCTCGCCATGAAGAAATCTGCATTCCAATAGGAACTTTTCAAAGTCTGTGTCCATCGCAAAACCAAAGCCGGACAGGCCGTGAATAAAATCAGCACTCTTAGGCACCAGTTCATAGTCTCGAATATCGCCGTCTGGTGGGCTTCTGGTCGACCCGTGCCGGCTACCTCGCTCAGCCTCCACGGGGTGTCCACCGGTCACCTTGGTTGTAGACCATGGGCTCTCGCCACTATTCAACAAGCCTGGGCTCCTGATGCGACGTGGTGAACTTGAGTCGAGTCACCCTCGTGTTCTCATCGTTTTCACGTAAACCAAATCCACAGGTATGCGGGCCCATACACAAGCAGTCCTTTTATTGCTGCATTTCTCTGACCTCCACTCCATATGTAGATCCACGTGGTCACCCAGCAAGCAATGCAGCGTGCTCACAGGCTCTCTTTAACACACAGTCTCAGGGAGATGTTTTCTCCCTAATCCCAGATTTTTTTTTTTAATTTCTGGCAAAGACTTATGGTTCCTGAGTACACGAAAGCACTGGTGGGCATCTATTTCACTGCATAGCTGTCTTCCCAGAGGTGGTCTAAACCCAGCTAAAGGTCACCCCATTTTGGTGGCTCAAAGCAAGTGGGCTTACAAACTTTCATTTTTCCCACTTCCCATAGTTTCCCCAGAAAACCACTGAGTAAAGGGTGGCTTTGTCTGACCTCTGGATAGACAAGGAAGAAGAATTACCATGAGGGCAAGGTCAATTATATAGCTACTCTCCATCTTAAGATGAGTTTTTCCATTGCCCCACTGCTAGGTGTCCTATTTGTGACTCTGGCTCTCGTAGAGAAACGGGGGCACAGAAACTCATGTCTAAGTGAGACTCATATATCAAGGTTAAGTGTTCATCAAGCAGACATCCGAAAGCAGTGTGGTCCAAACCCACAAGTCCGACATTAACCCATTAACCCACATGTCCAACACCAATTGCAATGTCCTCCTCCATCTTTCAAAACAGACGGCATGTTGCTGGCTTAAGGAGGAGAGCCGAGGCAGTGAATGTGTAAGCAGAGCACCGTGGGCAGTGGATATGTCAGCATATCTCTGCACGGCTACTCCAACAGCCCAGGGCTTCCTCTGGGTTGGTCCATGTGTCTTCGGCTCAGGGACGTCTTGCCGGAAAGGAGCCTTGACAGCTAAAGCAGGGAACAAGCTGAGGCAGCTGCACCCTGCTCCCACGTTCAGAAATGAAGGGACCTAACTAGAATGGCAATGCTCAAGGAGCCATTGATCCCTCTGCCCTTCATTTAACCGCACGTGTGTATCATCCAGGTTGGCACAATCCACGAACTAATTGCACATTTGCGAACCTGGCACCCATTCAAAATTCTTTAACACCAACATGGAATTAAGTAACATCAGGACCTTAATTCTAAAACTTATGGAATGTTCCCCCACACGGAAAGTTTGTAAGCCAACTACTCTGTGCTTTTATACCCCAAATTTTACCTAACCACTTTACTTATGGCCCACTAATATAAAACCAGTGCTCAGAGGAAACCATCATTGCTCGCCATGAAGAAATCTGCATTCCAATAGGAACTTTTCAAAGTCTGTGTCCATCGCAAAACCAAAGCCGGACAGGCCGTGAATAAAATCAGCACTCTTAGGCACCAGTTCATAGTCTCGAATATCGCCGTCTGGTGGGCTTCTGGTCGACCCGTGCCGGCTACCTCGCTCAGCCTCCACGGGGTGTCCACCGGTCACCTTGGTTGTAGACCATGGGCTCTCGCCACTATTCAACAAGCCTGGGCTCCTGATGCGACGTGGTGAACTTGAGTCGAGTCACCCTCGTGTTCTCATCGTTTTCACGTAAACCAAATCCACAGGTATGCGGGCCCATACACAAGCAGTCCTTTTATTGCTGCATTTCTCTGACCTCCACTCCATATGTAGATCCACGTGGTCACCCAGCAAGCAATGCAGCGTGCTCACAGGCTCTCTTTAACACACAGTCTCAGGGAGATGTTTTCTCCCTACTCCCAGATTTTTTTTTTTAATTTCTGGCAAAGACTTATGGTTCCTGAGTACACGAAAGCACTGGTGGGCATCTATTTCACTGCATAGCTGTCTTCCCAGAGGTGGTCTAAACCCAGCTAAAGGTCACCGCATTTTGGTGGCTCAAAGCAAGTGGGCTTACAAACTTTCATTTTTCCCACTTCCCATAGTTTCCCCAGAAAACCACTGAGTAAAGGGTGGCTTTGTCTGACCTCTGGATAGACAAGGAAGAAGAATTACCATGAGGGCAAGGTCAATTATATAGCTACTCTCCATCTTAAGATGAGTTTTTCCATTGCCCCACTGCTAGGTGTCCTATTTGTGACTCTGGCTCTCGTAGAGAAACGGGGGCACAGAAACTCATGTCTAAGTGAGACTCATATATCAAGGTTCAGTGTTCATCAAGCAGACATCCGAAAGCAGTGTGGTCCAAACCCACAAGTCCGACATTAACCCATTAACCCACATGTCCAACACCAATTGCAATGTCCTCCTCCATCTTTCAAAACAGACGGCATGTTGCTGGCTTAAGGAGGAGAGCCGAGGCAGTGAATGTGTAAGCAGAGCACCGTGGGCAGTGGATATGTCAGCATATCTCTGCACGGCTACTCCAACAGCCCAGGGCTTCCTCTGGGTTGGTCCATGTGTCTTCGGCTCAGGGACGTCTTGCCGGAAAGGAGCCTTGACAGCTAAAGCAGGGAACAAGCTGAGGCAGCTGCACCCTGCTCCCACGTTCAGAAATGAAGGGACCTAACTAGAATGGCAATGCTCAAGGAGCCATTGATCCCTCTGCCCTTCATTTAACCGCACGTGTGTATCATCCAGGTTGGCACAATCCACGAACTAATTGCACATTTGCGAACCTGGCACCCATTCAAAATTCTTTAACACCAACATGGAATTAAGTAACATCAGGACCTTAATTCTAAAACTTATGGAATGTTCCCCCACACGGAAAGTTTGTAAGCCAACTACTCTGTGCTTTTATACCCCAAATTTTACCTAACCACTTTACTTATGGCCCACTAATATAAAACCAGTGCTCAGAGGAAACCATCATTGCTCGCCATGAAGAAATCTGCATTCCAATAGGAACTTTTCAAAGTCTGTGTCCATCGCAAAACCAAAGCCGGACAGGCCGTGAATAAAATCAGCAGTCTTAGGCACCAGTTCATAGTCTCGAATATCGCCGTCTGGTGGGCTTCTGGTCGACCCGTGCCGGCTACCTCGCTCAGCCTCCACGGGGTGTCCACCGGTCACCTTGGTTGTAGACCATGGGCTCTCGCCACTATTCAACAAGCCTGGGCTCCTGATGCGACGTGGTGAACTTGAGTCGAGTCACCCTCGTGTTCTCATCGTTTTCACGTAAACCAAATCCACAGGTATGCGGGCCCATACACAAGCAGTCCTTTTATTGCTGCATTTCTCTGACCTCCACTCCATATGTAGATCCACGTGGTCACCCAGCAAGCAATGCAGCGTGCTCACAGGCTCTCTTTAACACACAGTCTCAGGGAGATGTTTTCTCCCTACTCCCAGATTTTTTTTTTTAATTTCTGGCAAAGACTTATGGTTCCTGAGTACACGAAAGCACTGGTGGGCATCTATTTCACTGCATAGCTCTCTTCCCAGAGGTGGTCTAAACCCAGCTAAAGGTCACCCCATTTTGGTGGCTCAAAGCAAGTGGGCTTACAAACTTTCATTTTTCCCACTTCCCATAGTTTCCCCAGAAAACCACTGAGTAAAGGGTGGCTTTGTCTGACCTCTGGATAGACAAGGAAGAAGAATTACCATGAGGGCAAGGTCAATTATATAGCTACTCTCCATCTTAAGATGAGTTTTTCCATTGCCCCACTGCTAGGTGTCCTATTTGTGACTCTGGCTCTCGTAGAGAAACGGGGGCACAGAAACTCATGTCTAAGTGAGACTCATATATCAAGGTTAAGTGTTCATCAAGCAGACATCCGAAAGCAGTGTGGTCCAAACCCACAAGTCCGACATTAACCCATTAACCCACATGTCCAACACCAATTGCAATGTCCTCCTCCATCTTTCAAAACAGACGGCATGTTGCTGGCTTAAGGAGGAGAGCCGAGGCAGTGAATGTGTAAGCAGAGCACCGTGGGCAGTGGATATGTCAGCATATCTCTGCACGGCTACTCCAACAGCCCAGGGCTTCCTCTGGGTTGGTCCATGTGTCTTCGGCTCAGGGACGTCTTGCCGGAAAGGAGCCTTGACAGCTAAAGCAGGGAACAAGCTGAGGCAGCTGCACCCTGCTCCCACGTTCAGAAATGAAGGGACCTAACTAGAATGGCAATGCTCAAGGAGCCATTGATCCCTCTGCCCTTCATTTAACCGCACGTGTGTATCATCCAGGTTGGCACAATCCACGAACTAATTGCACATTTGCGAACCTGGCACCCATTCAAAATTCTTTAACACCAACATGGAATTAAGTAACATCAGGACCTTAATTCTAAAACTTATGGAATGTTCCCCCACACGGAAAGTTTGTAAGCCAACTACTCTGTGCTTTTATACCCCAAATTTTACCTAACCACTTTACTTATGGCCCACTAATATAAAACCAGTGCTCAGAGGAAACCATCATTGCTCGCCATGAAGAAATCTGCATTCCAATAGGAACTTTTCAAAGTCTGTGTCCATCGCAAAACCAAAGCCGGACAGGCCGTGAATAAAATCAGCAGTCTTAGGCACCAGTTCATAGTCTCGAATATCGCCGTCTGGTGGGCTTCTGGTCGACCCGTGCCGGCTACCTCGCTCAGCCTCCACGGGGTGTCCACCGGTCACCTTGGTTGTAGACCATGGGCTCTCGCCACTATTCAACAAGCCTGGGCTCCTGATGCGACGTGGTGAACTTGAGTCGAGTCACCCTCGTGTTCTCATCGTTTTCACGTAAACCAAATCCACAGGTATGCGGGCCCATACACAAGCAGTCCTTTTATTGCTGCATTTCTCTGACCTCCACTCCATATGTAGATCCACGTGGTCACCCAGCAAGCAATGCAGCGTGCTCACAGGCTCTCTTTAACACACAGTCTCAGGGAGATGTTTTCTCCCTACTCCCAGATTTTTTTTTTTAATTTCTGGCAAAGACTTATGGTTCCTGAGTACACGAAAGCACTGGTGGGCATCTATTTCACTGCATAGCTCTCTTCCCAGAGGTGGTCTAAACCCAGCTAAAGGTCACCCCATTTTGGTGGCTCAAAGCAAGTGGGCTTACAAACTTTCATTTTTCCCACTTCCCATAGTTTCCCCAGAAAACCACTGAGTAAAGGGTGGCTTTGTCTGACCTCTGGATAGACAAGGAAGAAGAATTACCATGAGGGCAAGGTCAATTATATAGCTACTCTCCATCTTAAGATGAGTTTTTCCATTGCCCCACTGCTAGGTGTCCTATTTGTGACTCTGGCTCTCGTAGAGAAACGGGGGCACAGAAACTCATGTCTAAGTGAGACTCATATATCAAGGTTAAGTGTTCATCAAGCAGACATCCGAAAGCAGTGTGGTCCAAACCCACAAGTCCGACATTAACCCATTAACCCACATGTCCAACACCAATTGCAATGTCCTCCTCCATCTTTCAAAACAGACGGCATGTTGCTGGCTTAAGGAGGAGAGCCGAGGCAGTGAATGTGTAAGCAGAGCACCGTGGGCAGTGGATATGTCAGCATATCTCTGCACGGCTACTCCAACAGCCCAGGGCTTCCTCTGGGTTGGTCCATGTGTCTTCGGCTCAGGGACGTCTTGCCGGAAAGGAGCCTTGACAGCTAAAGCAGGGAACAAGCTGAGGCAGCTGCACCCTGCTCCCACGTTCAGAAATGAAGGGACCTAACTAGAATGGCAATGCTCAAGGAGCCATTGATCCCTCTGCCCTTCATTTAACCGCACGTGTGTATCATCCAGGTTGGCACAATCCACGAACTAATTGCACATTTGCGAACCTGGCACCCATTCAAAATTCTTTAACACCAACATGGAATTAAGTAACATCAGGACCTTAATTCTAAAACTTATGGAATGTTCCCCCACACGGAAAGTTTGTAAGCCAACTACTCTGTGCTTTTATACCCCAAATTTTACCTAACCACTTTACTTATGGCCCACTAATATAAAACCAGTGCTCAGAGGAAACCATCATTGCTCGCCATGAAGAAATCTGCATTCCAATAGGAACTTTTCAAAGTCTGTGTCCATCGCAAAACCAAAGCCGGACAGGCCGTGAATAAAATCAGCAGTCTTAGGCACCAGTTCATAGTCTCGAATATCGCCGTCTGGTGGGCTTCTGGTCGACCCGTGCCGGCTACCTCGCTCAGCCTCCACGGGGTGTCCACCGGTCACCTTGGTTGTAGACCATGGGCTCTCGCCACTATTCAACAAGCCTGGGCTCCTGATGCGACGTGGTGAACTTGAGTCGAGTCACCCTCGTGTTCTCATCGTTTTCACGTAAACCAAATCCACAGGTATGCGGGCCCATACACAAGCAGTCCTTTTATTGCTGCATTTCTCTGACCTCCACTCCATATGTAGATCCACGTGGTCACCCAGCAAGCAATGCAGCGTGCTCACAGGCTCTCTTTAACACACAGTCTCAGGGAGATGTTTTCTCCCTACTCCCAGATTTTTTTTTTTAATTTCTGGCAAAGACTTATGGTT
This sequence comes from Tenrec ecaudatus, assembly GCF_050624435.1. Lineage (NCBI taxonomy): Eukaryota > Metazoa > Chordata > Mammalia > Afrosoricida > Tenrecidae > Tenrec > Tenrec ecaudatus. Next base: position 92,591,014 of record NC_134541.1, on the reverse strand, counting down.
CCTGAGTACACGAAAGCACTGGTGGGCATCTATTTCACTGCATAGCTCTCTTCCCAGAGGTGGTCTAAACCCAGCTAAAGGTCACCCCATTTTGGTGGCTCAAAGCAAGTGGGCTTACAAACTTTCATTTTTCCCACTTCCCATAGTTTCCCCAGAAAACCACTGAGTAAAGGGTGGCTTTGTCTGACCTCTGGATAGACAAGGAAGAAGAATTACCATGAGGGCAAGGTCAATTATATAGCTACTCTCCATCTTAAGATGAGTTTTTCCATTGCCCCACTGCTAGGTGTCCTATTTGTGACTCTGGCTCTCGTAGAGAAACGGGGGCACAGAAACTCATGTCTAAGTGAGACTCATATATCAAGGTTAAGTGTTCATCAAGCAGACATCCGAAAGCAGTGTGGTCCAAACCCACAAGTCCGACATTAACCCATTAACCCACATGTCCAACACCAATTGCAATGTCCTCCTCCATCTTTCAAAACAGACGGCATGTTGCTGGCTTAAGGAGGAGAGCCGAGGCAGTGAATGTGTAAGCAGAGCACCGTGGGCAGTGGATATGTCAGCATATCTCTGCACGGCTACTCCAACAGCCCAGGGCTTCCTCTGGGTTGGTCCATGTGTCTTCGGCTCAGGGACGTCTTGCCGGAAAGGAGCCTTGACAGCTAAAGCAGGGAACAAGCTGAGGCAGCTGCACCCTGCTCCCACGTTCAGAAATGAAGGGACCTAACTAGAATGGCAATGCTCAAGGAGCCATTGATCCCTCTGCCCTTCATTTAACCGCACGTGTGTATCATCCAGGTTGGCACAATCCACGAACTAATTGCACATTTGCGAACCTGGCACCCATTCAAAATTCTTTAACACCAACATGGAATTAAGTAACATCAGGACCTTAATTCTAAAACTTATGGAATGTTCCCCCACACGGAAAGTTTGTAAGCCAACTACTCTGTGCTTTTATACCCCAAATTTTACCTAACCACTTTACTTATGGCCCACTAATATAAAACCAGTGCTCAGAGGAAACCATCATTGCTCGCCATGAAGAAATCTGCATTCCAATAGGAACTTTTCAAAGTCTGTGTCCATCGCAAAACCAAAGCCGGACAGGCCGTGAATAAAATCAGCAGTCTTAGGCACCAGTTCATAGTCTCGAATATCGCCGTCTGGTGGGCTTCTGGTCGACCCGTGCCGGCTACCTCGCTCAGCCTCCACGGGGTGTCCACCGGTCACCTTGGTTGTAGACCATGGGCTCTCGCCACTATTCAACAAGCCTGGGCTCCTGATGCGACGTGGTGAACTTGAGTCGAGTCACCCTCGTGTTCTCATCGTTTTCACGTAAACCAAATCCACAGGTATGCGGGCCCATACACAAGCAGTCCTTTTATTGCTGCATTTCTCTGACCTCCACTCCATATGTAGATCCACGTGGTCACCCAGCAAGCAATGCAGCGTGCTCACAGGCTCTCTTTAACACACAGTCTCAGGGAGATGTTTTCTCCCTACTCCCAGATTTTTTTTTTTAATTTCTGGCAAAGACTTATGGTTCCTGAGTACACGAAAGCACTGGTGGGCATCTATTTCACTGCATAGCTCTCTTCCCAGAGGTGGTCTAAACCCAGCTAAAGGTCACCCCATTTTGGTGGCTCAAAGCAAGTGGGCTTACAAACTTTCATTTTTCCCACTTCCCATAGTTTCCCCAGAAAACCACTGAGTAAAGGGTGGCTTTGTCTGACCTCTGGATAGACAAGGAAGAAGAATTACCATGAGGGCAAGGTCAATTATATAGCTACTCTCCATCTTAAGATGAGTTTTTCCATTGCCCCACTGCTAGGTGTCCTATTTGTGACTCTGGCTCTCGTAGAGAAACGGGGGCACAGAAACTCATGTCTAAGTGAGACTCATATATCAAGGTTAAGTGTTCATCAAGCAGACATCCGAAAGCAGTGTGGTCCAAACCCACAAGTCCGACATTAACCCATTAACCCACATGTCCAACACCAATTGCAATGTCCTCCTCCATCTTTCAAAACAGACGGCATGTTGCTGGCTTAAGGAGGAGAGCCGAGGCAGTGAATGTGTAAGCAGAGCACCGTGGGCAGTGGATATGTCAGCATATCTCTGCACGGCTACTCCAACAGCCCAGGGCTTCCTCTGGGTTGGTCCATGTGTCTTCGGCTCAGGGACGTCTTGCCGGAAAGGAGCCTTGACAGCTAAAGCAGGGAACAAGCTGAGGCAGCTGCACCCTGCTCCCACGTTCAGAAATGAAGGGACCTAACTAGAATGGCAATGCTCAAGGAGCCATTGATCCCTCTGCCCTTCATTTAACCGCACGTGTGTATCATCCAGGTTGGCACAATCCACGAACTAATTGCACATTTGCGAACCTGGCACCCATTCAAAATTCTTTAACACCAACATGGAATTAAGTAACATCAGGACCTTAATTCTAAAACTTATGGAATGTTCCCCCACACGGAAAGTTTGTAAGCCAACTACTCTGTGCTTTTATACCCCAAATTTTACCTAACCACTTTACTTATGGCCCACTAATATAAAACCAGTGCTCAGAGGAAACCATCATTGCTCGCCATGAAGAAATCTGCATTCCAATAGGAACTTTTCAAAGTCTGTGTCCATCGCAAAACCAAAGCCGGACAGGCCGTGAATAAAATCAGCACTCTTAGGCACCAGTTCATAGTCTCGAATATCGCCGTCTGGTGGGCTTCTGGTCGACCCGTGCCGGCTACCTCGCTCAGCCTCCACGGGGTGTCCACCGGTCACCTTGGTTGTAGACCATGGGCTCTCGCCACTATTCAACAAGCCTGGGCTCCTGATGCGACGTGGTGAACTTGAGTCGAGTCACCCTCGTGTTCTCATCGTTTTCACGTAAACCAAATCCACAGGTATGCGGGCCCATACACAAGCAGTCCTTTTATTGCTGCATTTCTCTGACCTCCACTCCATATGTAGATCCACGTGGTCACCCAGCAAGCAATGCAGCGTGCTCACAGGCTCTCTTTAACACACAGTCTCAGGGAGATGTTTTCTCCCTACTCCCAGATTTTTTTTTTTAATTTCTGGCAAAGACTTATGGTTCCTGAGTACACGAAAGCACTGGTGGGCATCTATTTCACTGCATAGCTCTCTTCCCAGAGGTGGTCTAAACCCAGCTAAAGGTCACCCCATTTTGGTGGCTCAAAGCAAGTGGGCTTACAAACTTTCATTTTTCCCACTTCCCATAGTTTCCCCAGAAAACCACTGAGTAAAGGGTGGCTTTGTCTGACCTCTGGATAGACAAGGAAGAAGAATTACCATGAGGGCAAGGTCAATTATATAGCTACTCTCCATCTTAAGATGAGTTTTTCCATTGCCCCACTGCTAGGTGTCCTATTTGTGACTCTGGCTCTCGTAGAGAAACGGGGGCACAGAAACTCATGTCTAAGTGAGACTCATATATCAAGGTTAAGTGTTCATCAAGCAGACATCCGAAAGCAGTGTGGTCCAAACCCACAAGTCCGACATTAACCCATTAACCCACATGTCCAACACCAATTGCAATGTCCTCCTCCATCTTTCAAAACAGACGGCATGTTGCTGGCTTAAGGAGGAGAGCCGAGGCAGTGAATGTGTAAGCAGAGCACCGTGGGCAGTGGATATGTCAGCATATCTCTGCACGGCTACTCCAACAGCCCAGGGCTTCCTCTGGGTTGGTCCATGTGTCTTCGGCTCAGGGACGTCTTGCCGGAAAGGAGCCTTGACAGCTAAAGCAGGGAACAAGCTGAGGCAGCTGCACCCTGCTCCCACGTTCAGAAATGAAGGGACCTAACTAGAATGGCAATGCTCAAGGAGCCATTGATCCCTCTGCCCTTCATTTAACCGCACGTGTGTATCATCCAGGTTGGCACAATCCACGAACTAATTGCACATTTGCGAACCTGGCACCCATTCAAAATTCTTTAACACCAACATGGAATTAAGTAACATCAGGACCTTAATTCTAAAACTTATGGAATGTTCCCCCACACGGAAAGTTTGTAAGCCAACTACTCTGTGCTTTTATACCCCAAATTTTACCTAACCACTTTACTTATGGCCCACTAATATAAAACCAGTGCTCAGAGGAAACCATCATTGCTCGCCATGAAGAAATCTGCATTCCAATAGGAACTTTTCAAAGTCTGTGTCCATCGCAAAACCAAAGCCGGACAGGCCGTGAATAAAATCAGCAGTCTTAGGCACCAGTTCATAGTCTCGAATATCGCCGTCTGGTGGGCTTCTGGTCGACCCGTGCCGGCTACCTCGCTCAGCCTCCACGGGGTGTCCACCGGTCACCTTGGTTGTAGACCATGGGCTCTCGCCACTATTCAACAAGCCTGGGCTCCTGATGCGACGTGGTGAACTTGAGTCGAGTCACCCTCGTGTTCTCATCGTTTTCACGTAAACCAAATCCACAGGTATGCGGGCCCATACACAAGCAGTCCTTTTATTGCTGCATTTCTCTGACCTCCACTCCATATGTAGATCCACGTGGTCACCCAGCAAGCAATGCAGCGTGCTCACAGGCTCTCTTTAACACACAGTCTCAGGGAGATGTTTTCTCCCTACTCCCAGATTTTTTTTTTTAATTTCTGGCAAAGACTTATGGTTCCTGAGTACACGAAAGCACTGGTGGGCATCTATTTCACTGCATAGCTCTCTTCCCAGAGGTGGTCTAAACCCAGCTAAAGGTCACCCCATTTTGGTGGCTCAAAGCAAGTGGGCTTACAAACTTTCATTTTTCCCACTTCCCATAGTTTCCCCAGAAAACCACTGAGTAAAGGGTGGCTTTGTCTGACCTCTGGATAGACAAGGAAGAAGAATTACCATGAGGGCAAGGTCAATTATATAGCTACTCTCCATCTTAAGATGAGTTTTTCCATTGCCCCACTGCTAGGTGTCCTATTTGTGACTCTGGCTCTCGTAGAGAAACGGGGGCACAGAAACTCATGTCTAAGTGAGACTCATATATCAAGGTTAAGTGTTCATCAAGCAGACATCCGAAAGCAGTGAGGTCCAAACCCACAAGTCCGACATTAACCCATTAACCCACATGTCCAACACCAATTGCAATGTCCTCCTCCATCTTTCAAAACAGACGGCATGTTGCTGGCTTAAGGAGGAGAGCCGAGGCAGTGAATGTGTAAGCAGAGCACCGTGGGCAGTGGATATGTCAGCATATCTCTGCACGGCTACTCCAACAGCCCAGGGCTTCCTCTGGGTTGGTCCATGTGTCTTCGGCTCAGGGACGTCTTGCCGGAAAGGAGCCTTGACAGCTAAAGCAGGGAACAAGCTGAGGCAGCTGCACCCTGCTCCCACGTTCAGAAATGAAGGGACCTAACTAGAATGGCAATGCTCAAGGAGCCATTGATCCCTCTGCCCTTCATTTAACCGCACGTGTGTATCATCCAGGTTGGCACAATCCACGAACTAATTGCACATTTGCGAACCTGGCACCCATTCAAAATTCTTTAACACCAACATGGAATTAAGTAACATCAGGACCTTAATTCTAAAACTTATGGAATGTTCCCCCACACGGAAAGTTTGTAAGCCAACTACTCTGTGCTTTTATACCCCAAATTTTACCTAACCACTTTACTTATGGCCCACTAATATAAAACCAGTGCTCAGAGGAAACCATCATTGCTCGCCATGAAGAAATCTGCATTCCAATAGGAACTTTTCAAAGTCTGTGTCCATCGCAAAACCAAAGCCGGACAGGCCGTGAATAAAATCAGCAGTCTTAGGCACCAGTTCATAGTCTCGAATATCGCCGTCTGGTGGGCTTCTGGTCGACCCGTGCCGGCTACCTCGCTCAGCCTCCACGGGGTGTCCACCGGTCACCTTGGTTGTAGACCATGGGCTCTCGCCACTATTCAACAAGCCTGGGCTCCTGATGCGACGTGGTGAACTTGAGTCGAGTCACCCTCGTGTTCTCATCGTTTTCACGTAAACCAAATCCACAGGTATGCGGGCCCATACACAAGCAGTCCTTTTATTGCTGCATTTCTCTGACCTCCACTCCATATGTAGATCCACGTGGTCACCCAGCAAGCAATGCAGCGTGCTCACAGGCTCTCTTTAACACACAGTCTCAGGGAGATGTTTTCTCCCTACTCCCAGATTTTTTTTTTTAATTTCTGGCAAAGACTTATGGTTCCTGAGTACACGAAAGCACTGGTGGGCATCTATTTCACTGCATAGCTGTCTTCCCAGAGGTGGTCTAAACCCAGCTAAAGGTCACCCCATTTTGGTGGCTCAAAGCAAGTGGGCTTACAAACTTTCATTTTTCCCACTTCCCATAGTTTCCCCAGAAAACCACTGAGTAAAGGGTGGCTTTGTCTGACCTCTGGATAGACAAGGAAGAAGAATTACCATGAGGGCAAGGTCAATTATATAGCTACTCTCCATCTTAAGATGAGTTTTTCCATTGCCCCACTGCTAGGTGTCCTATTTGTGACTCTGGCTCTCGTAGAGAAACGGGGGCACAGAAACTCATGTCTAAGTGAGACTCATATATCAAGGTTAAGTGTTCATCAAGCAGACATCCGAAAGCAGTGTGGTCCAAACCCACAAGTCCGACATTAACCCATTAACCCACATGTCCAACACCAATTGCAATGTCCTCCTCCATCTTTCAAAACAGACGGCATGTTGCTGGCTTAAGGAGGAGAGCCGAGGCAGTGAATGTGTAAGCAGAGCACCGTGGGCAGTGGATATGTCAGCATATCTCTGCACGGCTACTCCAACAGCCCAGGGCTTCCTCTGGGTTGGTCCATGTGTCTTCGGCTCAGGGACGTCTTGCCGGAAAGGAGCCTTGACAGCTAAAGCAGGGAACAAGCTGAGGCAGCTGCACCCTGCTCCCACGTTCAGAAATGAAGGGACCTAACTAGAATGGCAATGCTCAAGGAGCCATTGATCCCTCTGCCCTTCATTTAACCGCACGTGTGTATCATCCAGGTTGGCACAATCCACGAACTAATTGCACATTTGCGAACCTGGCACCCATTCAAAATTCTTTAACACCAACATGGAATTAAGTAACATCAGGACCTTAATTCTAAAACTTATGGAATGTTCCCCCACACGGAAAGTTTGTAAGCCAACTACTCTGTGCTTTTATACCCCAAATTTTACCTAACCACTTTACTTATGGCCCACTAATATAAAACCAGTGCTCAGAGGAAACCATCATTGCTCGCCATGAAGAAATCTGCATTCCAATAGGAACTTTTCAAAGTCTGTGTCCATCGCAAAACCAAAGCCGGACAGGCCGTGAATAAAATCAGCACTCTTAGGCACCAGTTCATAGTCTCGAATATCGCCGTCTGGTGGGCTTCTGGTCGACCCGTGCCGGCTACCTCGCTCAGCCTCCACGGGGTGTCCACCGGTCACCTTGGTTGTAGACCATGGGCTCTCGCCACTATTCAACAAGCCTGGGCTCCTGATGCGACGTGGTGAACTTGAGTCGAGTCACCCTCGTGTTCTCATCGTTTTCACGTAAACCAAATCCACAGGTATGCGGGCCCATACACAAGCAGTCCTTTTATTGCTGCATTTCTCTGACCTCCACTCCATATGTAGATCCACGTGGTCACCCAGCAAGCAATGCAGCGTGCTCACAGGCTCTCTTTAACACACAGTCTCAGGGAGATGTTTTCTCCCTACTCCCAGATTTTTTTTTTTAATTTCTGGCAAAGACTTATGGTTCCTGAGTACACGAAAGCACTGGTGGGCATCTATTTCACTGCATAGCTCTCTTCCCAGAGGTGGTCTAAACCCAGCTAAAGGTCACCCCATTTTGGTGGCTCAAAGCAAGTGGGCTTACAAACTTTCATTTTTCCCACTTCCCATAGTTTCCCCAGAAAACCACTGAGTAAAGGGTGGCTTTGTCTGACCTCTGGATAGACAAGGAAGAAGAATTACCATGAGGGCAAGGTCAATTATATAGCTACTCTCCATCTTAAGATGAGTTTTTCCATTGCCCCACTGCTAGGTGTCCTATTTGTGACTCTGGCTCTCGTAGAGAAACGGGGGCACAGAAACTCATGTCTAAGTGAGACTCATATATCAAGGTTAAGTGTTCATCAAGCAGACATCCGAAAGCAGTGTGGTCCAAACCCACAAGTCCGACATTAACCCATTAACCCACATGTCCAACACCAATTGCAATGTCCTCCTCCATCTTTCAAAACAGACGGCATGTTGCTGGCTTAAGGAGGAGAGCCGAGGCAGTGAATGTGTAAGCAGAGCACCGTGGGCAGTGGATATGTCAGCATATCTCTGCACGGCTACTCCAACAGCCCAGGGCTTCCTCTGGGTTGGTCCATGTGTCTTCGGCTCAGGGACGTCTTGCCGGAAAGGAGCCTTGACAGCTAAAGCAGGGAACAAGCTGAGGCAGCTGCACCCTGCTCCCACGTTCAGAAATGAAGGGACCTAACTAGAATGGCAATGCTCAAGGAGCCATTGATCCCTCTGCCCTTCATTTAACCGCACGTGTGTATCATCCAGGTTGGCACAATCCACGAACTAATTGCACATTTGCGAACCTGGCACCCATTCAAAATTCTTTAACACCAACATGGAATTAAGTAACATCAGGACCTTAATTCTAAAACTTATGGAATGTTCCCCCACACGGAAAGTTTGTAAGCCAACTACTCTGTGCTTTTATACCCCAAATTTTACCTAACCACTTTACTTATGGCCCACTAATATAAAACCAGTGCTCAGAGGAAACCATCATTGCTCGCCATGAAGAAATCTGCATTCCAATAGGAACTTTTCAAAGTCTGTGTCCATCGCAAAACCAAAGCCGGACAGGCCGTGAATAAAATCAGCACTCTTAGGCACCAGTTCATAGTCTCGAATATCGCCGTCTGGTGGGCTTCTGGTCGACCCGTGCCGGCTACCTCGCTCAGCCTCCACGGGGTGTCCACCGGTCACCTTGGTTGTAGACCATGGGCTCTCGCCACTATTCAACAAGCCTGGGCTCCTGATGCGACGTGGTGAACTTGAGTCGAGTCACCCTCGTGTTCTCATCGTTTTCACGTAAACCAAATCCACAGGTATGCGGGCCCATACACAAGCAGTCCTTTTATTGCTGCATTTCTCTGACCTCCACTCCATATGTAGATCCACGTGGTCACCCAGCAAGCAATGCAGCGTGCTCACAGGCTCTCTTTAACACACAGTCTCAGGGAGATGTTTTCTCCCTACTCCCAGATTTTTTTTTTTAATTTCTGGCAAAGACTTATGGTTCCTGAGTACACGAAAGCACTGGTGGGCATCTATTTCACTGCATAGCTGTCTTCCCAGAGGTGGTCTAAACCCAGCTAAAGGTCACCCCATTTTGGTGGCTCAAAGCAAGTGGGCTTACAAACTTTCATTTTTCCCACTTCCCATAGTTTCCCCAGAAAACCACTGAGTAAAGGGTGGCTTTGTCTGACCTCTGGATAGACAAGGAAGAAGAATTACCATGAGGGCAAGGTCAATTATATAGCTACTCTCCATCTTAAGATGAGTTTTTCCATTGCCCCACTGCTAGGTGTCCTATTTGTGACTCTGGCTCTCGTAGAGAAACGGGGGCACAGAAACTCATGTCTAAGTGAGACTCATATATCAAGGTTAAGTGTTCATCAAGCAGACATCCGAAAGCAGTGTGGTCCAAACCCACAAGTCCGACATTAACCCATTAACCCACATGTCCAACACCAATTGCAATGTCCTCCTCCATCTTTCAAAACAGACGGCATGTTGCTGGCTTAAGGAGGAGAGCCGAGGCAGTGAATGTGTAAGCAGAGCACCGTGGGCAGTGGATATGTCAGCATATCTCTGCACGGCTACTCCAACAGCCCAGGGCTTCCTCTGGGTTGGTCCATGTGTCTTCGGCTCAGGGACGTCTTGCCGGAAAGGAGCCTTGACAGCTAAAGCAGGGAACAAGCTGAGGCAGCTGCACCCTGCTCCCACGTTCAGAAATGAAGGGACCTAACTAGAATGGCAATGCTCAAGGAGCCATTGATCCCTCTGCCCTTCATTTAACCGCACGTGTGTATCATCCAGGTTGGCACAATCCACGAACTAATTGCACATTTGCGAACCTGGCACCCATTCAAAATTCTTTAACACCAACATGGAATTAAGTAACATCAGGACCTTAATTCTAAAACTTATGGAATGTTCCCCCACACGGAAAGTTTGTAAGCCAACTACTCTGTGCTTTTATACCCCAAATTTTACCTAACCACTTTACTTATGGCCCACTAATATAAAACCAGTGCTCAGAGGAAACCATCATTGCTCGCCATGAAGAAATCTGCATTCCAATAGGAACTTTTCAAAGTCTGTGTCCATCGCAAAACCAAAGCCGGACAGGCCGTGAATAAAATCAGCAGTCTTAGGCACCAGTTCATAGTCTCGAATATCGCCGTCTGGTGGGCTTCTGGTCGACCCGTGCCGGCTACCTCGCTCAGCCTCCACGGGGTGTCCACCGGTCACCTTGGTTGTAGACCATGGGCTCTCGCCACTATTCAACAAGCCTGGGCTCCTGATGCGACGTGGTGAACTTGAGTCGAGTCACCCTCGTGTTCTCATCGTTTTCACGTAAACCAAATCCACAGGTATGCGGGCCCATACACAAGCAGTCCTTTTATTGCTGCATTTCTCTGACCTCCACTCCATATGTAGATCCACGTGGTCACCCAGCAAGCAATGCAGCGTGCTCACAGGCTCTCTTTAACACACAGTCTCAGGGAGATGTTTTCTCCCTACTCCCAGATTTTTTTTTTTAATTTCTGGCAAAGACTTATGGTTCCTGAGTACACGAAAGCACTGGTGGGCATCTATTTCACTGCATAGCTCTCTTCCCAGAGGTGGTCTAAACCCAGCTAAAGGTCACCCCATTTTGGTGGCTCAAAGCAAGTGGGCTTACAAACTTTCATTTTTCCCACTTCCCATAGTTTCCCCAGAAAACCACTGAGTAAAGGGTGGCTTTGTCTGACCTCTGGATAGACAAGGAAGAAGAATTACCATGAGGGCAAGGTCAATTATATAGCTACTCTCCATCTTAAGATGAGTTTTTCCATTGCCCCACTGCTAGGTGTCCTATTTGTGACTCTGGCTCTCGTAGAGAAACGGGGGCACAGAAACTCATGTCTAAGTGAGACTCATATATCAAGGTTAAGTGTTCATCAAGCAGACATCCGAAAGCAGTGTGGTCCAAACCCACAAGTCCGACATTAACCCATTAACCCACATGTCCAACACCAATTGCAATGTCCTCCTCCATCTTTCAAAACAGACGGCATGTTGCTGGCTTAAGGAGGAGAGCCGAGGCAGTGAATGTGTAAGCAGAGCACCGTGGGCAGTGGATATGTCAGCATATCTCTGCACGGCTACTCCAACAGCCCAGGGCTTCCTCTGGGTTGGTCCATGTGTCTTCGGCTCAGGGACGTCTTGCCGGAAAGGAGCCTTGACAGCTAAAGCAGGGAACAAGCTGAGGCAGCTGCACCCTGCTCCCACGTTCAGAAATGAAGGGACCTAACTAGAATGGCAATGCTCAAGGAGCCATTGATCCCTCTGCCCTTCATTTAACCGCACGTGTGTATCATCCAGGTTGGCACAATCCACGAACTAATTGCACATTTGCGAACCTGGCACCCATTCAAAATTCTTTAACACCAACATGGAATTAAGTAACATCAGGACCTTAATTCTAAAACTTATGGAATGTTCCCCCACACGGAAAGTTTGTAAGCCAACTACTCTGTGCTTTTATACCCCAAATTTTACCTAACCACTTTACTTATGGCCCACTAATATAAAACCAGTGCTCAGAGGAAACCATCATTGCTCGCCATGAAGAAATCTGCATTCCAATAGGAACTTTTCAAAGTCTGTGTCCATCGCAAAACCAAAGCCGGACAGGCCGTGAATAAAATCAGCACTCTTAGGCACCAGTTCATAGTCTCGAATATCGCCGTCTGGTGGGCTTCTGGTCGACCCGTGCCGGCTACCTCGCTCAGCCTCCACGGGGTGTCCACCGGTCACCTTGGTTGTAGACCATGGGCTCTCGCCACTATTCAACAAGCCTGGGCTCCTGATGCGACGTGGTGAACTTGAGTCGAGTCACCCTCGTGTTCTCATCGTTTTCACGTAAACCAAATCCACAGGTATGCGGGCCCATACACAAGCAGTCCTTTTATTGCTGCATTTCTCTGACCTCCACTCCATATGTAGATCCACGTGGTCACCCAGCAAGCAATGCAGCGTGCTCACAGGCTCTCTTTAACACACAGTCTCAGGGAGATGTTTTCTCCCTACTCCCAGATTTTTTTTTTTAATTTCTGGCAAAGACTTATGGTTCCTGAGTACACGAAAGCACTGGTGGGCATCTATTTCACTGCATAGCTGTCTTCCCAGAGGTGGTCTAAACCCAGCTAAAGGTCACCCCATTTTGGTGGCTCAAAGCAAGTGGGCTTACAAACTTTCATTTTTCCCACTTCCCATAGTTTCCCCAGAAAACCACTGAGTAAAGGGTGGCTTTGTCTGACCTCTGGATAGACAAGGAAGAAGAATTACCATGAGGGCAAGGTCAATTATATAGCTACTCTCCATCTTAAGATGAGTTTTTCCATTGCCCCACTGCTAGGTGTCCTATTTGTGACTCTGGCTCTCGTAGAGAAACGGGGGCACAGAAACTCATGTCTAAGTGAGACTCATATATCAAGGTTAAGTGTTCATCAAGCAGACATCCGAAAGCAGTGTGGTCCAAACCCACAAGTCCGACATTAACCCATTAACCCACATGTCCAACACCAATTGCAATGTCCTCCTCCATCTTTCAAAACAGACGGCATGTTGCTGGCTTAAGGAGGAGAGCCGAGGCAGTGAATGTGTAAGCAGAGCACCGTGGGCAGTGGATATGTCAGCATATCTCTGCACGGCTACTCCAACAGCCCAGGGCTTCCTCTGGGTTGGTCCATGTGTCTTCGGCTCAGGGACGTCTTGCCGGAAAGGAGCCTTGACAGCTAAAGCAGGGAACAAGCTGAGGCAGCTGCACCCTGCTCCCACGTTCAGAAATGAAGGGACCTAACTAGAATGGCAATGCTCAAGGAGCCATTGATCCCTCTGCCCTTCATTTAACCGCACGTGTGTATCATCCAGGTTGGCACAATCCACGAACTAATTGCACATTTGCGAACCTGGCACCCATTCAAAATTCTTTAACACCAACATGGAATTAAGTAACATCAGGACCTTAATTCTAAAACTTATGGAATGTTCCCCCACACGGAAAGTTTGTAAGCCAACTACTCTGTGCTTTTATACCCCAAATTTTACCTAACCACTTTACTTATGGCCCACTAATATAAAACCAGTGCTCAGAGGAAACCATCATTGCTCGCCATGAAGAAATCTGCATTCCAATAGGAACTTTTCAAAGTCTGTGTCCATCGCAAAACCAAAGCCGGACAGGCCGTGAATAAAATCAGCAGTCTTAGGCACCAGTTCATAGTCTCGAATATCGCCGTCTGGTGGGCTTCTGGTCGACCCGTGCCGGCTACCTCGCTCAGCCTCCACGGGGTGTCCACCGGTCACCTTGGTTGTAGACCATGGGCTCTCGCCACTATTCAACAAGCCTGGGCTCCTGATGCGACGTGGTGAACTTGAGTCGAGTCACCCTCGTGTTCTCATCGTTTTCACGTAAACCAAATCCACAGGTATGCGGGCCCATACACAAGCAGTCCTTTTATTGCTGCATTTCTCTGACCTCCACTCCATATGTAGATCCACGTGGTCACCCAGCAAGCAATGCAGCGTGCTCACAGGCTCTCTTTAACACACAGTCTCAGGGAGATGTTTTCTCCCTACTCCCAGATTTTTTTTTTTAATTTCTGGCAAAGACTTATGGTTCCTGAGTACACGAAAGCACTGGTGGGCATCTATTTCACTGCATAGCTGTCTTCCCAGAGGTGGTCTAAACCCAGCTAAAGGTCACCCCATTTTGGTGGCTCAAAGCAAGTGGGCTTACAAACTTTCATTTTTCCCACTTCCCATAGTTTCCCCAGAAAACCACTGAGTAAAGGGTGGCTTTGTCTGACCTCTGGATAGACAAGGAAGAAGAATTACCATGAGGGCAAGGTCAATTATATAGCTACTCTCCATCTTAAGATGAGTTTTTCCATTGCCCCACTGCTAGGTGTCCTATTTGTGACTCTGGCTCTCGTAGAGAAACGGGGGCACAGAAACTCATGTCTAAGTGAGACTCATATATCAAGGTTAAGTGTTCATCAAGCAGACATCCGAAAGCAGTGTGGTCCAAACCCACAAGTCCGACATTAACCCATTAACCCACATGTCCAACACCAATTGCAATGTCCTCCTCCATCTTTCAAAACAGACGGCATGTTGCTGGCTTAAGGAGGAGAGCCGAGGCAGTGAATGTGTAAGCAGAGCACCGTGGGCAGTGGATATGTCAGCATATCTCTGCACGGCTACTCCAACAGCCCAGGGCTTCCTCTGGGTTGGTCCATGTGTCTTCGGCTCAGGGACGTCTTGCCGGAAAGGAGCCTTGACAGCTAAAGCAGGGAACAAGCTGAGGCAGCTGCACCCTGCTCCCACGTTCAGAAATGAAGGGACCTAACTAGAATGGCAATGCTCAAGGAGCCATTGATCCCTCTGCCCTTCATTTAACCGCACGTGTGTATCATCCAGGTTGGCACAATCCACGAACTAATTGCACATTTGCGAACCTGGCACCCATTCAAAATTCTTTAACACCAACATGGAATTAAGTAACATCAGGACCTTAATTCTAAAACTTATGGAATGTTCCCCCACACGGAAAGTTTGTAAGCCAACTACTCTGTGCTTTTATACCCCAAATTTTACCTAACCACTTTACTTATGGCCCACTAATATAAAACCAGTGCTCAGAGGAAACCATCATTGCTCGCCATGAAGAAATCTGCATTCCAATAGGAACTTTTCAAAGTCTGTGTCCATCGCAAAACCAAAGCCGGACAGGCCGTGAATAAAATCAGCACTCTTAGGCACCAGTTCATAGTCTCGAATATCGCCGTCTGGTGGGCTTCTGGTCGACCCGTGCCGGCTACCTCGCTCAGCCTCCACGGGGTGTCCACCGGTCACCTTGGTTGTAGACCATGGGCTCTCGCCACTATTCAACAAGCCTGGGCTCCTGATGCGACGTGGTGAACTTGAGTCGAGTCACCCTCGTGTTCTCATCGTTTTCACGTAAACCAAATCCACAGGTATGCGGGCCCATACACAAGCAGTCCTTTTATTGCTGCATTTCTCTGACCTCCACTCCATATGTAGATCCACGTGGTCACCCAGCAAGCAATGCAGCGTGCTCACAGGCTCTCTTTAACACACAGTCTCAGGGAGATGTTTTCTCCCTACTCCCAGATTTTTTTTTTTAATTTCTGGCAAAGACTTATGGTTCCTGAGTACACGAAAGCACTGGTGGGCATCTATTTCACTGCATAGCTGTCTTCCCAGAGGTGGTCTAAACCCAGCTAAAGGTCACCCCATTTTGGTGGCTCAAAGCAAGTGGGCTTACAAACTTTCATTTTTCCCACTTCCCATAGTTTCCCCAGAAAACCACTGAGTAAAGGGTGGCTTTGTCTGACCTCTGGATAGACAAGGAAGAAGAATTACCATGAGGGCAAGGTCAATTATATAGCTACTCTCCATCTTAAGATGAGTTTTTCCATTGCCCCACTGCTAGGTGTCCTATTTGTGACTCTGGCTCTCGTAGAGAAACGGGGGCACAGAAACTCATGTCTAAGTGAGACTCATATATCAAGGTTAAGTGTTCATCAAGCAGACATCCGAAAGCAGTGTGGTCCAAACCCACAAGTCCGACATTAACCCATTAACCCACATGTCCAACACCAATTGCAATGTCCTCCTCCATCTTTCAAAACAGACGGCATGTTGCTGGCTTAAGGAGGAGAGCCGAGGCAGTGAATGTGTAAGCAGAGCACCGTGGGCAGTGGATATGTCAGCATATCTCTGCACGGCTACTCCAACAGCCCAGGGCTTCCTCTGGGTTGGTCCATGTGTCTTCGGCTCAGGGACGTCTTGCCGGAAAGGAGCCTTGACAGCTAAAGCAGGGAACAAGCTGAGGCAGCTGCACCCTGCTCCCACGTTCAGAAATGAAGGGACCTAACTAGAATGGCAATGCTCAAGGAGCCATTGATCCCTCTGCCCTTCATTTAACCGCACGTGTGTATCATCCAGGTTGGCACAATCCACGAACTAATTGCACATTTGCGAACCTGGCACCCATTCAAAATTCTTTAACACCAACATGGAATTAAGTAACATCAGGACCTTAATTCTAAAACTTATGGAATGTTCCCCCACACGGAAAGTTTGTAAGCCAACTACTCTGTGCTTTTATACCCCAAATTTTACCTAACCACTTTACTTATGGCCCACTAATATAAAACCAGTGCTCAGAGGAAACCATCATTGCTCGCCATGAAGAAATCTGCATTCCAATAGGAACTTTTCAAAGTCTGTGTCCATCGCAAAACCAAAGCCGGACAGGCCGTGAATAAAATCAGCACTCTTAGGCACCAGTTCATAGTCTCGAATATCGCCGTCTGGTGGGCTTCTGGTCGACCCGTGCCGGCTACCTCGCTCAGCCTCCACGGGGTGTCCACCGGTCACCTTGGTTGTAGACCATGGGCTCTCGCCACTATTCAACAAGCCTGGGCTCCTGATGCGACGTGGTGAACTTGAGTCGAGTCACCCTCGTGTTCTCATCGTTTTCACGTAAACCAAATCCACAGGTATGCGGGCCCATACACAAGCAGTCCTTTTATTGCTGCATTTCTCTGACCTCCACTCCATATGTAGATCCACGTGGTCACCCAGCAAGCAATGCAGCGTGCTCACAGGCTCTCTTTAACACACAGTCTCAGGGAGATGTTTTCTCCCTACTCCCAGATTTTTTTTTTTAATTTCTGGCAAAGACTTATGGTTCCTGAGTACACGAAAGCACTGGTGGGCATCTATTTCACTGCATAGCTCTCTTCCCAGAGGTGGTCTAAACCCAGCTAAAGGTCACCCCATTTTGGTGGCTCAAAGCAAGTGGGCTTACAAACTTTCATTTTTCCCACTTCCCATAGTTTCCCCAGAAAACCACTGAGTAAAGGGTGGCTTTGTCTGACCTCTGGATAGACAAGGAAGAAGAATTACCATGAGGGCAAGGTCAATTATATAGCTACTCTCCATCTTAAGATGAGTTTTTCCATTGCCCCACTGCTAGGTGTCCTATTTGTGACTCTGGCTCTCGTAGAGAAACGGGGGCACAGAAACTCATGTCTAAGTGAGACTCATATATCAAGGTTAAGTGTTCATCAAGCAGACATCCGAAAGCAGTGTGGTCCAAACCCACAAGTCCGACATTAACCCATTAACCCACATGTCCAACACCAATTGCAATGTCCTCCTCCATCTTTCAAAACAGACGGCATGTTGCTGGCTTAAGGAGGAGAGCCGAGGCAGTGAATGTGTAAGCAGAGCACCGTGGGCAGTGGATATGTCAGCATATCTCTGCACGGCTACTCCAACAGCCCAGGGCTTCCTCTGGGTTGGTCCATGTGTCTTCGGCTCAGGGACGTCTTGCCGGAAAGGAGCCTTGACAGCTAAAGCAGGGAACAAGCTGAGGCAGCTGCACCCTGCTCCCACGTTCAGAAATGAAGGGACCTAACTAGAATGGCAATGCTCAAGGAGCCATTGATCCCTCTGCCCTTCATTTAACCGCACGTGTGTATCATCCAGGTTGGCACAATCCACGAACTAATTGCACATTTGCGAACCTGGCACCCATTCAAAATTCTTTAACACCAACATGGAATTAAGTAACATCAGGACCTTAATTCTAAAACTTATGGAATGTTCCCCCACACGGAAAGTTTGTAAGCCAACTACTCTGTGCTTTTATACCCCAAATTTTACCTAACCACTTTACTTATGGCCCACTAATATAAAACCAGTGCTCAGAGGAAACCATCATTGCTCGCCATGAAGAAATCTGCATTCCAATAGGAACTTTTCAAAGTCTGTGTCCATCGCAAAACCAAAGCCGGACAGGCCGTGAATAAAATCAGCACTCTTAGGCACCAGTTCATAGTCTCGAATATCGCCGTCTGGTGGGCTTCTGGTCGACCCGTGCCGGCTACCTCGCTCAGCCTCCACGGGGTGTCCACCGGTCACCTTGGTTGTAGACCATGGGCTCTCGCCACTATTCAACAAGCCTGGGCTCCTGATGCGACGTGGTGAACTTGAGTCGAGTCACCCTCGTGTTCTCATCGTTTTCACGTAAACCAAATCCACAGGTATGCGGGCCCATACACAAGCAGTCCTTTTATTGCTGCATTTCTCTGACCTCCACTCCATATGTAGATCCACGTGGTCACCCAGCAAGCAATGCAGCGTGCTCACAGGCTCTCTTTAACACACAGTCTCAGGGAGATGTTTTCTCCCTACTCCCAGATTTTTTTTTTTAATTTCTGGCAAAGACTTATGGTTCCTGAGTACACGAAAGCACTGGTGGGCATCTATTTCACTGCATAGCTGTCTTCCCAGAGGTGGTCTAAACCCAGCTAAAGGTCACCCCATTTTGGTGGCTCAAAGCAAGTGGGCTTACAAACTTTCATTTTTCCCACTTCCCATAGTTTCCCCAGAAAACCACTGAGTAAAGGGTGGCTTTGTCTGACCTCTGGATAGACAAGGAAGAAGAATTACCACGAGGGCAAGGTCAATTATATAGCTACTCTCCATCTTAAGATGAGTTTTTCCATTGCCCCACTGCTAGGTGTCCTATTTGTGACTCTGGCTCTCGTAGAGAAACGGGGGCACAGAAACTCATGTCTAAGTGAGACTCATATATCAAGGTTAAGTGTTCATCAAGCAGACATCCGAAAGCAGTGTGGTCCAAACCCACAAGTCCGACATTAACCCATTAACCCACATGTCCAACACCAATTGCAATGTCCTCCTCCATCTTTCAAAACAGACGGCATGTTGCTGGCTTAAGGAGGAGAGCCGAGGCAGTGAATGTGTAAGCAGAGCACCGTGGGCAGTGGATATGTCAGCATATCTCTGCACGGCTACTCCAACAGCCCAGGGCTTCCTCTGGGTTGGTCCATGTGTCTTCGGCTCAGGGACGTCTTGCCGGAAAGGAGCCTTGACAGCTAAAGCAGGGAACAAGCTGAGGCAGCTGCACCCTGCTCCCACGTTCAGAAATGAAGGGACCTAACTAGAATGGCAATGCTCAAGGAGCCATTGATCCCTCTGCCCTTCATTTAACCGCACGTGTGTATCATCCAGGTTGGCACAATCCACGAACTAATTGCACATTTGCGAACCTGGCACCCATTCAAAATTCTTTAACACCAACATGGAATTAAGTAACATCAGGACCTTAATTCTAAAACTTATGGCATGTTCCCCCACACGGAAAGTTTGTAAGCCAACTACTCTGTGCTTTTATACCCCAAATTTTACCTAACCACTTTACTTATGGCCCACTAATATAAAACCAGTGCTCAGAGGAAACCATCATTGCTCGCCATGAAGAAATCTGCATTCCAATAGGAACTTTTCAAAGTCTGTGTCCATCGCAAAACCAAAGCCGGACAGGCCGTGAATAAAATCAGCACTCTTAGGCACCAGTTCATAGTCTCGAATATCGCCGTCTGGTGGGCTTCTGGTCGACCCGTGCCGGCTACCTCGCTCAGCCTCCACGGGGTGTCCACCGGTCACCTTGGTTGTAGACCATGGGCTCTCGCCACTATTCAACAAGCCTGGGCTCCTGATGCGACGTGGTGAACTTGAGTCGAGTCACCCTCGTGTTCTCATCGTTTTCACGTAAACCAAATCCACAGGTATGCGGGCCCATACACAAGCAGTCCTTTTATTGCTGCATTTCTCTGACCTCCACTCCATATGTAGATCCACGTGGTCACCCAGCAAGCAATGCAGCGTGCTCACAGGCTCTCTTTAACACACAGTCTCAGGGAGATGTTTTCTCCCTACTCCCAGATTTTTTTTTTTAATTTCTGGCAAAGACTTATGGTTCCTGAGTACACGAAAGCACTGGTGGGCATCTATTTCACTGCATAGCTGTCTTCCCAGAGGTGGTCTAAACCCAGCTAAAGGTCACCCCATTTTGGTGGCTCAAAGCAAGTGGGCTTACAAACTTTCATTTTTCCCACTTCCCATAGTTTCCCCAGAAAACCACTGAGTAAAGGGTGGCTTTGTCTGACCTCTGGATAGACAAGGAAGAAGAATTACCATGAGGGCAAGGTCAATTATATAGCTACTCTCCATCTTAAGATGAGTTTTTCCATTGCCCCACTGCTAGGTGTCCTATTTGTGACTCTGGCTCTCGTAGAGAAACGGGGGCACAGAAACTCATGTCTAAGTGAGACTCATATATCAAGGTTAAGTGTTCATCAAGCAGACATCCGAAAGCAGTGTGGTCCAAACCCACAAGTCCGACATTAACCCATTAACCCACATGTCCAACACCAATTGCAATGTCCTCCTCCATCTTTCAAAACAGACGGCATGTTGCTGGCTTAAGGAGGAGAGCCGAGGCAGTGAATGTGTAAGCAGAGCACCGTGGGCAGTGGATATGTCAGCATATCTCTGCACGGCTACTCCAACAGCCCAGGGCTTCCTCTGGGTTGGTCCATGTGTCTTCGGCTCAGGGACGTCTTGCCGGAAAGGAGCCTTGACAGCTAAAGCAGGGAACAAGCTGAGGCAGCTGCACCCTGCTCCCACGTTCAGAAATGAAGGGACCTAACTAGAATGGCAATGCTCAAGGAGCCATTGATCCCTCTGCCCTTCATTTAACCGCACGTGTGTATCATCCAGGTTGGCACAATCCACGAACTAATTGCACATTTGCGAACCTGGCACCCATTCAAAATTCTTTAACACCAACATGGAATTAAGTAACATCAGGACCTTAATTCTAAAACTTATGGAATGTTCCCCCACACGGAAAGTTTGTAAGCCAACTACTCTGTGCTTTTATACCCCAAATTTTACCTAACCACTTTACTTATGGCCCACTAATATAAAACCAGTGCTCAGAGGAAACCATCATTGCTCGCCATGAAGAAATCTGCATTCCAATAGGAACTTTTCAAAGTCTGTGTCCATCGCAAAACCAAAGCCGGACAGGCCGTGAATAAAATCAGCACTCTTAGGCACCAGTTCATAGTCTCGAATATCGCCGTCTGGTGGGCTTCTGGTCGACCCGTGCCGGCTACCTCGCTCAGCCTCCACGGGGTGTCCACCGGTCACCTTGGTTGTAGACCATGGGCTCTCGCCACTATTCAACAAGCCTGGGCTCCTGATGCGACGTGGTGAACTTGAGTCGAGTCACCCTCGTGTTCTCATCGTTTTCACGTAAACCAAATCCACAGGTATGCGGGCCCATACACAAGCAGTCCTTTTATTGCTGCATTTCTCTGACCTCCACTCCATATGTAGATCCACGTGGTCACCCAGCAAGCAATGCAGCGTGCTCACAGGCTCTCTTTAACACACAGTCTCAGGGAGATGTTTTCTCCCTACTCCCAGATTTTTTTTTTTAATTTCTGGCAAAGACTTATGGTTCCTGAGTACACGAAAGCACTGGTGGGCATCTATTTCACTGCATAGCTCTCTTCCCAGAGGTGGTCTAAACCCAGCTAAAGGTCACCCCATTTTGGTGGCTCAAAGCAAGTGGGCTTACAAACTTTCATTTTTCCCACTTCCCATAGTTTCCCCAGAAAACCACTGAGTAAAGGGTGGCTTTGTCTGACCTCTGGATAGACAAGGAAGAAGAATTACCATGAGGGCAAGGTCAATTATATAGCTACTCTCCATCTTAAGATGAGTTTTTCCATTGCCCCACTGCTAGGTGTCCTATTTGTGACTCTGGCTCTCGTAGAGAAACGGGGGCACAGAAACTCATGTCTAAGTGAGACTCATATATCAAGGTTAAGTGTTCATCAAGCAGACATCCGAAAGCAGTGTGGTCCAAACCCACAAGTCCGACATTAACCCATTAACCCACATGTCCAACACCAATTGCAATGTCCTCCTCCATCTTTCAAAACAGACGGCATGTTGCTGGCTTAAGGAGGAGAGCCGAGGCAGTGAATGTGTAAGCAGAGCACCGTGGGCAGTGGATATGTCAGCATATCTCTGCACGGCTACTCCAACAGCCCAGGGCTTCCTCTGGGTTGGTCCATGTGTCTTCGGCTCAGGGACGTCTTGCCGGAAAGGAGCCTTGACAGCTAAAGCAGGGAACAAGCTGAGGCAGCTGCACCCTGCTCCCACGTTCAGAAATGAAGGGACCTAACTAGAATGGCAATGCTCAAGGAGCCATTGATCCCTCTGCCCTTCATTTAACCGCACGTGTGTATCATCCAGGTTGGCACAATCCACGAACTAATTGCACATTTGCGAACCTGGCACCCATTCAAAATTCTTTAACACCAACATGGAATTAAGTAACATCAGGACCTTAATTCTAAAACTTATGGAATGTTCCCCCACACGGAAAGTTTGTAAGCCAACTACTCTGTGCTTTTATACCCCAAATTTTACCTAACCACTTTACTTATGGCCCACTAATATAAAACCAGTGCTCAGAGGAAACCATCATTGCTCGCCATGAAGAAATCTGCATTCCAATAGGAACTTTTCAAAGTCTGTGTCCATCGCAAAACCAAAGCCGGACAGGCCGTGAATAAAATCAGCACTCTTAGGCACCAGTTCATAGTCTCGAATATCGCCGTCTGGTGGGCTTCTGGTCGACCCGTGCCGGCTACCTCGCTCAGCCTCCACGGGGTGTCCACCGGTCACCTTGGTTGTAGACCATGGGCTCTCGCCACTATTCAACAAGCCTGGGCTCCTGATGCGACGTGGTGAACTTGAGTCGAGTCACCCTCGTGTTCTCATCGTTTTCACGTAAACCAAATCCACAGGTATGCGGGCCCATACACAAGCAGTCCTTTTATTGCTGCATTTCTCTGACCTCCACTCCATATGTAGATCCACGTGGTCACCCAGCAAGCAATGCAGCGTGCTCACAGGCTCTCTTTAACACACAGTCTCAGGGAGATGTTTTCTCCCTACTCCCAGATTTTTTTTTTTAATTTCTGGCAAAGACTTATGGTTCCTGAGTACACGAAAGCACTGGTGGGCATCTATTTCACTGCATAGCTGTCTTCCCAGAGGTGGTCTAAACCCAGCTAAAGGTCACCCCATTTTGGTGGCTCAAAGCAAGTGGGCTTACAAACTTTCATTTTTCCCACTTCCCATAGTTTCCCCAGAAAACCACTGAGTAAAGGGTGGCTTTGTCTGACCTCTGGATAGACAAGGAAGAAGAATTACCACGAGGGCAAGGTCAATTATATAGCTACTCTCCATCTTAAGATGAGTTTTTCCATTGCCCCACTGCTAGGTGTCCTATTTGTGACTCTGGCTCTCGTAGAGAAACGGGGGCACAGAAACTCATGTCTAAGTGAGACTCATATATCAAGGTTAAGTGTTCATCAAGCAGACATCCGAAAGCAGTGTGGTCCAAACCCACAAGTCCGACATTAACCCATTAACCCACATGTCCAACACCAATTGCAATGTCCTCCTCCATCTTTCAAAACAGACGGCATGTTGCTGGCTTAAGGAGGAGAGCCGAGGCAGTGAATGTGTAAGCAGAGCACCGTGGGCAGTGGATATGTCAGCATATCTCTGCACGGCTACTCCAACAGCCCAGGGCTTCCTCTGGGTTGGTCCATGTGTCTTCGGCTCAGGGACGTCTTGCCGGAAAGGAGCCTTGACAGCTAAAGCAGGGAACAAGCTGAGGCAGCTGCACCCTGCTCCCACGTTCAGAAATGAAGGGACCTAACTAGAATGGCAATGCTCAAGGAGCCATTGATCCCTCTGCCCTTCATTTAACCGCACGTGTGTATCATCCAGGTTGGCACAATCCACGAACTAATTGCACATTTGCGAACCTGGCACCCATTCAAAATTCTTTAACACCAACATGGAATTAAGTAACATCAGGACCTTAATTCTAAAACTTATGGCATGTTCCCCCACACGGAAAGTTTGTAAGCCAACTACTCTGTGCTTTTATACCCCAAATTTTACCTAACCACTTTACTTATGGCCCACTAATATAAAACCAGTGCTCAGAGGAAACCATCATTGCTCGCCATGAAGAAATCTGCATTCCAATAGGAACTTTTCAAAGTCTGTGTCCATCGCAAAACCAAAGCCGGACAGGCCGTGAATAAAATCAGCACTCTTAGGCACCAGTTCATAGTCTCGAATATCGCCGTCTGGTGGGCTTCTGGTCGACCCGTGCCGGCTACCTCGCTCAGCCTCCACGGGGTGTCCACCGGTCACCTTGGTTGTAGACCATGGGCTCTCGCCACTATTCAACAAGCCTGGGCTCCTGATGCGACGTGGTGAACTTGAGTCGAGTCACCCTCGTGTTCTCATCGTTTTCACGTAAACCAAATCCACAGGTATGCGGGCCCATACACAAGCAGTCCTTTTATTGCTGCATTTCTCTGACCTCCACTCCATATGTAGATCCACGTGGTCACCCAGCAAGCAATGCAGCGTGCTCACAGGCTCTCTTTAACACACAGTCTCAGGGAGATGTTTTCTCCCTACTCCCAGATTTTTTTTTTTAATTTCTGGCAAAGACTTATGGTTCCTGAGTACACGAAAGCACTGGTGGGCATCTATTTCACTGCATAGCTGTCTTCCCAGAGGTGGTCTAAACCCAGCTAAAGGTCACCCCATTTTGGTGGCTCAAAGCAAGTGGGCTTACAAACTTTCATTTTTCCCACTTCCCATAGTTTCCCCAGAAAACCACTGAGTAAAGGGTGGCTTTGTCTGACCTCTGGATAGACAAGGAAGAAGAATTACCATGAGGGCAAGGTCAATTATATAGCTACTCTCCATCTTAAGATGAGTTTTTCCATTGCCCCACTGCTAGGTGTCCTATTTGTGACTCTGGCTCTCGTAGAGAAACTGGGGCACAGAAACTCATGTCTAAGTGAGACTCATATATCAAGGTTAAGTGTTCATCAAGCAGACATCCGAAAGCAGTGTGGTCCAAACCCACAAGTCCGACATTAACCCATTAACCCACATGTCCAACACCAATTGCAATGTCCTCCTCCATCTTTCAAAACAGACGGCATGTTGCTGGCTTAAGGAGGAGAGCCGAGGCAGTGAATGTGTAAGCAGAGCACCGTGGGCAGTGGATATGTCAGCATATCTCTGCACGGCTACTCCAACAGCCCAGGGCTTCCTCTGGGTTGGTCCATGTGTCTTCGGCTCAGGGACGTCTTGCCGGAAAGGAGCCTTGACAGCTAAAGCAGGGAACAAGCTGAGGCAGCTGCACCCTGCTCCCACGTTCAGAAATGAAGGGACCTAACTAGAATGGCAATGCTCAAGGAGCCATTGATCCCTCTGCCCTTCATTTAACCGCACGTGTGTATCATCCAGGTTGGCACAATCCACGAACTAATTGCACATTTGCGAACCTGGCACCCATTCAAAATTCTTTAACACCAACATGGAATTAAGTAACATCAGGACCTTAATTCTAAAACTTATGGAATGTTCCCCCACACGGAAAGTTTGTAAGCCAACTACTCTGTGCTTTTATACCCCAAATTTTACCTAACCACTTTACTTATGGCCCACTAATATAAAACCAGTGCTCAGAGGAAACCATCATTGCTCGCCATGAAGAAATCTGCATTCCAATAGGAACTTTTCAAAGTCTGTGTCCATCGCAAAACCAAAGCCGGACAGGCCGTGAATAAAATCAGCACTCTTAGGCACCAGTTCATAGTCTCGAATATCGCCGTCTGGTGGGCTTCTGGTCGACCCGTGCCGGCTACCTCGCTCAGCCTCCACGGGGTGTCCACCGGTCACCTTGGTTGTAGACCATGGGCTCTCGCCACTATTCAACAAGCCTGGGCTCCTGATGCGACGTGGTGAACTTGAGTCGAGTCACCCTCGTGTTCTCATCGTTTTCACGTAAACCAAATCCACAGGTATGCGGGCCCATACACAAGCAGTCCTTTTATTGCTGCATTTCTCTGACCTCCACTCCATATGTAGATCCACGTGGTCACCCAGCAAGCAATGCAGCGTGCTCACAGGCTCTCTTTAACACACAGTCTCAGGGAGATGTTTTCTCCCTACTCCCAGATTTTTTTTTTTAATTTCTGGCAAAGACTTATGGTTCCTGAGTACACGAAAGCACTGGTGGGCATCTATTTCACTGCATAGCTGTCTTCCCAGAGGTGGTCTAAACCCAGCTAAAGGTCACCCCATTTTGGTGGCTCAAAGCAAGTGGGCTTACAAACTTTCATTTTTCCCACTTCCCATAGTTTCCCCAGAAAACCACTGAGTAAAGGGTGGCTTTGTCTGACCTCTGGATAGACAAGGAAGAAGAATTACCATGAGGGCAAGGTCAATTATATAGCTACTCTCCATCTTAAGATGAGTTTTTCCATTGCCCCACTGCTAGGTGTCCTATTTGTGACTCTGGCTCTCGTAGAGAAACGGGGGCACAGAAACTCATGTCTAAGTGAGACTCATATATCAAGGTTAAGTGTTCATCAAGCAGACATCCGAAAGCAGTGTGGTCCAAACCCACAAGTCCGACATTAACCCATTAACCCACATGTCCAACACCAATTGCAATGTCCTCCTCCATCTTTCAAAACAGACGGCATGTTGCTGGCTTAAGGAGGAGAGCCGAGGCAGTGAATGTGTAAGCAGAGCACCGTGGGCAGTGGATATGTCAGCATATCTCTGCACGGCTACTCCAACAGCCCAGGGCTTCCTCTGGGTTGGTCCATGTGTCTTCGGCTCAGGGACGTCTTGCCGGAAAGGAGCCTTGACAGCTAAAGCAGGGAACAAGCTGAGGCAGCTGCACCCTGCTCCCACGTTCAGAAATGAAGGGACCTAACTAGAATGGCAATGCTCAAGGAGCCATTGATCCCTCTGCCCTTCATTTAACCGCACGTGTGTATCATCCAGGTTGGCACAATCCACGAACTAATTGCACATTTGCGAACCTGGCACCCATTCAAAATTCTTTAACACCAACATGGAATTAAGTAACATCAGGACCTTAATTCTAAAACTTATGGAATGTTCCCCCACACGGAAAGTTTGTAAGCCAACTACTCTGTGCTTTTATACCCCAAATTTTACCTAACCACTTTACTTATGGCCCACTAATATAAAACCAGTGCTCAGAGGAAACCATCATTGCTCGCCATGAAGAAATCTGCATTCCAATAGGAACTTTTCAAAGTCTGTGTCCATCGCAAAACCAAAGCCGGACAGGCCGTGAATAAAATCAGCACTCTTAGGCACCAGTTCATAGTCTCGAATATCGCCGTCTGGTGGGCTTCTGGTCGACCCGTGCCGGCTACCTCGCTCAGCCTCCACGGGGTGTCCACCGGTCACCTTGGTTGTAGACCATGGGCTCTCGCCACTATTCAACAAGCCTGGGCTCCTGATGCGACGTGGTGAACTTGAGTCGAGTCACCCTCGTGTTCTCATCGTTTTCACGTAAACCAAATCCACAGGTATGCGGGCCCATACACAAGCAGTCCTTTTATTGCTGCATTTCTCTGACCTCCACTCCATATGTAGATCCACGTGGTCACCCAGCAAGCAATGCAGCGTGCTCACAGGCTCTCTTTAACACACAGTCTCAGGGAGATGTTTTCTCCCTACTCCCAGATTTTTTTTTTAATTTCTGGCAAAGACTTATGGTTCCTGAGTACACGAAAGCACTGGTGGGCATCTATTTCACTGCATAGCTCTCTTCCCAGAGGTGGTCTAAACCCAGCTAAAGGTCACCCCATTTTGGTGGCTCAAAGCAAGTGGGCTTACAAACTTTCATTTTTCCCACTTCCCATAGTTTCCCCAGAAAACCACTGAGTAAAGGCTGGCTTTGTCTGACCTCTGGATAGACAAGGAAGAAGAATTACCATGAGGGCAAGGTCAATTATATAGCTACTCTCCATCTTAAGATGAGTTTTTCCATTGCCCCACTGCTAGGTGTCCTATTTGTGACTCTGGCTCTCGTAGAGAAACGGGGGCACAGAAACTCATGTCTAAGTGAGACTCATATATCAAGGTTAAGTGTTCATCAAGCAGAC
The DNA here is from genome assembly GCF_050624435.1 of Tenrec ecaudatus. NCBI lineage: Eukaryota > Metazoa > Chordata > Mammalia > Afrosoricida > Tenrecidae > Tenrec > Tenrec ecaudatus. The sequence goes on along the minus strand of NC_134541.1, from coordinate 92,562,710 downwards.
ATCCGAAAGCAGTGTGGTCCAAACCCACAAGTCCGACATTAACCCATTACACCCACATGTCCAACACCAATTGCAATGTCCTCCTCCATCTTTCAAAACAGACGGCATGTTGCTGGCTTAAGGAGGAGAGCCGAGGCAGTGAATGTGTAAGCAGAGCACCGTGGGCAGTGGATATGTCAGCATATCTCTGCACGGCTACTCCAACAGCCCAGGGCTTCCTCTGGGTTGGTCCATGTGTCTTCGGCTCAGGGACGTCTTGCCGGAAAGGAGCCTTGACAGCTAAAGCAGGGAACAAGCTGAGGCAGCTGCACCCTGCTCCCACGTTCAGAAATGAAGGGACCTAACTAGAATGGCAATGCTCAAGGAGCCATTGATCCCTCTGCCCTTCATTTAACCGCACGTGTGTATCATCCAGGTTGGCACAATCCACGAACTAATTGCACATTTGCGAACCTGGCACCCATTCAAAATTCTTTAACACCAACATGGAATTAAGTAACATCAGGACCTTAATTCTAAAACTTATGGAATGTTCCCCCACACGGAAAGTTTGTAAGCCAACTACTCTGTGCTTTTATACCCCAAATTTTACCTAACCACTTTACTTATGGCCCACTAATATAAAACCAGTGCTCAGAGGAAACCATCATTGCTCGCCATGAAGAAATCTGCATTCCAATAGGAACTTTTCAAAGTCTGTGTCCATCGCAAAACCAAAGCCGGACAGGCCGTGAATAAAATCAGCACTCTTAGGCACCAGTTCATAGTCTCGAATATCGCCGTCTGGTGGGCTTCTGGTCGACCCGTGCCGGCTACCTCGCTCAGCCTCCACGGGGTGTCCACCGGTCACCTTGGTTGTAGACCATGGGCTCTCGCCACTATTCAACAAGCCTGGGCTCCTGATGCGACGTGGTGAACTTGAGTCGAGTCACCCTCGTGTTCTCATCGTTTTCACGTAAACCAAATCCACAGGTATGCGGGCCCATACACAAGCAGTCCTTTTATTGCTGCATTTCTCTGACCTCCACTCCATATGTAGATCCACGTGGTCACCCAGCAAGCAATGCAGCGTGCTCACTGGCTCTCTTTAACACACAGTCTCAGGGAGATGTTTTCTCCCTACTCCCAGATTTTTTTTTTTAATTTCTGGCAAAGACTTATGGTTCCTGAGTACACGAAAGCACTGGTGGGCATCTATTTCACTGCATAGCTGTCTTCCCAGAGGTGGTCTAAACCCAGCTAAAGGTCACCCCATTTTGGTGGCTCAAAGCAAGTGGGCTTACAAACTTTCATTTTTCCCACTTCCCATAGTTTCCCCAGAAAACCACTGAGTAAAGGGTGGCTTTGTCTGACCTCTGGATAGACAAGGAAGAAGAATTACCATGAGGGCAAGGTCAATTATATAGCTACTCTCCATCTTAAGATGAGTTTTTCCATTGCCCCACTGCTAGGTGTCCTATTTGTGACTCTGGCTCTCGTAGAGAAACGGGGGCACAGAAACTCATGTCTAAGTGAGACTCATATATCAAGGTTAAGTGTTCATCAAGCAGACATCCGAAAGCAGTGTGGTCCAAACCCACAAGTCCGACATTAACCCATTAACCCACATGTCCAACACCAATTGCAATGTCCTCCTCCATCTTTCAAAACAGACGGCATGTTGCTGGCTTAAGGAGGAGAGCCGAGGCAGTGAATGTGTAAGCAGAGCACCGTGGGCAGTGGATATGTCAGCATATCTCTGCACGGCTACTCCAACAGCCCAGGGCTTCCTCTGGGTTGGTCCATGTGTCTTCGGCTCAGGGACGTCTTGCCGGAAAGGAGCCTTGACAGCTAAAGCAGGGAACAAGCTGAGGCAGCTGCACCCTGCTCCCACGTTCAGAAATGAAGGGACCTAACTAGAATGGCAATGCTCAAGGAGCCATTGATCCCTCTGCCCTTCATTTAACCGCACGTGTGTATCATCCAGGTTGGCACAATCCACGAACTAATTGCACATTTGCGAACCTGGCACCCATTCAAAATTCTTTAACACCAACATGGAATTAAGTAACATCAGGACCTTAATTCTAAAACTTATGGAATGTTCCCCCACACGGAAAGTTTGTAAGCCAACTACTCTGTGCTTTTATACCCCAAATTTTACCTAACCACTTTACTTATGGCCCACTAATATAAAACCAGTGCTCAGAGGAAACCATCATTGCTCGCCATGAAGAAATCTGCATTCCAATAGGAACTTTTCAAAGTCTGTGTCCATCGCAAAACCAAAGCCGGACAGGCCGTGAATAAAATCAGCACTCTTAGGCACCAGTTCATAGTCTCGAATATCGCCGTCTGGTGGGCTTCTGGTCGACCCGTGCCGGCTACCTCGCTCAGCCTCCACGGGGTGTCCACCGGTCACCTTGGTTGTAGACCATGGGCTCTCGCCACTATTCAACAAGCCTGGGCTCCTGATGCGACGTGGTGAACTTGAGTCGAGTCACCCTCGTGTTCTCATCGTTTTCACGTAAACCAAATCCACAGGTATGCGGGCCCATACACAAGCAGTCCTTTTATTGCTGCATTTCTCTGACCTCCACTCCATATGTAGATCCACGTGGTCACCCAGCAAGCAATGCAGCGTGCTCACAGGCTCTCTTTAACACACAGTCTCAGGGAGATGTTTTCTCCCTACTCCCAGATTTTTTTTTTTAATTTCTGGCAAAGACTTATGGTTCCTGAGTACACGAAAGCACTGGTGGGCATCTATTTCACTGCATAGCTGTCTTCCCAGAGGTGGTCTAAACCCAGCTAAAGGTCACCCCATTTTGGTGGCTCAAAGCAAGTGGGCTTACAAACTTTCATTTTTCCCACTTCCCATAGTTTCCCCAGAAAACCACTGAGTAAAGGCTGGCTTTGTCTGACCTCTGGATAGACAAGGAAGAAGAATTACCATGAGGGCAAGGTCAATTATATAGCTACTCTCCATCTTAAGATGAGTTTTTCCATTGCCCCACTGCTAGGTGTCCTATTTGTGACTCTGGCTCTCGTAGAGAAACGGGGGCACAGAAACTCATGTCTAAGTGAGACTCATATATCAAGGTTAAGTGTTCATCAAGCAGACATCCGAAAGCAGTGTGGTCCAAACCCACAAGTCCGACATTAACCCATTAACCCACATGTCCAACACCAATTGCAATGTCCTCCTCCATCTTTCAAAACAGACGGCATGTTGCTGGCTTAAGGAGGAGAGCCGAGGCAGTGAATGTGTAAGCAGAGCACCGTGGGCAGTGGATATGTCAGCATATCTCTGCACGGCTACTCCAACAGCCCAGGGCTTCCTCTGGGTTGGTCCATGTGTCTTCGGCTCAGGGACGTCTTGCCGGAAAGGAGCCTTGACAGCTAAAGCAGGGAACAAGCTGAGGCAGCTGCACCCTGCTCCCACGTTCAGAAATGAAGGGACCTAACTAGAATGGCAATGCTCAAGGAGCCATTGATCCCTCTGCCCTTCATTTAACCGCACGTGTGTATCATCCAGGTTGGCACAATCCACGAACTAATTGCACATTTGCGAACCTGGCACCCATTCAAAATTCTTTAACACCAACATGGAATTAAGTAACATCAGGACCTTAATTCTAAAACTTATGGAATGTTCCCCCACACGGAAAGTTTGTAAGCCAACTACTCTGTGCTTTTATACCCCAAATTTTACCTAACCACTTTACTTATGGCCCACTAATATAAAACCAGTGCTCAGAGGAAACCATCATTGCTCGCCATGAAGAAATCTGCATTCCAATAGGAACTTTTCAAAGTCTGTGTCCATCGCAAAACCAAAGCCGGACAGGCCGTGAATAAAATCAGCACTCTTAGGCACCAGTTCATAGTCTCGAATATCGCCGTCTGGTGGGCTTCTGGTCGACCCGTGCCGGCTACCTCGCTCAGCCTCCACGGGGTGTCCACCGGTCACCTTGGTTGTAGACCATGGGCTCTCGCCACTATTCAACAAGCCTGGGCTCCTGATGCGACGTGGTGAACTTGAGTCGAGTCACCCTCGTGTTCTCATCGTTTTCACGTAAACCAAATCCACAGGTATGCGGGCCCATACACAAGCAGTCCTTTTATTGCTGCATTTCTCTGACCTCCACTCCATATGTAGATCCACGTGGTCACCCAGCAAGCAATGCAGCGTGCTCACAGGCTCTCTTTAACACACAGTCTCAGGGAGATGTTTTCTCCCTACTCCCAGATTTTTTTTTTTAATTTCTGGCAAAGACTTATGGTTCCTGAGTACACGAAAGCACTGGTGGGCATCTATTTCACTGCATAGCTCTCTTCCCAGAGGTGGTCTAAACCCAGCTAAAGGTCACCCCATTTTGGTGGCTCAAAGCAAGTGGGCTTACAAACTTTCATTTTTCCCACTTCCCATAGTTTCCCCAGAAAACCACTGAGTAAAGGGTGGCTTTGTCTGACCTCTGGATAGACAAGGAAGAAGAATTACCATGAGGGCAAGGTCAATTATATAGCTACTCTCCATCTTAAGATGAGTTTTTCCATTGCCCCACTGCTAGGTGTCCTATTTGTGACTCTGGCTCTCGTAGAGAAACGGGGGCACAGAAACTCATGTCTAAGTGAGACTCATATATCAAGGTTAAGTGTTCATCAAGCAGACATCCGAAAGCAGTGTGGTCCAAACCCACAAGTCCGACATTAACCCATTAACCCACATGTCCAACACCAATTGCAATGTCCTCCTCCATCTTTCAAAACAGACGGCATGTTGCTGGCTTAAGGAGGAGAGCCGAGGCAGTGAATGTGTAAGCAGAGCACCGTGGGCAGTGGATATGTCAGCATATCTCTGCACGGCTACTCCAACAGCCCAGGGCTTCCTCTGGGTTGGTCCATGTGTCTTCGGCTCAGGGACGTCTTGCCGGAAAGGAGCCTTGACAGCTAAAGCAGGGAACAAGCTGAGGCAGCTGCACCCTGCTCCCACGTTCAGAAATGAAGGGACCTAACTAGAATGGCAATGCTCAAGGAGCCATTGATCCCTCTGCCCTTCATTTAACCGCACGTGTGTATCATCCAGGTTGGCACAATCCACGAACTAATTGCACATTTGCGAACCTGGCACCCATTCAAAATTCTTTAACACCAACATGGAATTAAGTAACATCAGGACCTTAATTCTAAAACTTATGGAATGTTCCCCCACACGGAAAGTTTGTAAGCCAACTACTCTGTGCTTTTATACCCCAAATTTTACCTAACCACTTTACTTATGGCCCACTAATATAAAACCAGTGCTCAGAGGAAACCATCATTGCTCGCCATGAAGAAATCTGCATTCCAATAGGAACTTTTCAAAGTCTGTGTCCATCGCAAAACCAAAGCCGGACAGGCCGTGAATAAAATCAGCACTCTTAGGCACCAGTTCATAGTCTCGAATATCGCCGTCTGGTGGGCTTCTGGTCGACCCGTGCCGGCTACCTCGCTCAGCCTCCACGGGGTGTCCACCGGTCACCTTGGTTGTAGACCATGGGCTCTCGCCACTATTCAACAAGCCTGGGCTCCTGATGCGACGTGGTGAACTTGAGTCGAGTCACCCTCGTGTTCTCATCGTTTTCACGTAAACCAAATCCACAGGTATGCGGGCCCATACACAAGCAGTCCTTTTATTGCTGCATTTCTCTGACCTCCACTCCATATGTAGATCCACGTGGTCACCCAGCAAGCAATGCAGCGTGCTCACAGGCTCTCTTTAACACACAGTCTCAGGGAGATGTTTTCTCCCTACTCCCAGATTTTTTTTTTTAATTTCTGGCAAAGACTTATGGTTCCTGAGTACACGAAAGCACTGGTGGGCATCTATTTCACTGCATAGCTGTCTTCCCAGAGGTGGTCTAAACCCAGCTAAAGGTCACCCCATTTTGGTGGCTCAAAGCAAGTGGGCTTACAAACTTTCATTTTTCCCACTTCCCATAGTTTCCCCAGAAAACCACTGAGTAAAAGGTGGCTTTGTCTGACCTCTGGATAGACAAGGAAGAAGAATTACCATGAGGGCAAGGTCAATTATATAGCTACTCTCCATCTTAAGATGAGTTTTTCCATTGCCCCACTGCTAGGTGTCCTATTTGTGACTCTGGCTCTCGTAGAGAAACGGGGGCACAGAAACTCATGTCTAAGTGAGACTCATATATCAAGGTTAAGTGTTCATCAAGCAGACATCCGAAAGCAGTGTGGTCCAAACCCACAAGTCCGACATTAACCCATTAACCCACATGTCCAACACCAATTGCAATGTCCTCCTCCATCTTTCAAAACAGACGGCATGTTGCTGGCTTAAGGAGGAGAGCCGAGGCAGTGAATGTGTAAGCAGAGCACCGTGGGCAGTGGATATGTCAGCATATCTCTGCACGGCTACTCCAACAGCCCAGGGCTTCCTCTGGGTTGGTCCATGTGTCTTCGGCTCAGGGACGTCTTGCCGGAAAGGAGCCTTGACAGCTAAAGCAGGGAACAAGCTGAGGCAGCTGCACCCTGCTCCCACGTTCAGAAATGAAGGGACCTAACTAGAATGGCAATGCTCAAGGAGCCATTGATCCCTCTGCCCTTCATTTAACCGCACGTGTGTATCATCCAGGTTGGCACAATCCACGAACTAATTGCACATTTGCGAACCTGGCACCCATTCAAAATTCTTTAACACCAACATGGAATTAAGTAACATCAGGACCTTAATTCTAAAACTTATGGAATGTTCCCCCACACGGAAAGTTTGTAAGCCAACTACTCTGTGCTTTTATACCCCAAATTTTACATAAACACTTTACTTATGGCCCACTAATATAAAACCAGTGCTCAGAGGAAACCATCATTGCTCGCCATGAAGAAATCTGCATTCCAATAGGAACTTTTCAAAGTCTGTGTCCATCGCAAAACCAAAGCCGGACAGGCCGTGAATAAAATCAGCACTCTTAGGCACCAGTTCATAGTCTCGAATATCGCCGTCTGGTGGGCTTCTGGTCGACCCGTGCCGGCTACCTCGCTCAGCCTCCACGGGGTGTCCACCGGTCACCTTGGTTGTAGACCATGGGCTCTCGCCACTATTCAACAAGCCTGGGCTCCTGATGCGACGTGGTGAACTTGAGTCGAGTCACCCTCGTGTTCTCATCGTTTTCACGTAAACCAAATCCACAGGTATGCGGGCCCATACACAAGCAGTCCTTTTATTGCTGCATTTCTCTGACCTCCACTCCATATGTAGATCCACGTGGTCACCCAGCAAGCAATGCAGCGTGCTCACAGGCTCTCTTTAACACACAGTCTCAGGGAGATGTTTTCTCCCTACTCCCAGATTTTTTTTTTTAATTTCTGGCAAAGACTTATGGTTCCTGAGTACACGAAAGCACTGGTGGGCATCTATTTCACTGCATAGCTGTCTTCCCAGAGGTGGTCTAAACCCAGCTAAAGATCACCCCATTTTGGTGGCTCAAAGCAAGTGGGCTTACAAACTTTCATTTTTCCCACTTCCCATAGTTTCCCCAGAAAACCACTGAGTAAAGGGTGGCTTTGTCTGACCTCTGGATAGACAAGGAAGAAGAATTACCATGAGGGCAAGGTCAATTATATAGCTACTCTCCATCTTAAGATGAGTTTTTCCATTGCCCCACTGCTAGGTGTCCTATTTGTGACTCTGGCTCTCGTAGAGAAACGGGGGCACAGAAACTCATGTCTAAGTGAGACTCATATATCAAGGTTAAGTGTTCATCAAGCAGACATCCGAAAGCAGTGTGGTCCAAACCCACAAGTCCGACATTAACCCATTAACCCACATGTCCAACACCAATTGCAATGTCCTCCTCCATCTTTCAAAACAGACGGCATGTTGCTGGCTTAAGGAGGAGAGCCGAGGCAGTGAATGTGTAAGCAGAGCACCGTGGGCAGTGGATATGTCAGCATATCTCTGCACGGCTACTCCAACAGCCCAGGGCTTCCTCTGGGTTGGTCCATGTGTCTTCGGCTCAGGGACGTCTTGCCGGAAAGGAGCCTTGACAGCTAAAGCAGGGAACAAGCTGAGGCAGCTGCACCCTGCTCCCACGTTCAGAAATGAAGGGACCTAACTAGAATGGCAATGCTCAAGGAGCCATTGATCCCTCTGCCCTTCATTTAACCGCACGTGTGTATCATCCAGGTTGGCACAATCCACGAACTAATTGCACATTTGCGAACCTGGCACCCATTCAAAATTCTTTAACACCAACATGGAATTAAGTAACATCAGGACCTTAATTCTAAAACTTATGGAATGTTCCCCCACACGGAAAGTTTGTAAGCCAACTACTCTGTGCTTTTATACCCCAAATTTTACCTAACCACTTTACTTATGGCCCACTAATATAAAACCAGTGCTCAGAGGAAACCATCATTGCTCGCCATGAAGAAATCTGCATTCCAATAGGAACTTTTCAAAGTCTGTGTCCATCGCAAAACCAAAGCCGGACAGGCCGTGAATAAAATCAGCACTCTTAGGCACCAGTTCATAGTCTCGAATATCGCCGTCTGGTGGGCTTCTGGTCGACCCGTGCCGGCTACCTCGCTCAGCCTCCACGGGGTGTCCACCGGTCACCTTGGTTGTAGACCATGGGCTCTCGCCACTATTCAACAAGCCTGGGCTCCTGATGCGACGTGGTGAACTTGAGTCGAGTCACCCTCGTGTTCTCATCGTTTTCACGTAAACCAAATCCACAGGTATGCGGGCCCATACACAAGCAGTCCTTTTATTGCTGCATTTCTCTGACCTCCACTCCATATGTAGATCCACGTGGTCACCCAGCAAGCAATGCAGCGTGCTCACAGGCTCTCTTTAACACACAGTCTCAGGGAGATGTTTTCTCCCTACTCCCAGATTTTTTTTTTTAATTTCTGGCAAAGACTTATGGTTCCTGAGTACACGAAAGCACTGGTGGGCATCTATTTCACTGCATAGCTGTCTTCCCAGAGGTGGTCTAAACCCAGCTAAAGATCACCCCATTTTGGTGGCTCAAAGCAAGTGGGCTTACAAACTTTCATTTTTCCCACTTCCCATAGTTTCCCCAGAAAACCACTGAGTAAAGGGTGGCTTTGTCTGACCTCTGGATAGACAAGGAAGAAGAATTACCATGAGGGCAAGGTCAATTATATAGCTACTCTCCATCTTAAGATGAGTTTTTCCATTGCCCCACTGCTAGGTGTCCTATTTGTGACTCTGGCTCTCGTAGAGAAACGGGGGCACAGAAACTCATGTCTAAGTGAGACTCATATATCAAGGTTAAGTGTTCATCAAGCAGACATCCGAAAGCAGTGTGGTCCAAACCCACAAGTCCGACATTAACCCATTAACCCACATGTCCAACACCAATTGCAATGTCCTCCTCCATCTTTCAAAACAGACGGCATGTTGCTGGCTTAAGGAGGAGAGCCGAGGCAGTGAATGTGTAAGCAGAGCACCGTGGGCAGTGGATATGTCAGCATATCTCTGCACGGCTACTCCAACAGCCCAGGGCTTCCTCTGGGTTGGTCCATGTGTCTTCGGCTCAGGGACGTCTTGCCGGAAAGGAGCCTTGACAGCTAAAGCAGGGAACAAGCTGAGGCAGCTGCACCCTGCTCCCACGTTCAGAAATGAAGGGACCTAACTAGAATGGCAATGCTCAAGGAGCCATTGATCCCTCTGCCCTTCATTTAACCGCACGTGTGTATCATCCAGGTTGGCACAATCCACGAACTAATTGCACATTTGCGAACCTGGCACCCATTCAAAATTCTTTAACACCAACATGGAATTAAGTAACATCAGGACCTTAATTCTAAAACTTATGGAATGTTCCCCCACACGGAAAGTTTGTAAGCCAACTACTCTGTGCTTTTATACCCCAAATTTTACATAAACACTTTACTTATGGCCCACTAATATAAAACCAGTGCTCAGAGGAAACCATCATTGCTCGCCATGAAGAAATATGCATTCCAATAGGAACTTTTCAAAGTCTGTGTCCATCGCAAAACCAAAGCCGGACAGGCCGTGAATAAAATCAGCACTCTTAGGCACCAGTTCATAGTCTCGAATATCGCCGTCTGGTGGGCTTCTGGTCGACCCGTGCCGGCTACCTCGCTCAGCCTCCACGGGGTGTCCACCGGTCACCTTGGTTGTAAACCATGGGCTCTCGCCACTATTCAACAAGCCTGGGCTCCTGATGCGACGTGGTGAACTTGAGTCGAGTCACCCTCGTGTTCTCATCGTTTTCACGTAAACCAAATCCACAGGTATGCGGGCCCATACACAAGCAGTCCTTTTATTGCTGCATTTCTCTGACCTCCACTCCATATGTAGATCCACGTGGTCACCCAGCAAGCAATGCAGCGTGCTCACAGGCTCTCTTTAACACACAGTCTCAGGGAGATATTTTCTCCCTACTCCCAGATTTTTTTTTTTAATTTCTGGCAAAGACTTATGGTTCCTGAGTACACGAAAGCACTGGTGGGCATCTATTTCACTGCATAGCTGTCTTCCCAGAGGTGGTCTAAACCCAGCTAAAGATCACCCCATTTTGGTGGCTCAAAGCAAGTGGGCTTACAAACTTTCATTTTTCCCACTTCCCATAGTTTCCCCAGAAAACCACTGAGTAAAGGCTGGCTTTGTCTGACCTCTGGATAGACAAGGAAGAAGAATTACCATGAGGGCAAGGTCAATTATATAGCTACTCTCCATCTTAAGATGAGTTTTTCCATTGCCCCACTGCTAGGTGTCCTATTTGTGACTCTGGCTCTCGTAGAGAAACGGGGGCACAGAAACTCATGTCTAAGTGAGACTCATATATCAAGGTTAAGTGTTCATCAAGCAGACATCCGAAAGCAGTGTGGTCCAAACCCACAAGTCCGACATTAACCCATTAACCCACATGTCCAACACCAATTGCAATGTCCTCCTCCATCTTTCAAAACAGACGGCATGTTGCTGGCTTAAGGAGGAGAGCCGAGGCAGTGAATGTGTAAGCAGAGCACCGTGGGCAGTGGATATGTCAGCATATCTCTGCACGGCTACTCCAACAGCCCAGGGCTTCCTCTGGGTTGGTCCATGTGTCTTCGGCTCAGGGACGTCTTGCCGGAAAGGAGCCTTGACAGCTAAAGCAGGGAACAAGCTGAGGCAGCTGCACCCTGCTCCCACGTTCAGAAATGAAGGGACCTAACTAAAATGGCAATGCTCAAGGAGCCATTGATCCCTCTGCCCTTCATTTAACCGCACGTGTGTATCATCCAGGTTGGCACAATCCACAAACTAATTGCACATTTGCGAACCTGGCACCCATTCAAAATTCTTTAACACCAACATGGAATTAAGTAACATCAGGACCTTAATTCTAAAACTTTTGGAATGTTCCCCCACACGGAAAGTTTGTAAGCCAACTACTCTGTGCTTTTATACCCCAAATGTTACCTAACCACTTTACTTATGGCCCACTAATATAAAACCAGTGCTCAGAGGAAACCATCATTGCTCGCCATGAAGAAATCTGCATTCCAATAGGAACTTCTCAAAGTCTGTGTCCATCGCAAAACCAAAGCCGGACAGGCCGTGAATAAAATCAGCACTCTTAGGCACCAGTTCATAGTCTCGAATATCGCCGTCTGGTGGGCTTCTGGTCGACCCGTGCCGGCTACCTCGCTCAGCCTCCACGGGGTGTCCACCGGTCACCTTGGTTGTAGACCATGGGCTCTCGCCACTATTCAACAAGCCTGGGCTCCTGATGCGACGTGGTGAACTTGAGTCGAGTCACCCTCGTGTTCTCATCGTTTTCACGTAAACCAAATCCACAGGTATGCGGGCCCATACACAAGCAGTCCTTTTATTGCTGCATTTCTCTGACCTCCACTCCATATGTAGATCCACGTGGTCACCCAGCAAGCAATGCAGCGTGCTCACAGGCTCTCTTTAACACACAGTCTCAGGGAGATGTTTTCTCCCTACTCCCAGATTTTTTTTTTTAATTTCTGGCAAAGACTTATGGTTCCTGAGTACACGAAAGCACTGGTGGGCATCTATTTCACTGCATAGCTCTCTTCCCAGAGGTGGTCTAAACCCAGCTAAAGGTCACCCCATTTTGGTGGCTCAAAGCAAGTGGGCTTACAAACTTTCATTTTTCCCACTTCCCATAGTTTCCCCAGAAAACCACTGAGTAAAGGGTGGCTTTGTCTGACCTCTGGATAGACAAGGAAGAAGAATTACCATGAGGGCAAGGTCAATTATATAGCTACTCTCCATCTTAAGATGAGTTTTTCCATTGCCCCACTGCTAGGTGTCCTATTTGTGACTCTGGCTCTCGTAGAGAAACGGGGGCACAGAAACTCATGTCTAAGTGAGACTCATATATCAAGGTTAAGTGTTCATCAAGCAGACATCCGAAAGCAGTGTGGTCCAAACCCACAAGTCCGACATTAACCCATTAACCCACATGTCCAACACCAATTGCAATGTCCTCCTCCATCTTTCAAAACAGACGGCATGTTGCTGGCTTAAGGAGGAGAGCCGAGGCAGTGAATGTGTAAGCAGAGCACCGTGGGCAGTGGATATGTCAGCATATCTCTGCACGGCTACTCCAACAGCCCAGGGCTTCCTCTGGGTTGGTCCATGTGTCTTCGGCTCAGGGACGTCTTGCCGGAAAGGAGCCTTGACAGCTAAAGCAGGGAACAAGCTGAGGCAGCTGCACCCTGCTCCCACGTTCAGAAATGAAGGGACCTAACTAGAATGGCAATGCTCAAGGAGCCATTGATCCCTCTGCCCTTCATTTAACCGCACGTGTGTATCATCCAGGTTGGCACAATCCACGAACTAATTGCACATTTGCGAACCTGGCACCCATTCAAAATTCTTTAACACCAACATGGAATTAAGTAACATCAGGACCTTAATTCTAAAACTTATGGAATGTTCCCCCACACGGAAAGTTTGTAAGCCAACTACTCTGTGCTTTTATACCCCAAATGTTACCTAACCACTTTACTTATGGCCCACTAATATAAAACCAGTGCTCAGAGGAAACCATCATTGCTCGCCATGAAGAAATCTGCATTCCAATAGGAACTTCTCAAAGTCTGTGTCCATCGCAAAACCAAAGCCGGACAGGCCGTGAATAAAATCAGCACTCTTAGGCACCAGTTCATAGTCTCGAATATCGCCGTCTGGTGGGCTTCTGGACGACCCGTGCCGGCTACCTCGCTCAGCCTCCACGGGGTGTCCACCGGTCACCTTGGTTGTAGACCATGGGCTCTCGCCACTATTCAACAAGCCTGGGCTCCTGATGCGACGTGGTGAACTTGAGTCGAGTCACCCTCGTGTTCTCATCGTTTTCACGTAAACCAAATCCACAGGTATGCGGGCCCATACACAAGCAGTCCTTTTATTGCTGCATTTCTCTGACCTCCACTCCATATGTAGATCCACGTGGTCACCCAGCAAGCAATGCAGCGTGCTCACTGGCTCTCTTTAACACACAGTCTCAGGGAGATGTTTTCTCCCTACTCCCAGATTTTTTTTTTTAATTTCTGGCAAAGACTTATGGTTCCTGAGTACACGAAAGCACTGGTGGGCATCTATTTCACTGCATAGCTGTCTTCCCAGAGGTGGTCTAAACCCAGCTAAAGATCACCCCATTTTGGTGGCTCAAAGCAAGTGGGCTTACAAACTTTCATTTTTCCCACTTCCCATAGTTTCCCCAGAAAACCACTGAGTAAAGGGTGGCTTTGTCTGACCTCTGGATAGACAAGGAAGAAGAATTACCATGAGGGCACGGTCAATTATATAGCTACTCTCCATCTTAAGATGAGTTTTTCCATTGCCCCACTGCTAGGTGTCCTATTTGTGACTCTGGCTCTCGTAGAGAAACGGGGGCACAGAAACTCATGTCTAAGTGAGACTCATATATCAAGGTTAAGTGTTCATCAAGCAGACATCCGAAAGCAGTGTGGTCCAAACCCACAAGTCCGACATTAACCCATTAACCCACATGTCCAACACCAATTGCAATGTCCTCCTCCATCTTTCAAAACAGACGGCATGTTGCTGGCTTAAGGAGGAGAGCCGAGGCAGTGAATGTGTAAGCAGAGCACCGTGGGCAGTGGATATGTCAGCATATCTCTGCACGGCTACTCCAACAGCCCAGGGCTTCCTCTGGGTTGGTCCATGTGTCTTCGGCTCAGGGACGTCTTGCCGGAAAGGAGCCTTGACAGCTAAAGCAGGGAACAAGCTGAGGCAGCTGCACCCTGCTCCCACGTTCAGAAATGAAGGGACCTAACTAGAATGGCAATGCTCAAGGAGCCATTGATCCCTCTGCCCTTCATTTAACCGCACGTGTGTATCATCCAGGTTGGCACAATCCACGAACTAATTGCACATTTGCGAACCTGGCACCCATTCAAAATTCTTTAACACCAACATGGAATTAAGTAACATCAGGACCTTAATTCTAAAACTTATGGAATGTTCCCCCACACGGAAAGTTTGTAAGCCAACTACTCTGTGCTTTTATACCCCAAATGTTACCTAACCACTTTACTTATGGCCCACTAATATAAAACCAGTGCTCAGAGGAAACCATCATTGCTCGCCATGAAGAAATCTGCATTCCAATAGGAACTTTTCAAAGTCTGTGTCCATCGCAAAACCAAAGCCGGACAGGCCGTGAATAAAATCAGCACTCTTAGGCACCAGTTCATAGTCTCGAATATCGCCGTCTGGTGGGCTTCTGGTCGACCCGTGCCGGCTACCTCGCTCAGCCTCCACGGGGTGTCCACCGGTCACCTTGGTTGTAGACCATGGGCTCTCGCCACTATTCAACAAGCCTGGGCTCCTGATGCGACGTGGTGAACTTGAGTCGAGTCACCCTCGTGTTCTCATCGTTTTCACGTAAACCAAATCCACAGGTATGCGGGCCCATACACAAGCAGTCCTTTTATTGCTGCATTTCTCTGACCTCCACTCCATATGTAGATCCACGTGGTCACCCAGCAAGCAATGCAGCGTGCTCACTGGCTCTCTTTAACACACAGTCTCAGGGAGATGTTTTCTCCCTACTCCCAGATTTTTTTTTTTAATTTCTGGCAAAGACTTATGGTTCCTGAGTACACGAAAGCACTGGTGGGCATCTATTTCACTGCATAGCTGTCTTCCCAGAGGTGGTCTAAACCCAGCTAAAGATCACCCCATTTTGGTGGCTCAAAGCAAGTGGGCTTACAAACTTTCATTTTTCCCACTTCCCATAGTTTCCCCAGAAAACCACTGAGTAAAGGCTGGCTTTGTCTGACCTCTGGATAGACAAGGAAGAAGAATTACCATGAGGGCAAGGTCAATTATATAGCTACTCTCCATCTTAAGATGAGTTTTTCCATTGCCCCACTGCTAGGTGTCCTATTTGTGACTCTGGCTCTCGTAGAGAAACGGGGGCACAGAAACTCATGTCTAAGTGAGACTCATATATCAAGGTTAAGTGTTCATCAAGCAGACATCCGAAAGCAGTGTGGTCCAAACCCACAAGTCCGACATTAACCCATTAACCCACATGTCCAACACCAATTGCAATGTCCTCCTCCATCTTTCAAAACAGACGGCATGTTGCTGGCTTAAGGAGGAGAGCCGAGGCAGTGAATGTGTAAGCAGAGCACCGTGGGCAGTGGATATGTCAGCATATCTCTGCACGGCTACTCCAACAGCCCAGGGCTTCCTCTGGGTTGGTCCATGTGTCTTCGGCTCAGGGACGTCTTGCCGGAAAGGAGCCTTGACAGCTAAAGCAGGGAACAAGCTGAGGCAGCTGCACCCTGCTCCCACGTTCAGAAATGAAGGGACCTAACTAGAATGGCAATGCTCAAGGAGCCATTGATCCCTCTGCCCTTCATTTAACCGCACGTGTGTATCATCCAGGTTGGCACAATCCACGAACTAATTGCACATTTGCGAACCTGGCACCCATTCAAAATTCTTTAACACCAACATGGAATTAAGTAACATCAGGACCTTAATTCTAAAACTTATGGAATGTTCCCCCACACGGAAAGTTTGTAAGCCAACTACTCTGTGCTTTTATACCTCAAATTTTACCTAACCACTTTACTTATGGCCCACTAATATAAAACCAGTGCTCAGAGGAAACCATCATTGCTCGCCATGAAGAAATCTGCATTCCAATAGGAACTTTTCAAAGTCTGTGTCCATCGCAAAACCAAAGCCGGACAGGCCGTGAATAAAATCAGCACTCTTAGGCACCAGTTCATAGTCTCGAATATCGCCGTCTGGTGGGCTTCTGGTCGACCCGTGCCGGCTACCTCGCTCAGCCTCCACGGGGTGTCCACCGGTCACCCTGGTTGTAGACCATGGGCTCTCGCCACTATTCAACAAGCCTGGGCTCCTGATGCGACGTGGTGAACTTGAGTCGAGTCACCCTCGTGTTCTCATCGTTTTCACGTAAACCAAATCCACAGGTATGCGGGCCCATACACAAGCAGTCCTTTTATTGCTGCATTTCTCTGACCTCCACTCCATATGTAGATCCACGTGGTCACCCAGCAAGCAATGCAGCGTGCTCACAGGCTCTCTTTAACACACAGTCTCAGGGAGATGTTTTCTCCCTACTCCCAGATTTTTTTTTTTAATTTCTGGCAAAGACTTATGGTTCCTGAGTACACGAAAGCACTGGTGGGCATCTATTTCACTGCATAGCTGTCTTCCCAGAGGTGGTCTAAACCCAGCTAAAGGTCACCCCATTTTGGTGGCTCAAAGCAAGTGGGCTTACAAACTTTCATTTTTCCCACTTCCCATAGTTTCCCCAGAAAACCACTGAGTAAAGGCTGGCTTTGTCTGACCTCTGGATAGACAAGGAAGAAGAATTACCATGAGGGCAAGGTCAATTATATAGCTACTCTCCATCTTAAGATGAGTTTTTCCATTGCCCCACTGCTAGGTGTCCTATTTGTGACTCTGGCTCTCGTAGAGAAACGGGGGCACAGAAACTCATGTCTAAGTGAGACTCATATATCAAGGTTAAGTGTTCATCAAGCAGACATCCGAAAGCAGTGTGGTCCAAACCCACAAGTCCGACATTAACCCATTAACCCACATGTCCAACACCAATTGCAATGTCCTCCTCCATCTTTCAAAACAGACGGCATGTTGCTGGCTTAAGGAGGAGAGCCGAGGCAGTGAATGTGTAAGCAGAGCACCGTGGGCAGTGGATATGTCAGCATATCTCTGCACGGCTACTCCAACAGCCCAGGGCTTCCTCTGGGTTGGTCCATGTGTCTTCGGCTCAGGGACGTCTTGCCGGAAAGGAGCCTTGACAGCTAAAGCAGGGAACAAGCTGAGGCAGCTGCACCCTGCTCCCACGTTCAGAAATGAAGGGACCTAACTAGAATGGCAATGCTCAAGGAGCCATTGATCCCTCTGCCCTTCATTTAACCGCACGTGTGTATCATCCAGGTTGGCACAATCCACAAACTAATTGCACATTTGCGAACCTGGCACCCATTCAAAATTCTTTAACACCAACATGGAATTAAGTAACATCAGGACCTTAATTCTAAAACTTATGGAATGTTCCCCCACACGGAAAGTTTGTAAGCCAACTACTCTGTGCTTTTATACCCCAAATGTTACCTAACCACTTTACTTATGGCCCACTAATATAAAACCAGTGCTCAGAGGAAACCATCATTGCTCGCCATGAAGAAATCTGCATTCCAATAGGAACTTCTCAAAGTCTGTGTCCATCGCAAAACCAAAGCCGGACAGGCCGTGAATAAAATCAGCACTCTTAGGCACCAGTTCATAGTCTCGAATATCGCCGTCTGGTGGGCTTCTGGTCGACCCGTGCCGGCTACCTCGCTCAGCCTCCACGGGGTGTCCACCGGTCACCTTGGTTGTAGACCATGGGCTCTCGCCACTATTCAACAAGCCTGGGCTCCTGATGCGACGTGGTGAACTTGAGTCGAGTCACCCTCGTGTTCTCATCGTTTTCACGTAAACCAAATCCACAGGTATGCGGGCCCATACACAAGCAGTCCTTTTATTGCTGCATTTCTCTGACCTCCACTCCATATGTAGATCCACGTGGTCACCCAGCAAGCAATGCAGCGTGCTCACAGGCTCTCTTTAACACACAGTCTCAGGGAGATGTTTTCTCCCTACTCCCAGATTTTTTTTTTTAATTTCTGGCAAAGACTTATGGTTCCTGAGTACACGAAAGCACTGGTGGGCATCTATTTCACTGCATAGCTCTCTTCCCAGAGGTGGTCTAAACCCAGCTAAAGGTCACCCCATTTTGGTGGCTCAAAGCAAGTGGGCTTACAAACTTTCATTTTTCCCACTTCCCATAGTTTCCCCAGAAAACCACTGAGTAAAGGGTGGCTTTGTCTGACCTCTGGATAGACAAGGAAGAAGAATTACCATGAGGGCAAGGTCAATTATATAGCTACTCTCCATCTTAAGATGAGTTTTTCCATTGCCCCACTGCTAGGTGTCCTATTTGTGACTCTGGCTCTCGTAGAGAAACGGGGGCACAGAAACTCATGTCTAAGTGAGACTCATATATCAAGGTTAAGTGTTCATCAAGCAGACATCCGAAAGCAGTGTGGTCCAAACCCACAAGTCCGACATTAACCCATTAACCCACATGTCCAACACCAATTGCAATGTCCTCCTCCATCTTTCAAAACAGACGGCATGTTGCTGGCTTAAGGAGGAGAGCCGAGGCAGTGAATGTGTAAGCAGAGCACCGTGGGCAGTGGATATGTCAGCATATCTCTGCACGGCTACTCCAACAGCCCAGGGCTTCCTCTGGGTTGGTCCATGTGTCTTCGGCTCAGGGACGTCTTGCCGGAAAGGAGCCTTGACAGCTAAAGCAGGGAACAAGCTGAGGCAGCTGCACCCTGCTCCCACGTTCAGAAATGAAGGGACCTAACTAGAATGGCAATGCTCAAGGAGCCATTGATCCCTCTGCCCTTCATTTAACCGCACGTGTGTATCATCCAGGTTGGCACAATCCACGAACTAATTGCACATTTGCGAACCTGGCACCCATTCAAAATTCTTTAACACCAACATGGAATTAAGTAACATCAGGACCTTAATTCTAAAACTTATGGAATGTTCCCCCACACGGAAAGTTTGTAAGCCAACTACTCTGTGCTTTTATACCCCAAATGTTACCTAACCACTTTACTTATGGCCCACTAATATAAAACCAGTGCTCAGAGGAAACCATCATTGCTCGCCATGAAGAAATCTGCATTCCAATAGGAACTTCTCAAAGTCTGTGTCCATCGCAAAACCAAAGCCGGACAGGCCGTGAATAAAATCAGCACTCTTAGGCACCAGTTCATAGTCTCGAATATCGCCGTCTGGTGGGCTTCTGGACGACCCGTGCCGGCTACCTCGCTCAGCCTCCACGGGGTGTCCACCGGTCACCTTGGTTGTAGACCATGGGCTCTCGCCACTATTCAACAAGCCTGGGCTCCTGATGCGACGTGGTGAACTTGAGTCGAGTCACCCTCGTGTTCTCATCGTTTTCACGTAAACCAAATCCACAGGTATGCGGGCCCATACACAAGCAGTCCTTTTATTGCTGCATTTCTCTGACCTCCACTCCATATGTAGATCCACGTGGTCACCCAGCAAGCAATGCAGCGTGCTCACTGGCTCTCTTTAACACACAGTCTCAGGGAGATGTTTTCTCCCTACTCCCAGATTTTTTTTTTTAATTTCTGGCAAAGACTTATGGTTCCTGAGTACACGAAAGCACTGGTGGGCATCTATTTCACTGCATAGCTGTCTTCCCAGAGGTGGTCTAAACCCAGCTAAAGATCACCCCATTTTGGTGGCTCAAAGCAAGTGGGCTTACAAACTTTCATTTTTCCCACTTCCCATAGTTTCCCCAGAAAACCACTGAGTAAAGGGTGGCTTTGTCTGACCTCTGGATAGACAAGGAAGAAGAATTACCATGAGGGCACGGTCAATTATATAGCTACTCTCCATCTTAAGATGAGTTTTTCCATTGCCCCACTGCTAGGTGTCCTATTTGTGACTCTGGCTCTCGTAGAGAAACGGGGGCACAGAAACTCATGTCTAAGTGAGACTCATATATCAAGGTTAAGTGTTCATCAAGCAGACATCCGAAAGCAGTGTGGTCCAAACCCACAAGTCCGACATTAACCCATTAACCCACATGTCCAACACCAATTGCAATGTCCTCCTCCATCTTTCAAAACAGACGGCATGTTGCTGGCTTAAGGAGGAGAGCCGAGGCAGTGAATGTGTAAGCAGAGCACCGTGGGCAGTGGATATGTCAGCATATCTCTGCACGGCTACTCCAACAGCCCAGGGCTTCCTCTGGGTTGGTCCATGTGTCTTCGGCTCAGGGACGTCTTGCCGGAAAGGAGCCTTGACAGCTAAAGCAGGGAACAAGCTGAGGCAGCTGCACCCTGCTCCCACGTTCAGAAATGAAGGGACCTAACTAGAATGGCAATGCTCAAGGAGCCATTGATCCCTCTGCCCTTCATTTAACCGCACGTGTGTATCATCCAGGTTGGCACAATCCACGAACTAATTGCACATTTGCGAACCTGGCACCCATTCAAAATTCTTTAACACCAACATGGAATTAAGTAACATCAGGACCTTAATTCTAAAACTTATGGAATGTTCCCCCACACGGAAAGTTTGTAAGCCAACTACTCTGTGCTTTTATACCCCAAATGTTACCTAACCACTTTACTTATGGCCCACTAATATAAAACCAGTGCTCAGAGGAAACCATCATTGCTCGCCATGAAGAAATCTGCATTCCAATAGGAACTTTTCAAAGTCTGTGTCCATCGCAAAACCAAAGCCGGACAGGCCGTGAATAAAATCAGCACTCTTAGGCACCAGTTCATAGTCTCGAATATCGCCGTCTGGTGGGCTTCTGGTCGACCCGTGCCGGCTACCTCGCTCAGCCTCCACGGGGTGTCCACCGGTCACCTTGGTTGTAGACCATGGGCTCTCGCCACTATTCAACAAGCCTGGGCTCCTGATGCGACGTGGTGAACTTGAGTCGAGTCACCCTCGTGTTCTCATCGTTTTCACGTAAACCAAATCCACAGGTATGCGGGCCCATACACAAGCAGTCCTTTTATTGCTGCATTTCTCTGACCTCCACTCCATATGTAGATCCACGTGGTCACCCAGCAAGCAATGCAGCGTGCTCACTGGCTCTCTTTAACACACAGTCTCAGGGAGATGTTTTCTCCCTACTCCCAGATTTTTTTTTTTAATTTCTGGCAAAGACTTATGGTTCCTGAGTACACGAAAGCACTGGTGGGCATCTATTTCACTGCATAGCTGTCTTCCCAGAGGTGGTCTAAACCCAGCTAAAGATCACCCCATTTTGGTGGCTCAAAGCAAGTGGGCTTACAAACTTTCATTTTTCCCACTTCCCATAGTTTCCCCAGAAAACCACTGAGTAAAGGCTGGCTTTGTCTGACCTCTGGATAGACAAGGAAGAAGAATTACCATGAGGGCAAGGTCAATTATATAGCTACTCTCCATCTTAAGATGAGTTTTTCCATTGCCCCACTGCTAGGTGTCCTATTTGTGACTCTGGCTCTCGTAGAGAAACGGGGGCACAGAAACTCATGTCTAAGTGAGACTCATATATCAAGGTTAAGTGTTCATCAAGCAGACATCCGAAAGCAGTGTGGTCCAAACCCACAAGTCCGACATTAACCCATTAACCCACATGTCCAACACCAATTGCAATGTCCTCCTCCATCTTTCAAAACAGACGGCATGTTGCTGGCTTAAGGAGGAGAGCCGAGGCAGTGAATGTGTAAGCAGAGCACCGTGGGCAGTGGATATGTCAGCATATCTCTGCACGGCTACTCCAACAGCCCAGGGCTTCCTCTGGGTTGGTCCATGTGTCTTCGGCTCAGGGACGTCTTGCCGGAAAGGAGCCTTGACAGCTAAAGCAGGGAACAAGCTGAGGCAGCTGCACCCTGCTCCCACGTTCAGAAATGAAGGGACCTAACTAGAATGGCAATGCTCAAGGAGCCATTGATCCCTCTGCCCTTCATTTAACCGCACGTGTGTATCATCCAGGTTGGCACAATCCACGAACTAATTGCACATTTGCGAACCTGGCACCCATTCAAAATTCTTTAACACCAACATGGAATTAAGTAACATCAGGACCTTAATTCTAAAACTTATGGAATGTTCCCCCACACGGAAAGTTTGTAAGCCAACTACTCTGTGCTTTTATACCTCAAATTTTACCTAACCACTTTACTTATGGCCCACTAATATAAAACCAGTGCTCAGAGGAAACCATCATTGCTCGCCATGAAGAAATCTGCATTCCAATAGGAACTTTTCAAAGTCTGTGTCCATCGCAAAACCAAAGCCGGACAGGCCGTGAATAAAATCAGCACTCTTAGGCACCAGTTCATAGTCTCGAATATCGCCGTCTGGTGGGCTTCTGGTCGACCCGTGCCGGCTACCTCGCTCAGCCTCCACGGGGTGTCCACCGGTCACCCTGGTTGTAGACCATGGGCTCTCGCCACTATTCAACAAGCCTGGGCTCCTGATGCGACGTGGTGAACTTGAGTCGAGTCACCCTCGTGTTCTCATCGTTTTCACGTAAACCAAATCCACAGGTATGCGGGCCCATACACAAGCAGTCCTTTTATTGCTGCATTTCTCTGACCTCCACTCCATATGTAGATCCACGTGGTCACCCAGCAAGCAATGCAGCGTGCTCACAGGCTCTCTTTAACACACAGTCTCAGGGAGATGTTTTCTCCCTACTCCCAGATTTTTTTTTTTAATTTCTGGCAAAGACTTATGGTTCCTGAGTACACGAAAGCACTGGTGGGCATCTATTTCACTGCATAGCTGTCTTCCCAGAGGTGGTCTAAACCCAGCTAAAGGTCACCCCATTTTGGTGGCTCAAAGCAAGTGGGCTTACAAACTTTCATTTTTCCCACTTCCCATAGTTTCCCCAGAAAACCACTGAGTAAAGGCTGGCTTTGTCTGACCTCTGGATAGACAAGGAAGAAGAATTACCATGAGGGCAAGGTCAATTATATAGCTACTCTCCATCTTAAGATGAGTTTTTCCATTGCCCCACTGCTAGGTGTCCTATTTGTGACTCTGGCTCTCGTAGAGAAACGGGGGCACAGAAACTCATGTCTAAGTGAGACTCATATATCAAGGTTAAGTGTTCATCAAGCAGACATCCGAAAGCAGTGTGGTCCAAACCCACAAGTCCGACATTAACCCATTAACCCACATGTCCAACACCAATTGCAATGTCCTCCTCCATCTTTCAAAACAGACGGCATGTTGCTGGCTTAAGGAGGAGAGCCGAGGCAGTGAATGTGTAAGCAGAGCACCGTGGGCAGTGGATATGTCAGCATATCTCTGCACGGCTACTCCAACAGCCCAGGGCTTCCTCTGGGTTGGTCCATGTGTCTTCGGCTCAGGGACGTCTTGCCGGAAAGGAGCCTTGACAGCTAAAGCAGGGAACAAGCTGAGGCAGCTGCACCCTGCTCCCACGTTCAGAAATGAAGGGACCTAACTAGAATGGCAATGCTCAAGGAGCCATTGATCCCTCTGCCCTTCATTTAACCGCACGTGTGTATCATCCAGGTTGGCACAATCCACGAACTAATTGCACATTTGCGAACCTGGCACCCATTCAAAATTCTTTAACACCAACATGGAATTAAGTAACATCAGGACCTTAATTCTAAAACTTATGGAATGTTCCCCCACACGGAAAGTTTGTAAGCCAACTACTCTGTGCTTTTATACCCCAAATGTTACCTAACCACTTTACTTATGGCCCACTAATATAAAACCAGTGCTCAGAGGAAACCATCATTGCTCGCCATGAAGAAATCTGCATTCCAATAGGAACTTTTCAAAGTCTGTGTCCATCGCAAAACCAAAGCCGGACAGGCCGTGAATAAAATCAGCACTCTTAGGCACCAGTTCATAGTCTCGAATATCGCCGTCTGGTGGGCTTCTGGTCGACCCGTGCCGGCTACCTCGCTCAGCCTCCACGGGGTGTCCACCGGTCACCCTGGTTGTAGACCATGGGCTCTCGCCACTATTCAACAAGCCTGGGCTCCTGATGCGACGTGGTGAACTTGAGTCGAGTCACCCTCGTGTTCTCATCGTTTTCACGTAAACCAAATCCACAGGTATGCGGGCCCATACACAAGCAGTCCTTTTATTGCTGCATTTCTCTGACCTCCACTCCATATGTAGATCCACGTGGTCACCCAGCAAGCAATGCAGCGTGCTCACAGGCTCTCTTTAACACACAGTCTCAGGGAGATGTTTTCTCCCTACTCCCAGATTTTTTTTTTTAATTTCTGGCAAAGACTTATGGTTCCTGAGTACACGAAAGCACTGGTGGGCATCTATTTCACTGCATAGCTGTCTTCCCAGAGGTGGTCTAAACCCAGCTAAAGGTCACCCCATTTTGGTGGCTCAAAGCAAGTGGGCTTACAAACTTTCATTTTTCCCACTTCCCATAGTTTCCCCAGAAAACCACTGAGTAAAGGGTGGCTTTGTCTGACCTCTGGATAGACAAGGAAGAAGAATTACCATGAGGGCAAGGTCAATTATATAGCTACTCTCCATCTTAAGATGAGTTTTTCCATTGCCCCACTGCTAGGTGTCCTATTTGTGACTCTGGCTCTCGTAGAGAAACGGGGGCACAGAAACTCATGTCTAAGTGAGACTCATATATCAAGGTTAAGTGTTCATCAAGCAGACATCCGAAAGCAGTGTGGTCCAAACCCACAAGTCCGACATTAACCCATTAACCCACATGTCCAACACCAATTGCAATGTCCTCCTCCATCTTTCAAAACAGACGGCATGTTGCTGGCTTAAGGAGGAGAGCCGAGGCAGTGAATGTGTAAGCAGAGCACCGTGGGCAGTGGATATGTCAGCATATCTCTGCACGGCTACTCCAACAGCCCAGGGCTTCCTCTGGGTTGGTCCATGTGTCTTCGGCTCAGGGACGTCTTGCCGGAAAGGAGCCTTGACAGCTAAAGCAGGGAACAAGCTGAGGCAGCTGCACCCTGCTCCCACGTTCAGAAATGAAGGGACCTAACTAGAATGGCAATGCTCAAGGAGCCATTGATCCCTCTGCCCTTCATTTAACCGCACGTGTGTATCATCCAGGTTGGCACAATCCACGAACTAATTGCACATTTGCGAACCTGGCACCCATTCAAAATTCTTTAACACCAACATGGAATTAAGTAACATCAGGACCTTAATTCTAAAACTTATGGAATGTTCCCCCACACGGAAAGTTTGTAAGCCAACTACTCTGTGCTTTTATACCCCAAATGTTACCTAACCACTTTACTTATGGCCCACTAATATAAAACCAGTGCTCAGAGGAAACCATCATTGCTCGCCATGAAGAAATCTGCATTCCAATAGGAACTTTTCAAAGTCTGTGTCCATCGCAAAACCAAAGCCGGACAGGCCGTGAATAAAATCAGCACTCTTAGGCACCAGTTCATAGTCTCGAATATCGCCGTCTGGTGGGCTTCTGGTCGACCCGTGCCGGCTACCTCGCTCAGCCTCCACGGGGTGTCCACCGGTCACCTTGGTTGTAGACCATGGGCTCTCGCCACTATTCAACAAGCCTGGGCTCCTGATGCGACGTGGTGAACTTGAGTCGAGTCACCCTCGTGTTCTCATCGTTTTCACGTAAACCAAATCCACAGGTATGCGGGCCCATACACAAGCAGTCCTTTTATTGCTGCATTTCTCTGACCTCCACTCCATATGTAGATCCACGTGGTCACCCAGCAAGCAATGCAGCGTGCTCACTGGCTCTCTTTAACACACAGTCTCAGGGAGATGTTTTCTCCCTACTCCCAGATTTTTTTTTTTAATTTCTGGCAAAGACTTATGGTTCCTGAGTACACGAAAGCACTGGTGGGCATCTATTTCACTGCATAGCTCTCTTCCCAGAGGTGGTCTAAACCCAGCTAAAGGTCACCCCATTTTGGTGGCTCAAAGCAAGTGGGCTTACAAACTTTCATTTTTCCCACTTCCCATAGTTTCCCCAGAAAACCACTGAGTAAAGGGTGGCTTTGTCTGACCTCTGGATAGACAAGGAAGAAGAATTACCATGAGGGCAAGGTCAATTATATAGCTACTCTCCATCTTAAGATGAGTTTTTCCATTGCCCCACTGCTAGGTGTCCTATTTGTGACTCTGGCTCTCGTAGAGAAACGGGGGCACAGAAACTCATGTCTAAGTGAGACTCATATATCAAGGTTAAGTGTTCATCAAGCAGACATCCGAAAGCAGTGTGGTCCAAACCCACAAGTCCGACATTAACCCATTAACCCACATGTCCAACACCAATTGCAATGTCCTCCTCCATCTTTCAAAACAGACGGCATGTTGCTGGCTTAAGGAGGAGAGCCGAGGCAGTGAATGTGTAAGCAGAGCACCGTGGGCAGTGGATATGTCAGCATATCTCTGCACGGCTACTCCAACAGCCCAGGGCTTCCTCTGGGTTGGTCCATGTGTCTTCGGCTCAGGGACGTCTTGCCGGAAAGGAGCCTTGACAGCTAAAGCAGGGAACAAGCTGAGGCAGCTGCACCCTGCTCCCACGTTCAGAAATGAAGGGACCTAACTAGAATGGCAATGCTCAAGGAGCCATTGATCCCTCTGCCCTTCATTTAACCGCACGTGTGTATCATCCAGGTTGGCACAATCCACGAACTAATTGCACATTTGCGAACCTGGCACCCATTCAAAATTCTTTAACACCAACATGGAATTAAGTAACATCAGGACCTTAATTCTAAAACTTATGGAATGTTCCCCCACACGGAAAGTTTGTAAGCCAACTACTCTGTGCTTTTATACCCCAAATGTTACCTAACCACTTTACTTATGGCCCACTAATATAAAACCAGTGCTCAGAGGAAACCATCATTGCTCGCCATGAAGAAATCTGCATTCCAATAGGAACTTTTCAAAGTCTGTGTCCATCGCAAAACCAAAGCCGGACAGGCCGTGAATAAAATCAGCACTCTTAGGCACCAGTTCATAGTCTCGAATATCGCCGTCTGGTGGGCTTCTGGTCGACCCGTGCCGGCTACCTCGCTCAGCCTCCACGGGGTGTCCACCGGTCACCTTGGTTGTAGACCATGGGCTCTCGCCACTATTCAACAAGCCTGGGCTCCTGATGCGACGTGGTGAACTTGAGTCGAGTCACCCTCGTGTTCTCATCGTTTTCACGTAAACCAAATCCACAGGTATGCGGGCCCATACACAAGCAGTCCTTTTATTGCTGCATTTCTCTGACCTCCACTCCATATGTAGATCCACGTGGTCACCCAGCAAGCAATGCAGCGTGCTCACTGGCTCTCTTTAACACACAGTCTCAGGGAGATGTTTTCTCCCTACTCCCAGATTTTTTTTTTTAATTTCTGGCAAAGACTTATGGTTCCTGAGTACACGAAAGCACTGGTGGGCATCTATTTCACTGCATAGCTCTCTTCCCAGAGGTGGTCTAAACCCAGCTAAAGGTCACCCCATTTTGGTGGCTCAAAGCAAGTGGGCTTACAAACTTTCATTTTTCCCACTTCCCATAGTTTCCCCAGAAAACCACTGAGTAAAGGGTGGCTTTGTCTGACCTCTGGATAGACAAGGAAGAAGAATTACCATGAGGGCAAGGTCAATTATATAGCTACTCTCCATCTTAAGATGAGTTTTTCCATTGCCCCACTGCTAGGTGTCCTATTTGTGACTCTGGCTCTCGTAGAGAAACGGGGGCACAGAAACTCATGTCTAAGTGAGACTCATATATCAAGGTTAAGTGTTCATCAAGCAGACATCCGAAAGCAGTGTGGTCCAAACCCACAAGTCCGACATTAACCCATTAACCCACATGTCCAACACCAATTGCAATGTCCTCCTCCATCTTTCAAAACAGACGGCATGTTGCTGGCTTAAGGAGGAGAGCCGAGGCAGTGAATGTGTAAGCAGAGCACCGTGGGCAGTGGATATGTCAGCATATCTCTGCACGGCTACTCCAACAGCCCAGGGCTTCCTCTGGGTTGGTCCATGTGTCTTCGGCTCAGGGACGTCTTGCCGGAAAGGAGCCTTGACAGCTAAAGCAGGGAACAAGCTGAGGCAGCTGCACCCTGCTCCCACGTTCAGAAATGAAGGGACCTAACTAGAATGGCAATGCTCAAGGAGCCATTGATCCCTCTGCCCTTCATTTAACCGCACGTGTGTATCATCCAGGTTGGCACAATCCACGAACTAATTGCACATTTGCGAACCTGGCACCCATTCAAAATTCTTTAACACCAACATGGAATTAAGTAACATCAGGACCTTAATTCTAAAACTTATGGAATGTTCCCCCACACGGAAAGTTTGTAAGCCAACTACTCTGTGCTTTTATACCCCAAATTTTACCTAACCACTTTACTTATGGCCCACTAATATAAAACCAGTGCTCAGAGGAAACCATCATTGCTCGCCATGAAGAAATCTGCATTCCAATAGGAACTTTTCAAAGTCTGTGTCCATCGCAAAACCAAAGCCGGACAGGCCGTGAATAAAATCAGCACTCTTAGGCACCAGTTCATAGTCTCGAATATCGCCGTCTGGTGGGCTTCTGGTCGACCCGTGCCGGCTACCTCGCTCAGCCTCCACGGGGTGTCCACCGGTCACCCTGGTTGTAGACCATGGGCTCTCGCCACTATTCAACAAGCCTGGGCTCCTGATGCGACGTGGTGAACTTGAGTCGAGTCACCCTCGTGTTCTCATCGTTTTCACGTAAACCAAATCCACAGGTATGCGGGCCCATACACAAGCAGTCCTTTTATTGCTGCATTTCTCTGACCTCCACTCCATATGTAGATCCACGTGGTCACCCAGCAAGCAATGCAGCGTGCTCACAGGCTCTCTTTAACACACAGTCTCAGGGAGATGTTTTCTCCCTACTCCCAGATTTTTTTTTTTAATTTCTGGCAAAGACTTATGGTTCCTGAGTACACGAAAGCACTGGTGGGCATCTATTTCACTGCATAGCTGTCTTCCCAGAGGTGGTCTAAACCCAGCTAAAGATCACCCCATTTTGGTGGCTCAAAGCAAGTGGGCTTACAAACTTTCATTTTTCCCACTTCCCATAGTTTCCCCAGAAAACCACTGAGTAAAGGCTGGCTTTGTCTGACCTCTGGATAGACAAGGAAGAAGAATTACCATGAGGGCAAGGTCAATTATATAGCTACTCTCCATCTTAAGATGAGTTTTTCCATTGCCCCACTGCTAGGTGTCCTATTTGTGACTCTGGCTCTCGTAGAGAAACGGGGGCACAGAAACTCATGTCTAAGTGAGACTCATATATCAAGGTTAAGTGTTCATCAAGCAGACATCCGAAAGCAGTGTGGTCCAAACCCACAAGTCCGACATTAACCCATTAACCCACATGTCCAACACCAATTGCAATGTCCTCCTCCATCTTTCAAAACAGACGGCATGTTGCTGGCTTAAGGAGGA
This sequence comes from Tenrec ecaudatus, assembly GCF_050624435.1. Lineage (NCBI taxonomy): Eukaryota > Metazoa > Chordata > Mammalia > Afrosoricida > Tenrecidae > Tenrec > Tenrec ecaudatus. Next base: position 92,533,114 of record NC_134541.1, on the reverse strand, counting down.
GAGCCGAGGCAGTGAAAGTGTAAGCAGAGCACCGTGGGCAGTGGATATGTCAGCATATCTCTGCACGGCTACTCCAACAGCCCAGGGCTTCCTCTGGGTTGGTCCATGTGTCTTCGGCTCAGGGACGTCTTGCCGGAAAGGAGCCTTGACAGCTAAAGCAGGGAACAAGCTGAGGCAGCTGCACCCTGCTCCCACGTTCAGAAATGAAGGGACCTAACTAGAATGGCAATGCTCAAGGAGCCATTGATCCCTCTGCCCTTCATTTAACCGCACGTGTGTATCATCCAGGTTGGCACAATCCACGAACTAATTGCACATTTGCGAACCTGGCACCCATTCAAAATTCTTTAACACCAACATGGAATTAAGTAACATCAGGACCTTAATTCTAAAACTTATGGAATGTTCCCCCACACGGAAAGTTTGTAAGCCAACTACTCTGTGCTTTTATACCCCAAATGTTACCTAACCACTTTACTTATGGCCCACTAATATAAAACCAGTGCTCAGAGGAAACCATCATTGCTCGCCATGAAGAAATCTGCATTCCAATAGGAACTTTTCAAAGTCTGTGTCCATCGCAAAACCAAAGCCGGACAGGCCGTGAATAAAATCAGCACTCTTAGGCACCAGTTCATAGTCTCGAATATCGCCGTCTGGTGGGCTTCTGGTCGACCCGTGCCGGCTACCTCGCTCAGCCTCCACGGGGTGTCCACCGGTCACCCTGGTTGTAGACCATGGGCTCTCGCCACTATTCAACAAGCCTGGGCTCCTGATGCGACGTGGTGAACTTGAGTCGAGTCACCCTCGTGTTCTCATCGTTTTCACGTAAACCAAATCCACAGGTATGCGGGCCCATACACAAGCAGTCCTTTTATTGCTGCATTTCTCTGACCTCCACTCCATATGTAGATCCACGTGGTCACCCAGCAAGCAATGCAGCGTGCTCACAGGCTCTCTTTAACACACAGTCTCAGGGAGATGTTTTCTCCCTACTCCCAGATTTTTTTTTTTAATTTCTGGCAAAGACTTATGGTTCCTGAGTACACGAAAGCACTGGTGGGCATCTATTTCACTGCATAGCTGTCTTCCCAGAGGTGGTCTAAACCCAGCTAAAGGTCACCCCATTTTGGTGGCTCAAAGCAAGTGGGCTTACAAACTTTCATTTTTCCCACTTCCCATAGTTTCCCCAGAAAACCACTGAGTAAAGGGTGGCTTTGTCTGACCTCTGGATAGACAAGGAAGAAGAATTACCATGAGGGCAAGGTCAATTATATAGCTACTCTCCATCTTAAGATGAGTTTTTCCATTGCCCCACTGCTAGGTGTCCTATTTGTGACTCTGGCTCTCGTAGAGAAACGGGGGCACAGAAACTCATGTCTAAGTGAGACTCATATATCAAGGTTAAGTGTTCATCAAGCAGACATCCGAAAGCAGTGTGGTCCAAACCCACAAGTCCGACATTAACCCATTAACCCACATGTCCAACACCAATTGCAATGTCCTCCTCCATCTTTCAAAACAGACGGCATGTTGCTGGCTTAAGGAGGAGAGCCGAGGCAGTGAATGTGTAAGCAGAGCACCGTGGGCAGTGGATATGTCAGCATATCTCTGCACGGCTACTCCAACAGCCCAGGGCTTCCTCTGGGTTGGTCCATGTGTCTTCGGCTCAGGGACGTCTTGCCGGAAAGGAGCCTTGACAGCTAAAGCAGGGAACAAGCTGAGGCAGCTGCACCCTGCTCCCACGTTCAGAAATGAAGGGACCTAACTAGAATGGCAATGCTCAAGGAGCCATTGATCCCTCTGCCCTTCATTTAACCGCACGTGTGTATCATCCAGGTTGGCACAATCCACGAACTAATTGCACATTTGCGAACCTGGCACCCATTCAAAATTCTTTAACACCAACATGGAATTAAGTAACATCAGGACCTTAATTCTAAAACTTATGGAATGTTCCCCCACACGGAAAGTTTGTAAGCCAACTACTCTGTGCTTTTATACCCCAAATGTTACCTAACCACTTTACTTATGGCCCACTAATATAAAACCAGTGCTCAGAGGAAACCATCATTGCTCGCCATGAAGAAATCTGCATTCCAATAGGAACTTTTCAAAGTCTGTGTCCATCGCAAAACCAAAGCCGGACAGGCCGTGAATAAAATCAGCACTCTTAGGCACCAGTTCATAGTCTCGAATATCGCCGTCTGGTGGGCTTCTGGTCGACCCGTGCCGGCTACCTCGCTCAGCCTCCACGGGGTGTCCACCGGTCACCTTGGTTGTAGACCATGGGCTCTCGCCACTATTCAACAAGCCTGGGCTCCTGATGCGACGTGGTGAACTTGAGTCGAGTCACCCTCGTGTTCTCATCGTTTTCACGTAAACCAAATCCACAGGTATGCGGGCCCATACACAAGCAGTCCTTTTATTGCTGCATTTCTCTGACCTCCACTCCATATGTAGATCCACGTGGTCACCCAGCAAGCAATGCAGCGTGCTCACAGGCTCTCTTTAACACACAGTCTCAGGGAGATGTTTTCTCCCTACTCCCAGATTTTTTTTTTTAATTTCTGGCAAAGACTTATGGTTCCTGAGTACACGAAAGCACTGGTGGGCATCTATTTCACTGCATAGCTGTCTTCCCAGAGGTGGTCTAAACCCAGCTAAAGGTCACCCCATTTTGGTGGCTCAAAGCAAGTGGGCTTACAAACTTTCATTTTTCCCACTTCCCATAGTTTCCCCAGAAAACCACTGAGTAAAGGGTGGCTTTGTCTGACCTCTGGATAGACAAGGAAGAAGAATTACCATGAGGGCAAGGTCAATTATATAGCTACTCTCCATCTTAAGATGAGTTTTTCCATTGCCCCACTGCTAGGTGTCCTATTTGTGACTCTGGCTCTCGTAGAGAAACGGGGGCACAGAAACTCATGTCTAAGTGAGACTCATATATCAAGGTTAAGTGTTCATCAAGCAGACATCCGAAAGCAGTGTGGTCCAAACCCACAAGTCCGACATTAACCCATTAACCCACATGTCCAACACCAATTGCAATGTCCTCCTCCATCTTTCAAAACAGACGGCATGTTGCTGGCTTAAGGAGGAGAGCCGAGGCAGTGAATGTGTAAGCAGAGCACCGTGGGCAGTGGATATGTCAGCATATCTCTGCACGGCTACTCCAACAGCCCAGGGCTTCCTCTGGGTTGGTCCATGTGTCTTCGGCTCAGGGACGTCTTGCCGGAAAGGAGCCTTGACAGCTAAAGCAGGGAACAAGCTGAGGCAGCTGCACCCTGCTCCCACGTTCAGAAATGAAGGGACCTAACTAGAATGGCAATGCTCAAGGAGCCATTGATCCCTCTGCCCTTCATTTAACCGCACGTGTGTATCATCCAGGTTGGCACAATCCACGAACTAATTGCACATTTGCGAACCTGGCACCCATTCAAAATTCTTTAACACCAACATGGAATTAAGTAACATCAGGACCTTAATTCTAAAACTTATGGAATGTTCCCCCACACGGAAAGTTTGTAAGCCAACTACTCTGTGCTTTTATACCCCAAATGTTACCTAACCACTTTACTTATGGCCCACTAATATAAAACCAGTGCTCAGAGGAAACCATCATTGCTCGCCATGAAGAAATCTGCATTCCAATAGGAACTTTTCAAAGTCTGTGTCCATCGCAAAACCAAAGCCGGACAGGCCGTGAATAAAATCAGCACTCTTAGGCACCAGTTCATAGTCTCGAATATCGCCGTCTGGTGGGCTTCTGGTCGACCCGTGCCGGCTACCTCGCTCAGCCTCCACGGGGTGTCCACCGGTCACCTTGGTTGTAGACCATGGGCTCTCGCCACTATTCAACAAGCCTGGGCTCCTGATGCGACGTGGTGAACTTGAGTCGAGTCACCCTCGTGTTCTCATCGTTTTCACGTAAACCAAATCCACAGGTATGCGGGCCCATACACAAGCAGTCCTTTTATTGCTGCATTTCTCTGACCTCCACTCCATATGTAGATCCACGTGGTCACCCAGCAAGCAATGCAGCGTGCTCACAGGCTCTCTTTAACACACAGTCTCAGGGAGATGTTTTCTCCCTACTCCCAGATTTTTTTTTTTAATTTCTGGCAAAGACTTATGGTTCCTGAGTACACGAAAGCACTGGTGGGCATCTATTTCACTGCATAGCTGTCTTCCCAGAGGTGGTCTAAACCCAGCTAAAGGTCACCCCATTTTGGTGGCTCAAAGCAAGTGGGCTTACAAACTTTCATTTTTCCCACTTCCCATAGTTTCCCCAGAAAACCACTGAGTAAAGGGTGGCTTTGTCTGACCTCTGGATAGACAAGGAAGAAGAATTACCATGAGGGCAAGGTCAATTATATAGCTACTCTCCATCTTAAGATGAGTTTTTCCATTGCCCCACTGCTAGGTGTCCTATTTGTGACTCTGGCTCTCGTAGAGAAACGGGGGCACAGAAACTCATGTCTAAGTGAGACTCATATATCAAGGTTAAGTGTTCATCAAGCAGACATCCGAAAGCAGTGTGGTCCAAACCCACAAGTCCGACATTAACCCATTAACCCACATGTCCAACACCAATTGCAATGTCCTCCTCCATCTTTCAAAACAGACGGCATGTTGCTGGCTTAAGGAGGAGAGCCGAGGCAGTGAATGTGTAAGCAGAGCACCGTGGGCAGTGGATATGTCAGCATATCTCTGCACGGCTACTCCAACAGCCCAGGGCTTCCTCTGGGTTGGTCCATGTGTCTTCGGCTCAGGGACGTCTTGCCGGAAAGGAGCCTTGACAGCTAAAGCAGGGAACAAGCTGAGGCAGCTGCACCCTGCTCCCACGTTCAGAAATGAAGGGACCTAACTAGAATGGCAATGCTCAAGGAGCCATTGATCCCTCTGCCCTTCATTTAACCGCACGTGTGTATCATCCAGGTTGGCACAATCCACGAACTAATTGCACATTTGCGAACCTGGCACCCATTCAAAATTCTTTAACACCAACATGGAATTAAGTAACATCAGGACCTTAATTCTAAAACTTATGGAATGTTCCCCCACACGGAAAGTTTGTAAGCCAACTACTCTGTGCTTTTATACCCCAAATTTTACCTAACCACTTTACTTATGGCCCACTAATATAAAACCAGTGCTCAGAGGAAACCATCATTGCTCGCCATGAAGAAATCTGCATTCCAATAGGAACTTTTCAAAGTCTGTGTCCATCGCAAAACCAAAGCCGGACAGGCCGTGAATAAAATCAGCACTCTTAGGCACCAGTTCATAGTCTCGAATATCGCCGTCTGGTGGGCTTCTGGTCGACCCGTGCCGGCTACCTCGCTCAGCCTCCACGGGGTGTCCACCGGTCACCTTGGTTGTAGACCATGGGCTCTCGCCACTATTCAACAAGCCTGGGCTCCTGATGCGACGTGGTGAACTTGAGTCGAGTCACCCTCGTGTTCTCATCGTTTTCACGTAAACCAAATCCACAGGTATGCGGGCCCATACACAAGCAGTCCTTTTATTGCTGCATTTCTCTGACCTCCACTCCATATGTAGATCCACGTGGTCACCCAGCAAGCAATGCAGCGTGCTCACAGGCTCTCTTTAACACACAGTCTCAGGGAGATGTTTTCTCCCTACTCCCAGATTTTTTTTTTTTAATTTCTGGCAAAGACTTATGGTTCCTGAGTACACGAAAGCACTGGTGGGCATCTATTTCACTGCATAGCTGTCTTCCCAGAGGTGGTCTAAACCCAGCTAAAGGTCACCCCATTTTGGTGGCTCAAAGCAAGTGGGCTTACAAACTTTCATTTTTCCCACTTCCCATAGTTTCCCCAGAAAACCACTGAGTAAAGGGTGGCTTTGTCTGACCTCTGGATAGACAAGGAAGAAGAATTACCATGAGGGCAAGGTCAATTATATAGCTACTCTCCATCTTAAGATGAGTTTTTCCATTGCCCCACTGCTAGGTGTCCTATTTGTGACTCTGGCTCTCGTAGAGAAACGGGGGCACAGAAACTCATGTCTAAGTGAGACTCATATATCAAGGTTAAGTGTTCATCAAGCAGACATCCGAAAGCAGTGTGGTCCAAACCCACAAGTCCGACATTAACCCATTAACCCACATGTCCAACACCAATTGCAATGTCCTCCTCCATCTTTCAAAACAGACGGCATGTTGCTGGCTTAAGGAGGAGAGCCGAGGCAGTGAATGTGTAAGCAGAGCACCGTGGGCAGTGGATATGTCAGCATATCTCTGCACGGCTACTCCAACAGCCCAGGGCTTCCTCTGGGTTGGTCCATGTGTCTTCGGCTCAGGGACGTCTTGCCGGAAAGGAGCCTTGACAGCTAAAGCAGGGAACAAGCTGAGGCAGCTGCACCCTGCTCCCACGTTCAGAAATGAAGGGACCTAACTAGAATGGCAATGCTCAAGGAGCCATTGATCCCTCTGCCCTTCATTTAACCGCACGTGTGTATCATCCAGGTTGGCACAATCCACGAACTAATTGCACATTTGCGAACCTGGCACCCATTCAAAATTCTTTAACACCAACATGGAATTAAGTAACATCAGGACCTTAATTCTAAAACTTATGGAATGTTCCCCCACACGGAAAGTTTGTAAGCCAACTACTCTGTGCTTTTATACCCCAAATTTTACCTAACCACTTTACTTATGGCCCACTAATATAAAACCAGTGCTCAGAGGAAACCATCATTGCTCGCCATGAAGAAATCTGCATTCCAATAGGAACTTTTCAAAGTCTGTGTCCATCGCAAAACCAAAGCCGGACAGGCCGTGAATAAAATCAGCACTCTTAGGCACCAGTTCATAGTCTCGAATATCGCCGTCTGGTGGGCTTCTGGTCGACCCGTGCCGGCTACCTCGCTCAGCCTCCACGGGGTGTCCACCGGTCACCTTGGTTGTAGACCATGGGCTCTCGCCACTATTCAACAAGCCTGGGCTCCTGATGCGACGTGGTGAACTTGAGTCGAGTCACCCTCGTGTTCTCATCGTTTTCACGTAAACCAAATCCACAGGTATGCGGGCCCATACACAAGCAGTCCTTTTATTGCTGCATTTCTCTGACCTCCACTCCATATGTAGATCCACGTGGTCACCCAGCAAGCAATGCAGCGTGCTCACAGGCTCTCTTTAACACACAGTCTCAGGGAGATGTTTTCTCCCTACTCCCAGATTTTTTTTTTTTAATTTCTGGCAAAGACTTATGGTTCCAGAGTACACGAAAGCACTGGTGGGCATCTATTTCACTGCATAGCTGTCTTCCCAGAGGTGGTCTAAACCCAGCTAAAGATCAGCCCATTTTGGTGGCTCAAAGCAAGTGGGCTTACAAACTTTCATTTTTCCCACTTCCCATAGTTTCCCCAGAAAACCACTGAGTAAAGGGTGGCTTTGTCTGACCTCTGGATAGACAAGGAAGAAGAATTACCATGAGGGCAAGGTCAATTATATAGCTACTCTCCATCTTAAGATGAGTTTTTCCATTGCCCCACTGCTAGGTGTCCTATTTGTGACTCTGGCTCTCGTAGAGAAACGGGGGCACAGAAACTCATGTCTAAGTGAGACTCATATATCAAGGTTAAGTGTTCATCAAGCAGACATCCGAAAGCAGTGTGGTCCAAACCCACAAGTCCGACATTAACCCATTAACCCACATGTCCAACACCAATTGCAATGTCCTCCTCCATCTTTCAAACCAGACGGCATGTTGCTGGCTTAAGGAGGAGAGCCGAGGCAGTGAATGTGTAAGCAGAGCACCGTGGGCAGTGGATATGTCAGCATATCTCTGCACGGCTACTCCAACAGCCCAGGGCTTCCTCTGGGTTGGTCCATGTGTCTTCGGCTCAGGGACGTCTTGCCGGAAAGGAGCCTTGACAGCTAAAGCAGGGAACAAGCTGAGGCAGCTGCACCCTGCTCCCACGTTCAGAAATGAAGGGACCTAACTAGAATGGCAATGCTCAAGGAGCCATTGATCCCTCTGCCCTTCATTTAACCGCACGTGTGTATCATCCAGGTTGGCACAATCCACGAACTAATTGCACATTTGCGAACCTGGCACCCATTCAAAATTCTTTAACACCAACATGGAATTAAGTAACATCAGGACCTTAATTCTAAAACTTATGGAATGTTCCCCCACACGGAAAGTTTGTAAGCCAACTACTCTGTGCTTTTATACCCCAAATTTTACCTAACCACTTTACTTATGGCCCACTAATATAAAACCAGTGCTCAGAGGAAACCATCATTGCTCGCCATGAAGAAATCTGCATTCCAATAGGAACTTTTCAAAGTCTGTGTCCATCGCAAAACCAAAGCCGGACAGGCCGTGAATAAAATCAGCACTCTTAGGCACCAGTTCATAGTCTCGAATATCGCCGTCTGGTGGGCTTCTGGTCGACCCGTGCCGGCTACCTCGCTCAGCCTCCACGGGGTGTCCACCGGTCACCTTGGTTGTAGACCATGGGCTCTCGCCACTATTCAACAAGCCTGGGCTCCTGATGCGACGTGGTGAACTTGAGTCGAGTCACCCTCGTGTTCTCATCGTTTTCACGTAAACCAAATCCACAGGTATGCGGGCCCATACACAAGCAGTCCTTTTATTGCTGCATTTCTCTGACCTCCACTCCATATGTAGATCCACGTGGTCACCCAGCAAGCAATGCAGCGTGCTCACAGGCTCTCTTTAACACACAGTCTCAGGGAGATGTTTTCTCCCTACTCCCAGATTTTTTTTTTTAATTTCTGGCAAAGACTTATGGTTCCTGAGTACACGAAAGCACTGGTGGGCATCTATTTCACTGCATAGCTCTCTTCCCAGAGGTGGTCTAAACCCAGCTAAAGGTCACCCCATTTTGGTGGCTCAAAGCAAGTGGGCTTACAAACTTTCATTTTTCCCACTTCCCATAGTTTCCCCAGAAAACCACTGAGTAAAGGGTGGCTTTGTCTGACCTCTGGATAGACAAGGAAGAAGAATTACCATGAGGGCAAGGTCAATCATATAGCTACTCTCCATCTTAAGATGAGTTTTTCCATTGCCCCACTGCTAGGTGTCCTATTTGTGACTCTGGCTCTCGTAGAGAAACGGGGGCACAGAAACTCATGTCTAAGTGAGACTCATATATCAAGGTTAAGTGTTCATCAAGCAGACATCCGAAAGCAGTGTGGTCCAAACCCACAAGTCCGACATTAACCCATTAACCCACATGTCCAACACCAATTGCAATGTCCTCCTCCATCTTTCAAAACAGACGGCATGTTGCTGGCTTAAGGAGGAGAGCCGAGGCAGTGAATGTGTAAGCAGAGCACCGTGGGCAGTGGATATGTCAGCATATCTCTGCACGGCTACTCCAACAGCCCAGGGCTTCCTCTGGGTTGGTCCATGTGTCTTCGGCTCAGGGACGTCTTGCCGGAAAGGAGCCTTGACAGCTAAAGCAGGGAACAAGCTGAGGCAGCTGCACCCTGCTCCCACGTTCAGAAATGAAGGGACCTAACTAGAATGGCAATGCTCAAGGAGCCATTGATCCCTCTGCCCTTCATTTAACCGCACGTGTGTATCATCCAGGTTGGCACAATCCACGAACTAATTGCACATTTGCGAACCTGGCACCCATTCAAAATTCTTTAACACCAACATGGAATTAAGTAACATCAGGACCTTAATTCTAAAACTTATGGAATGTTCCCCCACACGGAAAGTTTGTAAGCCAACTACTCTGTGCTTTTATACCCCAAATTTTACCTAACCACTTTACTTATGGCCCACTAATATAAAACCAGTGCTCAGAGGAAACCATCATTGCTCGCCATGAAGAAATCTGCATTCCAATAGGAACTTTTCAAAGTCTGTGTCCATCGCAAAACCAAAGCCGGACAGGCCGTGAATAAAATCAGCACTCTTAGGCACCAGTTCATAGTCTCGAATATCGCCGTCTGGTGGGCTTCTGGTCGACCCGTGCCGGCTACCTCGCTCAGCCTCCACGGGGTGTCCACCGGTCACCTTGGTTGTAGACCATGGGCTCTCGCCACTATTCAACAAGCCTGGGCTCCTGATGCGACGTGGTGAACTTGAGTCGAGTCACCCTCGTGTTCTCATCGTTTTCACGTAAACCAAATCCACAGGTATGCGGGCCCATACACAAGCAGTCCTTTTATTGCTGCATTTCTCTGACCTCCACTCCATATGTAGATCCACGTGGTCACCCAGCAAGCAATGCAGCGTGCTCACAGGCTCTCTTAACACACAGTCTCAGGGAGATATTTTCTCCCTACTCCCAGATTTTTTTTTTTAATTTCTGGCAAAGACTTATGGTTCCTGAGTACACGAAAGCACTGGTGGGCATCTATTTCACTGCATAGCTGTCTTCCCAGAGGTGGTCTAAACCCAGCTAAAGATCACCCCATTTTGGTGGCTCAAAGCAAGTGGGCTTACAAACTTTCATTTTTCCCACTTCCCATAGTTTCCCCAGAAAACCACTGAGTAAAGGCTGGCTTTGTCTGACCTCTGGATAGACAAGGAAGAAGAATTACCATGAGGGCAAGGTCAATTATATAGCTACTCTCCATCTTAAGATGAGTTTTTCCATTGCCCCACTGCTAGGTGTCCTATTTGTGACTCTGGCTCTCGTAGAGAAACGGGGGCACAGAAACTCATGTCTAAGTGAGACTCATATATCAAGGTTAAGTGTTCATCAAGCAGACATCCGAAAGCAGTGTGGTCCAAACCCACAAGTCCGACATTAACCCATTAACCCACATGTCCAACACCAATTGCAATGTCCTCCTCCATCTTTCAAAACAGACGGCATGTTGCTGGCTTAAGGAGGAGAGCCGAGGCAGTGAATGTGTAAGCAGAGCACCGTGGGCAGTGGATATGTCAGCATATCTCTGCACGGCTACTCCAACAGCCCAGGGCTTCCTCTGGGTTGGTCCATGTGTCTTCGGCTCAGGGACGTCTTGCCGGAAAGGAGCCTTGACAGCTAAAGCAGGGAACAAGCTGAGGCAGCTGCACCCTGCTCCCACGTTCAGAAATGAAGGGACCTAACTAGAATGGCAATGCTCAAGGAGCCATTGATCCCTCTGCCCTTCATTTAACCGCACGTGTGTATCATCCAGGTTGGCACAATCCACGAACTAATTGCACATTTGCGAACCTGGCACCCATTCAAAATTCTTTAACACCAACATGGAATTAAGTAACATCAGGACCTTAATTCTAAAACTTATGGAATGTTCCCCCACACGGAAAGTTTGTAAGCCAACTACTCTGTGCTTTTATACCCCAAATTTTACCTAACCACTTTACTTATGGCCCACTAATATAAAACCAGTGCTCAGAGGAAACCATCATTGCTCGCCATGAAGAAATCTGCATTCCAATAGGAACTTTTCAAAGTCTGTGTCCATCGCAAAACCAAAGCCGGACAGGCCGTGAATAAAATCAGCACTCTTAGGCACCAGTTCAGAGTCTCGAATATCGCCGTCTGGTGGGCTTCTGGTCGACCCGTGCCGGCTACCTCGCTCAGCCTCCACGGGGTGTCCACCGGTCACCTTGGTTGTAGACCATGGGCTCTCGCCACTATTCAACAAGCCTGGGCTCCTGATGCGACGTGGTGAACTTGAGTCGAGTCACCCTCGTGTTCTCATCGTTTTCACGTAAACCAAATCCACAGGTATGCGGGCCCATACACAAGCAGTCCTTTTATTGCTGCATTTCTCTGACCTCCACTCCATATGTAGATCCACGTGGTCACCCAGCAAGCAATGCAGCGTGCTCACAGGCTCTCTTTAACACACAGTCTCAGGGAGATGTTTTCTCCCTACTCCCAGATTTTTTTTTTTAATTTCTGGCAAAGACTTATGGTTCCTGAGTACACGAAAGCACTGGTGGGCATCTATTTCACTGCATAGCTCTCTTCCCAGAGGTGGTCTAAACCCAGCTAAAGGTCACCCCATTTTGGTGGCTCAAAGCAAGTGGGCTTACAAACTTTCATTTTTCCCACTTCCCATAGTTTCCCCAGAAAACCACTGAGTAAAGGGTGGCTTTGTCTGACCTCTGGATAGACAAGGAAGAAGAATTACCATGAGGGCAAGGTCAATCATATAGCTACTCTCCATCTTAAGATGAGTTTTTCCATTGCCCCACTGCTAGGTGTCCTATTTGTGACTCTGGCTCTCGTAGAGAAACGGGGGCACAGAAACTCATGTCTAAGTGAGACTCATATATCAAGGTTAAGTGTTCATCAAGCAGACATCCGAAAGCAGTGTGGTCCAAACCCACAAGTCCGACATTAACCCATTAACCCACATGTCCAACACCAATTGCAATGTCCTCCTCCATCTTTCAAAACAGACGGCATGTTGCTGGCTTAAGGAGGAGAGCCGAGGCAGTGAATGTGTAAGCAGAGCACCGTGGGCAGTGGATATGTCAGCATATCTCTGCACGGCTACTCCAACAGCCCAGGGCTTCCTCTGGGTTGGTCCATGTGTCTTAGGCTCAGGGACGTCTTGCCGGAAAGGAGCCTTGACAGCTAAAGCAGGGAACAAGCTGAGGCAGCTGCACCCTGCTCCCACGTTCAGAAATGAAGGGACCTAACTAGAATGGCAATGCTCAAGGAGCCATTGATCCCTCTGCCCTTCATTTAACCGCACGTGTGTATCATCCAGGTTGGCACAATCCACGAACTAATTGCACATTTGCGAACCTGGCACCCATTCAAAATTCTTTAACACCAACATGGAATTAAGTAACATCAGGACCTTAATTCTAAAACTTATGGAATGTTCCCCCACACGGAAAGTTTGTAAGCCAACTACTCTGTGCTTTTATACCCCAAATTTTACCTAACCACTTTACTTATGGCCCACTAATATAAAACCAGTGCTCAGAGGAAACCATCATTGCTCGCCATGAAGAAATCTGCATTCCAATAGGAACTTTTCAAAGTCTGTGTCCATCGCAAAACCAAAGCCGGACAGGCCGTGAATAAAATCAGCACTCTTAGGCACCAGTTCATAGTCTCGAATATCGCCGTCTGGTGGGCTTCTGGTCGACCCGTGCCGGCTACCTCGCTCAGCCTCCACGGGGTGTCCACCGGTCACCTTGGTTGTAGACCATGGGCTCTCGCCACTATTCAACAAGCCTGGGCTCCTGATGCGACGTGGTGAACTTGAGTCGAGTCACCCTCGTGTTCTCATCGTTTTCACGTAAACCAAATCCACAGGTATGCGGGCCCATACACAAGCAGTCCTTTTATTGCTGCATTTCTCTGACCTCCACTCCATATGTAGATCCACGTGGTCACCCAGCAAGCAATGCAGCGTGCTCACAGGCTCTCTTAACACACAGTCTCAGGGAGATATTTTCTCCCTACTCCCAGATTTTTTTTTTTAATTTCTGGCAAAGACTTATGGTTCCTGAGTACACGAAAGCACTGGTGGGCATCTATTTCACTGCATAGCTGTCTTCCCAGAGGTGGTCTAAACCCAGCTAAAGATCACCCCATTTTGGTGGCTCAAAGCAAGTGGGCTTACAAACTTTCATTTTTCCCACTTCCCATAGTTTCCCCAGAAAACCACTGAGTAAAGGCTGGCTTTGTCTGACCTCTGGATAGACAAGGAAGAAGAATTACCATGAGGGCAAGGTCAATTATATAGCTACTCTCCATCTTAAGATGAGTTTTTCCATTGCCCCACTGCTAGGTGTCCTATTTGTGACTCTGGCTCTCGTAGAGAAACGGGGGCACAGAAACTCATGTCTAAGTGAGACTCATATATCAAGGTTAAGTGTTCATCAAGCAGACATCCGAAAGCAGTGTGGTCCAAACCCACAAGTCCGACATTAACCCATTAACCCACATGTCCAACACCAATTGCAATGTCCTCCTCCATCTTTCAAAACAGACGGCATGTTGCTGGCTTAAGGAGGAGAGCCGAGGCAGTGAATGTGTAAGCAGAGCACCGTGGGCAGTGGATATGTCAGCATATCTCTGCACGGCTACTCCAACAGCCCAGGGCTTCCTCTGGGTTGGTCCATGTGTCTTCGGCTCAGGGACGTCTTGCCGGAAAGGAGCCTTGACAGCTAAAGCAGGGAACAAGCTGAGGCAGCTGCACCCTGCTCCCACGTTCAGAAATGAAGGGACCTAACTAGAATGGCAATGCTCAAGGAGCCATTGATCCCTCTGCCCTTCATTTAACCGCACGTGTGTATCATCCAGGTTGGCACAATCCACGAACTAATTGCACATTTGCGAACCTGGCACCCATTCAAAATTCTTTAACACCAACATGGAATTAAGTAACATCAGGACCTTAATTCTAAAACTTATGGAATGTTCCCCCACACGGAAAGTTTGTAAGCCAACTACTCTGTGCTTTTATACCCCAAATGTTACCTAACCACTTTACTTATGGCCCACTAATATAAAACCAGTGCTCAGAGGAAACCATCATTGCTCGCCATGAAGAAATCTGCATTCCAATAGGAACTTTTCAAAGTCTGTGTCCATCGCAAAACCAAAGCCGGACAGGCCGTGAATAAAATCAGCACTCTTAGGCACCAGTTCATAGTCTCGAATATCGCCGTCTGGTGGGCTTCTGGTCGACCCGTGCCGGCTACCTCGCTCAGCCTCCACGGGGTGTCCACCGGTCACCTTGGTTGTAGACCATGGGCTCTCGCCACTATTCAACAAGCCTGGGCTCATGATGCGACGTGGTGAACTTGAGTCGAGTCACCCTCGTGTTCTCATCGTTTTCACGTAAACCAAATCCACAGGTATGCGGGCCCATACACAAGCAGTCCTTTTATTGCTGCATTTCTCTGACCTCCACTCCATATGTAGATCCACGTGGTCACCCAGCAAGCAATGCAGCGTGCTCACAGGCTCTCTTTAACACACAGTCTCAGGGAGATGTTTTCTCCCTACTCCCAGATTTTTTTTTTTAATTTCTGGCAAAGACTTATGGTTCCTGAGTACACGAAAGCACTGGTGGGCATCTATTTCACTGCATAGCTGTCTTCCCAGAGGTGGTCTAAACCCAGCTAAAGGTCACCCCATTTTGGTGGCTCAAAGCAAGTGGGCTTACAAACTTTCATTTTTCCCACTTCCCATAGTTTCCCCAGAAAACCACTGAGTAAAGGGTGGCTTTGTCTGACCTCTGGATAGACAAGGAAGAAGAATTACCATGAGGGCAAGGTCAATTATATAGCTACTCTCCATCTTAAGATGAGTTTTTCCATTGCCCCACTGCTAGGTGTCCTATTTGTGACTCTGGCTCTCGTAGAGAAACGGGGGCACAGAAACTCATGTCTAAGTGAGACTCATATATCAAGGTTAAGTGTTCATCAAGCAGACATCCGAAAGCAGTGTGGTCCAAACCCACAAGTCCGACATTAACCCATTAACCCACATGTCCAACACCAATTGCAATGTCCTCCTCCATCTTTCAAAACAGACGGCATGTTGCTGGCTTAAGGAGGAGAGCCGAGGCAGTGAATGTGTAAGCAGAGCACCGTGGGCAGTGGATATGTCAGCATATCTCTGCACGGCTACTCCAACAGCCCAGGGCTTCCTCTGGGTTGGTCCATGTGTCTTAGGCTCAGGGACGTCTTGCCGGAAAGGAGCCTTGACAGCTAAAGCAGGGAACAAGCTGAGGCAGCTGCACCCTGCTCCCACGTTCAGAAATGAAGGGACCTAACTAGAATGGCAATGCTCAAGGAGCCATTGATCCCTCTGCCCTTCATTTAACCGCACGTGTGTATCATCCAGGTTGGCACAATCCACGAACTAATTGCACATTTGCGAACCTGGCACCCATTCAAAATTCTTTAACACCAACATGGAATTAAGTAACATCAGGACCTTAATTCTAAAACTTATGGAATGTTCCCCCACACGGAAAGTTTGTAAGCCAACTACTCTGTGCTTTTATACCCCAAATTTTACCTAACCACTTTACTTATGGCCCACTAATATAAAACCAGTGCTCAGAGGAAACCATCATTGCTCGCCATGAAGAAATCTGCATTCCAATAGGAACTTTTCAAAGTCTGTGTCCATCGCAAAACCAAAGCCGGACAGGCCGTGAATAAAATCAGCACTCTTAGGCACCAGTTCATAGTCTCGAATATCGCCGTCTGGTGGGCTTCTGGTCGACCCGTGCCGGCTACCTCGCTCAGCCTCCACGGGGTGTCCACCGGTCACCTTGGTTGTAGACCATGGGCTCTCGCCACTATTCAACAAGCCTGGGCTCCTGATGCGACGTGGTGAACTTGAGTCGAGTCACCCTCGTGTTCTCATCGTTTTCACGTAAACCAAATCCACAGGTATGCGGGCCCATACACAAGCAGTCCTTTTATTGCTGCATTTCTCTGACCTCCACTCCATATGTAGATCCACGTGGTCACCCAGCAAGCAATGCAGCGTGCTCACAGGCTCTCTTAACACACAGTCTCAGGGAGATATTTTCTCCCTACTCCCAGATTTTTTTTTTTAATTTCTGGCAAAGACTTATGGTTCCTGAGTACACGAAAGCACTGGTGGGCATCTATTTCACTGCATAGCTGTCTTCCCAGAGGTGGTCTAAACCCAGCTAAAGATCACCCCATTTTGGTGGCTCAAAGCAAGTGGGCTTACAAACTTTCATTTTTCCCACTTCCCATAGTTTCCCCAGAAAACCACTGAGTAAAGGCTGGCTTTGTCTGACCTCTGGATAGACAAGGAAGAAGAATTACCATGAGGGCAAGGTCAATTATATAGCTACTCTCCATCTTAAGATGAGTTTTTCCATTGCCCCACTGCTAGGTGTCCTATTTGTGACTCTGGCTCTCGTAGAGAAACGGGGGCACAGAAACTCATGTCTAAGTGAGACTCATATATCAAGGTTAAGTGTTCATCAAGCAGACATCCGAAAGCAGTGTGGTCCAAACCCACAAGTCCGACATTAACCCATTAACCCACATGTCCAACACCAATTGCAATGTCCTCCTCCATCTTTCAAAACAGACGGCATGTTGCTGGCTTAAGGAGGAGAGCCGAGGCAGTGAATGTGTAAGCAGAGCACCGTGGGCAGTGGATATGTCAGCATATCTCTGCACGGCTACTCCAACAGCCCAGGGCTTCCTCTGGGTTGGTCCATGTGTCTTCGGCTCAGGGACGTCTTGCCGGAAAGGAGCCTTGACAGCTAAAGCAGGGAACAAGCTGAGGCAGCTGCACCCTGCTCCCACGTTCAGAAATGAAGGGACCTAACTAGAATGGCAATGCTCAAGGAGCCATTGATCCCTCTGCCCTTCATTTAACCGCACGTGTGTATCATCCAGGTTGGCACAATCCACGAACTAATTGCACATTTGCGAACCTGGCACCCATTCAAAATTCTTTAACACCAACATGGAATTAAGTAACATCAGGACCTTAATTCTAAAACTTATGGAATGTTCCCCCACACGGAAAGTTTGTAAGCCAACTACTCTGTGCTTTTATACCCCAAATGTTACCTAACCACTTTACTTATGGCCCACTAATATAAAACCAGTGCTCAGAGGAAACCATCATTGCTCGCCATGAAGAAATCTGCATTCCAATAGGAACTTTTCAAAGTCTGTGTCCATCGCAAAACCAAAGCCGGACAGGCCGTGAATAAAATCAGCACTCTTAGGCACCAGTTCATAGTCTCGAATATCGCCGTCTGGTGGGCTTCTGGTCGACCCGTGCCGGCTACCTCGCTCAGCCTCCACGGGGTGTCCACCGGTCACCTTGGTTGTAGACCATGGGCTCTCGCCACTATTCAACAAGCCTGGGCTCATGATGCGACGTGGTGAACTTGAGTCGAGTCACCCTCGTGTTCTCATCGTTTTCACGTAAACCAAATCCACAGGTATGCGGGCCCATACACAAGCAGTCCTTTTATTGCTGCATTTCTCTGACCTCCACTCCATATGTAGATCCACGTGGTCACCCAGCAAGCAATGCAGCGTGCTCACAGGCTCTCTTTAACACACAGTCTCAGGGAGATGTTTTCTCCCTACTCCCAGATTTTTTTTTTTAATTTCTGGCAAAGACTTATGGTTCCTGAGTACACGAAAGCACTGGTGGGCATCTATTTCACTGCATAGCTGTCTTCCCAGAGGTGGTCTAAACCCAGCTAAAGGTCACCCCATTTTGGTGGCTCAAAGCAAGTGGGCTTACAAACTTTCATTTTTCCCACTTCCCATAGTTTCCCCAGAAAACCACTGAGTAAAGGGTGGCTTTGTCTGACCTCTGGATAGACAAGGAAGAAGAATTACCATGAGGGCAAGGTCAATTATATAGCTACTCTCCATCTTAAGATGAGTTTTTCCATTGCCCCACTGCTAGGTGTCCTATTTGTGACTCTGGCTCTCGTAGAGAAACGGGGGCACAGAAACTCATGTCTAAGTGAGACTCATATATCAAGGTTAAGTGTTCATCAAGCAGACATCCGAAAGCAGTGTGGTCCAAACCCACAAGTCCGACATTAACCCATTAACCCACATGTCCAACACCAATTGCAATGTCCTCCTCCATCTTTCAAAACAGACGGCATGTTGCTGGCTTAAGGAGGAGAGCCGAGGCAGTGAATGTGTAAGCAGAGCACCGTGGGCAGTGGATATGTCAGCATATCTCTGCACGGCTACTCCAACAGCCCAGGGCTTCCTCTGGGTTGGTCCATGTGTCTTCGGCTCAGGGACGTCTTGCCGGAAAGGAGCCTTGACAGCTAAAGCAGGGAACAAGCTGAGGCAGCTGCACCCTGCTCCCACGTTCAGAAATGAAGGGACCTAACTAGAATGGCAATGCTCAAGGAGCCATTGATCCCTCTGCCCTTCATTTAACCGCACGTGTGTATCATCCAGGTTGGCACAATCCACGAACTAATTGCACATTTGCGAACCTGGCACCCATTCAAAATTCTTTAACACCAACATGGAATTAAGTAACATCAGGACCTTAATTCTAAAACTTATGGAATGTTCCCCCACACGGAAAGTTTGTAAGCCAACTACTCTGTGCTTTTATACCCCAAATTTTACCTAAACACTTTACTTATGGCCCACTAATATAAAACCAGTGCTCAGAGGAAACCATCATTGCTCGCCATGAAGAAATCTGCATTCCAATAGGAACTTTTCAAAGTCTGTGTCCATCGCAAAACCAAAGCCGGACAGGCCGTGAATAAAATCAGCACTCTTAGGCACCAGTTCATAGTCTCGAATATCGCCGTCTGGTGGGCTTCTGGTCGACCCGTGCCGGCTACCTCGCTCAGCCTCCACGGGGTGTCCACCGGTCACCTTGGTTGTAGACCATGGGCTCTCGCCACTATTCAACAAGCCTGGGCTCCTGATGCGACGTGGTGAACTTGAGTCGAGTCACCCTCGTGTTCTCATCGTTTTCACGTAAACCAAATCCACAGGTATGCGGGCCCATACACAAGCAGTCCTTTTATTGCTGCATTTCTCTGACCTCCACTCCATATGTAGATCCACGTGGTCACCCAGCAAGCAATGCAGCGTGCTCACTGGCTCTCTTTAACACACAGTCTCAGGGAGATGTTTTCTCCCTACTCCCAGATTTTTTTTTTTAATTTCTGGCAAAGACTTATGGTTCCTGAGTACACGAAAGCACTGGTGGGCATCTATTTCACTGCATAGCTGTCTTCCCAGAGGTGGTCTAAACCCAGCTAAAGATCACCCCATTTTGGTGGCTCAAAGCAAGTGGGCTTACAAACTTTCATTTTTCCCACTTCCCATAGTTTCCCCAGAAAACCACTGAGTAAAGGGTGGCTTTGTCTGACCTCTGGATAGACAAGGAAGAAGAATTACCATGAGGGCAAGGTCAATTATATAGCTACTCTCCATCTTAAGATGAGTTTTTCCATTGCCCTACTGCTAGGTGTCCTATTTGTGACTCTGGCTCTCGTAGAGAAACGGGGGCACAGAAACTCATGTCTAAGTGAGACTCATATATCAAGGTTAAGTGTTCATCAAGCAGACATCCGAAAGCAGTGTGGTCCAAACCCACAAGTCCGACATTAACCCATTAACCCACATGTCCAACACCAATTGCAATGTCCTCCTCCATCTTTCAAAACAGACGGCATGTTGCTGGCTTAAGGAGGAGAGCCGAGGCAGTGAATGTGTAAGCAGAGCACCGTGGGCAGTGGATATGTCAGCATATCTCTGCACGGCTACTCCAACAGCCCAGGGCTTCCTCTGGGTTGGTCCATGTGTCTTCGGCTCAGGGACGTCTTGCCGGAAAGGAGCCTTGACAGCTAAAGCAGGGAACAAGCTGAGGCAGCTGCACCCTGCTCCCACGTTCAGAAATGAAGGGACCTAACTAGAATGGCAATGCTCAAGGAGCCATTGATCCCTCTGCCCTTCATTTAACCGCACGTGTGTATCATCCAGGTTGGCACAATCCACGAACTAATTGCACATTTGCGAACCTGGCACCCATTCAAAATTCTTTAACACCAACATGGAATTAAGTAACATCAGGACCTTAATTCTAAAACTTATGGAATGTTCCCCCACACGGAAAGTTTGTAAGCCAACTACTCTGTGCTTTTATACCCCAAATTTTACATAAACACTTTACTTATGGCCCACTAATATAAAACCAGTGCTCAGAGGAAACCATCATTGCTCGCCATGAAGAAATCTGCATTCCAATAGGAACTTTTCAAAGTCTGTGTCCATCGCAAAACCAAAGCCGGACAGGCCGTGAATAAAATCAGCACTCTTAGGCACCAGTTCATAGTCTCGAATATCGCCGTCTGGTGGGCTTCTGGTCGACCCGTGCCGGCTACCTCGCTCAGCCTCCACGGGGTGTCCACCGGTCACCTTGGTTGTAGACCATGGGCTCTCGCCACTATTCAACAAACCTGGGCTCCTGATGCGACGTGGTGAACTTGAGTCGAGTCACCCTCGTGTTCTCATCGTTTTCACGTAAACCAAATCCACAGGTATGCGGGCCCATACACAAGCAGTCCTTTTATTGCTGCATTTCTCTGACCTCCACTCCATATGTAGATCCACGTGGTCACCCAGCAAGCAATGCAGCGTGCTCACAGGCTCTCTTTAACACACAGTCTCAGGGAGATGTTTTCTCCCTACTCCCAGATTTTTTTTTTTAATTTCTGGCAAAGACTTATGGTTCCTGAGTACACGAAAGCACTGGTGGGCATCTATTTCACTGCATAGCTGTCTTCCCAGAGGTGGTCTAAACCCAGCTAAAGATCACCCCATTTTGGTGGCTCAAAGCAAGTGGGCTTACAAACTTTCATTTTTCCCACTTCCCATAGTTTCCCCAGAAAACCACTGAGTAAAGGCTGGCTTTGTCTGACCTCTGGATAGACAAGGAAGAAGAATTACCATGAGGGCAAGGTCAATTATATAGCTACTCTCCATCTTAAGATGAGTTTTTCCATTGCCCCACTGCTAGGTGTCCTATTTGTGACTCTGGCTCTCGTAGAGAAACGGGGGCACAGAAACTCATGTCTAAGTGAGACTCATATATCAAGGTTAAGTGTTCATCAAGCAGACATCCGAAAGCAGTGTGGTCCAAACCCACAAGTCCGACATTAACCCATTAACCCACATGTCCAACACCAATTGCAATGTCCTCCTCCATCTTTCAAAACAGACGGCATGTTGCTGGCTTAAGGAGGAGAGCCGAGGCAGTGAATGTGTAAGCAGAGCACCGTGGGCAGTGGATATGTCAGCATATCTCTGCACGGCTACTCCAACAGCCCAGGGCTTCCTCTGGGTTGGTCCATGTGTCTTCGGCTCAGGGACGTCTTGCCGGAAAGGAGCCTTGACAGCTAAAGCAGGGAACAAGCTGAGGCAGCTGCACCCTTCTCCCACGTTCAGAAATGAAGGGACCTAACTAGAATGGAAATGCTCAAGGAGCCATTGATCCCTCTGCCCTTCATTTAACCGCACGTGTGTATCATCCAGGTTGGCACAATCCACGAACTAATTGCACATTTGCGAACCTGGCACCCATTCAAAATTCTTTAACACCAACATGGAATTAAGTAACATCAGGACCTTAATTCTAAAACTTATGGAATGTTCCCCCACACGGAAAGTTTGTAAGCCAACTACTCTGTGCTTTTATACCCCAAATTTTACCTAACCACTTTACTTATGGCCCACTAATATAAAACCAGTGCTCAGAGGAAACCATCATTGCTCGCCATGAAGAAATCTGCATTCCAATAGGAACTTTTCAAAGTCTGTGTCCATCGCAAAACCAAAGCCGGACAGGCCGTGAATAAAATCAGCACTCTTAGGCACCAGTTCATAGTCTCGAATATCGCCGTCTGGTGGGCTTCTGGTCGACCCGTGCCGGCTACCTCGCTCAGCCTCCACGGGGTGTCCACCGGTCACCTTGGTTGTAGACCATGGGCTCTCGCCACTATTCAACAAGCCTGGGCTCCTGATGCGACGTGGTGAACTTGAGTCGAGTCACCCTCGTGTTCTCATCGTTTTCACGTAAACCAAATCCACAGGTATGCGGGCCCATACACAAGCAGTCCTTTTATTGCTGCATTTCTCTGACCTCCACTCCACATGTAGATCCACGTGGTCACCCAGCAAGCAATGCAGCGTGCTCACTGGCTCTCTTTAACACACAGTCTCAGGGAGATGTTTTCTCCCTACTACCAGATTTTTTTTTTTAATTTCTGGCAAAGACTTATGGTTCCTGAGTACACGAAAGCACTGGTGGGCATCTATTTCACTGCATAGCTGTCTTCCCAGAGGTGGTCTAAACCCAGCTAAAGATCACCCCATTTTGGTGGCTCAAAGCAAGTGGGCTTACAAACTTTCATTTTTCCCACTTCCCATAGTTTCCCCAGAAAACCACTGAGTAAAGGGTGGCTTTGTCTGACCTCTGGATAGACAAGGAAGAAGAATTACCATGAGGGCAAGGTCAATTATATAGCTACTCTCCATCTTAAGATGAGTTTTTCCATTGCCCCACTGCTAGGTGTCCTATTTGTAACTCTGGCTCTCGTAGAGAAACGGGGGCACAGAAACTCATGTCTAAGTGAGACTCATATATCAAGGTTAAGTGTTCATCAAGCAGACATCCGAAAGCAGTGTGGTCCAAACCCACAAGTCCGACATTAACCCATTAACCCACATGTCCAACACCAATTGCAATGTCCTCCTCCATCTTTCAAAACAGACGGCATGTTGCTGGCTTAAGGAGGAGAGCCGAGGCAGTGAATGTGTAAGCAGAGCACCGTGGGCAGTGGATATGTCAGCATATCTCTGCACGGCTACTCCAACAGCCCAGGGCTTCCTCTGGGTTGGTCCATGTGTCTTCGGCTCAGGGACGTCTTGCCGGAAAGGAGCCTTGACAGCTAAAGCAGGGAACAAGCTGAGGCAGCTGCACCCTGCTCCCACGTTCAGAAATGAAGGGACCTAACTAGAATGGCAATGCTCAAGGAGCCATTGATCCCTCTGCCCTTCATTTAACCGCACGTGTGTATCATCCAGGTTGGCACAATCCACGAACTAATTGCACATTTGCGAACCTGGCACCCATTCAAAATTCTTTAACACCAACATGGAATTAAGTAACATCAGGACCTTAATTCTAAAACTTATGGAATGTTCCCCCACACGGAAAGTTTGTAAGCCAACTACTCTGTGCTTTTATACCCCAAATTTTACCTAACCACTTTACTTATGGCCCACTAATATAAAACCAGTGCTCAGAGGAAACCATCATTGCTCGCCATGAAGAAATCTGCATTCCAATAGGAACTTTTCAAAGTCTGTGTCCATCGCAAAACCAAAGCCGGACAGGCCGTGAATAAAATCAGCACTCTTAGGCACCAGTTCATAGTCTCGAATATCGCCGTCTGGTGGGCTTCTGGTCGACCCGTGCCGGCTACCTCGCTCAGCCTCCACGGGGTGTCCACCGGTCACCTTGGTTGTAGACCATGGGCTCTCGCCACTATTCAACAAGCCTGGGCTCCTGATGCGACGTGGTGAACTTGAGTCGAGTCACCCTCGTGTTCTCATCGTTTTCACGTAAACCAAATCCACAGGTATGCGGGCCCATACACAAGCAGTCCTTTTATTGCTGCATTTCTCTGACCTCCACTCCATATGTAGATCCACGTGGTCACCCAGCAAGCAATGCAGCGTGCTCACTGGCTCTCTTTAACACACAGTCTCAGGGAGATGTTTTCTCCCTACTCCCAGATTTTTTTTTTTTAATTTCTGGCAAAGACTTATGGTTCCTGAGTACACGAAAGCACTGGTGGGCATCTATTTCACTGCATAGCTGTCTTCCCAGAGGTGGTCTAAACCCAGCTAAAGATCACCCCATTTTGGTGGCTCAAAGCAAGTGGGCTTACAAACTTTCATTTTTCCCACTTCCCATAGTTTCCCCAGAAAACCACTGAGTAAAGGCTGGCTTTGTCTGACCTCTGGATAGACAAGGAAGAAGAATTACCATGAGGGCAAGGTCAATTATATAGCTACTCTCCATCTTAAGATGAGTTTTTCCATTGCCCCACTGCTAGGTGTCCTATTTGTAACTCTGGCTCTCGTAGAGAAACGGGGGCACAGAAACTCATGTCTAAGTGAGACTCATATATCAAGGTTAAGTGTTCATCAAGCAGACATCCGAAAGCAGTGTGGTCCAAACCCACAAGTCCGACATTAACCCATTACACCCACATGTCCAACACCAATTGCAATGTCCTCCTCCATCTTTCAAAACAGACGGCATGTTGCTGGCTTAAGGAGGAGAGCCGAGGCAGTGAATGTGTAAGCAGAGCACCGTGGGCAGTGGATATGTCAGCATATCTCTGCACGGCTACTCCAACAGCCCAGGGCTTCCTCTGGGTTGGTCCATGTGTCTTCGGCTCAGGGACGTCTTGCCGGAAAGGAGCCTTGACAGCTAAAGGAGGGAACAAGCTGAGGCAGCTGCACCCTGCTCCCACGTTCAGAAATGAAGGGACCTAACTAGAATGGCAATGCTCAAGGAGCCATTGATCCCTCTGCCCTTCATTTAACCGCACGTGTGTATCATCCAGGTTGGCACAATCCACGAACTAATTGCACATTTGCGAACCTGGCACCCATTCAAAATTCTTTAACACCAACATGGAATTAAGTAACATCAGGACCTTAATTCTAAAACTTATGGAATGTTCCCCCACACGGAAAGTTTGTAAGCCAACTACTCTGTGCTTTTATACCCCAAATTTTACATAAACACTTTACTTATGGCCCACTAATATAAAACCAGTGCTCAGAGGAAACCATCATTGCTCGCCATGAAGAAATCTGCATTCCAATAGGAACTTTTCAAAGTCTGTGTCCATCGCAAAACCAAAGCCGGACAGGCCGTGAATAAAATCAGCACTCTTAGGCACCAGTTCATAGTCTCGAATATCGCCGTCTGGTGGGCTTCTGGTCGACCCGTGCCGGCTACCTCGCTCAGCCTCCACGGGGTGTCCACCGGTCACCTTGGTTGTAGACCATGGGCTCTCGCCACTATTCAACAAGCCTGGGCTCCTGATGCGACGTGGTGAACTTGAGTCGAGTCACCCTCGTGTTCTCATCGTTTTCACGTAAACCAAATCCACAGGTATGCGGGCCCATACACAAGCAGTCCTTTTATTGCTGCATTTCTCTGACCTCCACTCCATATGTAGATCCACGTGGTCACCCAGCAAGCAATGCAGCGTGCTCACAGGCTCTCTTTAACACACAGTCTCAGGGAGATGTTTTCTCCCTACTCCCAGATTTTTTTTTTTTAATTTCTGGCAAAGACTTATGGTTCCTGAGTACACGAAAGCACTGGTGGGCATCTATTTCACTGCATAGCTGTCTTCCCAGAGGTGGTCTAAACCCAGCTAAAGATCACCCCATTTTGGTGGCTCAAAGCAAGTGGGCTTACAAACTTTCATTTTTCCCACTTCCCATAGTTTCCCCAGAAAACCACTGAGTAAAGGGTGGCTTTGTCTGACCTCTGGATAGACAAGGAAGAAGAATTACCATGAGGGCAAGGTCAATTATATAGCTACTCTCCATCTTAAGATGAGTTTTTCCATTGCCCCACTGCTAGGTGTCCTATTTGTAACTCTGGCTCTCGTAGAGAAACGGGGGCACAGAAACTCATGTCTAAGTGAGACTCATATATCAAGGTTAAGTGTTCATCAAGCAGACATCCGAAAGCAGTGTGGTCCAAACCCACAAGTCCGACATTAACCCATTACACCCACATGTCCAACACCAATTGCAATGTCCTCCTCCATCTTTCAAAACAGACGGCATGTTGCTGGCTTAAGGAGGAGAGCCGAGGCAGTGAATGTGTAAGCAGAGCACCGTGGGCAGTGGATATGTCAGCATATCTCTGCACGGCTACTCCAACAGCCCAGGGCTTCCTCTGGGTTGGTCCATGTGTCTTCGGCTCAGGGACGTCTTGCCGGAAAGGAGCCTTGACAGCTAAAGCAGGGAACAAGCTGAGGCAGCTGCACCCTGCTCCCACGTTCAGAAATGAAGGGACCTAACTAGAATGGCAATGCTCAAGGAGCCATTGATCCCTCTGCCCTTCATTTAACCGCACGTGTGTATCATCCAGGTTGGCACAATCCACGAACTAATTGCACATTTGCGAACCTGGCACCCATTCAAAATTCTTTAACACCAACATGGAATTAAGTAACATCAGGACCTTAATTCTAAAACTTATGGAATGTTCCCCCACACGGAAAGTTTGTAAGCCAACTACTCTGTGCTTTTATACCCCAAATTTTACCTAACCACTTTACTTATGGCCCACTAATATAAAACCAGTGCTCAGAGGAAACCATCATTGCTCGCCATGAAGAAATCTGCATTCCAATAGGAACTTTTCAAAGTCTGTGTCCATCGCAAAACCAAAGCCGGACAGGCCGTGAATAAAATCAGCACTCTTAGGCACCAGTTCATAGTCTCGAATATCGCCGTCTGGTGGGCTTCTGGTCGACCCGTGCCGGCTACCTCGCTCAGCCTCCACGGGGTGTCCACCGGTCACCTTGGTTGTAGACCATGGGCTCTCGCCACTATTCAACAAGCCTGGGCTCCTGATGCGACGTGGTGAACTTGAGTCGAGTCACCCTCGTGTTCTCATCGTTTTCACGTAAACCAAATCCACAGGTATGCGGGCCCATACACAAGCAGTCCTTTTATTGCTGCATTTCTCTGACCTCCACTCCATATGTAGATCCACGTGGTCACCCAGCAAGCAATGCAGCGTGCTCACTGGCTCTCTTTAACACACAGTCTCAGGGAGATGTTTTCTCCCTACTACCAGATTTTTTTTTTTTAATTTCTGGCAAAGACTTATGGTTCCTGAGTACACGAAAGCACTGGTGGGCATCTATTTCACTGCATAGCTGTCTTCCCAGAGGTGGTCTAAACCCAGCTAAAGATCACCCCATTTTGGTGGCTCAAAGCAAGTGGGCTTACAAACTTTCATTTTTCCCACTTCCCATAGTTTCCCCAGAAAACCACTGAGTAAAGGGTGGCTTTGTCTGACCTCTGGATAGACAAGGAAGAAGAATTACCATGAGGGCAAGGTCAATTATATAGCTACTCTCCATCTTAAGATGAGTTTTTCCATTGCCCCACTGCTAGGTGTCCTATTTGTAACTCTGGCTCTCGTAGAGAAACGGGGGCACAGAAACTCATGTCTAAGTGAGACTCATATATCAAGGTTAAGTGTTCATCAAGCAGACATCCGAAAGCAGTGTGGTCCAAACCCACAAGTCCGACATTAACCCATTACACCCACATGTCCAACACCAATTGCAATGTCCTCCTCCATCTTTCAAAACAGACGGCATGTTGCTGGCTTAAGGAGGAGAGCCGAG
This sequence comes from Tenrec ecaudatus, assembly GCF_050624435.1. Taxonomy (NCBI): domain Eukaryota; kingdom Metazoa; phylum Chordata; class Mammalia; order Afrosoricida; family Tenrecidae; genus Tenrec; species Tenrec ecaudatus. Next base: position 92,505,183 of record NC_134541.1, on the reverse strand, counting down.
GCAGTGAATGTGTAAGCAGAGCACCGTGGGCAGTGGATATGTCAGCATATCTCTGCACGGCTACTCCAACAGCCCAGGGCTTCCTCTGGGTTGGTCCATGTGTCTTCGGCTCAGGGACGTCTTGCCGGAAAGGAGCCTTGACAGCTAAAGCAGGGAACAAGCTGAGGCAGCTGCACCCTGCTCCCACGTTCAGAAATGAAGGGACCTAACTAGAATGGCAATGCTCAAGGAGCCATTGATCCCTCTGCCCTTCATTTAACCGCACGTGTGTATCATCCAGGTTGGCACAATCCACGAACTAATTGCACATTTGCGAACCTGGCACCCATTCAAAATTCTTTAACACCAACATGGAATTAAGTAACATCAGGACCTTAATTCTAAAACTTATGGAATGTTCCCCCACACGGAAAGTTTGTAAGCCAACTACTCTGTGCTTTTATACCCCAAATTTTACCTAACCACTTTACTTATGGCCCACTAATATAAAACCAGTGCTCAGAGGAAACCATCATTGCTCGCCATGAAGAAATCTGCATTCCAATAGGAACTTTTCAAAGTCTGTGTCCATCGCAAAACCAAAGCCGGACAGGCCGTGAATAAAATCAGCACTCTTAGGCACCAGTTCATAGTCTCGAATATCGCCGTCTGGTGGGCTTCTGGTCGACCCGTGCCGGCTACCTCGCTCAGCCTCCACGGGGTGTCCACCGGTCACCTTGGTTGTAGACCATGGGCTCTCGCCACTATTCAACAAGCCTGGGCTCCTGATGCGACGTGGTGAACTTGAGTCGAGTCACCCTCGTGTTCTCATCGTTTTCACGTAAACCAAATCCACAGGTATGCGGGCCCATACACAAGCAGTCCTTTTATTGCTGCATTTCTCTGACCTCCACTCCATATGTAGATCCACGTGGTCACCCAGCAAGCAATGCAGCGTGCTCACTGGCTCTCTTTAACACACAGTCTCAGGGAGATGTTTTCTCCCTACTACCAGATTTTTTTTTTTTAATTTCTGGCAAAGACTTATGGTTCCTGAGTACACGAAAGCACTGGTGGGCATCTATTTCACTGCATAGCTGTCTTCCCAGAGGTGGTCTAAACCCAGCTAAAGATCACCCCATTTTGGTGGCTCAAAGCAAGTGGGCTTACAAACTTTCATTTTTCCCACTTCCCATAGTTTCCCCAGAAAACCACTGAGTAAAGGGTGGCTTTGTCTGACCTCTGGATAGACAAGGAAGAAGAATTACCATGAGGGCAAGGTCAATTATATAGCTACTCTCCATCTTAAGATGAGTTTTTCCATTGCCCCACTGCTAGGTGTCCTATTTGTGACTCTGGCTCTCGTAGAGAAACGGGGGCACAGAAACTCATGTCTAAGTGAGACTCATATATCAAGGTTAAGTGTTCATCAAGCAGACATCCGAAAGCAGTGTGGTCCAAACCCACAAGTCCGACATTAACCCATTAACCCACATGTCCAACACCAATTGCAATGTCCTCCTCCATCTTTCAAAACAGACGGCATGTTGCTGGCTTAAGGAGGAGAGCCGAGGCAGTGAATGTGTAAGCAGAGCACCGTGGGCAGTGGATATGTCAGCATATCTCTGCACAGCTACTCCAACAGCCCAGGGCTTCCTCTGGGTTGGTCCATGTGTCTTCGGCTCAGGGACGTCTTGCCGGAAAGGAGCCTTGACAGCTAAAGCAGGGAACAAGCTGAGGCAGCTGCACCCTGCTCCCACGTTCAGAAATGAAGGGACCTAACTAGAATGGCAATGCTCAAGGAGCCATTGATCCCTCTGCCCTTCATTTAACCGCACGTGTGTATCATCCAGGTTGGCACAATCCACGAACTAATTGCACATTTGCGAACCTGGCACCCATTCAAAATTCTTTAACACCAACATGGAATTAAGTAACATCAGGACCTTAATTCTAAAACTTATGGAATGTTCCCCCACACGGAAAGTTTGTAAGCCAACTACTCTGTGCTTTTATACCCCAAATTTTACCTAACCACTTTACTTATGGCCCACTAATATAAAACCAGTGCTCAGAGGAAACCATCATTGCTCGCCATGAAGAAATCTGCATTCCAATAGGAACTTTTCAAAGTCTGTGTCCATCGCAAAACCAAAGCCGGACAGGCCGTGAATAAAATCAGCACTCTTAGGCACCAGTTCATAGTCTCGAATATCGCCGTCTGGTGGGCTTCTGGTCGACCCGTGCCGGCTACCTCGCTCAGCCTCCACGGGGTGTCCACCGGTCACCTTGGTTGTAGACCATGGGCTCTCGCCACTATTCAACAAGCCTGGGCTCCTGATGCGACGTGGTGAACTTGAGTCGAGTCACCCTCGTGTTCTCATCGTTTTCACGTAAACCAAATCCACAGGTATGCGGGCCCATACACAAGCAGTCCTTTTATTGCTGCATTTCTCTGACCTCCACTCCATATGTAGATCCACGTGGTCACCCAGCAAGCAATGCAGCGTGCTCACAGGCTCTCTTTAACACACAGTCTCAGGGAGATGTTTTCTCCCTACTCCCAGATTTTTTTTTTTAATTTCTGGCAAAGACTTATGGTTCCTGAGTACACGAAAGCACTGGTGGGCATCTATTTCACTGCATAGCTGTCTTCCCAGAGGTGGTCTAAACCCAGCTAAAGATCACCCCATTTTGGTGGCTCAAAGCAAGTGGGCTTACAAACTTTCATTTTTCCCACTTCCCATAGTTTCCCCAGAAAACCACTGAGTAAAGGGTGGCTTTGTCTGACCTCTGGATAGACAAGGAAGAAGAATTACCATGAGGGCAAGGTCAATTATATAGCTACTCTCCATCTTAAGATGAGTTTTTCCATTGCCCCACTGCTAGGTGTCCTATTTGTGACTCTGGCTCTCGTAGAGAAACGGGGGCACAGAAACTCATGTCTAAGTGAGACTCATATATCAAGGTTAAGTGTTCATCAAGCAGACATCCGAAAGCAGTGTGGTCCAAACCCACAAGTCCGACATTAACCCATTAACCCACATGTCCAACACCAATTGCAATGTCCTCCTCCATCTTTCAAAACAGACGGCATGTTGCTGGCTTAAGGAGGAGAGCCGAGGCAGTGAATGTGTAAGCAGAGCACCGTGGGCAGTGGATATGTCAGCATATCTCTGCACGGCTACTCCAACAGCCCAGGGCTTCCTCTGGGTTGGTCCATGTGTCTTCGGCTCAGGGACGTCTTGCCGGAAAGGAGCCTTGACAGCTAAAGCAGGGAACAAGCTGAGGCAGCTGCACCCTGCTCCCACGTTCAGAAATGAAGGGACCTAACTAGAATGGCAATGCTCAAGGAGCCATTGATCCCTCTGCCCTTCATTTAACCGCACGTGTGTATCATCCAGGTTGGCACAATCCACGAACTAATTGCACATTTGCGAACCTGGCACCCATTCAAAATTCTTTAACACCAACATGGAATTAAGTAACATCAGGACCTTAATTCTAAAACTTATGGAATGTTCCCCCACACGGAAAGTTTGTAAGCCAACTACTCTGTGCTTTTATACCCCAAATTTTACCTAACCACTTTACTTATGGCCCACTAATATAAAACCAGTGCTCAGAGGAAACCATCATTGCTCGCCATGAAGAAATCTGCATTCCAATAGGAACTTTTCAAAGTCTGTGTCCATCGCAAAACCAAAGCCGGACAGGCCGTGAATAAAATCAGCACTCTTAGGCACCAGTTCATAGTCTCGAATATCGCCGTCTGGTGGGCTTCTGGTCGACCCGTGCCGGCTACCTCGCTCAGCCTCCACGGGGTGTCCACCGGTCACCTTGGTTGTAGACCATGGGCTCTCGCCACTATTCAACAAGCCTGGGCTCCTGATGCGACGTGGTGAACTTGAGTCGAGTCACCCTCGTGTTCTCATCGTTTTCACGTAAACCAAATCCACAGGTATGCGGGCCCATACACAAGCAGTCCTTTTATTGCTGCATTTCTCTGACCTCCACTCCATATGTAGATCCACGTGGTCACCCAGCAAGCAATGCAGCGTGCTCACTGGCTCTCTTTAACACACAGTCTCAGGGAGATGTTTTCTCCCTACTACCAGATTTTTTTTTTTAATTTCTGGCAAAGACTTATGGTTCCTGAGTACACGAAAGCACTGGTGGGCATCTATTTCACTGCATAGCTGTCTTCCCAGAGGTGGTCTAAACCCAGCTAAAGATCACCCCATTTTGGTGGCTCAAAGCAAGTGGGCTTACAAACTTTCATTTTTCCCACTTCCCATAGTTTCCCCAGAAAACCACTGAGTAAAGGGTGGCTTTGTCTGACCTCTGGATAGACAAGGAAGAAGAATTACCATGAGGGCAAGGTCAATTATATAGCTACTCTCCATCTTAAGATGAGTTTTTCCATTGCCCCACTGCTAGGTGTCCTATTTGTGACTCTGGCTCTCGTAGAGAAACGGGGGCACAGAAACTCATGTCTAAGTGAGACTCATATATCAAGGTTAAGTGTTCATCAAGCAGACATCCGAAAGCAGTGTGGTCCAAACCCACAAGTCCGACATTAACCCATTAACCCACATGTCCAACACCAATTGCAATGTCCTCCTCCATCTTTCAAAACAGACGGCATGTTGCTGGCTTAAGGAGGAGAGCCGAGGCAGTGAATGTGTAAGCAGAGCACCGTGGGCAGTGGATATGTCAGCATATCTCTGCACGGCTACTCCAACAGCCCAGGGCTTCCTCTGGGTTGGTCCATGTGTCTTCGGCTCAGGGACGTCTTGCCGGAAAGGAGCCTTGACAGCTAAAGCAGGGAACAAGCTGAGGCAGCTGCACCCTGCTCCCACGTTCAGAAATGAAGGGACCTAACTAGAATGGCAATGCTCAAGGAGTCATTGATCCCTCTGCCCTTCATTTAACCGCACGTGTGTATCATCCAGGTTGGCACAATCCACGAACTAATTGCACATTTGCGAACCTGGCACCCATTCAAAATTCTTTAACACCAACATGGAATTAAGTAACATCAGGACCTTAATTCTAAAACTTATGGAATGTTCCCCCACACGGAAAGTTTGTAAGCCAACTACTCTGTGCTTTTATACCCCAAATTTTACCTAACCACTTTACTTATGGCCCACTAATATAAAACCAGTGCTCAGAGGAAACCATCATTGCTCGCCATGAAGAAATCTGCATTCCAATAGGAACTTTTCAAAGTCTGTGTCCATCGCAAAACCAAAGCCGGACAGGCCGTGAATAAAATCAGCACTCTTAGGCACCAGTTCATAGTCTCGAATATCGCCGTCTGGTGGGCTTCTGGTCGACCCGTGCCGGCTACCTCGCTCAGCCTCCACGGGGTGTCCACCGGTCACCTTGGTTGTAGACCATGGGCTCTCGCCACTATTCAACAAGCCTGGGCTCCTGATGCGACGTGGTGAACTTGAGTCGAGTCACCCTCGTGTTCTCATCGTTTTCACGTAAACCAAATCCACAGGTATGCGGGCCCATACACAAGCAGTCCTTTTATTGCTGCATTTCTCTGACCTCCACTCCATATGTAGATCCACGTGGTCACCCAGCAAGCAATGCAGCGTGCTCACAGGCTCTCTTTAACACACAGTCTCAGGGAGATGTTTTCTCCCTACTCCCAGATGTTTTTTTTTAATTTCTGGCAAAGACTTATGGTTCCTGAGTACACGAAAGCACTGGTGGGCATCTATTTCACTGCATAGCTGTCTTCCCAGAGGTGGTCTAAACCCAGCTAAAGATCACCCCATTTTGGTGGCTCAAAGCAAGTGGGCTTACAAACTTTCATTTTTCCCACTTCCCATAGTTTCCCCAGAAAACCACTGAGTAAAGGCTGGCTTTGTCTGACCTCTGGATAGACAAGGAAGAAGAATTACCATGAGGGCAAGGTCAATTATATAGCTACTCTCCATCTTAAGATGAGTTTTTTCCATTGCCCCACTGCTAGGTGTCCTATTTGTGACTCTGGCTCTCGTAGAGAAACGGGGGCACAGAAACTCATGTCTAAGTGAGACTCATATATCAAGGTTAAGTGTTCATCAAGCAGACATCCGAAAGCAGTGTGGTCCAAACCCACAAGTCCGACATTAACCCATTAACCCACATGTCCAACACCAATTGCAATGTCCTCCTCCATCTTTCAAAACAGACGGCATGTTGCTGGCTTAAGGAGGAGAGCCGAGGCAGTGAATGTGTAAGCAGAGCACCGTGGGCAGTGGATATGTCAGCATATCTCTGCACGGCTACTCCAACAGCCCAGGGCTTCCTCTGGGTTGGTCCATGTGTCTTCGGCTCAGGGACGTCTTGCCGGAAAGGAGCCTTGACAGCTAAAGCAGGGAACAAGCTGAGGCAGCTGCACCCTGCTCCCACGTTCAGAAATGAAGGGACCTAACTAGAATGGCAATGCTCAAGGAGCCATTGATCCCTCTGCCCTTCATTTAACCGCACGTGTGTATCATCCAGGTTGGCACAATCCACGAACTAATTGCACATTTGCGAACCTGGCACCCATTCAAAATTCTTTAACACCAACATGGAATTAAGTAACATCAGGACCTTAATTCTAAAACTTATGGAATGTTCCCCCACACGGAAAGTTTGTAAGCCAACTACTCTGTGCTTTTATACCCCAAATTTTACCTAACCACTTTACTTATGGCCCACTAATATAAAACCAGTGCTCAGAGGAAACCATCATTGCTCGCCATGAAGAAATCTGCATTCCAATAGGAACTTTTCAAAGTCTGTGTCCATCGCAAAACCAAAGCCGGACAGGCCGTGAATAAAATCAGCAGTCTTAGGCACCAGTTCATAGTCTCGAATATCGCCGTCTGGTGGGCTTCTGGTCGACCCGTGCCGGCTACCTCGCTCAGCCTCCACGGGGTGTCCACCGGTCACCTTGGTTGTAGACCATGGGCTCTCGCCACTATTCAACAAGCCTGGGCTCCTGATGCGACGTGGTGAACTTGAGTCGAGTCACCCTCGTGTTCTCATCGTTTTCACGTAAACCAAATCCACAGGTATGCGGGCCCATACACAAGCAGTCCTTTTATTGCTGCATTTCTCTGACCTCCACTCCATATGTAGATCCACGTGGTCACCCAGCAAGCAATGCAGCGTGCTCACAGGCTCTCTTTAACACACAGTCTCAGGGAGATGTTTTCTCCCTACTCCCAGATTTTTTTTTTTAATTTCTGGCAAAGACTTATGGTTCCTGAGTACACGAAAGCACTGGTGGGCATCTATTTCACTGCATAGCTGTCTTCCCAGAGGTGGTCTAAACCCAGCTAAAGATCACCCCATTTTGGTGGCTCAAAGCAAGTGGGCTTACAAACTTTCATTTTTCCCACTTCCCATAGTTTCCCCAGAAAACCACTGAGTAAAGGGTGGCTTTGTCTGACCTCTGGATAGACAAGGAAGAAGAATTACCATGAGGGCAAGGTCAATTATATAGCTACTCTCCATCTTAAGATGAGTTTTTCCATTGCCCCACTGCTAGGTGTCCTATTTGTGACTCTGGCTCTCGTAGAGAAACGGGGGCACAGAAACTCATGTCTAAGTGAGACTCATATATCAAGGTTAAGTGTTCATCAAGCAGACATCCGAAAGCAGTGTGGTCCAAACCCACAAGTCCGACATTAACCCATTAACCCACATGTCCAACACCAATTGCAATGTCCTCCTCCATCTTTCAAAACAGACGGCATGTTGCTGGCTTAAGGAGGAGAGCCGAGGCAGTGAATGTGTAAGCAGAGCACCGTGGGCAGTGGATATGTCAGCATATCTCTGCACGGCTACTCCAACAGCCCAGGGCTTCCTCTGGGTTGGTCCATGTGTCTTCGGCTCAGGGACGTCTTGCCGGAAAGGAGCCTTGACAGCTAAAGCAGGGAACAAGCTGAGGCAGCTGCACCCTGCTCCCACGTTCAGAAATGAAGGGACCTAACTAGAATGGCAATGCTCAAGGAGCCATTGATCCCTCTGCCCTTCATTTAACCGCACGTGTGTATCATCCAGGTTGGCACAATCCACGAACTAATTGCACATTTGCGAACCTGGCACCCATTCAAAATTCTTTAACACCAACATGGAATTAAGTAACATCAGGACCTTAATTCTAAAACTTATGGAATGTTCCCCCACACGGAAAGTTTGTAAGCCAACTACTCTGTGCTTTTATACCCCAAATTTTACCTAACCACTTTACTTATGGCCCACTAATATAAAACCAGTGCTCAGAGGAAACCATCATTGCTCGCCATGAAGAAATCTGCATTCCAATAGGAACTTTTCAAAGTCTGTGTCCATCGCAAAACCAAAGCCGGACAGGCCGTGAATAAAATCAGCACTCTTAGGCACCAGTTCATAGTCTCGAATATCGCCGTCTGGTGGGCTTCTGGTCGACCCGTGCCGGCTACCTCGCTCAGCCTCCACGGGGTGTCCACCGGTCACCTTGGTTGTAGACCATGGGCTCTCGCCACTATTCAACAAGCCTGGGCTCCTGATGCGACGTGGTGAACTTGAGTCGAGTCACCCTCGTGTTCTCATCGTTTTCACGTAAACCAAATCCACAGGTATGCGGGCCCATACACAAGCAGTCCTTTTATTGCTGCATTTCTCTGACCTCCACTCCATATGTAGATCCACGTGGTCACCCAGCAAGCAATGCAGCGTGCTCACAGGCTCTCTTTAACACACAGTCTCAGGGAGATGTTTTCTCCCTACTCCCAGATTTTTTTTTTTAATTTCTGGCAAAGACTTATGGTTCCTGAGTACACGAAAGCACTGGTGGGCATCTATTTCACTGCATAGCTGTCTTCCCAGAGGTGGTCTAAACCCAGCTAAAGATCACCCCATTTTGGTGGCTCAAAGCAAGTGGGCTTACAAACTTTCATTTTTCCCACTTCCCATAGTTTCCCCAGAAAACCACTGAGTAAAGGGTGGCTTTGTCTGACCTCTGGATAGACAAGGAAGAAGAATTACCATGAGGGCAAGGTAAATTATATAGCTACTCTCCATCTTAAGATGAGTTTTTCCATTGCCCCACTGCTAGGTGTCCTATTTGTGACTCTGGCTCTCGTAGAGAAACGGGGGCACAGAAACTCATGTCTAAGTGAGACTCATATATCAAGGTTAAGTGTTCATCAAGCAGACATCCGAAAGCAGTGTGGTCCAAACCCACAAGTCCGACATTAACCCATTAACCCACATGTCCAACACCAATTGCAATGTCCTCCTCCATCTTTCAAAACAGACGGCATGTTGCTGGCTTAAGGAGGAGAGCCGAGGCAGTGAATGTGTAAGCAGAGCACCGTGGGCAGTGGATATGTCAGCATATCTCTGCACGGCTACTCCAACAGCCCAGGGCTTCCTCTGGGTTGGTCCATGTGTCTTCGGCTCAGGGACGTCTTGCCGGAAAGGAGCCTTGACAGCTAAAGCAGGGAACAAGCTGAGGCAGCTGCACCCTGCTCCCACGTTCAGAAATGAAGGGACCTAACTAGAATGGCAATGCTCAAGGAGCCATTGATCCCTCTGCCCTTCATTTAACCGCACGTGTGTATCATCCAGGTTGGCACAATCCACGAACTAATTGCACATTTGCGAACCTGGCACCCATTCAAAATTCTTTAACACCAACATGGAATTAAGTAACATCAGGACCTTAATTCTAAAACTTATGGAATGTTCCCCCACACGGAAAGTTTGTAAGCCAACTACTCTGTGCTTTTATACCCCAAATTTTACCTAACCACTTTACTTATGGCCCACTAATATAAAACCAGTGCTCAGAGGAAACCATCATTGCTCGCCATGAAGAAATCTGCATTCCAATAGGAACTTTTCAAAGTCTGTGTCCATCGCAAAACCAAAGCCGGACAGGCCGTGAATAAAATCAGCACTCTTAGGCACCAGTTCATAGTCTCGAATATCGCCGTCTGGTGGGCTTCTGGTCGACCCGTGCCGGCTACCTCGCTCAGCCTCCACGGGGTGTCCACCGGTCACCTTGGTTGTAGACCATGGGCTCTCGCCACTATTCAACAAGCCTGGGCTCCTGATGCGACGTGGTGAACTTGAGTCGAGTCACCCTCGTGTTCTCATCGTTTTCACGTAAACCAAATCCACAGGTATGCGGGCCCATACACAAGCAGTCCTTTTATTGCTGCATTTCTCTGACCTCCACTCCATATGTAGATCCACGTGGTCACCCAGCAAGCAATGCAGCGTGCTCACAGGCTCTCTTTAACACACAGTCTCAGGGAGATGTTTTCTCCCTACTCCCAGATTTTTTTTTTTAATTTCTGGCAAAGACTTATGGTTCCTGAGTACACGAAAGCACTGGTGGGCATCTATTTCACTGCATAGCTCTCTTCCCAGAGGTGGTCTAAACCCAGCTAAAGGTCACCCCATTTTGGTGGCTCAAAGCAAGTGGGCTTACAAACTTTCATTTTTCCCACTTCCCATAGTTTCCCCAGAAAACCACTGAGTAAAGGGTGGCTTTGTCTGACCTCTGGATAGACAAGGAAGAAGAATTACCATGAGGGCAAGGTAAATTATATAGCTACTCTCCATCTTAAGATGAGTTTTTCCATTGCCCCACTGCTAGGTGTCCTATTTGTGACTCTGGCTCTCGTAGAGAAACGGGGGCACAGAAACTCATGTCTAAGTGAGACTCATATATCAAGGTTAAGTGTTCATCAAGCAGACATCCGAAAGCAGTGTGGTCCAAACCCACAAGTCCGACATTAACCCATTAACCCACATGTCCAACACCAATTGCAATGTCCTCCTCCATCTTTCAAAACAGACGGCATGTTGCTGGCTTAAGGAGGAGAGCCGAGGCAGTGAATGTGTAAGCAGAGCACCGTGGGCAGTGGATATGTCAGCATATCTCTGCACGGCTACTCCAACAGCCCAGGGCTTCCTCTGGGTTGGTCCATGTGTCTTCGGCTCAGGGACGTCTTGCCGGAAAGGAGCCTTGACAGCTAAAGCAGGGAACAAGCTGAGGCAGCTGCACCCTGCTCCCACGTTCAGAAATGAAGGGACCTAACTAGAATGGCAATGCTCAAGGAGCCATTGATCCCTCTGCCCTTCATTTAACCGCACGTGTGTATCATCCAGGTTGGCACAATCCACGAACTAATTGCACATTTGCGAACCTGGCACCCATTCAAAATTCTTTAACACCAACATGGAATTAAGTAACATCAGGACCTTAATTCTAAAACTTATGGAATGTTCCCCCACACGGAAAGTTTGTAAGCCAACTACTCTGTGCTTTTATACCCCAAATTTTACCTAACCACTTTACTTATGGCCCACTAATATAAAACCAGTGCTCAGAGGAAACCATCATTGCTCGCCATGAAGAAATCTGCATTCCAATAGGAACTTTTCAAAGTCTGTGTCCATCGCAAAACCAAAGCCGGACAGGCCGTGAATAAAATCAGCACTCTTAGGCACCAGTTCATAGTCTCGAATATCGCCGTCTGGTGGGCTTCTGGTCGACCCGTGCCGGCTACCTCGCTCAGCCTCCACGGGGTGTCCACCGGTCACCTTGGTTGTAGACCATGGGCTCTCGCCACTATTCAACAAGCCTGGGCTCCTGATGCGACGTGGTGAACTTGAGTCGAGTCACCCTCGTGTTCTCATCGTTTTCACGTAAACCAAATCCACAGGTATGCGGGCCCATACACAAGCAGTCCTTTTATTGCTGCATTTCTCTGACCTCCACTCCATATGTAGATCCACGTGGTCACCCAGCAAGCAATGCAGCGTGCTCACAGGCTCTCTTTAACACACAGTCTCAGGGAGATGTTTTCTCCCTACTCCCAGATTTTTTTTTTTAATTTCTGGCAAAGACTTATGGTTCCTGAGTACACGAAAGCACTGGTGGGCATCTATTTCACTGCATAGCTGTCTTCCCAGAGGTGGTCTAAACCCAGCTAAAGATCACCCCATTTTGGTGGCTCAAAGCAAGTGGGCTTACAAACTTTCATTTTTCCCACTTCCCATAGTTTCCCCAGAAAACCACTGAGTAAAGGGTGGCTTTGTCTGACCTCTGGATAGACAAGGAAGAAGAATTACCATGAGGGCAAGGTCAATTATATAGCTACTCTCCATCTTAAGATGAGTTTTTCCATTGCCCCACTGCTAGGTGTCCTATTTGTGACTCTGGCTCTCGTAGAGAAACGGGGGCACAGAAACTCATGTCTAAGTGAGACTCATATATCAAGGTTAAGTGTTCATCAAGCAGACATCCGAAAGCAGTGTGGTCCAAACCCACAAGTCCGACATTAACCCATTAACCCACATGTCCAACACCAATTGCAATGTCCTCCTCCATCTTTCAAAACAGACGGCATGTTGCTGGCTTAAGGAGGAGAGCCGAGGCAGTGAATGTGTAAGCAGAGCACCGTGGGCAGTGGATATGTCAGCATATCTCTGCACGGCTACTCCAACAGCCCAGGGCTTCCTCTGGGTTGGTCCATGTGTCTTCGGCTCAGGGACGTCTTGCCGGAAAGGAGCCTTGACAGCTAAAGCAGGGAACAAGCTGAGGCAGCTGCACCCTGCTCCCACGTTCAGAAATGAAGGGACCTAACTAGAATGGCAATGCTCAAGGAGCCATTGATCCCTCTGCCCTTCATTTAACCGCACGTGTGTATCATCCAGGTTGGCACAATCCATTGTCCTCATTCACAATATTTTCCAGTGAGGGGACACCATGTCTCAAGCTGTTGTCAGCCCTACAGTCCTCTCTGTGCCTTAGCAGCAGCATGCAGGACCGTCCTCCTCAGGACTTGGTGTGCCAGTATCCAGTCTAAACCCTCACTCCCTTTTTCCGTTGGGTTTACACTTCCATATGGGCATGGCGGGCTAGCCCCTCTCCCCAACCTGTAGGCTAAGTGTTGTCGTCTGTAGTGCATACTTCTAGGGGAAATGGAGGCGGGGTTGTCAGTTTGGCTTTGATTGGGGATGGCCCCGTAGACCCCTCAGTGATCTACATATAACCTCCTCACTGGGGGATGGGCAACAGGAAAGTGGGTGAAAACTTGGATCTCCATCTGCAGAAGAATGAAACAGGACCATACCTCACTCCATGTACAAAAACAAACTTAAACTGGATTACAGACCTAAATGTAAACCCCAGAGCTATCAGGATCATCAATTAGAAACTTAAGGGGTCTATTGCAGGGCATACATGGACTAGCAAATCTAATAAAGGAAGCACACAGAGCAAAAGACAACACAGATGCCTGGGACCTACTAAAATAAAACACTTATGCACCTCAAAAAATTTCATCAAAATAGTAAAATGAGAACTCACAGATTGGGGTGGTGGGGTAACAATGACACAACTAACGAGAGACTTGTTACCAAAATCTATGGAATTTTTCTAAGAAAAAAATTAGTCCAATTGAAAGGTGGGCAAAGGACATAAAATAGACATTCACCAAAGCTGGCTTGTGAATGACTAACACATACATGAAGATATGCTCACCATTTCCTAGCCACCCAGGAAATGCAAATCAAAACAACAATGAGTTATTACCGTACACTCCTCACAATAGCAATTGAAACACACAAAAGAGAATGACAAATGCTAGAGAGGGCGTGGAGCATTTGAAACTCTTATACATGGCTGGTTGTCTTGTAAACATTTACAACCAGTGGGGAACGCTATGAGACTACCTGAAGCAAGTAGCATTAGACCCAGCAACACCTCTGCTTGTCATATACCCCAAAGAAGTAAGAGACAGACCCCAGACATGTGTTCTCCTACATTTACCGTAGCACTGTTCACAATAGCAAGAGGCTGGAAAGAGCCCAAATGCCCATCAGTAAAAGAATGGAGGAAGAAACTCTGGTACACAAGGAAATTATGTGTCCCTGAAAAACAGTGATGAAATCATGAAACACCCCATTACATAGATGGGCCTGGAAATGATTATGCTTCGTAAAGTTAGTCAATCACAAAAGGACTGGCACACTACTATAAGGATAAACACCAAGATAAAGGCAGAATTCTGCTCTTGGGTCATGTAATCATCTTTTTTTCATGAAATCTGGCTTCCCAAACAAGGCCGTGAGCCTGTATAGTACCCGTGCACTATATATTGCCCTCTTTACAATTGCATCTTACAAACCACTTCAACGGAAGACACGTCCCCTCCACTGGGATCAATTTCTCAAGATGGGAAGGGAGGAAGGAGGGAGACGACCAATCAGTTGCTGCCATACAACATTGTCCTACGGTCACCCAAATTCAACAGATACTCCTACGAGAGTGATTAGCAAACCATCCTGGAAACTCAAGTCAAGACATGAGGGGGAGACGGGTCTGTCTTGGAAAAGGCAATTACACTTTCGTTGATGGGTAAACTGGGTAGAGCAAGATGCCATCTGGGGGAAACATGCTTAACGGTACTTATAGAACCCAAGGAGAGAATACGCCTGGTATTACATTCCTAACTGGACACTTTTGACCTGGTTTCTATCCAGTCCTTGGTGATCCAGACTGGATGCTGTAGTCATCTAGGATTTTAGACTCTGTTCTTTCCAGGCTCACAACATCTTCCATGGGCCACATCAGAAGGATCCAATTTGGAAAGTCACTAAGGAGCTGATAAGATAAAGCCCACTAGACCTTATTAGCTCCTTAGTGGCTTTCCAAATCAGTGGGATTTACCTTAGATTCGCCTGAAACAGGTTTAAGAAAGTGCTTTAAAACATACTCCCTTGGACTTAGGGCAAAGTGCTCTAGTGTCCAAAGATGCAGATGACTGCTATCCTAATACGCTGGAATTTGAGTTTGTTGGATTTCAGTCTGGATCTCTTGCTTTGGGAATACCCTGTGAATGGTGTCCCAGGACTATCATATAGTTACTGTTTGTATTCTCTCTTTGCTTTTTTGTCACATATGTTAATCTGGAAGGTATAGTCCTGGCTTTGTGAATGAATATTATTGAAAATTTTATCCTATTCCCAGTGTATGTGTAGTGACCAGTCACTTAATCTTTTTTTTTAATCATTTTACTGGGAGCTCATACAATTCTTATCACAATCTATACATCCATCCATTGTGTCAAGCACATATGTACATTTGTTGCCATCATCATTCTCAAAAAATTTGCCTTCTACTTCAGTCCTTAATATTGGCTCCTCCTTTTGTGCCCCTCCTGCCTCCTTCCCCTCCCTCATGAATCCTTCATAATTCATAAATTATTATGTCATATGTTACACTGTCTGACATCTCCCCCTGCCCACTTCTCTGCTGTCCATCCCCAAGGGGGGAGGCTATTCGTAGATTCTTGTAGTTGGTTCCCCCTTTCCACCCCACATTCCCTCCACCCTCCAGGCATCGCCACTCTCACCATAGGTCCTGAAGGGGTCATCTACCCTGGATTCCCTGTTTTTCCAGTTTCTATCTGTACCAATGTACATCCTCTGGTCTAGCCAGCTTTGTAAGGTGGGATTGGAATTATGATATTGGGGGGAGGAAGCATTAAGAACTAGAGGAAAGTTATATGTTTCATCGTTGCTACCCTGAACCCAGACTGGCTCATCTACTTTCCACAACCCTTCAGTAAGGGGGTGTCCAGGAGGCAAAGGGCACTTACAGAGGTCTAAATACAGGCATGGACATATGTAAATATATTTATATATGACAATGGGAAAATAGATCTATGTGCACATATAGGTTTAGTATTAAGTTAGCAGATGGACATTGGGCTTCCACTCAAGTACTCCCTCAATGCAAGAACATTTTGTTCTGTTAAATTGGCATTCCATGATGCTCTCCTTCCTGACATGATCACTGAAGAAAAATGTGTGCATAAGCAAGTGTGGTGAAGAAAGCTGATAGTGCTCGACTATCAAAAGATATAGCATCTGAAGTCATAAAGTCTTGAAGGTATACAAGTGGCCCTCTAGCTCAGAAACAACAAAGCCCACATGGAAAAAGCACAGCAGCCTGTGTGATCAGGTTTAAGGTATCAAAGAACAAAAAGTCAAATCATTGTGAATGAGGCGGAGTACAGATTGGGAACGCCTTACAGAAGGGTCACAGGGAGGAGAAGAGCTAGTCAACGATGAAACATACAACTTTCCTCTAGTTCTTAAATGCTTCCTCTCCCCGACCCCCACCCCCACTATCATGATTCCAATTCTACCTTACAAATCCAGCTAGACCCAGAGGATATACACTGGTACAGACAGGAACTGGAAACACAGGGAATCCCTTCAGGACCAGTGATGAGAGTGGCAAAACCAGGAGGGTAGAAGGAAGATGGGGTAAAAAGGGGGAACCAGTAACAAGAATCTACATATAACACCCCTCCCTGCAGGATGGACAAGAGAAAAGTCAGTGAAGGCAGATAGATGTTGGACAGTGCTAAATTATCAAGTGTTCATGAGGGAGGGTGTGGCGGGAGGGAGGGAAAACATGTGGAGCAGATACCATAGGCTCAAGTAGAAAGAACATGTTTTGAGATTGATGAAGGAAACAAACATAAAAATGTGCTTGAAACAATAGATTTATGTATGGATTGTGATAAGAGTTGTATGAGCCCCCAATAAAATCATTTAAATAAAGATGGAAAGAATACACAGTTGTGGTATCAAAAGAATAGGTTGACATTCAACCATTTCCAGAGGTGGCATCGGACCAAGAACCAATAGTACTGAAGGAAGAAGCCCAAGCTGCATTAAAGGCACTAGAGAAACACCAGGCTCTGGGAACTGACAAAATACAGGAAGCACTCACTCACCAAGAAATCTGGAAGACAGCTGCCCGGTCAACCCACTGGAAGAAATCCATACTTCTGGCCATTCCAAAGAAAAATGAAGTGATGCAACAGAATGGAAATGATACAATTTTCACTAATAACACATGCTGGTAAAATTTTGATGAAAATATTTCAAAAATGGTTACAACAGGACATCAACGGTGAGCTGCCAGAAATTCAAGCTGGATTCAGAAGCAGATATGATACAAAGAGAATTCTTGCTGACATGAGATAGATGGTGGATGAAACTATAAAATGGTAGAGAGATGCTTATTTGTGTTTTATTGACTACGCAAAAGCACCAGAAAAAAGAGACCCTAACAATGTGCTGGTTTTCAAATAATCCTCAGCAAGTACAGAAGAATTCACCAAATTCTGGGAGATTTGCTCAAGCAGGGAGCTTTTCTGAAGTTGAGTTTTGGTCTGTTTCTGAGACCCTCAATGCTAATCTTTCTTTATATGTTGTAAGACACTCCCTAGTATTGGTTTATTAAGCCTTAGGAACCACCAAAACACATACATAACACAAAGCAAAACTGACCTGCTGGAGCTTTTATGTAAACTGAACTAAACAAGCATCAACAGCAACAGAGAACAGTCAGATAAAGGGGCAAGGAAGTTTAAAAATAAAAACACGGCATGATTAAGAAAGCCTGGGTATTATGTAGCAACACATGGAAGTGAACGTGTTGGGCAATAATGGAGATGCAAGGAGAACACTGTGGTCATTCTGGGAGATCTGCTGTGAAGCACCAGATCACCAGCACGTGAAGATGATCCAGCCTTTTATTGCTTTCCCACCACAGAAGAGGACGCAGCAAGAACGAGGGAGGGAGGCAGAACCCTTGGCAAATAGCAGGTGGAAAAACGATGAAAAGTGAGGCCAAACAGGATCCCAGTGGTTAGGATTGGACCAACCCTGGGAACTAGGTAGACTGTGTCTGGGAGCTTGTGTTGGGACTCTGGACTCCTCCTCATGAGTGGAATGTTGGGGATACTGTTGTGGATATTACTCACAATTTAGGCACAGATCTGGGTGTGTAAACTATTAGATCCAGTAGCTGGAAGCTAGAAATAACAAACTGCACGGAAATGAAGTAGTCAATGACACCACTCATAAACTGAGTAAATATGCAAATGATGGGCTCAAAAACAGGCCTCAGGAGAAAGGAAAAATATAATTCTGGAAGTGGAAGAGGAAAGGTTGATGAGAAACAAAAGGTCTCCTGGAGAATGAATGACCAGGTATCCTAAAGAGAGTCTTCATTAAGGGTAATGCCAGCAATTTTACTGACTAAGATAAAATTGAGAGATCTTGTTCTACCCCATTGCCATTGAGTCAAATCCAAGCAAGTCTTGATAAATTTTTAAAAATTGAAATCATATTAAGTATTTTCTCTGATCACAAGTGAGTGAAACCAGAAATCAATAACAGAAAAAAACCCTGAAAATATGGAAATTAATTAACATACTATGAAACTAATAGTGGGTCACGGTAAATATCAAAAGAGAAATCACATATTTTAAAAATCTGATGAAAATGAAAGCACAACATACAATATTCAGAGAAGACAGTGTGCAGAGGGAAACTTACAGCAATAAACAGGAAGGAGAGGGTGAAGGGATCTCCAATTAACAGCCTAACTTGATAATTCTAGAAACTAGAAAGAGGAGACCAAAAAGAAGCCTTAATGTACCAGAAAAAGGGAAATAGCAAAGATCACCCAGAAATAAAATTAAAAACAGAAAGTTAATAGAACCAATAAAATCAGAAGTTGTTTCTTTGAAACAATCATTAAGAATAACAAAACTCTAGCTAGTGACAAAGAAAACAACCAAAAATAGAGAACTAACTGTCATAGTAATAGTTAGGTTTTGTATCACCTTGACCAGATCAGAATTCTCAGGGGGTTGGTAACTAAGGCCTAGTAATCCCTATGATGTTGTATAACACAATGTATCCCATAATGGGATCTGCTGTGATCAGCTAATCAGATTAAGGTGGAGTACAATCCTCTTACTCAGGTCACAGCACCAATACACCTGAGAGGAAGTTTAAACAGAGTGGGGCCTAATTCATATTTAAGCGGAGGTTGAGGAGACGCTTGCTGGCTTTTTTGCCATCTGAGTCCTGTATCTGACTTGTCTGCCTCTTATTCTTTGTACTTGAACCAGCGGCCTGCCATAATGGGTGCCGATCCATAGAGCAATCAGCAACCTGCTATCTGACCTGCCAACCTTGAATTCATTTCTCTCTCCTGTCACAGCCTGATTTGCTGACCCGGGATTCATCTACTTCTACAGCCTGTGGTATAGAAGCTGAAGCTACTCAAGTCAGGAGAAGCTTTCAGTTTAAAATCTGACTGGCTGACTTAAAGCCACACTGGCCTTACCTACTTCTACAGCTGTATGAGCTCTGTTATGTACACACACACACACACACACACACACACACACACACACACACACACAGATTTATATCAAGAACGTGCTGTGTATGTATATATACACATATAAATGCATGCATATATATATAGAACCCCCATAAACAAAAATTTTCCAAAGCTGTGTACTTAATTTTTTGACAAGACACCTATCACTTTCAAAGTACTTTCCATTATACTTAATACATTTGTCAAATCTGCCATTCCATCCTTGGAAACCCTTTTCAAACTCCTATTTGGGTGGCTGACAGCACTTCCTTAGTTTTTTCTTCATTTCTTCTACATCATCAAATTGCTGACCTTTCATGCCCCTTTTCATTCGTGGAAATGAAAAGAAGTCACGCAGAGTGAGGTCAGGTGAGCCAGGTGCATGGGGCGAGAGAGGCATGCTCTTTTAGCTAAAAACTGGTGCACTGAGATGGCTGCATGAGCAGGTACATTGTCGTGGTGGCAAAACCCGTCCCCCATCTGCCACAAATCAGGCCTTTTTTGTTGCACACTGTTATGCAATCTTTTCAGAACCTCTAAATAGAAAGCTTAGTCAACAGTGTGAGCTGGTGAAACGAACACCAAATGCCCCACAATTTGACATTTTTGTCTCTTTCAGAAGTTGATGGACATGCAGAACAAGGTTTGTCATCAGTCAACATTTCACCTTTTTTGAAACGAGCAAACCACTTGTACACGAGTTTTTCCCATAGTGCTCTCCGTATAAGCTGTGTGCAACATCACAACAGTGTCTGCCGCATTTTTCCCCAAGGAGGAAACAAATTTCACAGCCACACACTGTTCTCTTAAACCAGCCATCACACAAAAAAAGGAAAAGAAAACGAGATTAGAGAAAAACAGCTTTATGAAAAAAATTCACTGTGATCAGAGAGAAGCTTCCCAAGAGATGCTACTGGGTGCACTAACTCAGAACAAGTAGATGCTGTCCTAGCAGGGGGAAAAGCCTACTACGAAAGGTCTGCCCAGAGGAGCTTTTTCCTGTGATGTACTTTTTGTACCCCCTCATACAGGAATACTACTCAGCCTTTAGGAGAAGTCTTAATACATGCTACGTATGCGTGGAACTTGAGGAACTAAGCTGAGCAAAATAAGCCAATTACAGGATAAATACTGTATGACTTCACTTACAAGAAAGAAAAGGCAAATATATAAACACCAAAGTTTACTAGTGGCTACCAGAGGCAGGAAGGAGGGGGGAAGGATTGAATAAAACAATAGAATTGATTACGGGTACGTTGCACACTCAATTATTGTAATTGCTGTCAATGATTTATATAGCTGTAAAAGTAGAATTGGCAAACGTTGTACAAGAAGTATGCTTACAATAACAAGTTAAATAAGAGTAGCTGCTGACCCTGCTTATATTCAATCAAAACTGATATTTGGTTCCTTAGTTTGGAGGTTTAGGGACATGGTTTCATGGAACATCCCAGTAGTTGTTGTTGTTCGTTTTGCCTGGTAAAGTGTGCAGAGCAACTGATTTACTTCCTGCTTCACTGAATACCCTCTGGACTCTTTAAAGCTTGCAAGCAGTCATCCAAGGCATGATAATGTGGCTCTATTGACCCAGAGAAACAGAGGGAGAGAAAGAACTGGACGTAGGCGGATATGAAGGGTCTGGCTAATTACCTCTCTAAACAACTGCCTCCCTTTGAGGCCAGAAACTGGGCTGGTGCCCCCCTCTCATTACTGCACAATTTGGTCATGGATTTTATAGAAGAATCCTGTCCTACAACTCAATAAAACAAAACAAAAACCAAGCAGAATTTCAAACTCTCCTAGAGTCTAGTCTTTCTGGAGCCAAGAAGAGGGATAAAGCTCTGGAACCATTGCCCTGAGATAATTTTAAAGACTGAAACCAAAGTATCCCCGAGCACCATCTTAAAATCTCCTTGTAGTGAGCTTCATGAACTTGAGCATGATGCTCTTTTGAGAACGACCTATATGGAATCACATTGCAAACAGTAACTACAAAGATTAAGTAGAAAAGTTCGAGGGGAGTGGGTGTGTATTACTAAGGAAGGAACAATTCAGAAAAGAAGGGTGCTAATGCTCCCACAGCTGGAAGCATGTCATCAGTTTTTCTACATGTAGAGGCTCTCATACATGTAGAAACTGTCATACATGTAGAAACCCAACAGTATATGGTTTGCTGTGTGTCTTCTCAAGAACCACAAAACCATAAACACAATTTAGAAGGAAAAAGCGCAGGCACTGTTATAGACATTGTCTAGGCATCTCCACACACCTTTCAGAATTAAACAAATCCTTGGTTAAATTGTTCAGTTAAAAACTACGGGACCGATTACATGTGACCTCATCCCTGGGGGATGGACAACAGAAAAGTGGGTGAACTTGGGAGACGTCGGACAGGGCAAGATATAACAAAATAATAATTTATAAATTATCAAGGGTTCATGAGGGAGGGGGAAAATGAGGACCTGATGCCAGGAGCTTAAGTAGAGATCAAATGTTTTGAGAATGATGAGGGCAATGAACATACAGATGTGTTTTACAAAACTGATGTATGTGTGATTATAAGAGTTGTATGAGCCCCTAATAAAGCACTTTAAAAAACTATGGGACCATAGTTCTGTGGGACAACTTAGTCAATTGACATACATAGTTCTTGAAGTTAATTGTCTCCCTCCTAGTTTGGTGAGTAGCACCTGTCCTTTAAAAGCTTCCAAGAATCCAACTCAGACACCAGAGAATTAAAGAAACCAAAGACTCAAAGAAGAAACTAGTCCACAGTCTAATTGTCCACAGGAACCATCACTTCATTTATCCTGAGCTCAGAACTAAATGATGCCTTATACTGACCTACCGTTCCATCCAAGTAGATGCCATATAAAACGGGAGAAAAAGGAAGAACAAAATTCAAATTCCTTTATTGGACTGATCGCCTAAAGGAACTCCATTTGACCTTGAAGCAGAAGTCACTCCTGGAGGCCACGTTTCATCAATCAATACATTCTCTAATAACAAACAATCTCACCCCTGAGTGCTGCGCTCCCGTATGTAATCAACCAAATGATAAACATTTACCCTAAAGCAAAAATCAGATGGTAGGAAGACGCAAGGAAGTTCAATTAATTGAAAAAGAACAAACAGAATAGAAATAACAAAAATGTTGATATTTTGTGAAAAATATAACCAATGTTATGGAACAATTTGCATTAAAAATATTAACTGGGAACCTAATTTACTTTGTAAACTTTCACATAAACCCAATAAAGTATTATTTCACTAACAAATTTCAAGGAAATCTGAGAGGTTCAGATTATTTCCACATTAATACATGGACACACAATAAGAACCAATTTCAGAACAATAAACCAATGCAATTGATAGGCCCCTGTGTACTGTTTCCCGATTTGAGGTGTGGGGCCTGAGGAGTCGGGAGAGACAGCCTGGTGCTTTGGTAAAGGAGTGGCACCTGGTGGGGATAAGCTGCCGACCGCGGAGGTGCAGAAGCAGAGTGGCATGATATTTAACAGAGGTAGTAGACACCGTTTGCCATCCCACAAGAATAACAGCTCCACTACAAACAGAAAAGGTGAATTTCTCCCTTTTTTGTTTCCATATCTTACACCATCCACTGTATCCCCTTCACCCGCATTTCCGTTATTTGCCCCCATCCGAGGTGGGGTGGAAACATCCATCGTTGCTATCAGTTCCCCTCAAAAATTTCTTGAGAATACAAAATCATTTGGATAAAAATATTCTGGTAACTTTTTGGGATACGAATATATTTTCAGATAACAATCATATACTTTGTCAGGGAATTACATAACTGAGTTTTATAATCCCTATTTTTAGACAAGTATGCAAATTATAAATAAAACCTATGAGTTATTGACTGAAGGAAATGATTTTCAGTATAAATCAGAGAATCAAAATCATCTAGACATAACCCCTTACTTTAGGGAGCTTTAATATGGTGATATAATCTATCCACTGACATAGTTTAATATAGACTATTAATGTTCACAGTGCACCTGAGGCAGGAGTTCTCAGTTCACAGGACAACCACAAGTCCTAGTTAACTGACCTCTGACCCAAATGATTCAGATTCACTGCTCAGGATTGAGTTAACAATCCGCATTCTTATGAAGCACACTAAATTGTTCTAGTGTAGGTGGTCTCTTGATAGGCTTGAGAACCGATGGGAAGCACAGAAAACTGTCCCCGGAGCTGGTGCTGTCAAGCAAGCACTGGGCTGCTAACCACAAGGTCAACTCCGTGTGGCTGCCTCACTCCGCCTCCACAGGGGGCCCATATGGTCATTCTGTCTTTAAGACCATAGGCTCTCACCAATACTCAGCAAGCCTAGCCCCCTCGTGCTAGGTCATGAACTTTAGACCAGTCAACCCGTTCTCTTCTCCCCTTTTTCCTGTAAACCGAGTCCACAGGTGTCAGTGGTCAAACTCAACCCGTCTCTTTATTGCTGCCTTTCTCCCACTTCCACTCAACTAGTAGATTCAGCTGGTCCCCTAGCAAGCCTTTCAGCCTTCTCTCAGGCTCCCTTTAACATTCTGTCCCAGAGAGGAGTTTTCTCCATGGCTCCAGATTTTATCCAGCTTCTGACAAAAACCATTGGTTCCTGAGTCCTCCAAAGCACTGGGTGGGGCATATATTTTCAAAGTTTTCTTTACAGGCATGGACTAAATCTACCTAAAGATCAAATTTTAATGGCTCAAATCAAGTGGACTTACAAACTTTCTATTTTCATACTTCCCATATTTTCCCCAGAAAACAACCGAGTAAAGGGTGGCTTTGTCAGGCCTCTGGCTAAACAAGGAAGAAGAACTACCATGAGGGAGAGGTCAAACATCTACTCTCTATCTTAGGATTTGTTTCTCCAGTACCCCACTCCCAAGGTACCATTATGTGTTAATCTGGGCACATTAGAGAAACAAATCCAGAGAGAGGGGGAGTTTTATATAAAGGATATAAGAGAGAGTTTTATATAAAGGGTAAGTGCACATCAAGAAAACAATCCCAACTCAGTGCTGCCCAAGCCTGTAAGTTCAACACTAACCCATATGTCCAACAACAATCCACAAAGTCCTCCTCCATTTCACAAAACACACCTATGTGGCCGACTGCAGGAGGAAAGTTGAATCAGTGAGCGTGTAAGCATCTCAGCGCTGGCAGGGGTCACCATGCGGCTGCTCCAGCACCCAGGGCTGCATCGGGGTAGGTCCATACGGCTTCTTCTCAGCAATGTCTTGAAGGAAGTGAGCCCGGCTAGGTGAACAGGGAGCTAGTTAAGGCAGCTGCACCCTGCTCCAACCATCAGAAAGCAAGAGACCTGAGAACTAGAAACGCCAGGCTCACGGAACTATTTATCCCTCTGCTCTTCAATTAACCGCACATGTGTTAATCAGCCTGGTCGGCACAATAAATGTTAACTATCTCAGGCACCATAAGTTGGTGATGACGAGGGGCAATTAACAACAACAACAATATGACAGACACTGTTCTAGGTCCTTGGATGAAACAGTAGACCGAACAAAGAGCTTCGATTTCAGTGGGAAAAGACAAGTAGACTAATTTCAAATGTTGATGAGAATTCTGAAGAAGACAGACTAAGAGGATTGATGGCGGACCATGTGAAAATCATCTGAGCTGAGGCCTGAATGTTGGAGGCAAGATCTCGGGGAAGGACATTTCAGGATGCAGCAAACTAAAAGAGGCTTGGAAATTAGTTGCCTTCCTTCCCAGTGAAAGCTGGAAGGAGTCTAAGCACTTTGAAGTAGCTGGCCTCCCTGAGGGCCTTGATCAATAGAATACAGCAGAGTTGACACAGTGCCCGTATCCAGTCTGTAAGAAACTGGCTGCTTCCACTTCCTGACTCTGAAGAGTCCTCACTCAGAACATTTAGCTGCCAGGTAAGAAGCCTGTGTGCCCTGCTGCAGAGCCCATGTGGAGAAGCCTTGAGAACACACAGACAGGGAGAGGCGCCCAGCTGAGCCCAACCTTCTCATCATCTTTGGCAATGAGGAACATTTAGCAAAACCGTCGTAGACCCTCCAGACTAGCTGTCAAGTGCATACCAGCATGTGACCCTAGTCAATGCCATTTGGAACAAAAGATGTATAGTTGATTTCTGCCTGACTTAGTCTTCCAGGGCTGTGATAACAAGATAGCACAGAAATGTATTCCTCACAGTTCTGGAGGCTAAAAGTACAATTCAGAGTGTCTGCCATGCTGTCTCCTGAGAGGTTTGAGAGAAGAGTTGTTTCCTGTGTCTCCCTTAGTTCCTGGTGACTCTGAGCAACCATCGGCATCCCTTGGCTTTAGAAGGATGTGCCATGCTGTCCTCACCCGGAGTGTGACTTTCTGTTCGTCCTCTTCTTTTTATAAGATGCTCATCATGAAGCAAATCCCACCCAACTTTGATAGGATCTCATTTGACTTAGCTGTTTAGCCAAAGAAACCCCCACTTTCAAAACAGGATCACACTCACGGGCTCAGGGACTTCGACTTCAACATATCTTTAGGGAGAACACAAGCAATCCATCACACTGACCTACAACACTGATGGATGGTAAAAGGGTTGCTGTTTGAAGCCATTCAATGTTAAGACATTGAATGATGTGCAACCATGGAATACTAGAAAACAGTCCAAGAAAAGGATCGGCGCAAAATGAGAGAGGAAATGAGTGTAGAGTGTTCAAGAGACCAAAATTGGGTCATCATTAAAAGCTGGTGCTTTGATAAATGAGCAGAGAAGAGAGGAGATGAACGAAGAGAGTTGAGTAAGGGTCTGTTGTGTGGTGCTGGGGGGCCCATGCAGAGAATGGCCAGTGAAACCTTCTAAATCGATAGTGGATGTTATCTGAACTTTGAAAGGTCTTCCAGCAGTCGTGTGGCAAACGCACTGTCATGGGGCAAGAGTGGAAAAGGAACAACCAAGTAAGAGACTGTTGCAATCGGTGGTTTTTCCTGATTGGGAATTTAGCCTACTAGGAGAAACTTACCTTGCACCACTGTCATTAACTTCCTGTCTTTTGTTCCAGTTCCCGTAACTGGACCTCCTGCTTGTCTCCTTGCTTACCCCTAACTGTGCTTCTTGGTCTCAGCAATTTTCTCTCCACCTTGTGCCCCAGTGTCCTGTGTTATCAGGAGCAGGAAGAAGGAAAGTTTCCGCCTCATTTCTGCTGCTTGTCGTATGTGGACAAGCTCCACTTTAGGGACGTGGGTAACTTCTTTGGGGATAATATACCTCTGAACCTACCTACCTCAGCTCTCTGCCAGTTCTTGGGAGCCCCCTGCCTGAAGACAATAGGATTTCTGCTCCACTTTCTTACTTACACCAAACTGTCCCTCTCTCCCTGGAAGAGGCCGATGGTGGCCCAGGACTGCTATGACTACGGGGTACACCTGCCTTATTCTAGGTTTCACTATTAGAAAGCTTCATCTGCAGAGCGAAGGCTTATTCTTCTATCTCTGTTAAACTATATTTTAAACTATCTGCCTGATTTCTATCTGTCTCACAAGGAAATTCAAGCTCAGATGGGAAATAAGGAATTAGTTTGGGGCTTCACATCCATAACAACTGAAATTTAGTGTCAATAATCTGCCTGTCAGTCTAGTTCTTCTAAGGGCTTTTGCTTTGCTCATAGGTCTTTCCAGACCTCTCTGTTGGTGGTCCATGTGGATTTTCACATATGGCCTTTTCCTTGACTTTTCCTTTGTCATATGACAGCATCTCTGGGTGGACTTCCCTAGGGGGCCTAACTCTGAAACTAGGAATTGGCCTTCCATTCACATCCTTCCTTCCATTACCTTTAGTCTGTCCCCTCCTGGGCTGAAGTAAGTGTTTTCAATCTACATGGCTAAGTCCCTCCCACTGACCAGCCCCAGAGGCTATTGAGCTATGAACGGCCTTCCTTGGAATGCAGAAAGAAAGAGCAACATGGCATGGTGGTTTCTAGAGTCCTACTTGGTCTCAACCATGTATCCTTTATCTGGTTCTAGTTTCTCAGCCTCTCTGTGCTTCCGTTTCCTCACATACCAAATGAGGGTAGAGGCAACAGCGCCTACCTCAGGTTTACACGGGAATGAAAATAATACCTAAACAACACTCAGCACAGTACCTCGCATATAATTGAAAGCTCGATAAATATTAGGTAACATTGGACAGGCCCCCTCCTCATGCACTTTCAGAGTTGAATTTGAATGTGGGTGGAAAGCGGTAGCAGGAGAGCAAGGAGGTCAAGAACTCCTCAAGAAGAAAGCCCATTTGTAGGCCACTGGACATCCCCTTACAGAAGGATCTTGGGGAGGAGATGAGCCAGTCAGGCTGTCGTGTAGCAATGATGAAACATACAACTTTCCTCTAGTTCCTAAATGCTTCCTCCCTCTTCCTCCCACTATCATGATCCCAATTCTGCCTTACAAATCTGGCTAGACCAGAGGATGTACACTGACTGGCACAGATAGGAACTGGAAACACAGGGAATCCAGGGCAGATGATCCCTTCAGGACCAGTGGTGTGAGTGGCGATACTGGGAGAGTGGAGGGAGGGTGGGGTGGAAAGGAGGAACCGATTACAAGCATCTACATATAACCTCCTCCCTGGGGGATGGACAACAGGAAATTAGGTGAAGGGAGGTGTTGGACAGGGCAAGATATGACAAAATAATAATTTCTAAATTATCAAGGGTTCATGAAGGAGAGAGGGGAAAAAATGAGGAGCTGATGCCAGGGGCTTAGGTGGAGGGCAGATTTTAAACCAGAATGAATACATTTTTCTTTGTCTTGCTCATTAAAAACTTTTCCCCAGAGGTGAGGTGCTGTTTTCACAGACCTGCTTGGAAGCACAATGCAGCTGTTCTATGTGTGCCCCTAATTCCAGGTGCAACTCAGAAAGGCTTTCCTCCGGCATGTCTTTGATGACCGCTTCTATTTCAGCTCGAGCTTCAGGGGCTCCTGTGCACCTTGGCACACCCAGGGCACTGTCTCTCAACATCCCTCATGGCTGTCTTCTCCTTGACGCGTTTCAAGAACGTCTCGGTTTTTTCGATTATGCGTTGTGCTGGCTCCCTCCTTCACAGCTCCAATTTTAATTTTGCAACTGTTATAATTATCTTTCTTCTGCTAAACTGTCACTGAAGACAGTGAACAGAAAACTCGGCTCAACTCAATGGAGACAATAAGGATAGCTATCATATCACATCAGCAAGGATTTCTCAGGGGCTATTAGCACAAGGTGTAAGGCCACTCACCCAACGTCCACCATCTAAAAGAGTGGTTCTCGACCTTCCTAATGCTGCGGCCCTTTCCTAGTTCCTCCTGTTGTGGTGACCTCGCAACCATACAATTATTTTCATTGCTACTTCATCACAACCCACAGGTTGAGAGCCGCTGCTCGAAAACTGGGTCATCTACTCTGTCTTTGCTGGGCGTTGGATTTATTCCCCATCTTCCCCTCCATCCTTTTTGATTGAATTAGTCATGGAAATGCATGAAAAAATATAAGCTGGGGTCTTGTCACTAGGGTTCTGACTGTCTCCATACTCTAGCGAAGGTATTTCACTTTTGGAAACTGCTAGTACTTTCCAGGGAGCAATGTAGTTCTCCCCACCTGCACTCGTTCAGGAGCCCCGGCCGCATACTGGTTACACCCTGGGCTGCTAGCCATATGGTCGATAGTTCAAAACCACCAATGGCCCCAGGGCAGAAAGGCAGCGCTTCCTTCTCCTGCAGGGAATTCACAGAGGCCGTGCTCCCCGGAGCTAGCATGGACTTGATGGCAGTGAGGTTGGGTGTTCTGCTCTCCCCGCATGCACCCACTCTCTGTCCCTGTCCCCGTCCCTGTCCCCGTCCCTGTCCCTCACACGTGCACATCTCTGGGAGCTGCAGCCATTCCGTAGATGAGGGTGCTTCAGGACGTTCACAGACACACGAAATTGAAAGACCAAAGAAATTGTCCACCAACTCTTGGAAGGCTGCTCATATGTACGAATAGCAGGTGAAAGGTGAGGGGATGGAATAAATGGTGAGTGCCCTGCAGTGGTGACACGGAGTAGCTGTCCCCGGGAAGGCACAACCATAAAGCTTAAAACATTTCTGGGTTGAGGGACCAAGGTTAGAAGCTCCTGGAAAACATACAGGAGGAGACAGCCATGAGGAATGATGAGCAGGAGAGACAGGGGTGATGGCTTGTCAAGCTTTACCAGGCTTCTAAAGAGCTGGAACTGAAATAGAAGTCGCCAGCGAAGACAAACCAGAGGAAAGACAGTTTCACTATCGTTTGGTTGATTCAAATCTTGAGCTTTTAATCCAGGGAAGGACTTGGAGCAGCAGTTCTCAACCTGTGGGTCGTGACCCCTTTGGGGGTCAAACAACCCTTTCACAGAGGTCGCTCAAGACCATCAGAAAACACATGGTTATAGGAACTGAGACACAGCTCCTCTGTCTCCAGGCAGGTCCGCCCGCATAGACTGTTACCCATGCTACACCATGCTTCACGACAAAGTTTCATTTAATTGTTATTAGAAATAAATATTTCACAATCTATAATTACATATTGTTTTGTGATTATCACTATGCTTTAATTATATTCAATTTTTACCCATGAAAATACATCCTGCATATCAGATATTTACATTATGATTCATAACAGAAGAAAAATAAGTGATGAAGTAGCAACGAAAATAATGTTGTGGTTGGAGATCACCACAACATGAGGACCTGTATTAAAGGGTCGCGGCATGAGGAAGGCTGAGAACCACTACCTCAGAGGCATTCCACTGAATTCCAACCTGGCCTCGCACTGAGCACGTTGCTTACATATTCAGTGTAAGTCCAGTCATCTTACTTGTAGCAGAAATTTCTGACAAATCCAGACGATTTACTAACTGCCAGTACCAGTTTATGGTGACAAGTAAGCTTTGATCTTTCTCTGCATCTAAATAGGTACCTACTGAGAAAATGAAATATTTTTGTGCAAAAATATCCGCCCCAAATACATTCCCCAAATCTGAAACCCAAGCGCATCAAGTGGCCCCCGAGGCCCAGGTGCAGGTGGCTGTGTGCTGCTCGCCTAGGACTGGGCTCCTGGTGGTTTCCAGGTGCGCTTCCCCAGGCTGCAGGCACCACCAGCAGCCCCGCTGGCTGAGAGAGAGAGAGAGAGAGAGAGAGAGAGAGAGAGAGAGAGAGAGAGAGAGAGAGAGAGAGAGAGGGAGAGAACCGTTCATGCTTCCAAGGGATGTTTCCTTACTAAAGCACCGCCTGGTTTCACCTCCTGCACACAGGTGGGAAGAGCCAGATGGCCATTTCAAGCAATGTTCATCTTTGCATCAGAAATTCCAACTGGGGCGGGGGTACCCGGACAAAGGGTAATTTTTCTTCCTTCTCTGAACGTCTCCTCTCCGTCCCCAGGCACGATGAGTGCATCTATTGCTTAATTTTTATCTCAGTAATATCTCGACACTCTGAGGCCGTCTCGCTGGTGACCTAGGAGCCCATAGGAAAGGTGGAAACCTTTCTATGCCAGCAGGAGCCTAGGAATACTGACAGGATGGTGTATCTCCAGCCCTCTCTAAGTCTTCCAATCACTTCTTTCTGAGCCCTGGTAGAGGCGTGGTTACACATTGAGCTGTGATCAGAAGGGTCCACAGTTCAAAACCACCAGCAGCTCTGAGGGAGAGCTTTGATTTTTCAACTCCCATAAAGAGTTAAAGTCTCAGAAGTTCACAGGGAAGTTCTACCCTGTCCTACAGTCAACATGGATTCAGTGGCAGTGAGTTTGGGTTGGTTCTTGGTTGGGTGGCACCTGGAATGCAGCAGGTCTCTGGAACTTGACACTCCCCCAGTCTGTACCCGGAAAAGCCAAGTACAAAGTCACTGCTCACCCGGGAACTCCCTCCACCTGCCTGGATGTTTCTGCCAACGCTCTTTCAAGATCTCTCTGTCCTAGCATCCTCTTCCTACCCAGTTAGCACCTTTCATAGGACAGAAACGAGCAAGAGCTGACTGATCATTTTTGCTACATCACTGGTTTTTTCTAAGCGGTGTTTGAACAAAGGTGGACAAACTGAACAATCTTCTTATATCTGGGTCTTTAGAACTTGCTCCAAGCATGCCAACATTAGAGCAGATGAGAGTTCTTTGACCAAATTAGACAATTCCTAAAGGATGGCCTAAAGGTCTCTGTCTTAAGCTCTTTGATATTGAAATTCTTAAGTGTACGTGTAAAGACCACATAAACATCCATCTCTACAACCCTGAGAACAAAATAACTGCACGGTGTCCGGTTCCCACTGCGGACTACTCTAAATTAACATTAGAAGGCCATGGAGAGAATGAGAGAAAGATTTAGAATAGAACTTAAAAATCATAAATGAGACCAAGCTTACTGGTTGGTTAGTCACTTGGTGGGTGGGGGGTGGGAGGTGGCCATCCTTACCCATTAGGTCTGCAAAGAAGCTCACTTCTGGGTTTGACTAGTCCATCATTTAAGGTCCAAAGGGCAGTGTTTGCCCAAAGACAAAGTGCAAGGGTTGGGAAGAAGGAGGCTTGGAAACGGCAAACACAGGGAGGATGTGGGATGCATGATGGTGCTCGGAGGGGATGGCAGAGGCTGAGTTCAGTCAGAACGTGGTTGAGTTCTCAGATGTAAAACTATGGTCTGATGTGTACATTTTCATCTCATGCATAAAGTTTGATTTAGAAAAAATGACTTTTAAAGAATGAGGCCAACTCGTTAGATGAACTGTGTACATGATGGCAACCAGAGCAAAGGGGAGCCTGCTGACAAACCATACCAAAACCACCCAGACTGAATAACCCACTGCCATCAAGTCGATTCTGACTCATAATGGCCCTACGACAAGGAGGAACTTATGCACTAGGTTTCCAAGGCTGTACACCCTTATGGAAGCAGACTGCCTCATCTTTCCCCATGGAGAAGCTAGAGCGTTTGAACTACCAACCTTTCAGTCAGCAGCTGAGCGCTTCACCCCTTGTGCCACCAGGGCCCCAACTAGGACTATAGTGAGCGATAAAATTCTGTGTATTCTGTTACATGATCTCATGCATTTAACTTTCTCAAAATGGCAGACTATGGAGACGGAAGAAAGATTACGAGAGATGGTAAGGAAGGAACTTCTG
The DNA here is from genome assembly GCF_050624435.1 of Tenrec ecaudatus. Classification (NCBI taxonomy): domain Eukaryota; kingdom Metazoa; phylum Chordata; class Mammalia; order Afrosoricida; family Tenrecidae; genus Tenrec; species Tenrec ecaudatus. Next base: position 92,472,797 of record NC_134541.1, on the reverse strand, counting down.
TGGTGGTGAAATAGTTCTTGATGAGGGTGGTGAATCTGCACAAGGGATAAACTGGCACCTAACTGGATGCACACAGAGGGCCAATATCAATTTCCAGGATACTTTGTGGTCCTATGCTTGCATAAATGAGGAACCCTGGAGGGGTAGTGGTTATGCATTGAACTGCTAACTGCAGCATCAGCAGTTCAAAAACCATGAGAGGCTCCACAGGAGAAAGATGGGGCTTTCTACTCCCATAAAGAGTTACTGTCTTTATGGGCAGTTCTACACTGTCCTGTAGGGTTGTTATGAGTTGACATCGACTCGGTGGCACTGAGTTTGTACTTACGTAAAGGAGCCCTGATGGCTACTGAACATAAAGATTGACCATTCAAACATGCCCAGCTGCTCTGCGAGAGAAAGACCTACAAACTGCTCCTAGACAGAGTGCTGTCTATTCTCTGGGCAGTTTCCCTCTATCACATGGGTCTCTTTGAGGAAAAACCAAGTAGATGGTCCCTCTCGATAATAGCAACACTTATGTCAGGTGCAACCAGGCGGGAAACTAGGCAAAGAGTACCTGGGACCTCCGTGTACTATCTTTGCAACTGCCTATGAATCTATAAGTTTCAACATTTTTAAAATTGTCTAATAATATGAATGTGCTGACATACATTTTCCAGTGTTGCTTACATTCTGCGTTAAGTCAACCCTGTCAGCTGCAATGCATAATGGCCATAGAGAACAGACTGCTCCTTGTTGTTCCTTTTTGATGCCATCAAGTCAGCTGTGACCCACAGCGACCCTGTGCACACTAGCATGAAACACTGCCGGACTTACACCATCCTTGCCATTGTTCCTAGGCCTGAGCCCATCCTTGCAGCCACTGTGTCAACCCATCTCTTGAAGGCCTTCCTCTGCTTCGCTCTCTCATCCACTTGACCAAGCATGATGCCCTTCTCCATGGGTTGGTCTCTCCTGACAATATGTCCAAAGTACATAAGACAAAGTCTTGCCATTCTTGCCTCTAAGGAGCACTCTGGTCTTACTTCTTCCAACATAGGTAAGTTTATCATTTTAGTAGTTCATGGTACTTTCACTATTTTTCTCTAGTACCATAATTCAAATCCATCGATTCTTCTCCAGTCTTCCTTATTCAATGTCCAACTTTCACATGCACACGAGGTGATCGAAGCTACCATAGGTTGGATAAGAAACACCTTAGTCCCCAAAGTAGCATCCTTGCTGTGAAGTACTCTCAAGAGGACATATGCAGCAGATTTATGTAACACAATATGTCGTTAGATCTCTTGACTATTGCTTTGATGGGAATAAATTGTGGATCCAAGCAAGACAAAAATCCTTGACAACTTTGAGTTTTTCTTCATTTCTCATGATGTTACCTATAGGCCCTGTTGTGAGGGTTTGGGTCTCCTTTACATTGAGCCACAATCCAAATGGAAAGGCTGCAATCCTTGATCTTCATCAGCAAGTACTTCAAGTCCTTCTCACTTTCAGAAAGCAACGTTGTGTCATCTTCTTAACACAGGTTGTTAGTAAACCTTCCTCCAATCTTCTTTTATTTAATTTTTATTTTATTTTATTGGGGGCTCTTACAGCTCTTGTCACAATCCATGCATCTATCCATTTTGTCAAACACATCTGTACATATGATGTCATCATCTTTTTCAAAACATTTTCTTTCTACTTGAGCCCCTGGCATCAGCTCATCATCCCTCCCCCCTTTAGTTTGCCTATCGTGAGAGGCACAGGCCCTATTCCCTGTGGAACAGTGTGAAATTGGAGTCTATAACCACAGGCTGTCACAATGGTCTGTTTCTGCCATTGTCGTTATCCATGCTGATGGCTTAAGTTCTCCACAACCCACCCACACTCTAACTGGTTCTTTAACTTCTTGTTTAATTGCCGCTTCAAATATAGGCCCACAGTCTTTGGGACATAAGATAGTCCAAATGATAGTCCAAACACGAAGACCTGTGCCATTCTCTGGATAACCTTCCCTTTCCATTCCCCAATGTAGCTCTGGTGGTATAGTGGGTCACGTGTAGGGCCAATAACGACAAGGTTAACAGTTCAAAACCATCAGCTTCTCCCAGAGAGAAAAATGAGGCATTCTACTCCCACAAAGAGTTACAGACTTAGGAACCCACAGGATCAGTTCTACCCTGTCCTACAGGGCCCTATGAGTCAGAATCAACTTAATGGCGGTGAATTTGGTTTGGTTCCACACCCCACCTTCAGATGTCATGTGGCAATGAAAACAAGTAGTAAGCTGATAGTGTGGCAGAGATGAAGACATGATGTGTCAGGTAACAGCATCATGAATGTACTGGCTGGAACTTGGGCTATAGAAGATGGCCCAATGGAAAGCCAAGTCCGGACCTGAAACAAAAGTAACAGCACAAAAGTGACATCATCCTTTTCTTCTCCCCCTCCATCCCCTACAGAAAGGCTCTCTATTTTACTCCAGGGAAATGCACGAGAGAACTGGTCATGTTGATTCATGCTGACAATCCCTCTTCTTTAAAACTGAAGAAGAGAATGCTAACTGGTGTACAGTGACAGGGAAGCAAGAGACATTCATTTATAATACTGATGGGAAATCAAGGCTCAGGACAGGCCTCTCATTCCAGGGTCATTAAAGAGAATAATACCACTATGGTGTCAATCAAATATCCCAGGAGATAAAGCACAGAGCGTAGAACATAGATGATGTAGAGAAAGAACATTATTTATACATGAGATTAAATTAAATTCTGGTCAACAGAATGGGAAACAAAATTTGAATAAAAATGGGAAAAGATTGGGTTGTCAGTGGAACTGAATGAAAGGCAGCTAAATATAAAAGGAAATTTATGGAGCAGGGAGAAAATGAAACACTGACAACCAAATAAAAATTAAAGTCTGCACTGGACTCAGCAAAGAATAGGTAGAAAACACAACTGTGATATAAAGAATAAGTTTGAAAAGTTCTGTGATAATACAAAAGGAAATGATGGAAACTGAAAATTACCAGCTATAAAGACTAGACAGAGAGAGCCACTATGGGGAGGATTGATTGTTCTCTCTCTGAGAATCATAAACCAGAGAAATGGCAGCCCCATCCTAGATAAACAATAAAAGCTGTCTTCTTGTTTGTAAAAAAAAAATTGCATAGTATAATGGCTGACTGAAAACTCAGAATCGAGAGTGAAGCAGACCTAAACTCAAAGCTCAACTCTTTATGGACTCCTGGTGGCATAGTGAGTTACAAGTTGGGCTGTGACCTGCATGGTTAGTAGTTCTAAACCACCAGCCAGCTCTGAGAAAAATGAGGCGTTCTACTCCCGTAAAAGAGTTAGTCTCAAAAACCCACGGGAGCAGTTCTACCCTGCCCTACAAGGTCACCATGGGTCAGAATTGACTTGAAGGCAGGGACTTTGCTTGTGTGAGTCATTGAACTTCAATGTCCTCCTCTGCAGATGAGGGGGTTGAGAATGGCTTTCACCTCACAGTGTTGTCTGAGACACTTGGCATGGCCCTGGCAAGCATATCATCAACAGGTCAAAGGTCTCACTAAGTGCTTAGAGAAGTTAACGAAAAGAAGTCAACTCATAGATGCCCCTGGCAGAATCTGTAAAAATCAAGGGTACTTAAAAAAAAGTCTTATAAGAATGGTGGTGGGCAAACAGGTAATTTAAAAAGAAAGAAAAAATCATCACCCTTCAAATTTCCTCCCAAATCCCACACTAAAGGCTAAAAGATCATGTGTCAATCACTCATACAGACTCAGTGGAGTCATTTTCCTGGGTGAATGCAACAAAGAAGCAGTCTCAGCTATTTATTCCATGACTTTGCTATTGAGTTGATTCGGACTCACAGTGACCGTATGTACTACAAATGAAACACTAGCTGCGACTTCCCCATCCTCCTGATGTTTTCTGGGGCTGAGTCTGTGGTTTCAGCCACTGTCAATCCACCCCTGTGGGGGCTCTTCCTTCTGGTCACTGACTCCACACTTTACCAGGGATTGTGTTCTGCTTCAGTTGATCTTCACTACAAATGCCTCATAACAGAAACCAAGACACATACAAACTCAACCAAGGCTAATTTGTGTTAGATAAGGGCAGGTATTGTGCCTTAATAATTATTGTAAATATGGTTACAAAAGAGAGTGTCAAAGTGAGGAAATAATGAAAATGTCCAGATTACACCCCCAAAGGAACAAAGGAAAGATAGCTGGATGTGCCTGCATGATAAGTGTATCATCTTGGGAAGAGAGCGTTAAACGCTGCTTCATTCCCGTCATTGGAGACAGTGGAATAACGAGTCAAGTAGAGATGTTTAATAGAGTCCTGGTGGCGTAGTGGTTATGTGTACCCAGAGTTTGATTCCATATTTCTATCTAAAAGTGAACCGAGAAAAACAATATATTCTCAGGGCTGTTATATAAAAGCAAGTAATGAATTTAATGGCAAACTTCTTAACAAAATCTTAACATGTTAGGGTGAAATATAAATATACTTGAAGAATTGACTATTGAAAGTTCGAAGATCATCTTTTGAGATGAAACTAGCTCTGTTAAAGAGTCAAAGGAGACAGAGAGAGTAGGAATTAAGTTCTCATCAATGCAATGACTAAGAAAAAGAATGTAAGTGAGGCATCATTGTTGAAAGGAGATAAATAGATTACTTATCCATGAATCTATGAGAAAGTCTTTTATCATAACCAGGGTGCATACCAAAATCGATTGGCATAGCACAGTTCACAAAGACAATGTGTACTTTCTACTTGGGTGAGGAGCAAATGGGGTCTGAAAGGATTCTGAGCCGTCATCTAAGGTACAGGTAATGGTTTCTCCCTGCTCAGAGGAAAGATGATCATGAAAATCTGAAGACACGTAGAAGCATTTAGACCAGTGGGCTCATGGACCATGTCAACATCAGCCTCCACGACCACAAGACCAGAGGAACCCAGTGGTGCCCAGTTAATCTCACCAAGGCCTCTAAAAATGATCGCATGAAAAGACCCTGGAGAGAGTGGGAGGAAAATGTGCAACACATCCAAAATTAGAGAAGACCAGCATGCTCGCTGGTCAGATAGAGACTGGGAAACAACTACCCCCCCCATCCCACCCCCACTCCCCACCCCCCCACCCCACCCCCCCCACACACACATACATGGCCCTTATCTCATCTGGAACAGAACTCCTCCCTATGCCTCATTGTTCAGCCAAACAACAGACCGGCCTGTAAGAGAAACAGTAACAATGGTGTAGAATATAACCAACCATTTAAGGTTAAAGGGACACCATGCACCCAAGGAGGAAGTTCAGGTTGTTAGGGAAGGAGGAATCAGCACAGGAAACACAGGAAGAGGTGGAAAGAGTGATGGCACTTTGGGAAAACTGCAGTGAATGAATTGAAACAAGACGGGTCAATGGTTGAGTGTAAACAGATGCTGTGCTCTATGAACCTTCATCTGAGGCACAAAAAAGGTTGCTTTTTTAATTAAAGTGATTAACTGGATTTCCCATTCGAAAGTAACTATGATACGTGCATGAAAAGATGTTCTGCATCAGTGAGCATTAAGAAATAGTCAATTAAAACTACAATGATACACCCATGCACACCCAGTAGAATAACTTAAATGAAAAGAACTGACTACACCAAGGATTGGCAAAAACTGAAAAGATTGGAACTCTTGTTGCCCCTGTTAGGAACGTAAAACAGTACCATCCCGTCAGACAATGTGGCAGTTTTGTACAAAGCAAACATCGAGCTCTGATTATGGCCCGCCCTGGCCCCTGTGGGTTTTGACTCAAGAGAAAACCAAAAGCATGTTACCAACCAAAAACCGACAGAGGAGTGTTCTTAGCTACCTACTTTGTAATTGCCAGCACCTGGAAACAACTCAATGTCCATGACCATGTAAATGGATAAACAAATTATGTTTATTCCTAGGATAGAATACTACCAGCAATAAAAATGAATGAAATATTGACTCATAAAACAACATGGATGAATCTCAAAGTAATTATACTGAGAGTACAGACAAAAAGAGAGCACATGGGGGTACTGTCTGTTTCCATTGACTTTTCAATATCAAAAATTCAAATTAATCTATAGGGCCAGCAATAAGATCAATGGTTGTATTAGGCCAGAGATAGACAGAACATTTAGTCCATGGTATCTAGTCGATTCTGACTCATAGAAACCCCATATAGGGCTTCCACGGCTCTAAATCTTTAGGAAACCAGATAGCCTCAATTTTCTCTCACTGAGTGGTTGATGGGTTGGGACCATTGACCTTGTAGTTCGCAGTCCAAAGCTTATTCAACAGCTCCACCAGGACTCCTAAGGGTACTTTTAGGAGCCATAAACATTTTAAACTCATCAAAGTACATGCTTTAAATGTGTGCATTTATTGAATGTCAACTACGCCTAAAGAAAGCTTAGAATGTAAGTAACTATATACAGTAACCAACACACACTGTTTTATATACTAGGAATAGCCAGGTAGAAAATGCAATGAGAAATGGTTCACTCACCATTGTGATTGTTGTTAGCTACCAGGAAGTTGATTCTGACTCATTGTGTTAACCATGGCCACCAAATAGATTCTGTGTCACAGCCACCTGGTGCGATAGAGCAGACCTGCCCCTTGTGGCTTGCCAGGCTCTAAATGTTTATGGAAACAGACGGACACATCTTTCACCCCCAGAGCGGCTGGTGGGCTCAAATCACTAACATTTCAGTTAGCAGCTGAGTGTTTAAACGCTGTGCCACCAGGACTCCTTCTAACGCAACATCCCAACACAAAATACTAAACAAAGGTCTATTGCTGTGAAGTCTGTTCGTGCTCATAACGACTCTATAGGACCATGCAGAACTGCCCCCTGTGGTTTCCCGAGCATCTTCATGGAAGGAGACGGCCACAGCTTTCGCCTGCAGTCTCCTTACCTTAAAAACAAACTAGCAAACAACTATTCAATAAGCAGTATAGTCGGCACTACACACCTAAAGCATAAGCCTTTATGAGCCATCTAAAGAATAATTAAAATATTTGAAGAAAGGGAATACACGCTACGCCCGCGGATGCAATGACTTCTTGGATGCATTGCGTGCTGTGATGCATCATCCCGACGAGGCGCTCTTTCCCCCGGCTGCGCGGAGTCGAGCTGCTGATGGCTGTTAACTGAGTCCTGCTCCAGAATCTCCCGGAGAAAGCCACCTCGCCTCATCCGAGCTTCTGCTTCCTGCTCACTCATGCAGGTCATAGAGACTGGCATGCTCACTGGGCAGATAGCGACTGGTGAACAACTAAACAACTCCACCCAACTTCCCCCACCCTCTACACACACACACACACACCACACACACCCTCATTTAATCATCCTTAAAGACTAGCATGCTCATTGGTCAGATAGCGACTGGTGAGCAACTCCACCCAACTTCCCCCACCCTCTACACACACATACACGCACACACATTTCCTGATTTAATCATCCTTTACATCTGGAACTGAACTCACCCCTATGGCTCAATTTTCAGTCAAACAATAGACAGGCCTGTAACAGAAAACAATCACCAAAGTGTAGAAAAATCAACCATTCAAGGTCAAAAGGACAGCATCTATCCAAGGCACCCTTACTTGGTTAGCCAGCAATGCGGGGCTGAGTGACAAAGGAGAGTGGGGTGGGACCCTCTTGCTTCAGTTCTGCACGATGAGGTGCAGAAAGACAGGCTTTCTTTTCCCGTGAAGGGTTATGCTCTCAGGAACCTGAGGGACAATTCTACCCTGTCCTCTAGGGTCACTATGAATTGGCATCGACTTGATAGCAGTGTGTCGGTGGCTTCATGAGGTGCCCCTCTAGCTCATGACTCTATCACTGTCCACTGGCTTCCTCTGCCCAGTCCCATTTCCTGCCCTCTCACCCAGGTAGAGATCCCAATGGCACTCCTAGTAAGGGTAGTCCGTGTACATCTACCTCTCAGTCTGTTCTCCAGATAACTTGTCCTGCAACAAAGGCTGAGGATGTCAATCAGACTCAAAGCATGCGTGTGATGCAATTTTCCATGAGCATAAGAGTAAAATAACCAACAAGTGAAAATAGCTACATAATTTTGCTAAATAGCACAGCACAGCTGAACTTGAATCAAATGCTATTATGAAGCTATCGTATTTCAACAATGGATTAATGGTGCCCTGAACGGAAGCAGCCAATGAAACAGAAAGCTCTGTCTGAGCTGTAAGCGACCTCCAGGGTGACATTGTCTTTCTGTTATGTTTTGTCCACTTCCTTGCCTTTTTAATCCAGCCTTTCCTCCATGGCTCTCTCTCTTTAGAACCCTTATCAGTGTGCGTGAGGGCTTCTCGTGGATGCCCAGGTAGAAATAGCATTCCCCTTATATCATTCTCCCTCCCCCGTACAAAATTCTTTTTAAAATTCTCCAGGTGTTATTCTCCCTACCTCCTATACTTCTCATTAATAATCTACTGAAGTCTGCATATCATGCTTCCCATATTCCTTGAACAATCCGACACCCAGTTGGAACTTTCTCTAGACCTGTTCTCCTGCTAAGTCTTAAATACATTCAGTAGCCACTAGAATGGCACAACCAACAACTGTCTTCTTGACCACAATGCAGGAAGAGTCAACGTCCTTCCTCCTCTGCAATCCATTCCACGACCACAATGGCCCTTGTCCTCTTGAGGCATCGCTCCGCCTCCAACACTTAAACTCCAGCCACGACCACAATCTTCTCAGCACCTTGCCTCTTCGCTCCTTCTCTTCTACATTGATTCTTGTACCCGCTCCTCATGTATTATCATGGTTAGGTTCCAGAAACCAAGGCATCTTGCAAAATTTGACATAATGGGAAAATGGAAGATGACCACATATACCACTGTACCTCTTCCCCTGTGGATATCACCTGTCATCCCCCCTCCTCCCTCCATTGCTCAGGAGAGCCCAGCCCCCACTGCCATCTGCAGGGAAGACTGTGTAGTCTTCCAGAGCCAGGGTGGCCCGAGCATCTCCACCCTCCTCATCCTCGGGTTCCCTCCCTCTCCCACTCTCACGATATTTTCAGCATGGGTGGGGCTGGCTCATCCCCTCAACAACAACAAAATAAATGGCCTTGTGGTGTTGTGGGCAGAGGACTCCCTCTCTTCAGGTGGGAGGGCTGCACACAGTCCCCTCGGATCCCCCACTGACCCTTCCCTCGATGTAAAGAAAGCAAAAATCTTCATAACTGGTGGAAGAACTACAACCAGATTGTTCTTTAGAAGCACGTATAATGAGACTTTGTCTCACAAACTTTGGGCATGTTATCAGGAGGGCCAGTCCCTGGGAAGGGACATTATGCTTGATAAATTTGAGGGGCAATGAAACAGAGGATTGACCCAATGGCTGCCAACAATGGTCTCAAGCATAAGCACAATGGTGTGGATGCTGCAGGACTGAGTGTGTTTCATTCTGCTGTGCACAGGGCCATCCTGAGTCAGAAATGACTCGATGGCACCTAGCATCAACCACAGCACATTTGAATGATGCTGCCTAGACAAGAGGGCAGAGGTGAACACATTTCTAGTAGTGTCTGCTTTCACCCAAGATCCACTGCATGGTACAGAATCAGGAAATTTGTGTGTCAGGATTGCAGCTTCTTGTTATCATATTTATTAAAATTGCATGCTGAGTAGAGAATCTAAGAAGATAGAGTATGTGAAGAATGTGACATCAGGATTGAGGAAGACTCGTTAACAGCCTGAAATATGCATATGATACAATCTCGATTTCTGAAAATGAAGAGACCTGGAAGCATTTACTGATCAAGATCAAAGACTGCAGCCTTTAGTACAGGTTATACCTTAACACAAAGCAAACTAAAACCTTCACAACTGGACGCATAAGTAGCATCGTGGTAAATGGAGAAAAGACTGAAATCGACAAAGGTTTCATTCTACTTGGATCCATCATCAATGCCTATGGAAACAGCAGTGCAGGAATCAAGCAAGGTGTTGCATTCAGTAAATCTGCTACAGAAGATCTCTTCAAAGAGTTGGGGTTTTTTGTTTGTTTGCTTGTTTGTTTGTTTGTTTGTTTGTTTTTTAATGTCACTCTGAGGTGTAAGGTGTGCCTGATCCAAGTCATGGCATTTTCAGTGTTGACAAAAGGTGGATAATAAATCAGAAAAATCAAAGGAGAAATAATGCTTTACAATTACAATAGTGGTGAAGAATACTGAACATACCATTGGCAGCCAGAGCAAACAAATCTATTCTGGAAGAAGCACAATTGAAATGTTCCTTCGAAATGAAGATGGCCATGTTATCAGGAGGTAACAGTCCCCGGAGAAGGACACCGTGCTTCGGAGAGGGTCCTTGAAAAGAGAAAAGTCCTACGATGAGATACACTGGCAACATGGCTGCAACAATGGGCTTCAAATATGGCAACAATTAAGAGGATGGTGTGGGAACACACAGGGTTTTGTTTGGCTGTATATATGGTCACCATGAGTCAGAAATGGCATGATGGGACCTAACAATAATAATGATTTCATTAGGGGTTTGTTTTGCTTTTTCCTGATGACTGGTGATGTTGAACATATTTCCATGTGCATGTTGGCCATTTCTAAATCTTCTTTGGAGAGCGCCTATCCAAGTCCTTTGCCCATTTTCAATTGGATTGTTTTTGTTATAGTTCTTTATGTGTACTTAATAAAATTTAATTTTTCTCTTGTTGCCCATAATGTCATTGTCAAAAACAAGGTCCTGATGATTTACTACCATGTTTTCTTCTAAGAATCTTGTGGTTTTAATTCTTACATTGGGGCCTTGATCTGTTTTGAGTTAACTTCTATTGAGGGCACATTCTTTTGCATGTGGTTATCCTGTGGCCCCGGCACCATTTGTTGAAATGCCTGCCCTTTTCCCATTGAATGTACTTGTCAAAAACTAATTACCCATAGGTAATAGTTTTATTTCTGGAATTTTAATTCTACTCCATCGGTCTATGTGTCTATCCTTGTACTAATACTGAATGTTTTGTTTCTTCAGTCTTATAGTACATTTTTCCCAGAGTTGTGATGGTATAGTGATTATGCATTGAGCTGATAACCGCAAGGTCAGCAGTTCAAAACCACCAGCCTCTCCGAGGGAGAAAGACAAGGCTTTCTACTTCTGTAAAGAGTTACAGTCTCAATTGATGTATGTATATGTATGGATTGTGATAAGGGTTGTATGAGCCCTTAATAAAATGTAAAAAAGGAAAAAAAAGAAAATGATTAGGTCAAAGATTGTACAGATGTGCTTTATACAATTGATGAATGTATATGTATGGATTGTGATAAGAGTTGTATGAGCCCCTAATAAAATGTGTTTTTTTACAAAAAAAGAGTTTCAGTCTCAGAAACACCCAGGAGCAGTTCTACCCTGTTCTATAGGTTCACTATGATGTTGCAATCGGCTCCAAGGCAGTGGATTTGGGTTTTTATAGTACATGTTGAAATAGGGAAGAGTGAATTCTTTTACTCTGTTCTTTTCAAGGTTGTTGTTTTGACTATTCAATTTTCAATGCCAGAAGAAATTGAGGATTGACTTTTCCACTTCTGCCAAGATGACTTAGAATTGACAGGGATGACACTGATTCTGTAGCTACTGTAGCACTGCTTTGGGTAGGGCCTTTCTTTCTGTTGCTCTCACAGGAAACCACAACTGGGTGGCTTTAATTAACAGAATTTTATTCAGCCACAGTTTAGGAAACTAGAAGGCACTTGAGGGCACTAGCACGAGGGAAGGGTTTTCTCGCTGCTCAATTCTGGGGAAGACCCTGGTGGTTTTAGTTTCTGTCCCTTGGTCCCTAGAGGATCTATCAGTAGGTGGTATATTGCTTCCCCTTCATTGGTGTTTACTCCTGGGCCTAATCTGTTCTTTGTATAGCTCTAAAATTATTGGATTAAGACATATCTTACACTGATGTTGCCTGGTTAGCATAACAAATAAAACTATATTCCCAATTGAGATTGAATCCACAAATAAAGCGGTTAGGATTTACAGCACATTCTGGGGGGACGATGCAGTCCATAACATATAGTACTGATATTTCAACATTACATCTTTCAATCCACTAATATTGAGTGTGTTTTCATTTACCTGGCATTTTAAACTTCTTTCAGCAATATTTCATTTATTTATTTATAAAGATCATTTTATTGGGGGCTCCCACGGCTCTTATAACAATCCATACATCAATTGTATCAAGCATATTTATACATATGTTGCCATCATTATTTTCTAAACATTTATTTTCTATGGGAACCCCTGGTATCAGCTCCTGTTTTTTCTTTCCTAGCCCCACCTTCTCGTGAACCCTAGACAAATTATATAGTAATCTACATATAGTCATCTGTATACCAAAGTTTATATTGTTCTAATAACAACAATTTTCATGAGATGACTTCTAAGACAAACCTGGAACACGTTTTTCTCAAACATAACCAGTCTACAAGGGTAGGGCGACGGCATATTTAGCCTGCTGTGCATCGGGTTGCCATGAGTTGAAACTAACTCAGCCCCTAATCATAAAACATACCACCCTGAATCCTACAGTAATAAAAATCACTGAATCCTGCAGTAATAAAAATCTGCTAATTGTGATAAACTGTGTCACTTTCCAACTCTATTTTTTTTTCAATTTTCATATTTTTATTCACCCGGGTATACTAAGAAATCAAGAAACTTCTAAATGAAAATCTGAATCAATTTTACTTTTTATGTTTTCTGTGTGTTGGAATTTTATTTCATAAGATTAGAAATTATAATACATCATTCAATTAGGGGTTTCATGTCTTTAGAACATTAAGTTATTATTCAAAATTGTAGCATAAACATTTTTGCTTTTCAAATTCTGTAGAAAATATGTATGATCACCTTAAAGTTTCTTTTTTTCTCTGATTTCTTACAGTTTCTGTGTTCGACATAAACCAGCCTATTTTGCATACAGGTTATAGAGTGCAATTCATGTAAGTACACCCATATTATTTTTTTTATTTTTGCACAGGTTTCTCTAATTTTCTTCTGAGGGACTAATTTAATAAGTGTAGGGGCTGATGAGCCAATGTGAGTAAATTTCTATTTCCTTTTAAACAACAGAGAATCAAAAACTACCAAGTCCAGGTGTAATTCTCAAATGCCACTCAATCGGCTTCAGCCAGGTGGAACCATTTTTCTTTGTAAGTTTAAACTGTGGACGAGTGGTCAATTTTTACGGTTCAGTATTAGCGTTTTGAGCTCAGGGAAATCACTCTTTCAGCCTCCCAGATAGAAGGTCAAGTTCCCTCATCGTAATAGCCTTGCAAGGACTAAAGAACCTAAGAGCATCCGTCTCTTAAGATAGCTCCCCATACCACACGGGCCTCCTCATTACCGGTCTACTCCGAAATGCCGCCGATGACGGAAGAAATATGACTACACCAACACCTATCATCTGCATTTAAATCCCATTTAAAAAGCACGCAAGAAATGTATTTGTCGCCCAGGGGGCCCACAATAACGTAAATTACGAAAGCGGTTAACTTGGATTTACGCTTTCTCCAACTCAATTCCGTTGCATGGGAAGCGCCTCCAGAGGGCTTGGCTATCAGAGCTGTGCCCAGTGGGCTTTGGGTACTGTGGATCACCCCATTTCTACTGGCTGCGGAGCTGAGCAGTCCAAAGACCTGGACACTTGCCTAAAATTCCAAAGGTTTCCCGGAAACGCCCTTCCTGAGGCTGGGCTTCAGCTTTTACGGCGCTCACCAGCTCATCTGTAATCCATCAGGCACTGGCTGAGGCTGCGCACCTGGGCCTGCAGGGGAAGCCTGGGTTCCTGGGAAGCCTCTTAGCAAAGGGCAGGAGGAATGGAAGCGCACTTGGGACACCCTTCCTGAAGGAGGCCCCAGGAAAGTGCACCCCAACTGGGTCGCAACTGGTGCACCTGGGTTCTGCAAGGCATCCAGAGGCCTCTGTGTTGTGGGGCTCCTTCTGCGCCGGTCTCCAGCCTCTCCGGGCTCCCTCCCCAGTCCTCCCCAAGGTGTCCTCCCACTCTCTGCTCCCATGACAGGGCCTCGTGTTCCGTGTTCGCACCCCGGGACCCAGAGGACAACCATGTCCATGTTGGCGGTGCTGCGACTCCCAGCGACAGAGCCCCATATGTACTTTTTTAATGCCTCCAAAAATTGTGTTCATTGTTCCACAAGGTTATTTTCAGTTTTCTAAACAGAGATTTTTGGTCTTGGATCTAAGTATGCAATAGCGCCCTGATGGTGTACTGGTTCTGAGTTGGTCTGGGATCAGAAAGGGCACGAGTTCGAAATCACCAGCATCTTCCCTGAAGAAAAACAGGGCTTTCAAGTCCTGTAAAGACTGCGTTGCAGTCTCGAAAACCCTCGGGGCAGTTCCACCCTGTCCTACGGGATCGCTGTGAGTCGGAAACGAGTCAGTGACCTGTGTTTACTGAACATATGCCCACGTCCAATTTAGAAATGCGTTATATGACAAAAAAGGAGACCCGTCCACTAAAGGAGACGCTGCGACGTCTGTATCAAATGCAGGGATCTAGGGAGTGGGGAGGAGCTCTAGCGACCTGGCTCGCCAATCACAAGATCATTCAACAGCAACCAACGCAATGACAGGCTTTTTTTCTCTTTCCAAGAAGAGCTGTAGTCTCTGAAGCCAACTGAGAAAGTTCTACCCTGGGCTTTAGGGTCCCTATGAACTGGAATAGAACTAAGGACAGTGAGTTTGTTTTTTTAGATTTTTATAGAAATATAAAAAACTTTTTGTGTCTTTATCTCCATAGAGACAAAACCTGTCTGCATCTTCAGAATCAATTAGCATTCGAATCTATGTCCATTTTCAGATTGGTAAATCCAGATGCTTTCATATATTTCTAAAGATCCCAACACCACAGAATGCCACAAGGATCCCTTTTAGTGCAGTGGATTATGCATGGGATTGGTAATTTCAAGATCAGTAGTCTGAACGGACAAGCCATTCCAAAGGAAAAAAGCTATATTTGTAATTTAATGGGTTCTTTTTGTTTTATATTTTAGTGTAGTTTTCAATCACACATCATTTGGCGCATTTTTGTTTTGTTTTGTTTTCACCTGTGGCAGTGAGTACTATCAAACTCCAGTCATCGAGGCAAGCTCTACTGGTGTTAGCGAAAATTCTCCTGGTAACATAGCACACTTCCCACACGCAGAAGTTCACTGGCCAAGACTGTGCATTTGTTTTTAAAGGAAAAAAATCACAACTTTTCTGTAGTGTTTAAAGCATATTTGAAAAAGGAACATTCTTATGCTAATTCTATACAAATCACATAGCCTTAAAAATGCAAAACAATGATTTTAAACCTCCAGTAACAGCAGTTATACTGAACACAGTGCTTTAGTCGCAGAATTATTTGTACAGAGGGATTTTAGTCAGTGTGTATGAAAATATGTGAATCAGTGTAAATATGATTAGATGTCTATGTAAAATATTTTCTTAAGTGTACGCACAAGAAGAGTCTAACCTTGCAGCTTCTCCTCTTGTCTTATATCCTGTATACCAGCAGAAAGGGATTGATTGATGTGTGTGTGTGTGTGTGTGTGTGTGTGTGTGTTCTTGTGAGTCTCTTCTGCTCATTCTGACCCTATGAAAAAAAGTAGCAAAACGTTGCTTGGTTTTATATCATCCTCCAAATTGTCGTTATGTTTGGGCTCATCTCTACATCCATAGTGTCAGTCCATCTCCTACATGGTTTTCCTATATCTCTCTGATGATCTATTTTACAAAACACGATTATCTTTTACACAGATTGGTCTCTTCTGATAGCATGCCTGAAGCATGGGAGCTGAAATCTCGCCATCCTCAGTTCTAAAGAGCATTCTGGGTGCATGTCTTCCAAGACAGATTTGTTGGTCTGCTGGCATTCCACAGAACTTTCAACAGTCTTCGCCAGTACCATAATTCAAAGGCATGTGTGTATTTTTCAACTTTCACATGAATATCATGTGATGTTAAAAATAGCATCACTTGGATTAGACCCACCTTAGTTTTCAAAATGAAATTTTTGCTCTTCAATACTTTAAGGAGGTCTTGAGCTAAAGATTGCTCAATGCAATGTCATTTGATTTCCATGAGCACTACTTGTGAATCTGAGCAAGGAGAACATTTGACAACTTCAATCTGTTCTCTGTTTATCATGATGTTACCTCTTGGCCCACTTGTGAGAACTTTGGTTTTCTTTACATTGAACTGTAATCCATACCGAGATCTACAGTTTTTGATCTTCATCTGCAAGTGCTTCAAGTCCTCCTCACTTTCAACAAGCAAAGCTGTGTCATCTGCATATCAAATGCTAAAAAGCCTTGCACCAATCTCAATGCTGTATTCTTCATATAATCCAGCTTCTCTGTTTATTTGTTCAGCAAAGAGATTGAATAAATTTTGCAAGAGGATAAAACCTTAGTGCACACATTTTCTGATTTTAAAATATGTAGTGTTCAGCCTATACAACTGCCTCTTGGTCCATATATAGGTTCTGTATGAATACAATGAAGGATTCTGTAATTCTCTTTCTTCTCAATAATACCCACCATTTCTTATTCACACAGTTAAAGGCCTTTGCATAGTCAATAAACACAAGTAAACATCTTTCTGGTATTCTCTGCTATCAGTCAGATCCATCTGACGTCAACAATGACACCCCTCATTTCAAATCCTCTTCTGAATCCAGTGTGAGTTTCTGCCAGTTCCCTGTCAACGTACAGCTGGTGAGTGAGCCTCGGGAGTATTTCACATGCATGTGCTATTAATGATATTGCTTGATCATTTTCTTAGGTCACATTTCTTGACAATAGGCACCACTCTCTCTTCTGATTGTTTCAATCAGTAGATTGCCTTCAAACTTCTTGGCAGAGAAGAGGAAGCACGTCCAGTGCTTCGTCAGCTTGAAAAGTCGGTTCAGTTGGTGGTCTGTCAATCTCTGGAGCCTTGTTTGTCGCTAATGCTTTCAGTGCACCTGGACTTCTTCCTTCAGTTTCATTGGTTCTTGATCATTTGCTGCCTTTTAAATGGTGTAAAGTTGGCCTATTCTTTTGGGACAGTGATTCTGGGTATTCCTTAAATGGTCTTTTGATGGTTCTTGCTTCATTCAATATTTCAGCTTGAGATTTAATTTTTTTGTTCAGTTCTTTCTTTTTTTAAGTTTATATTAATTAATTTATTTATTTATCTTTTATTGGGGCCTCATACAATTCTTTTCACAATCCATACATACATCCATTATGTCAAGCACTTATGTACATTTGTTGCCATCATCATTCTCAAAACACCTGACTTCTACTTGAGCCCTTAATATCTGCTGCTCATTTTCACCCTCCCTCCCCAATCCTCCTACCTCTTGAACCCTTCATCATTTATGAATTATTATTATTTTGTAATATATTACACTGTCTGATGTCTCTGCCAGCCTTCTTCTCTGCTGACCCTCCCCCAGGGAGGAGGCTATATGTAGATTCTTGCAATCACTTCCCCCTTTCTACCCCACATTCTCTCCACTCTCACCACTGGTTCTGAAGGAGTCATCTCTCCTGGATTCTCTGTGCTTCCAGTTGCTATCTGTGCCTATGTACATCCTCTGGTCTAGCTAGATTTGAAAGATAGAATTGGGATCATGATAGTGGGGTGGGGGGGGAGGAAGCATTTAAGAACTAAAAGAAAATTATGTTTCATCGTTGCTACCCTGCACCCTCCCTAGTTCATCTCCTCCTCACAACCCTTCAGTAAGGGGTGTCTGGTTGGCTACCAATGGGCTTTGGGTCTCCACTCTGCACTCACCCACATTTTCAATGATATGATTTTTTTTGTTCTTTGATGCTTGATACCTGATCCCCTTGACAGCTCGTGGTCACACAGGCTGGTGTGTTTCTTCCATGTGGGCTTTGTTGCTTCTGAGCTAGATGGCCACTTGTTTATCCTTGAGCCTTTAAGACCCCAGACGCTATATCTTTTGATAGCTGGGCACCATCAGCTTTCTTCACCACATTTGCTTATGCACGCGTTTGTCTTCATTGATCATATCAGGGAGGTGGGCACCCATTGATATGATTTTTAGTTCTTTCATGTCTGATAATTGGTCCCTTCTGCACCTTGTGGTCACACAGACTGGTGTGCTTCTTCCATGTGGGCTTTGCTGCTTCTCAGGTAGATGGCCACTTGTTTATCTTCAAGCCTTTAAGACCCCAGATACTATACCTTTTGATAGCCACTTCAGTTCTTTCATGCTGTGTGTTTTCTTCCTTTTGGATTTTCAAACTCCAGAGTTTCGTATATTTCATTATATAATACTTGACTTTGACTTCTCTGGCTGCCACTTCACGTCATGATTTCCTCAATTTGCTTTAGCTATTATATGATCAAACGCAAGTTTCCGAGTCTCTTCTGACATCCACTTTGACCTCTTCTTTCGTTCCCGTCTTTGTAAAGGCCTTTTCCTTCTTCATGTTTGATATTATTGATTTCTCCCTCAGCTTGTCATTTTTGCAGTCAGTATTGTTCAGTGAGTCCAGTCTGCTTTTGAGCTCTTCTCAAAGTTAAGGTAAAATATAGTCAAGAGTATATGTTGCCTCTTGTGTACTTGTTTTAACTTTATCAACCTTAAGCTAATCTTATAGAGGAGAAATTGATGTTCTGTTCAGTGTCTGGCCTTGTTTTGGCTACCTATATCACGCTTCTCCACTGTCTCTTCCCTCAGATGTAGTCAGTTTGATTTCTGTGCATTCCCTTAAGCAAAGTCCATATGTACAGTTGTTACTTATTTTGTTGAAAGAGAAGAAAACATTTGCAATGGAGAAGTTGCTGATCTTATAAAATTCTATCAAGTTATATCGACCTTCATTTCTGCATCAAGATTATTTTTTCCAACTACTATCTGTTCTTAGTCTGGAAATTGCTAAGACCTGTTCAATTTGGGTGACTCTATAGGGATTTAAAATACTGGTGACATAGCTTTCAGCATCACAGCAATAAGACAGCCACCACAGTATGACAAACAATAGAGGGGTGTGTGTGTATGTGTCTGTGAACATATATTTAAAATTGCATTGGCCAATGCCAGGGGCAATTGAACCACTTTCCTTTTTCCAGGAACTAACCACTAGGATAGTTGAATAGAATTTCAGTCACAAGTAAGCATGAAAATCCAATTAGCTGGATTTCAATGGTGCCTAAATCTGGTGCCAGTTCTAATAAAAACTGTAAATTATTCTCCAGCTGTGTAACTATTGCAAAGAAAATGATTAGAAATAAAAGATAGGAATTCAACTGGTCAAATTTTTGATATAGGAATGTCTTGAGTATAAAATGCTATGAAACAAAAACTCTTTTAATTCTTCTTAACTGAATAATTTAATCTTACCAGTATCATCCTCCACCTTCTTTTACCCAGACTTAATCAGGAAAAGAGAAAATATTCCCAGTTCTCATACTCCTTCATATTCCCTTGGTGGGTTACAAGGACTATGGATAGAAGAGTCATATAAAATAATTCACTACATACATCCATATCTCAATACATACCTCGAATTATGAAAAAGGTGTTAGGAGGTATTCAATGAAAACATTGACATAGAAATTTTTATGTTTCTAAGCCACTAGATGGCAGCCTTAAGCCATCTGTAAAGACAATACAAAGCTGCTCTCAATTTTAAATGGTATCAAGGGTGGGTGGAATAAACAGAAATTGATTTTGTAATTTTTGGTAGTTGAGTTTAAATATTTCAAATACATGGAATTCTCATTTTATAGTTTTTCAATACTAAATAGAATATGAAATGATTATGTAATTGCTGTCTTACTGTGAAACATTACTTTAGCAAGGTATTCAAGGATCCCCATGCCCATCCCAAGGTTTTTTTTAACCTAGGATCAACAAATGATCAAATATATATATATATATATATTACAATTTGTTGTTGAGGAAGCAGTGTGAAGTGATGATTGCAGAATCTGAGTGTGAAATGACGAAGACCAGAGTGACGGCGGTGACACTGGAAGTAGAGATGACAGGAAAATTGAAGAAATGAAATCAATTTAGGAGAATACCATGGTATGTGCAAAGTAAGAGAGAGCGTTCTAAGGCGAGAGATGCCCATATATGAGAACTACAGAATAAGGAGTAAATCGATGCAGGAAAAGGAAAGAGAAAAGAAATGGCTGCCATACAGAAAACTATGTGTCAGAGAACGTTGCTCCGTGGCTAATTCTTTGGGTGTAGATCACCAGGTACATCTAGTTAGACAGAAACCACCAAATTTTGAGTTACAAGCTAAGTTCTGGATTCCTTCCTTGTACTGCCCAAGGACTCTCACTACTATTTTCTCAACCCCCACCCTCCTTTTCTGTATCCTTTAGGAATTTGGTTTCCATAATAAAACCGTAATCAGGATTCTCATTGCCAGAAGTGAAATAGACCTAATGACCATAAGAAAATGATATAGAGATATTGAAAATCCCTGAGGAAGGGGGACGGGTAGGAAAAAAAAAAGAAAATCCCTGTGTCATGATATCAAGGTGAATCTCTTGCAAGTGATTTACTTAGACACATAAATAAGATATCCATTTGAAAATAAGACAAAAGCTCTCATTTCAGTAGCTTTATACTAGACTCTAAAAAGGTAAGTTTTCTAACTGGAAAATCTAGTACTTCAGACAATCATTAGCATATCAACAGGTAGTACCTCAGAAACCTCTTCTAACTTAGTGACAACATTTCGTGGATGTGTTTTAAACAAAAGCATTGATGTACTTATATAAAATACTCAGCCTCCACAATTGTACTTCAGAGGTTTAATCCTATAGTATCAGAATATATAGGAACCACTCTTTTTTAAAAAAATACAACTTTTCGATGAGACAATACTAATTGTGAAGAGACTCCGTAAAGCAGTTCAGCCCACTTCTCACACCCCCATAGAAAGCAGGAAAACCAGGTAAAATTCATAACAATTAATTTAGAGGACTCTAGAACTGCAAGTTAAATAGAATTTTATCTTTAGTCTTTGAAATGCAAAGAAGGGTGACTCAGAGGTAAACAGCTAATTTCTATGCCCTGATACCTCTAAGATTTCCCTAAGATTCTGATAAAACCTAGAGAGGATCTCTCAGATTATATGGCATAACTATATCATTTGTTTCCAGCAGTTGTATTGGTACATAATTTATATATCATATAATTCCATCATTCTGTCATATCAAGGAGAATTGTACAATCATCACCACATCAATGTTAGAGCAGCTGGCCACCCCCTCCCTGGTTAAGCTACCTTTAAAATGAGTTCAGTTCTAGTCCTGCGTCCCCACCCCCCCAGCCCCCTCCATTATTTCCTCCTGAAATCCCCTTTCCCTCCTTATCATCCCCTGTATTCCCTACATTTCTTTATATCCATTATTACCATTATGTATCCATTCCTCCTGAACTTCATAGCTGGGAGACCCAACAGAAACAATAAAAACAAAATCACACTAAGGTGGTAAGGAAAAAAAATCGTAATAGCATAAAGACAAAAATATAAATAGTGCGTAAGAAGGGAAAGACCCCATCAACATTCAAAAAGCCAGGGGAGAAATTTCTGTCATGGGACCAGTAAGAGATACTTGCCCCCAGAACAAATTCA
Organism: Tenrec ecaudatus; assembly: GCF_050624435.1. NCBI lineage: Eukaryota > Metazoa > Chordata > Mammalia > Afrosoricida > Tenrecidae > Tenrec > Tenrec ecaudatus. Next base: position 92,451,114 of record NC_134541.1, on the reverse strand, counting down.
AGTTGTGTCTATTGGGAGGTCAACTGACCGAGCATTGAGTTCAATCCAGCATAGTCAAGGTTACAGTGGTCTCTGCCTCATAGGAAGGCTGTTTAAGACTCTTGCCTGTGGCTGGAACGGATCAGCCAGTGGCTCAGTCTGACCAGACACTCTGCAGTTGGCTTTTGGGTTCCCACTATCCCCCATAGCCAGTTGCTGTAGAAGGACAAATTGCATGTTCATAAGTTTAGCTCTGCTGCTTTTCTCTTCACCATTTTTTCTAAATCATTTTTTGGGGCTCCTACAATTCTTATCACAATCTATACATACATCCACTGTGTCAAGAACATATGTACATTTGTTGCCATCAACATTCTCAAAACATTTGCCTTGTACTTGAGCCCTTAATATCAACTGCTCATATTCCTCGTCCCTCGTGAACCCTTCATAATCAATAAATTATTATTATTATTATTTTGTCATATGTTACACTTTCTGACATCTCCCCCAACCCTCTTCTCTGTTGTCAATCCCTCAGGGAGGAGCCTATATGTAGATTCTATTAATCAGTTACCCCTTTCCACCCCACATTCCCTCTACCCTCCAGGCATCGCCGCTCTCACCATTGGTCCTGAAGGGGTCATCTGTCCTGGATTCCCTGTGTTTCCAGTTCCTATCTCTACCAATGTGCATCCTCTGGTCTAGCCAGATTTGTAAGGTAGAATTGGGATCATAATAGTGGGGGGTGGGGGGAAGCAGCATTTAAGAATTAGAGGAAAGTTATTTGTTTCATCGTTGCTACCCTGCACCCTTACTGGCTCATCTCCCCACAACCCTTCAGTAAGGGGTGTCCGGTTGACTAACAATGGGTTTGAGTCTCCACTCTGCACTCACCCACATTTACAATGATATGATATTTTGTTCTTTGATGCTTGATACCTGATCCCTTCAACAGCTCATGGTCACACAGGCTGGTGTGCTTCTTCCATGTGGCTTTGTTGCTTCTGAACTAGATGGCCACTTGTTTATCTTCAAGCTTTTAAGACCCCAGATGCTATATCTTTTAATAGTCGGGCACCATCAGCTCTCTTCACCACATTTGCTTATGCACACGTTTGTCTTCAGTGATCATATCAGGAAGGTGGGCACCCACTGATATGATTTTTAATTTTTTGATGTCTGATAACTGGTCCCTTCTATACCTCGTGGTCAGACAGGCTGGTGTGCTTCTTCTGTGTGGGCTTTGATGCTTCTCAGCTAGATGGCCGCTTGTTTCTCTTCAAGCCTTTAAGTCCCCAGATGCTATATCTTTTGATAGCCGGGTACCATCAGCTTTCTTCACCACATTTGCTTATGCACACATTTTTCTTCATCAATCGTGTAGAGAAGGTGTGCATCCTAGAATGCCAATTTAATAGAACAATGTGTTCTTGCATTGAGTAAGTGCTTGCATAGAGGCCCAATGTCCATCTACTGCCTTAATACTAAACCTATAAATATATGCACATAGATCTGTTTCCCCACACTCATATAAATATATTTACATATGTACATTCCAGTCTTTAGACCTCTATAAATATCCTTTGTCACCTTGCTCTTTCCTCTATTTCCTTTTACTTTCCTGTTGTTCCACTATCATGCTCAGCCTTCATTTGGATTTCAGTAATTTCTCTCAGTTACCTTGCCCTTGCTGAATCCTTACTAGGCCTCTCACTCCCTCCTTGCCACTGATCTTGGATCACATGTTGCTCCCCTGTCTCTGGGTTGGTTAGCACCCCCTCCTTACCCCGCCTCCCCCTTTCCCACTTCACAGTTTTTGAGGTTGAGGAAAAAAATGAATATGTTTGGTCTCTTGTTAAAAATAGTTTAAACAATGTCATGATATTGATAGCCTAGCAATAAATCGAGATGTTTAACCCCACAGTGAGCTCCACAGGAGAAAGGGGAGGCTGGCTCTTCCTATAAAGTCTCAGAAACTCTCTATCGAGATCTCTGAGTCAGAATCCACTTGATGGCACTGGGTTTGGTTTTGGTACATATAAGTTGGAATTAACAATGGCAGTGTTTTCATTTTTTGTCAGGAGAGTCCAGTTCCTGTAGAAGGACATCATGCCTGGTAGAGGGGAATTGAAAAAGAGGGAGGCCATCCTCTCTCGGGGAGTGGCTGGTGGATTTGAACCACCTATCTTTCAGTTAGTGTTTTGACCACTGCTTCACCAGGGATGCTTTTAAAACTCTTAGTGGTGATAAAATCTTTCCATTGAATTATATGTCATAACTTATTTCTAGACAAAATCAAACTTGTGTATGTACTACAATTAATTACAACTACTTCACAGCATATGAATATGTACAAATATTTAATGCAATTTTAATATGTACATATAAAGCAGTGAATAATTAATAATTTTTGTAAGAGGCATTACGTGACTATTGGTTTATAATAAGGGTAGGTTTTTTGGTTTGTTTTGAAAAGGGAAGATTTTCCTAATTTTCTTTTGTTGAGAGCATACACACTAAAAGTATTTACTTTTACAATTTGGTGATCATGCTTGTTTTTTAACCTGTACAACCATTTGCCCTTTTTTCATGAACAAAGTCATTACCCCATAAAGTCTCTAATTTTTAAGTATGTATTGTAAATTTGATTCCAAATAGACTGATGTTAAAATAGCATAATGCTCAGGCAGGTGGGTTAACTTTTAAGATGACTTCAGGGTATAATTTTGAGTATAGAAGATTTTAATAACTGAGTACAACTCTGATATAATACCCAAACTCAGCAAATGATAGTTTCACCAATACATTTTTTTATACTATGACATTAAAATCAATTGGACCCATTGACTTATGATGAATATTTAGTAACATCTGGAAGATGTTGGTTCACAAAGTAATGTGATACACATTACTTCTAAATGCTTGCATGCTATTACTCAAAAAGTACATAAGTTAATGTCAGCATCTATCTCAACAGAAGAGAAGCTGGTGGCAAGAAAGTGTTATCCACAATCTTGTCTGCGTAGTAATTTATATATTGTCATGGCAATGAACACTGCCAGTTGTTTATTTGTAGTTATAGGCAGTTTGAGAAGATGCCTGACAAGTGATTATGTTTAAATAATCATCACCTGTCTGCTCATTCTTTCAGCAAGAATGGTCTGTGAGTCAAATAGGCCAACACACAGCTCAGTCCCAAAAGTGCTTTCTGCAAACTACTCATCATATTTAGGTCTGCAGCAAGGCACATTAAATAGCCTTCCCAATCTGTCACATAAGCTACTAAAATTATGTGTACTCTAGGATCAAGACTCAATAAATTAAGTAATGATTTTTACCTTTGACTACATTCTCATTAAAAAATGGGATTCTATGTACTCCTTTTGGTTTCATTGATAATTCAATGGATTTGTAATTTTAATAGTGTTTTGGTTTCCATAAATGTATTTAGCTTCCCTTATTGACTTGTAGCTTCATTCTATTATGGTCAGATTAGACACTTTTAAGTTTAAATGTTTTAAGACTTATGTATATTTACTGTGTCTAAAAATGGTCTACACCAAACACATGTGCAATGAAGTAGAGTGTGTACTGTGCTACTGTTGAGTGGTGTGCTGTATATCTGTTAAGTCAAAATGGCTAATATTATGCAGGTCTTCTGGTTCTTTATTCACTTTTAAAACTGTTCCGTCCACCATCAAAAGGTGGTACATATGTCCTTCTGGCGCATAATAAGTTTTCACTTATGACTTGTCCTATATTAACATCGCCACTGTTCACTGTGTATTACTGCTTACTTTATAGTGTCTCCACCCCCACATTAATCTGTCTATGCACCTGTGCTTAAGATGTGCCCCTTGTCACATACCCATGTCATATTTGCAGTCCAATCTACCAGCTTCTTCACTCAAATATCTAATCCATTTATGTTCACTGCAATTAATTATCAGTAGAGAAGTTATGTCAAACATTTTATTAAACATCCCTTTCTCCTCAAAGTGGAGTTATTTTTAGGAATTAATTTTTTCATTTGTCATTATTTTTATGGATAATTATTACCAAACCACTTCTATTCCTTTTAACACCTGAAAGTTCTCTTATCTATAGCAACCACCTACATTTTATTTTTAGGTTGGCAATTACAATGGTGTAGTCCAGATCCCATCTCACTGTAAATTTATTATATGCATTCAGGTGGTTATTTAGTGCCAACACTTTGGATTATTGGGCTGGGGTCATGTTTTCTTTCTAGGGACCTCCTTTGAACACTCGTTGTACAGCTATTGTGGTGGATTAAAATCCCCTTAATTTCTGTTTATCTGGGAAAATACTAATTTCACCCTCACTTTTGAATGAGTATTTTGTAGGGTAAATTATTGCTGGTTGATAGTTGTTGGGTTATTTTTTTCAGGAGTTTGTTAATGTCACACCATTGCCTTCTTGCCTGCATAGTTACTGGTGTGAAATCAGCACTTAGAATGATTGATGCTCCTTTGTAAGTGACACTTCCCTTATTCTGTGCTGCTCTCAAAAGGCTTTCTTTATCCTGGTACCTGGTACGTGTGATTCTGATGTGTCTTGGGGTGTTTCTCTTAGGGTTTAACCGATATGGAGCTCATGGAGCATCTTGGATAATCATCTCATGTTCCAGATTTGGAAATTTTTCTATGATTATTTCTTCAAGAATATCTTCCTGACATCATTTCCACTGTTCACTTTCTGGAATTCTTGTTATGTGCATATTGTTTCTCTTCACGTAGTCCCACAGAACCCTCATGCCCTGTTCATTTTTCCTTCATGGCCTACAAACTGAGTAATCTCAGAATCATCATCTTCTAGTTCACTGACTCTTCCTTGCATGGTTTCCATGCTACTTCTGCTTTCTCCTAGATGCTTTTTATTTCTGTTATTTCATTATTAAGCTTTTTATTTAAGGTTTCTAGCTCCTTACTAAGCCCCTTGTTTTGTCCTTCTATTGTTTTTTTTTTCAATTCTTCTGAAAATGTTACCATGTTTTCCTTTATCTCATGGAGAAAAAAAAAATTATATCCTTTTATTGGGGACTCATACAACTCTTATAATAATCCACACATACATCAATTATGTAAAGCACATTTGTACATTCATTACCCTCATTCATTTCTTAATTTCTTTTTTTAAAATCATTTTACTAGGGGCTCATACAACGCATCACAATCCATACATACATCAAATGTGTAAAGCACATTTGTGTATTCATTGCCCTCGAGAAAACTTAAGATGTCCAAAAACTTAGTTTTGGGATGTCTTTGTCGAGAATTTCATAGCAAGAAGTGCCTGAAATGTTGGGTTTATCTTTCACTGGTGAATAAACAGAAAACTTCCACTTCCCTGAAGATTCATGGACTTCCATATCTTTTACAATTCCTTCCAAAGTTTCTTTTCATCTTTCTGCTCATCGGTGCTAAGTGATGCGAATATGTTCTGAGAGGCTACCTCCCTGCTGGTACTGTTGGCTGAGTCTCCAAACTGAAAAGAACCTACTGATGACTTCTCTTGATCTCCGCTGCTCCCACGTGGCGCAGATTTGGGAAAAGGAGTTGGCTGGAGGACACCGGAGTGCCTCTGGTTTGAGGCATCATATCCGCTCTGGTACTACCTGAGGACTGTTGGTGCCGTCCTTCGTCCCTCGCCCATCCCCTGGCTCCAAGATGTTCCTTCCAGCACTGGTCTCCACAGCTGCACCGGCCTTGAAGGAAGAACTGAGAAATGGCCATGGACTCAGAGCGATCTTCACCAAGTGCCGGAGACGAAGGCAAAGCCAAGCAACTGAAGGTGTAGGCAGCTCCGGTGACCGAAGATAAGTTTTATAGCTATATTTATTTGTTGTTTTTATCATTTTAGAATCTTTAGACACTATAACCTGCCTTCCCCAACACCCTTTGCAGGCAATTTGATTGAAATTTCTGTTAGCAGTCAAGAGCTTTAACCATTGCAAAACTAGAGTTCCACTTAAGAAAACTACAAAACCACAGAGAAGAAAAGAACAACTATTCTAGTTACTTACCTCAAATAACCACCAATAACATTTTGTTTCATGTTTTTTCAGTCAACTCTGTAGATACAAGCACACACACATTATGTGTCAATATGCACACATAGTCAAACATCTCATGTAACTTTTGCATTACTTCTTAATACCATTTTTATGATAACTTTTTGAAGTCTCAAACCCTCAAGGAGTCCTGGGGGCACAATGGGTTGCACAGGGGAATGGCAGTTGGAAACCGCCCTGGGGAAAACCACGAGGCTTTCTGCTGCCATAAAGCCTCACCGCTTCGGAAACCAGATGAGGCATCTCTACTCTGCTCTGCAGGTTTGCTCTGAGACAGAATCAACTCAATAGCCGTGAGCTTCTTTTTAAATTTTTATCTGTCTGTCTGTCTGTCTATAAAAACCACTACCACCGAGTCTTCGCAACTAATAGTGACCCTAAGTGCAGAGTCCAACTCCTCTGCAGACTTGTCAATGCTGTACGTTCCCGTGAAGGCAGAGCCACTTCCTCCTGCCCTCATGCTGCTTCCGAACCACCACCCTGGCCTTGGGCAGCCCAGTACCACTGCGCGACTAGGACCCACTCTCCTATCATGAAGGGATACTTTTTATTAGGCCAGGGTTCTGATTCTGTGAACTGGAAAGTACATAACTTATTCCATATTAGTATATATTTAACATGATTTTCATTTCTGTCACTGTAAGATATAAATTATATATAATTTAGCATAAATATTTGTAAAAATCAGTAATTCATCATTTCATTACTATATGTTTCTTAAAGTAGAGTCACTGCACAGATGAATATAAGTATCAAGTCATTTGAGATTTATTTTTACATTAACTCTCTAGAGAGATCAACACTTATAATAATATTAGGGCACTTAATACTATAGTTGAGATTCAATGCAATGTTGATTTATTCTTCCAATAAATACATATTCATGGTCAATCAATTTCATTTAAACTACAATATGTTAACTATAAACATGGTATCATTTTCCAATGACGTTCATTGGGAATAGTTTTCAGGATGCTTTAAATCTTTAAATTAAAAAGTAAATAGAGATAAATCTGGAAAAGTCCATGGATCTTTCAAACTGCATTTCATAGAAATTAAACCTCTTTTTGAGAAGTTTCTCTTTGAGAAGCACTATGACATATTTGAAATGTGTATTTTTTTTCTTTTCAGAATTTTACTTCAGGGCACTATGAGAAAGCACTGCTTACCATTTGTGCTGGTGACGTTGATGATTACTAAAATAAAGAGGATTTGGAGAACCACACACTTCTCTTTATAGAAAATCAGATGTGTAAAACTGAGCCTTTCACAGGGCGATAATAAAATTATAGAATCATATTTTCTTTTCTCTTTTAAAAATTATTCCAAAGAAAAGAAAATATTGTCACTGGAAGTGTATGTTATTGGTTTTAACAATCATCAATTTATAACATTGTATATGATGGATTAATAAAAATATTATCATTATCAATTACTTAGCAATAATTTAAATTTAACCCATTAATTCTGACAAGAGTGTTCTCAAAGAATTCCCAAAGCATTTCTTCAGAGATCAAGGAAATTATGATATTTGACCATCCTTTTTAGATGAAATTTCAAGACTTCCGTGCAAATAAACAAATATATATAAAACCAAACAATGTTTTATATCTATATATAAAGACAAAAGTTATATAATCATTTTTCAATTTAAGGATTAAGAGTGTAGGGATGGAATCTGGCCTGTCAATTGGATCATAGCCAATGAGGCCTCCATGTGGGCATGGCCTTCTCCTGAGAATTCTGGGAAATCCTGTATTTCTTCCTTGGAGTTGGGAGACACACCTCTCTCTCTCTGCTGACTCCTGGGAGACATTGCAACTGACAAGATACATGGAACTACGCTAGTGCCCTGAGATGGAAAAGTCACATGGACCTACTCTGATGCAACCAAACCTCTGAAGCCTGAGAAGCCACATAGAGACCCCTGCCAGCACTGAGATGCTTACAGTGGTACTGGATTCAAAGACTCTACCCACTGGCCTGTGACCGTCCTGAATTCAGCATGGTTGCATGTGTTTCATGAGTCTGAAGAGGACTTTATAGATTGATATCAGACATATGGGTTAATATACAACTTACAGGCTTGGACTGGACTGGGTTGGGATGTTTTCCTAATGTACAATTACCCTTTATATAAAACTCTGTATTATACACATCTGAGTGTCTATGAATTTGTTTCTCTAGTCTACCTGGATTAACACAACACCTAAAACAGCTTTTAAAGGAAAAGAACCTTAGAAAATGCAGCTTGATATATACTTTGTAACTATATATATATATATATATATATATATATATATATATATATATATATATATATATATATATATATATATACTTCAATGTAAAAGCAAGTGAGTTCCCCACCTGTGTCTAGGTTGGGGGGCTTGTCTGTGAATTGATCAGTGTGTTTGACAACCATGCTGGTAAAGGAGATTTATTCTAATACTGTTTTGTTTTGTTTTTTTCAATCAATGCCTAATTAAATCATCTGCCCAAGCAATCTCAGCAGTTATTTCTCCTTGTCTTTATGCTTCAGCATATGCAGTAAAGTGTTGAGGCTACCATGCTTTTTGTATTTAGTAGCGCCCAATCTTTCAAGATTCAGCAAATTGAGGTCAATGAAAGAACAAATACTGAGGTCAAATATTGGGCGCAAGCTGCATCTAGTCACAACCTGGCCAACTCTGAAAGCGCTGTCAGGGAAAAGCAAGTCTCCAACAGAGAACTCCCAACTAAAGCAACACTGCAGACAGTAATACAAATGAGGTCAGGCAAGATAAATCAAGTCAAGTTTTTTGGGTATAGAAATGATCAAATTGTTAGCATTTAAGTTGAATATTCATTTGAATAACCTTAGAAATATATTGTAAATATTTTATAGATTCATTTTCCTGTAAGGATATTCCAGAGCCTATAAAATGCATGTTGGCAAAAAATTCATATTGGCATATCTATATATAATACTGTTTATTCTTTCGTTTGCCATGCACTGTATTTCTCTTTTATTTTGCTACCTTTAGATTTATGGTTGTTAGTTTTTGCTACGTGCTCTGGAGTCAGTTCTGACTTGAGTGACTTTTTATACAGCGATTGAAACACTGTCTAGTCTGCTGTCCTCCAGCTTTAGGATGTCCTTCAGAATAGAAGAATTTTAAGTTTTGCAAATGATCGGGTACCAGTCATTAGCGCTAAACTTAAAGTCTATTTCCTGCCCAAATACCGCAAAATGCGAGAGAAAAGCTGTTGGGCGCCAGGTAGACATGGGATCTCATTTCTGCCCGCCCTTCATGTGCAGCAGTTTGTGTGTAACTTCATGTGAGACTGTGAGATTAACCTGCGGGGCCTATCTAGTGAGGTCCTCAGGACTGGATCTTCGGTTCTCTCTTCTGATGATGCTCTGTGTCTTTCCCCAAACAAGTTAATGATTGCAAAGCCTTCAATTGCTAATAATCAGTTGGTAATAATACACAATTAGGGTTTTGCCCAGAACTTGTGTTTGACTTTTAGGCCTCTAGAGTCAGCTTTGCTCCTACCTTCACTGTGCTCCCTACCTTAGGCAGAGTGGGCTTTTAAACGCAAGGCCAATTAAAAGACTTCCTGACTAGAACCCATCAATTACTTGGTTTTTTGTTTTACTTATGAAGAAAAAATCCTCTTAGATACCAAGTATGATATTCTTTGTGCTCTCTTAAACAGGTAGTGACGCCCTTCACCCCCTTACTGCAGCCACACGGACTTCTTTGGGAAACTTGCAATCATCCATTCTCCTTTACCATATAGAAGGTTTACACATTGCTAATTCCTTTGCCTGCAATATTATTTTATCCTTTTTTATTAATCAAGATTAATTTTATCTTTTAGAAATCAGTTCAAACATTTTTTAGGGAAGTACCTTCTGGCCTCTTTAACTTAGCCATTATATGCGCAATTTTCTTTTTCTTTTGTGTCTATAGTGACCTGAATAATATTAGTATTTTCTGAAAGATTATAAATTTCTGTAAGTCTATAAACCTAACATGGTGTTGATACCATTTGCTCTAGTATTCCATATTTAGTGTATATAGTTTGTACTTTGCTAACCCTTATGATTGGCAGTTTAAATCCACCCAGTGATACCAGGCAAGAAAAGGCCTGGTGGTTTGCTTCCATTAAAATTTACAGCCAAGGTAACCTTATAATGCAGGTCAAATTCGGATTCAACTCTACAGCAACTACAGAAACAGCATTTTTGCTTAGTGTATTCGTGATCGTTAAATATACATGTGTTGGAGGAATCTTTTTTTCCAGCTTTCCATTTTTGTCAATAGCTGACATTTTAAGGTGCCAAAGTAAAGGAAATTTGCTATATTTAGTAGTTACCAATTCTGCTTAAAGAAGCATAAAGCAGCAAGAATTGGTAATTTTCTTTTTATCATTTTATAGATTGTAAAACAATCATTCCCTTAGTTACACAGATTTAATGGAATTAAAATAATTATAGTCACATTTCTACTCCTTTCCCGAATAATTACCAAATTATAGCTTCATTAAAGTTATAAATTGGAAAATAATCTATTTCATTTCTTTTTTATGCTTAGAAAGCTACCAAGTGTTTATAAAGGAAATGTCAGAGTTAATTTTGGAAGAATTGCCAAGAGCTGGTGATTAGTGATATGTAATTAATAGAGTTGTGAAAGAACATTCCCTGTAAACCTACCTGGCCTTAAAAACATACTTCATTTCTAAGCATAACTGTTTCTGAGTTGATCAGTGGTTATGGAAATCGTTTTGTTTTTTCCCCCTGGCTTTATATGCCCACGACTGTCAATGAACATAATGCTGTATAAGGATAAGATTGACTATGTATGAAGGTAATGCCATACCTTGTGTATTCAGAGTAAATCCATGAGGGACGCTAATGGTTACCATGCTCAGCTGCAACATAAAGTTGGAATATGCACGCTGACTCAAAAGTGCATGGGAAGGAAGGTCGAGTGATCTACTTTTGAAAAATCAGCCACTGAAGGTTGATTTTGCACATGGTCACATGGGTTTCTCATGATTTCTAAACAACTCACAACAATTGGTTCCTAGTTTTGTATTCACAGCAGAAATTAAGTCAGACGTTTTCTAAGCACCTGATGGCATCGTCAGGTAGACATTAGATTGCAAGGTCCATGGTTCACACCTAGCAGTAGCTTCATGGGAGAAAAACGAGGCTATCTGATAGGTTGCTATGAGTCAGCATTGACTCAGTGGCACTGGGGTTGGTATTCCTGAGTACAGTCCAAACTCTGCCATGTGGGCCTGCATAACTTGCTGCATTTCTGTGAACCTAAATTTATTTATGCCAAAATGGTAATAAGCCTGCATTCTTCCTGTGAAGGATAATTGTGATATGAATTTGGAAAGCCTTTCCATAGAGCTTGCCACAGCTAATTATTTAACAACTTCAGTCGTCTATCATCATAACAATGTAATAATAATGACAATCTGACTGTTTTATTTGGGATTACTTATTCTGTATGTGATTGTTGTCTTTCATTTTAGATATTCCAGTTTATTTAATGATTTTGTAGAATTAGAATTGTTTTTGATTGATGGAGATTCATTACTAATCACATGCCTATGTAAGAAATCATTAAACCTGGGGCAGAATCTCCACTTCTTCTATCTGGTTGAATATTATCCTGTAGATATTATGAGGAAAGGAAGACAATTTTCCATCTTCTTCAAGGTCAGCTATTAACTATTAGTTTAGCTCTTTTTTATGCTATAAGAACTAAAGTTAAAATCCACCAAATTATAAATAATATTTTTCTAGTTAAAAAATATACCTATGGTTCTATGCCAGTCTGGAAGACGTTTTAATATTATAACTTTGTTATGTGTGTACATTTGAGTCCACTAGTGTATATATATATATTTGACAGTAATAAGTACTTAAAAATTATCTAGTCTTTCAGGATGTTCTTAAGTGTCTTATACACATTAAAAGCAGTAGAATAACACATGTCGCAAATGTTTTTGTTCAATTCATAAGAACGATTGGTGTGCTGTCATTGTTTGAGCTTTTTAAATGGAATACCTCAGTATCCTCTTGGGGCAATCCAGACTGTGATTTTTGTGTATTGTTTCTGGGGAGGAGAGAGGAAAAGGAAGTGCAAAGGGCTCCATGTCAATGTGTTTATGAGGGGGTACCCCCCCCCCCAACAAAAATGGAAAAAAGCAGAGCTTTCATAGTGTCGCATTTTCCCTGCTAGGCTAACATTGAACAACTCGCTCTGAGTTAGTACACAGAGCGGTGTCGCCTAGGAAGGTTTTCTCTGGTCACAGTGAATTTTTTCGTAAAAGCAATTTTGTTCAGACCTTGTTTTTTGTCATGGCCGATTTAAGAGAACAACTTGCACTTGTGAACTTCTGTTTCCTGCTTGGGAAACAAGCCACAGAAATTGTTGTGATGTTGAACACAGCTTACAAGACAGCACTATGGGAAAAACTCAAGTGTACAAGTGGTTTTCCCATTTCATAAAAGGTAAAATGTCAATTGATGACAGACCTCATTCTGGACGTCTGTCAGCTTCCCGAATGGACAGAAATGTTGACATGTTTAGAATTCTTTCCTCCAGGTTAGACTGTTAATGGAGCTTTCTCCATAGAGGTTCTGAAAAGCTAGCGTAACAGTGTGCAACAGAAAAGGTCTGCTTTGAGGCAGACGGGGGAGGTTTTGTCCTCACGACAGTGCACCTGCTCAGGCAGCCATCTCAGTGTGCCTGGTTTTGGCAAAAAAACAAAACAGGCCTCTCTTGCCTCCATGCACCTGACTCACTTGACTTCTCTCCCTGTGACTTCTTTTTGTTTCCATGAATGCAGAGGGACATGAAAGGACAGTGATTTGACGACATAAAGAGGTGAAGAAAAAACGAGGGAGGTGCGGTCAGCCATCCAAGCACATGAGTTTGAAAAAGGTTTCCAAGAATGGAATCACAGATTTGACAAATGTTTTAAGTGCAATGGAGAGTACTTTGAAGGTGATTAAGATTGTTTTGTTTAAAAAAATTAATACATAGCACTGAAAAAAAACAGTTTTGGGGGGTGTGTTACATGATTTAAGGAGCACGTCACCAGTGTTATACTCAGCAATTTATACACATTATGATCAACTTTTCTATTGCAATTTTCTCACTGCAGCATCACTGCTTTGAGTTTCTCTGTATGTTTCCTGTTTCCATTCCCCCTTTTTCCTAACACTCTGAACTTTGACCTTCAGTGGTTAGTTCTTCCAACACCCTTCACGCGCAGACCTGAAGAATTACTGTGGGCCAGAGGCTTGGGTGGTCCCACCCGTCGGTAGCCCACCAAGAAGCCTCGTATCTTTAATGGATTTCAGTTCTTCTCCACATATTTCTCCCATTCTGTCTAGGACTTTCTAAGGTGATATTTTCAGAGTAGTTAGTAGTGTTGACTGGGCGTTTCTGGACTCAGAGTGGTGGAGACTGATGTTTGCATGGTCCATCAGTCCATTGGTCCGCTGGACTACTTATTTCCTCATTCTTATGGTATATTGCTTTCCCCTTCAACCAAATTACGCTTGTCTACATTCTAGCCTTTGACTTCCCATTCTTCCACCTCCCTTCCATCCCTGGTAACCATCAATGAATGTTTCTGTCAGGGCTAAAAACTTTTGTTTAATTTTTATAATAGAGATATTATTTAATATTGTGCAACATCCCATTGTATGTATTGATCAAAGTTTATTTATCAAGTCTGCCACCAATGTATACTTAAGTTGTTTTCATCTTTTTGCTATTATACCATGTTTGGCTATGAATATGGGTACATACAGGTGGCTCTTATTTCTGTAGGATGTATTCCACGGATTCCTGAATCATATGATATGTCTAGTCCCAATCATATGATATGTCTAGTCCCATACCACTTTCAACATTGGAACACTGGTTAAATCATTGTACAGCCACGCCAGCAGTTTATGAGCAATCTACTTTCCCCATGCCTTGCCAGCATTTGTTGTTTTCTTTTTTAACTTACATATTCATGCTGGGGTGAGATCATGGCTCTCTGATTTTATTTGCATCTCTCTAACGGCTCATGATCACGAGTGTTTCTTCATGTTTGTTGATTACCTGATATTTTCTCTGATGATGTGTCTGCTCATGTCCTCTGTGTCTGTTAATTGTATTTTGTCTTTATGTTGAGGTGTAATTTTAAAGATTAATCCCTTGTTAAGCGCGCCATTGCCAATTTTTTAATCTGTAAGTTCTTTTCTCACACTTTAGTGAATCATTACATACACTTTAGTGTCTAATTTTTAGAAGGTCCAAGTAATCTATTTTTGTTCCTGCTGTTTGTGTGTTTTCATTATATTTGATTGTGTTTATGTCACATATTAGGGGCCTTAAGTTTTCCCCTATCTTTATATTGATGAATTTTATAGTTCTGGGTTTTATATGTAAACTTTTGATCCATTTTGAGTTTGTTTTTGTACATGATATTTTAAACGAGTTGTTTCATTATTTTTCATATGTAAATCCAGTTTTCCCTGTACCCTCATTTAATGTGTTTCACGCCTTTGCCAAAAATCAGCTTCTAACAGGTGGACAGTATTTACTTCTAGGTTCTTAATGCTATTCCATTGGTTGATCATTGTACCAGTATCAGACTGTTTTGACTACTGTTTTAAGCTAGGTTTTCTGGAGAAGCAAAACCAACAAACAGTGCATGTCCAGGCAGGTTCCAAGTCAGGTAGTGAGCTGGAGGTTTCTCCTGACTCAAGCAGCTTTGGGGGCTGATAAACCCAAGATTAGGAAGGATATTGCAGGCTGGTGGCCACAGAGCAGATGAATGCAAGGTCAGCAGGTCACACTTGTGATTGAAGAAGCAAATCAATCCAAGGTCTGCAAGTCAGATGACAGGCCATTGATGGCTTCCAGGATTGGCAGGCAATAAGAAAGGCGTTAGCTCAAGTCCAAATAACCAGAGGTCAATAAACTAGATGCAGGATCCAGACCCAGCTAAAAGCAAACCAGCCTTTCAGTTTCCACTTATATAGGAAGTAGGTCACCTTCCTGAAAAGCTTCCTCTCTAATGCGTCAGGGATGTGACTTGAGCCAGGAGGTTGCATTCCATCTTCATCTTCTTATGAGGACTGCTTGCAGCAGATACCATTATGGAATTGATCATAGTGTGTTCGGTCACATGATGAGGCTGTTTGGTTTTAACTGTGAAATCGCCGACGATCCTGGCACAGCGAAATCCATACGAAACGTACTATCAAAACTACTGTGACTGTGTAGTTGGTTTTAAGATCTGGAATTGGGAGGCCTCCGATTTTTTTCTTCTTCAGTTATACTTCGCTTACCCAAGGTCTCTCTGCTTCCCTTGTGAAGTTGGTGATTAGCTTTTCCATCTCTTTATAGGAAGATACTGGTATCAGATTGCAATGTATCTGTAAGTCATCTGAGATTGCAGTGAAATGTCCACAATTTTAAGTCTTCTTACTGGTGACTATGGTATGTACTCCCATTTAGGTAGGTTTCTATGGGTTTCTTGGAGCGTTTTATAATTCTCTCTCCACATGTAATTTGTTACTTGCTTAGGTTTATTCTTAAGTATTTCGTCTCTTCAGTCGTTATTTTAATGATATATTTTCCCAATTTCTTTTTCACAGCTCTCTCGGTTGGCTTAAAAGAATCCAACTGGCATTTGTATGTTCCAATAATTTTTTCCACGTCTTTTGGATTGTTTGTATATAGAATTATATTGTAAGCCAGTGTTTCCCGAAGTGGACAGGGTGCGAAATTATAACAGTTTCTAATTGGGTTATACTGCCCACCAGGGGGCACTGGGCTTGCTGTTGTTTTGAAAAGGAGGCAGTAGGCCAAATAAGTTTGGGAAACTATGTTGTTAGCAAATAAAGTGAGTTTTACTTCTTCCTTGCCAATCTGGGTGCCTTCAATTTTCCTTTCTTGCCTAGTAGTTCTGGATAAGATTTCTAGAACCGTATATGAGCGGTGACAAAGGGCATCCCTGTCTGATCTCATTCATAAGGGGAAGCTTTCAGTTTCTCTTCACTGGAAATAACGTTACCTATCAGTTTCATGTATATGCCCTCCACTGTTTTGAGGAATTTCCCTTCACGTCCAATTTTGTTGCATGTTTTTATCAGCTATGAATCTCACATGGCCATGATGATTTGGGGGATATATTCTTGGATGCCATTGGCTATTATTTTATGGAGAATTTTTACCTCTACATTCATGAGAGATATTAGTCTATAGTCTTTAGTGATGTCTCTGCTTGGTTGTATCAAGGTTATGCTCACTTCTTAATATGAATTTGGTGCTGTCAATTCTTTGCTATACTCTGGAATGATTTGCGTAGAATTATTGTCAACTCTTCTCTGAATGTTTGGTGAATTCACCAATGATGCTACCTGGGCCCTGACTTTTTGTTGAGAGTTTTCAGTGGTATGAACAATTTCCCTCTGTGCGGTAAAATAATGTTTTCCTTGATTTTATCTATAGATTTCTTGTTCTTTCCCTCAATTTAGTGGAGGAACCTAAATAACACTATTTTGGTCTCTTGTGAGGTTACTGCAATGCCTTTTATTCCTGAGAAAAGTCTATTTGTTGTGTGCGTTCTTTGCGCTTCTGTGCTTTGTTTCTCCTTGTGAGCTGAAATTGCCTGTTCTTTCCGAGACACTTGAGTGTGGCATTTGGTGGATGAAGTACAGAATGTGAGTGTGTGTGCAGCTCTATGTGTCCGTCTAGCACTGTTGCCGGCTGTTTGGACTGGAGTTCACACCTACCTGTCACTGATCAGGTTGTACAGGAGCACACAGTGACCCTTACCCAGGAGATGTAGTTGCAGGAAGAACTGATTCGGCTGAGACACATGAGCATGGTTGCTGTCTCCCACTGGGTGGGAAAAGAAAAGAAACAAAACAAAGAAAAACATGTGTGGGTTTTTTTTAATCCCAAAGAAAAATAAAGTATTCAAAAATTTAGATGATAAGCAGAAAAACCAAGTAAATAAGAGCAAGAAAAAATAATTTAAAAAATGAGTAATACTTTGTAGAAAACACTGAAAGAAGAAAGAAGTAATATAATAAGCAAAACTAGAGGAAGAGAAAGTGGCGAGGAGGGGCCAGGATCCTGGTACTGTGTGCTCTGCTGGTCTGATGAAGAGGAGCTTATGTGCCTCCGGATTTGGGGTGATGCACCCAGGGCCCCATCCATGAACACGTAGCCAAGCAGGGTGAATGCAGTGGGGAGAAAGGTGTGGGGAGAAAGGGAGGATTCCCACCTTCCTGATCCCTGGCTACCAGGATGCCAGGCATCTGTCTGGAAGGACTACTGCTTCAAAGGCGTCAGAGGCTCACTGAAAATGCACACATCTGTCTCTTCTCCAGACGATTTGGTTCTGTTTTTTCCTCCAAGTTACATTTAATCCTTTTCTCTAACCTTTCCTCTGAAGTTAACATTCCAGGATGATCATCATTTTTCCAACCAGAACTCAAGAGAACATATACATATGCATATCCATATACCTTCATTTTGGCAATAATATTCTTTCCATGCTTTCAAACAGGCACATAGTCCCACTATTTCAACTTGAAATTTCACTGAATTACTTTTACATGACTTCAAAAACTCTTCCAGGCTCTTTATTCCAGAATTTAAATTTTCTTTCATTTCCTGTTCAATTAAAACTGACAGAGAATTCCACTTTTGCTCTTCTTTCTGCTCTTCCTTACAAATAACCTCTTTTTAATCTCTCTAATTGATTATTTCAGCTTTGCTCTTCTTCTCAAAAAAGAAAAGAAACAAATGTTGAAATAAACCAAAACTATTGCAAGGCAACGTTAGTGGGTGGAAGGTATTGTGGATCCAGTGGCTTTTTTTTTTTTTAGTAAATAAAGAGGAAAAGTAAAACTGAAATGGGCTTGGAATCTTTAGTGACAAGTTAATCTCAAACAAAACCAATAAACAAACAAAAAAATTAAAGCCTCTGCTAAATGAAAGTGCAGGTTATGAATACAAGAGTAAATAAAATAAAACCACATATACCATCCTACCATTCTTTCATGTCCATATGCACAATTCCTACCCCCCCCCCCTCTCTCTCTCTCTCTCTCTCTCTCTCTCTCTCTCTCTCTCTATATATATATATATATATATATATATATATATATATATATATATATATATATATATCCAACTTTCCAAGACTGAGTCGTGTATCCCTCCTTCTAACAAAGCACTCAGTAACTTGTACTTCAGCCACGGTTTCACTAGTCATTCTCCTTTAGATTGACGTCCTTGCTACAAAAACATGAAATGTCTACCAAGCACAAAGCAATGCATACTATTTGATGAATGATTGAGTACTATCATTCATCCTGGTCAGTTATGAAATTACTTTGGGAAGTTTTGCCTTTAATTAGACCCATTTTAGCAGGGGTCACGCTATTCTACTGATCTCTAAGGCTGTAGAGTTCCCATTGTTTTAGTTAAATGCGACGGTTTAAGCTGGCATGCATCTGCGTCAGTAAAAGAAAGGCTGTCCGTGGCCATGTTCAATGCTTGTCCAATCTACAACATGCACACTTGCTCAGTTGTTATCATGAGAACACACTTACCCAGCACTAAGCAGTGCCAGTTGCCAGTGAGTTGATCCGGACTCTCGGCAATGCTGTGTGTGCCAGCGGAGAGCTGGGCTCCACAGGGCCTTCAATAGCGGACTTGCTTCTTCAGGGAAGCTCACAGGGGTCCTACCTGTTCCGCTCGGTCACGAGGAGGAGCATCCATCAACTTGAGGGTGGTGAATCTTCGGGGAATCAGATGTTCCCCAGGATCAGCTGGTCGCTCTATCCCCCCGCCTTTCTGCTGGGCCACTGCGTGACCAAGGCTCCTTTTCAGTAAGCGTCACTTTCACGTTAACTGCGTTTAGTGAAATGTGGATGCTATAGCGCATGTTAAGTGATTATTGTCATATCGAAGTCACTAATATTAGTATTTTGTCAACTTTTGCGTTCTAATCGTCAATGATTATCAATGCTTCTTGATTGCCCACTCGATCAATGTCACAGTGAAGACATTGGTAGAATTATTCGATTTCTGTATTACTAGCATTGGTGGCTGTTACATAAATTTGAAAAGCAGTATTGACTGGATTTCCTTGTATGTGGACAGATATGGTCCAATCACGAAAAGCAGTGTTTTTCAAGATGCCGCTTAAAATGTGTGTTTAGATGATGAATAAGACTCTATTCCTTTTGAATCTGTAATTACTGACAAAGTAAACAATATGATTTTCTGATTCAATTGGCCAGTACCAGTTCATTTCAACTCCCTAATGTCCAGAACATCAATCCCTATGTGTTGTATTTCTTTTTATTTTTTTGCATATTCTGAATTTTTATTCCTATTTTAAGAAGCTATGCTCTACTTTATATTAAGAAATGTTTTTTGGTTTATTTTAAATAGTAATTTAAATTACTTGCTCTGTTAGAAAATCTAAAATATCTCACTGTGTAAATGAAGCTCCTGATGGGTATATTGCACCCTTTCACATTCTTCCTGTCTGGGAAAAGGTCTCTGAGCAAGAATGAAAACTGAGATCATAGAATTGGGCTTCTGGGCTGTTCAAAGAAATTGCATTTCATTTTTGAAAACTCCCGTTTTCCAAGATTCATACTTCACATATTCCATTGTGGATCTTTGCAAGATAAAATCCTTGACAACTTCAACCTTTTCTCCATTTATCATGATGTTACTTATTGGTCCAGTGGTGAGGATCCTGTTCCCCCTTATGTTGACTTGTAATCCATACTAAGTGCTACAGTTGCTAATATTTTTTCAGCACGTGCTTCAAGTCCTCCTCACTTTCAGCAAGCAATGTTGTCATCTCATGTTATCTGCATACCTATTAAGACTTCCCCCAATCCTCATGCTACATTCTTCTTCATATAACCCGGCTTCTCTGCTGATTTCATCAGCTTATAGACTGAACAAGTGTGGTGAGAGGATGCAACCCTGACATACACCTTTCCAGAGTTTAAACACACAATAATCCCTTGTTCTGTTCCTATGACTGCATCTTGATCCAGGTACAAGTTCTTCATTACCACAATGAAGTGTTCTGGAATTCCCATTCTTCTCAAGGTTTTCCAAGTTTATTAGAGTTTACAAAGTCTTTGCATAGTCAGTGAAACACAAGTAACATCTTATGGTATTCTCTGCTTTGAGCCAAGATCCATTTGATACCAACAATGATATCCCTTGTTCCATGTCCTCTGATATCAGAAATGATATTCCTTGTTCCAGATCTTCCTTCTGAATCCAGCCTGAACTTCCAGGAGTTTCCTTTCAATGTATTGCTGCAAGTATTGTTGGATTATCTTAAGCAAAATTTTACTGGTATGTGATATCAATAATATGCCACAATAGTTTGAGCATTCTGTTGTTCAGTCACATATTTTTGGAATGGGCAGAAATATGGATTTCTTCCAGCCAGTTGGCTAAGTAGCTGTCTTCCAAATTTCCTGGAATAGATGAGTGAATGCTTCCAGTGCTTCTTGAATGATCTGAAACATTTCTATGTCTAATTCCTCAATTCCTGAAGCCTTGTTGTGGCTAATGCATTTTGAACTTCTTCCTTCAACACAATTGGTTCTTGCTCATATGCTACCTTCTGAAATGGTGGAATATTAACCAGTTCTTTTCAGCGCAGTGATTGTCTTCTTTCCATCATCTCTGGATGCCTCCCGCCTCATTCAATATTTTGCCTGTAGAATCAAAATTTCATCTCAAGACGAGTTTTTCCTTAAGTTCTTAAAGTTTCAGATATGTTGCGTGTTATCTTCCCTTTTGTTTTTTATAATTCTACTCCTTGCCCATTTCATTATAATATTTGTCTTTGTCTTCTCTAGTTGGTCTTTGAAACTTTTTATTCAGACTGACTTTATCCTTTCTTCCAATAGCTTTAGCTACTCTATATAAGAGCAACTTTCAGTCTCATCTGATATCTACTTTGGTTTTCTTTGATTTTTTTGGTCTAGTTCTGTTTTTAATGACCTTTGGTTTATCCATGAGTGATGTCCTCTTTTAGTTCGTCAGGTCTTCTGTCATTAGAATCTGTTTTTGAAATGTTCTCAAAATTCATTTGGGAGAGATGCCAGGTGAAATTTTGATTTTTGTAGATGTGTTTTCTTCAGCTTTATCCTGAATGTATACATAAGCAATTATTGGTTTGTTTCAGAGTTGGCCCCAGTCTGGTTTTAGCTGCTGGCATTGGGCTTCTCCGTCGTGTCTTCCCACAGATGGAGTCAATTTGATTTTTGTGTATTTCATCTGGGAAACTGTGTACAGTTGCCTTTTGTGTTTTTGAAAAAGGGTATTTGCCATGAATAAATCATTGGTTTTGTAAAATAATGTCATGCAATCTTCAGCTTCATGCCTATCATAAAATCTATATATTTCCAACTGCTGTCCCTTTCTCTTTGTTTCTAAATTTTGCATCCCAATCACCAATAATTATCAATGTATCTTGATTATTGGTTTGAACAAGTTCTGACTGAAGTGGTTAATAGAATTTTTCAATGACGAAATCACTAGCTTTTGTGGTTGATGCATAAATTAGAATAATAGCTGTATTCATTAGATTTCCTTGAAACTATTCCTTGGATACATGCAGTCTGATCAAAGCCTTCGTTATGGATTTCGCAAGATCCTTTCTGGCAATGGACGCCACACTATTCTTTTTGGTTGTGTTATTCCTGGCATAGTAAATCATATGATATTCTGATTCAAAATGGTCAAATACTAGTCCATTTCCCCTTACTAAGGCCTAGGATATTCATCTCCATGGGTTCCATTTCATGTTTGATGACTTTCAAATTTCCTAAAGTCATACTTTACCCAGTACCAATCATTAGAAAAAATTGTCAGCTGTCTATCATGAATTGTGCCACATCAGCAAATGAAGATCCAGAAGCTTCCACTTCCATAAGCCCTAGCAGATGCACATCCCCATGGCTGACTCCTCTCTAAGCAATCATCTCCTCTTTAGTCGCATTTACCGTGCCCTCTGACCTGAGAGGCCCATCCTCCTACAGGAACTCCAACAATATGTTGCTTCCCTTGTTGAGGCTTTCAGTATTTGGCAATGCTGCAAAACTATGCATATTTTTCAGCTGCTGTTTCTTCTAAAGTTGAGAGCCAAGTCCTTTTGTCGTCTGTTCTTAGTCTGGAAGCTCTATTGAAACCTGTTCGCTTTGGGTGACCCTGCTGGCAGTTGACATACCCGAACCATAGCTCCAAAAATTACAGCAGCACACACCACCACAGTACAACGAACTGACTACTTGTCTGTCATCTTAATTTGTATGCTGTCGCTATAATCTGCCTCTATGTGTTTTTTGACTCAAGAACGCCATTGGAGGGTCATGGATAGTACTTTATGTTCGAGTTAGCCTCACTTAGAAAGTAACAGACAAAGCAGTCATATATAAAGAGAAAAATCACAGTATTGAAAGAAAATACTGAAGGAGTAAAGAAATATAAATACCATTTCAAGAGAATGAAAAGTAGCATGAAAGCATTTGACGGGAGATGATGTAAGATATGAAAATAATAATCTATAACTTATCAAGGGTTCATGAGGGAGGCCGGGTGGGGGAGTGGGGGGAAGAAATAGAGACCTGAGATCAGGGGCTCAAGTGGGAAGAGAATGCTTTGAAATCATGATGGCAGCATATGTGCAAATGGACGTAGCACACTGGATGAGTGTATGGATTGTGAAGAGATGTAAGAGCCCCCGATAAACGTTTGTCATTTAAAAAGGGGAAAGAGCACAATTGCTTTTTCCTTCTGTCAGGATGGATTCCCTCAGACAAAGATCTTGAGTGAAAATAGTTTTTGGCTCCAGGAAGATCAAATATGGTAGTGTTGAGGGAAGACCAGAAAGGGAAGAAAACTAGTACAGGACGAGTTGCTGAGCTGAATTACCACTGTGAGCAGCTAGCGATAAATGTCACTGGGAATCTCTTGGAATTGTGTAAAAACATCATAAAGGTGTCTTACTGGAAGAGCATGTTGTTTCTCCTCTAACTTCTGTCGTGTTTATTATGCAAGACTGCCCCTTGATATGTTAAAACCTCTTACTCTGGTCTGCTTCACTAGGGCTCCACAGAGTAAATTGCTGGTGTGACCAGGACAGTGAGCACCATAGGGAACATGAGTGAGGCAAGATCAGAATTAGGACACAGACACAAGGTCAGTGCGATCACGAGGTGCCCAAGGGACCAGATATAAGGCATCATGCAAAAAAAAAAAAAAGATATAAGTGTGTGTATGTATGTGTATTTATGTGTATATGTATATATGTATGTGTATATATATATTATATTAAATGAAGGGGGAAGTGCAGAGTGGAGACCCAAGGCCCAAGTGTCAGCCAATGGAGATCCCCTCATAGAGGGGCTTAGGAGAGGAGATGGGTTAATTAGGGTGTGAGGTAGTATCGATGAAGAACACAGCTTTCCCCCAGATCCTGGATGCTTCCTCCCCCCAACTACCATGATCCGAATTCTACCTTGCAGGGCTGGATAGGACAGAGGCTGTACACTGGTACATAGGAGGGTTGGAGATACAGGGAATCCAGGGTGGATGATACCTCCAGGACCAAGGGAGTGAGGGACGATGCTGGGAGAGTGGAGGGTGAGTGGGTTGGAAAGGGGAAACTGATTACAAGGAGCCACATGTGACCTCTTCCCTGGGAGAGGGACAGCAGAGAAGGGGGGAAGGGAGACCCCGAATAGGGCAAGATATGACAAAATAACGAGGTATAAATTACCAAGGGCATATGAGGGAGGGGGAAAAAGGGAGGGAGGGGGGGAAAAAAAGGAGGACCTGATGCAAGGGGCTTAGGTGAAGAGCAAATGCCTTGAGAGTGATTGGGACAGGGAGTGTATGGGTGTGCTTTGTACAATTGATGTATGTATATGTATGGATTGTGGTAAGAGTTGTTGGAGTCCCTAATAAAATGTAAAAGAAGAAAAAAAGAAAGAAAAAAAAAAGAAAATGATTAGGGCAAAATATGTACAGATGTGCTTTATACAATTGATGTATGTCTATGTATGGATTGTGATAAGTGTTGTATGAGCCCCTAATAAAATGTTTAAAAAAAAAAAAATTTTTGTTTTCTTTTTAAAAAATTTTTAATTCTGAGTTTTTAATTAATTTATTTATTTTAAAAGAATTTTATCAGAATCCATACATACATTCATTGTGTCCAGCACATTTGTACATCTGTTGCCCTCATCATTCTAAAAATATTTATTTTCTACTTGAGCCCTTTGTATCAGCTCCTCATTTTTTTCTCCTCCTGCCCCACCTCCCCTCCATCATGAACCCTTGATAATTTATGAATGATTACTTTGTCATCTCTAACATTGTCAGACATCTCCCTTCACCCACTTTTCCTTGTGATCTAAATTTTAAAAATGAAATAATGTGGCAAAATTGATACCACTATTTCCCAGTATTATGTGCCTAGAGTGCCTAGACCAAAATGACTTTAGTTATTGTAGAAAGACAGGGAACATCACGTTGTGTTAGGAACAGGGGCCAGTCTCTGTTTTATGTAAGTGGTGGGATTTTCTATATATACTGTGGGACTTTCAGCAGTTCAGATATACTAGAGTTTTTACTCTACAAAATAGGAATACTAATAGAAATTTGCTGGTGGGGTTGTTGCAAAGATAGGGAACAACTTCCCTAGATATTTCACTGCTCTTGTAAAATGTCCTAGCTTCCTGTGGTAGGAAAACGGAAATGGTATAAAGATAAGGAATATTTTATTTTAGTCTCCTATAAGCATTTTACTTTTCATGTATCTTGAAAATTAGATTTATAATGTTTTGTCTAATCAATTGTTGAGATCAGAGGTGGCCAAATGATTTTATGCTGGGCTAGGTCCCTAGGTTAAATCTCACGGTGCTAGGAAGAGTGGAATCCTATATTTTGGGTCATTAATTGTAAAGTCCAAGAATACCCAAATTTATTTGGCTCTTGAAGAAAAGTACAATGTCTAATTGGTGTCAGAGGTGCACCAACCCCACCAACTGCTCCAAGGGAGAAGATGAGGTTTTCTGCTCCTATAAACATTTACTGACTCAGAAACCCTTTATAACATTTCAGTGAGTTGGAAGCACCTCAGTATCAGTGGGTTTTGTTTTGCAGGGGACTGGAAAAAAGTAGCCATGTTCCAAGGGGTAAGGTCGAAGATTTCTGTTTGCTTATTTGTTTTCTTACTCTTTTAAAGAGCAAAGTTTGACTTTTGGCTGTCTCTCTGATGCACATAGGGATAAAATCGACTGTTCTATATCCCCCACCTATGACATATCTGGTCACGTTTGTGGGAAACTGCTTCATGGACCCTTGTTGTATTTTGCTTCAAGAAGTAAACATACATTTCTTGATTTGAATACCTCTAGAATGGGTAAGGTGCAGTGCAAGGGAGTCGATGGATGCATTTACTATTGACCCTAAGATAGTTAATAAGAAGTCTGCCTCAGAGTTTTGTGTGTGTGCACTAGGGGGAAAAGGAGAATGTTACAAGAAATGATGACAGCAGGGTTTCGATGTATCATTTGATTTCATGTATGGTATATTTTCAAAGCAAATGTTCTTTTCATTTGTTTCAAGATTCAAGATAGCGGATGTAGAAAAAGGGGCTCTAAGTGTAAGTACTTTTCTAGAAGAAAAGAAAAAAGAAGAAAAGGTCCTTCCAATGCTGATAAAGAGGCCCATACCATGGCTAATAAACCTCAAAAACTTGAAAAATCCATGGAGAAACAAAGGATAGTGTAAGTATTATCTGAACAAATAGGTTATCAAATTATTAAAATACAAAAAAATCCAGTAGGAAACATATATAGGATGCTGTACACAGGTGATCCAATTATCATTTGGCCTTATTTCCAAGTTGAACAAATTCAGATGGGAGAAGAAGATAAAGAAAAGTGACCATAATACTATATTCCTTAGTGGGATTAGTTGCATTTAGTACTTGGAAGAGGAAGGAACATATCCTACAAATACAAATGGATTATATAATTTGAAAATCTGTTTAATGTTGAGAGCAACATAAGTATTTCTTTGACACAAATGTGACTTATAGCTCAGCCAAGCCATTGGAAGGCTAAAGCATAGGCTACCCATATCTATCTCAGTTGTAAGATTGTAGTCTCGCTGATTTGCCACCTAAGTAAACACAGAATGGGCTCTGGAATGGATTAAAATGTCATTGTGCTAGAAAGGACGTTGCTGTGGTGATGTTTCTTCCTTGTTCCTAACTTGTAATTCTGATCATTCTGTGTCCAAAATATTGATTTCTTGCCTATTTTACTCTCCATTTTTAATCACTCGGTAGTTGAAAATCAGGGGTTTTATTTTTGTCGATTAAAGATCCACTATTCTCCAATTTATCCTGCATATGGTCTTACTGACATTTAAATTTTAGAAAAACACAAATTGTTTGTATTTTCTAAGCTCGATTTTCTTCCTTCTTCTTTGCTATACTGATTCAGTCTAATTTCATGATGATTTTTGATATGCCAACTTGATTTTGTTCCAGCTTTAATTTCTTCTGCATGTCTTCCAAGTATGCTGTCCTAGCAATGTTCAATATTTATGGTCATTCTCACGTGACTTGTTCATTCCCCACTATAATAATCTATGAACAGCCGCATTAGGAGGTTGAGTCGATGTAAGTTTAAGGTCTGGACCCTCTGAATGCTGAAAAAGATCTCAGACAGTTTCAGCTTTTCATGGTGAATGAATGCTAATATTTATTACTTAACTTTTATTTATACAGAGATGGAAAAATTCAGAAAAAGCCCAGAAAAAAAAAATCAGACCAAAGCCTACTATGCAAAGCCTACTGAAGAATATGGAGAAGAATCAGGCAATCCCTGAGGATTGCACATATGCTGACCAGAAAGCAATAGATATTGAGGTCAGTACTGAGAATGGAACTATCCTCTAAGAAATTATTTCCTCATCAGCTATTTGATACATATATCTATTCTGAATATTAAAAAGAATTTCTGGACTCAGTACTTAATAGTCTACCCCTGAGTGTGTTGGTTCTTTTATTTTTCTTTTCTATCATATTAGTTTATAACCTGAATTCTCATGTACTTCATTTGCTTGTTGCCCATATTGTGGGGACATATGACTAAATACATTTTAGGTGTATGCACAGAATTTTTCAAAATCAGAGAGTTCTATAATATCTAAGCCTTCAACTCAGGAGTCACTACAATATCTAAAAATGCTAAACTATTTCTTCTTTCAAATGTTCCTGTTATGCAAGTAAGTCATATTGATAGTGGACAAACTAAAAACAAATTAACAGCAATTAAAACAAAGCTTTATTATGTAGAAGTGATCATTGCTCTTCTGGATGAGACATTTTCTGATCCTATACATATACCATACATAAACACACAAACTTGTTCTATAAATATATGTAATAATATAAATATAAATTATGTGCTTATAATATAATATGCATAAGTAATATAAACAGGAATAATTATTTTGTATATTTTAATAAAATCAAATTATTGTCCATATTATTTTATAACCAACATTTTATATTATTTCAATTATTAATATGCTCCGTTTAAATAATCATGTATTTGTGTCATCACTTTAAATGCCTCTTGGCAGCCCATGATTATAATTTAGATAACCAAGTTTTTACTTTATAGTTGGATTTTTCTATTTTGTTCTTATTTTCTCTTTTTCATAAGAAGTGTTTCTATTGGGGGAGGGAAGGGGAAGAAATGGGGACCTGAAAAAAAAGAAGTTTTTATATTTGT
The DNA here is from genome assembly GCF_050624435.1 of Tenrec ecaudatus. NCBI lineage: Eukaryota > Metazoa > Chordata > Mammalia > Afrosoricida > Tenrecidae > Tenrec > Tenrec ecaudatus. Next base: position 92,423,143 of record NC_134541.1, on the reverse strand, counting down.
GTTTATAACTCTGTATACAAATTAATGTCCTTCTTCGAACAGATACTTTCAAAGCCATTTGTAACAGATTTGAAATGAGGAGTACACTTTCCCTGACCATCAAGGTAGGGAACTCTCTCAGCCCCGCTTCTTAGTGTCTTAGTGTCGCCTCTCTGAGAAGAGAACTAAAGTTCAAGGAGAAACTTCATCTTCCTCAAGCAGCCAAGGTCATGCACTCACACATGCCTTCCGCATTTCCTCTACCATCCTATGGGGAATTTTCACACTTGAACTGGGTCAAAGGCACTCTGCTTACAGAATTGGGATTTTTTTCCACAGTTTCTTTTCTGATCAGGCAATGTTCTCTTTATTTGGGAAGAATCAACTTCAAACAGTTGACTAATTATCATATATTGGGCTTGGAATTCGCATCCAAACAGCTTTCATTGTGATTTAAATTAAAACCAGATCATCAAACTCTCTAAGGCTTTTGCTTCTTTCAGTCTTTGCAGCAAGGTTCCCTGGAGTGAGATTTGAAACAAAAGGTGAAGAAACAAACCAAAGGCTTTGGCACAGAGGGTCCTGATACTGTCACCTGCGTGTGAGGGCCAAAGGAAAACAACTGGTTGGGGTCCTCTTTGGAAAAGGATTTGTTAGGGGAGGTAAAAATTTTCATTCTGAAAATCAAAATTATGTCCACAGGATAGTGAAAATAAAGACGAGATCATGATTTTTCTCATGTAGGCGCATATTTCACACCCATGATGGATGATGCATGTCTAATGACTTCCCTTGCAGTGGGCCATTGCTGCTCTCTACAGCATTTTCATGAGAAAAACTATTGCTCTAAATAGTGACTTCTCAAATGATTTCTCTAATGAAATATATCAATGGTGATTTCCACACAACTCCTTGACTTTTCATTATTTGACATCCAGAGAAGTTCCATATCACTCTGGTTACAGATACCCTTCTGTGGGGACGAAGGACAATTATCATAGCGTTTGGGTCACCCTTTTTCTGGTGTACAAGTTTAAATGAGAGCAAGAATGCATCTCTTCCTTGGGACTTGCAGAGGTTCTAGATGTGTCGCTCAACACTCCCTCCTATCACAAATGGTGGGTCAGAGACTTCAAACAGTTTACAAGCCAAACTTTTGCAGGCATTTGTTTAATGTGTTCACGGGGATTGTCTGGGTAAATTCTCAGGAATTTACGAAGCTTAGAACCTCACTCTTCAGAGTTCTCCAGGTTAAGTTTTGGTTAGCATATATTCTCTTCTTGTTTATGTGAGCAAGAAGGTGAGATAGACAGGAACAGAGGAAGATATTGACAGTCATTCTGAAACCCTAAGTACATCTTTTAATTTTCATAATGGAAACAATGATGAAAGTCCAATATAACTAAATAGTAATTTCTATTATTTGACAAAATGCAGATGTATCATTAACAATTTTCTTAACTTCTTCTATTTAAGTAACAACAACTTACTTGTTTCCCATCAACAACTACATAAAAGTTTTTATGTAAGACCATTAATTGAGGGCAAGTGGCGTACCTATTCTGGTCCACATATACAATGTTTAAAATTATACTTGTTAAATAAAAATTGAATCAATTACTATTAGTTGTATGAATGAAAGACCAGTAGCTCCAGGAAAAGTAATTGGGACCAAGGAAACAGAAACAAATAGCTACCAGTCAGTTGATTCTATTGATGGCAACTTCATATAGACTCCTATGTACCATATATGCTCGTGTATAAGTTGAGTTTTTCAGCACATTTTTGATGCAGCTTTGGTGGTAAAACTAGGTGCCTCAGCTGATATTTGGGTTGGCTTATACTTAAGTAAATATGGTATATATATTTAGAACTACACTTCATAAAGTCTTCAAAGGATGAATTTCAGAAAGTAAACCACTATGGCTGTCTCTCAGGGAGCCTCTAGGTGTACTTGAACCTCCAATCTTTTAGTTAGCAGCTGAACATTTACTATTTGCAAGACCCAGGGACACCGCTATGGAAATAATGATAGCTTTATTGTACAGAATATATTTTAAAAAGCATTTATTGGAATAATTTTACTATATCCTCCTTTTGGGATTGTTATTTTAAAACTCTAAAGACCAGTGAATAATATGTATGTTGCACTTTGATGAATTTTTATATAGACGTCTGAGACAATCATTGGCGAAAGAGCATTTCATACACTGAATATATACAAATAGATGATGTCCTATGTTGATATCAGAGGATCCTGGATGGCATAATGGTTACACATTGAGTTGCTAGACACAAGGTCAGCAGTTCAAACCCATCTGCCTCTCTGAGGGAGAAAGGCAGGGCTTACCACTCCAGTAAAGAGTTAGTTTCAGAAACCCACAAAGAATTGTACACTGTCTTATGGGGTCACTATGAGTTGGAGTCAACTCAATGGCAGTGAGTTTGTTTTTTAGGTTTATGCTGATATCAGTATAAAGGGAAAGAAAGACCAATTAGAAATTCCAGAAATGACTAATAGAAAGAACAAAAGCTAGATCATCCAGGCAGACCTCAAGGTTTCTAAAACTCTATCAGTTAGCATAGAAACTCAGGAAAGAAATGAAGCTGTGTTGCTTTTTTCACTTAGATCTATTATTTAGATACAACCTCGCCAAACAAATTACATGGCACGATGGCAGGCAGTTGCCCAGAAGTGTGTTCAGAAAATGGAAATTATTTTCTAATCACTTATTTTAAATATGTTTATTGAACACCTATCATGTACCAGGAAACTGCTGGTGCAGATGGTTACTGTGTGCTCTCTCCTGACTGAAAGGTTGATAGTTTGAATCTACCTAGAGGAACTATTTCTACCTCTTGCATTCCAATCACCAATAACTATTAATGCATGTTGATGGCACATTTGATCAATTTCTGACTGAAATCGTTGGTAGAATTCTTCAATTTATTCATCACCAGATTTTGTAGTTGGTGCATAAATTTGAATAATAGTTGTATTTATGGAAATGAAAAAGTTAGAAACAAAGAGGAAGGAACAGTAGTTGGAAAATATGTCCCTAGTGATAGAAATGAAGCTGGAAATCACATGATGTAATTTTGCAAAACAGATTACTTGCTCATAGAAATTGCCTTTTTTCAAGAACACAAAAGATACAATAGAGAAGTTTGATATCAGTAACGAAAACCAGACTAGGGGCCGACTGTGGAACAGATCTTCAATTGCTCATATATAAGTTCAGGATAAAGCTGAAGAAATTAGGACAACTCCACAGCAACCAAAATATGACCTTGAGTCTGTCCCACCTGAATTCTGAGAACATCTCAAGGACATCTGACGCATTGAGCCCTAGTGACAGAAGACCTGATGAGCTGTGGGAGGACATCAAGCCCATGGTTCATGACGAAAGCAAGAGGTCATTGAAAAGACAGAAAGTAAGAAAAGATCAGTGTGGAGGTCTGAAGAGACTCTCAAGCTGGCTCTTAATCATAGGGCATCTAAGGCACATGGAAGGAAGGATGAAGTCAAAGAGCTCAACATAAAAATGTCAAAGGGCAGATTGAGAAGACCAACTCAAATCTTATAAATGTGCAAAGACCTACAACATGAAACCAAGAAAGGACAAACATGCTCAGCATATCTTAAACTGAAGGAACTGAAGAAAACTTTCAAGCCTCAAGTAGCAATATTCATAGATTCTATGGGGAAAATATTGAACAATGTAGTAAGTATCAAGAGAAGATGGAAAGAATACACAGTCACTACACCAAAATGAACTAGTTGACAATCCAATTCAAGAATAATTTGTAAACAAGAATCAGTGGTACTGAGAGAAGACCTTTAAATTGCATTGAAAGCATTAGCCCACAAAAATGGCTCCAGGAATTGATGGATTGCCAATAGAAAGGTTCCCACAAGCTTATGAGTGCTGCAAACACTCATGCATGTATGCCAGGAAATCTAGAAAACAGCTACCTGGCCAACTGACCTGACGAGATCCATATTCGTACCCATTCTAAAGAAGTGTGACCCAACGGACAAGGGAATATCAACTGCAAGTACAAGATTTCTGGAGATCATCCAACAGTGGTTGCAGCAGTACATTGACAGGGAGCTGCCCGAGGTTCAGGCTGGCCTCAGAAGAGGAGATGGAATAAGGGATATCATTGTTGATATCAGATGGGTCTGGCCTGAAAGCAATGATTACCAGAAACATTTTAATATCGACTCATGTGTATTGAGTATGGTAAAGAATTTGAATCTGTGTACCATAACAAACTGTGGATACCCTTGAGAAGAATGGGAAGACCAGAACACTACATTTTGCTCATGTATGAATCAAGAGGCAGTTGTGCAAAGAGAACAGGGGCATACTGTATGGATTAAAATCAGGACAGGTTTGTCAGTTTTGTCTGCTCTCGCCATATTTATTTAATCTGTATGCTGAGAAAATCATCAGAGAAACTGGATTATATGCAGAAAATGTGGCATCAGGATCGAAAGAAGGCTTAATAACAACCTGTGATATGCAGACGTGACAACTTTGTTGCTGGAAGTGAAGAGGACTTGAGATACTTGCTAATGAAGATCGCAGGCAGCAGTTTTCAGTATGGATTACAACTCAAAGTAAAGAAAACCATAATCCTCACAATCGGACCAGTAGTCAACAGCATGAAAAATGGGGCAAAGATTAAAGGTGTCCATGATTTTGTCTTCCTCAGATCCACACTCAATGCTCCTGAAAGCAGATCAACAGATCAAAGGACCCACTGCATTGGTTAAATCTTCTATACAAAATCTCTTTAAGGTGTTGAAAAGTCAGGGAATTACTTTGAGGCCTAAAGTACGGCTGACCAAACCACCTCATATGCATTTAAAAGTTGGACATTTCATAAGGAAGATCCAGGAAGAATCTACGCATTTGGATTATGGTGTTGGAAAAAAATAATGAAAGTGCCATGGACGCCGAAAGAACAAGCAAACCTGTCTTGGAAGAAGTACAGCCAAAATTATCCCTAGAGGCAAGAATGATGAGGCTGTGTCTCAATACTTTGGAAATGGTATCAAGAGATAACTGATCAGTCCCGGAAGAACATCATGCTTGGTAAAGTTTCCAGACAGTGGAAAAGAGGAAGACCTTCAACAGTGGAGGTAGAGATACGCTCAAACATAAAAACAATCGTGAGGATGGCGCAGTGGTTCATTCTGTTGTACACAGGGTCCCTGTGAGTCAGAAATGTGATGAAAATAACAACCATAGAGTCTATCAATGGGCCTTCGTCTTCCTTATTGCTGAAAAAAAGCCCTGAGGTTTCCTGGCTTCAGGGTGGTGAAAGGGTTATGCTTTGGGCTGTAATCCACATGGCCAGCAGTTTGAATCCACCAGCAGCCCCAAAGGTGAAAAACTGGGCTCCCTACTCCTGTAAACAGTTAACAGTCCCAGACTCTCACAGGGGTTTGCTATGCATCACCCTTGACTCAACAACAGCAAGTTTTTTATTTGAACCCATAAAATGTAGAAACTGAAATCCAACCCATATTATTTTTAAGTTCAGAGTCAGGCCCTTACTACTATAGAAAAAATAATCCTGGTGATTCCCAGTGCCCACCCACTATAATTTCTATGTCTGATAACAAGACAAATCAAAGTAATTACCATTCTCAACATCTTCCAATTGTTTACTATTTACAAAACTACAGAGTATGAAGAGGCTAATGAAATGACGGTGTTGTTACAAAGAGCAGTCGCTTGGCTACAGCCAGGCCAGTGGTAAGAGTTAACCTAGCAGTGTTGACAGGGTACCTTTGCCTGGGCAGCCTCCGGGTCATCACCTTTGGAGGCCAGCAACATAAGTCTCTGGACCAGAGTTATGCTGATAGGAAACTGTCCTCTCAGTTCAGGAACATTCGATTTTGTGAGTTTTTCTATTTTGGGCAGTGGAATGTCAAAGAAATACACATCTGCCAACAGCTCTTGACCACGTCTTCCAGCACGTCCAGACATCTGGAAACACAATAATGCCATCAGGTAAAGCTTCTCTAAATATTTTAGTCTCATATACAAGAAATAAGCCTTATAGATTGACTTGAAAGAAGCAAAATGTTCTTATGGATTCACTAAAGAATTCGCTAAAACAAATATTGAACTATGTAGTATTTAGAAAATGTCCTGTGGCTGAAAGTGAGTTATCTATCATCGTTAGGTACTTAGTTCATAACACTAAATCTACCAGCCATTCACAGATGTATGCATAAATGAGGTCAGCCAGAAAGCAACCAGTGACAGCAACAAAATGAGACCCAGAGTTCAAAGAGCTCAGCTGAATGATATCATAGCTCCTCTTCTCTTCGTCCGTCCCCTCTTCTTTCTTTTTCTCCCTCACATCGCAAATGTGTTGTTACAAATAAAACTTCTTTAAGTCAAGGTAAAAATATAAAGAAAAACTAGCATTTAACAGAAGTTGTATTACTTACGTTTTTAATAATTATGAGATGTGGTTGGGTGCTGAGTCATTTCTGACTCCGGGTACAAGAGAATACGAGAGAATACTGCCTGGCCCTGCACCAGCCTCACGACGCCACCATCGGACGTCATTATGTCTGAGTTTATTGCTGTGGTCACGCTATCAATCCATCTTGTTGGCTACCTTCCTCCGTGTCAATTCACTTCTACTCTACCAAGTGCAATGTTCTTTCTCTGGGGACTGGTCTCTCCTGATAACATGTCCACAGTTCCTTAGACCAAGTCTCAGCACCTTTGATTTTAAGAAACGTTCTCTCTATTATACTTTCAATATTCTTTGGTAACACCACAATTCAAATGTGTCCATTCTTCTTTGGTCTTACTAGTCACTGTCCAACCTTTACATACATACGAGGTGACTGGAATATCATGGCTCAGGTCAGGGCCACAGTAATCCTTCCAGTGGCATCCTCGCACTAGTAATTCTAAAGCAAGCACTTCAGTAGAATGTCAATGTTATCTGCCATATGGATGCAAACTTTTTAGTTTAAACCACAGTAGAAAACCTGAAAATAGAAGTCACACTGATATTCTTGTAATCTCACAAGCATACTAAACACTTCCAGACTCAATGCTAAACTGTTATCATTTGACAAATAATAAGTGCCCTCCAAATACTCATCTGTCTGGCTCCTTCAGATCTTTGTTCGAATGTCAAAGAATTTATGGACCCAAGTTTCAAACTAATCACCTTACCATTATCTTCATAATAGCCTTGACTTCCTGAGAATATATTCCTTGTTTGTTTAACAAACTCTGTAACAAACTCTAGGCATCATTCACTGGTACAATGCCAGTACCAAGAAGAGTGCATGGATCATGAGATCCGTATCAATTGCCTTTGAGTGGTCCCTGTCTCAGGGTGACCTCTGGGTGTCGGATTAGAACTGTGCTCCCTAGGATACTCAATGGCTGACTTTTGGGGATTAGATCAGATCTTTCTTTCACCTGTCTTTGTTGTTGAAAGGTGCCACAAGTCAGAAGTGGCCCACAGTGGTCTAATGTACAACAGAACGAAACACTGCATGGTCCTGTGCCATCCTCACAATTGTTCCTATGCCTGAGCCCATTAACACAGCAACAGGGTCAATCCATCTTTTCAAGGATCTTCCTCTGTTCACTTCCCTGCCACTTTAACTTGATGTCCTTCTCCAGGGACTGGTCTCCCCTAACAATATGCCCAAAATATGTAAGATGAAGTCTTGTCATCCTTGCTCTCAAGGGGAACTCTAGCCTTACTTCTTCCAATACAGATTGATTGGTGCTTTTAGCACATCATGGTAGTTTCAATATTCCTCTCTAGTACCACAATTCAAATACATCCATTCTTCTTTGGTCTTCCTTATTCAATATCCAACTTTCACATGCATATGATGCAATGGTAAATACCATGGCTTGGGACAGGTGCACCTTATTCTTCAAGAACCATCCTTGACAGTCAATATCTAAAAAAGTCTTGTGTAGTAGATTAACCTAACACAACACATCTTTTGATCTCTGGACTGCTGTTTCCATGAGCATTGCTTATGGATCCAAGTAAAACAAGATCCTTGACAACTTCAACCTTTACTTCATTTATAATGATGTTATATATTGCTCCGGTTGTAAGGATTTTTGTTTTCCTTGTATTGAATTGTAATCTATATCAAAAGCTACAATTATTGATCTTCATCAGCAAGTGCTTCAATTCCTCTTCGCTTTGAGCAAGAAATATTTTGTCATCTGCATACTGTGGGTTGTTCATAAGCCTCCTTACACATCTAATGCTACATGCAGTTTTCCCTTATTCAGTTTGCACAACTGCCCGTTATCAATGTACAACTTCCAAATGCGCACAGGTACACATGTTTCTGGTATTCTCTTTTTTGAGCAAAGATACATCTGGCAGCAGTAATGATCACTCTTGTTGCCTGTCCTTTTCGGAATCCTGCCTGAACTTCTGGCAGCTCCCTGTCAATGTGCTGCTGTAACCACTGATGGAGGAACTTAAGTAAAATTTAACTTGTGTGTGATATCAAAGATATTGTTCTATAATTTGAACATTCTTTGGGTCACATTTTTTTGGGTAGGCACATATATGGATCTCTTCCCATCAGTTGGCCAAGTAACTGTCTTCCAAATTTTCAGACTAGATGAGTGAGCGCTTCCGGTGATTCTTCAGCTTTCTGATAAATTTCAATGGATGTTTTGTGTATCCCTGGAACCTCATTTTTGCCTAATGCATTCAGGGCAACTTACATTCCTTCCTTCAGCACCATTGGTTCTTGCTCACGTGCTGCCTCCTGAAATGATGGACCGTGATGAGAGCATGTGAAAACTACCTTACACGATGTGGAACTACCTTGTAAGATATGGGACTACCGTACAACAAGTGGAACTTCATTGCAAGATGCTGGATTGCATCCCACCCATGAACATAAGTGACTCCATTTTGAGAGAGATTAAAAGCCCAATAAGAAATGCCGAGGCACTGCAGAGTCACTGAAAAGAAGTAAACCACCTACCAGTGCGGCACTTAGAAGCTCCACAGACATATCTGGGGACACGTGATAAGACCTTGGTGACACCAGAATGATGTCGAAGAGCCAGCAAGACCGCTATAAAGGTCCGGGTAGAGACCACACTCAGGGAGCTAGAAACCAAGGAGCAGTCATCAGCTCCTGCTCTCTCCAACTCTAACCGGGTGAGCACACCGATGAAGGCGCTGCCTAACGGGACTAAGGACCAGGAACTGGAATGATGCTGAATTAATCTCGTATTACCCTTCTAGCTAATGACTTAAGTTAATTTTAAGACTGTTAGATTGATTGCTTGATGCATGTTTGAAGTGAATAAACTGAGCATTTGAAAAAGCCAAAGAGCGTTAAGTAATTATTGATCGCGCCGCTTGTGACAGACTGTCAACTAGTTCACTCTGGTACAGTGACTCTGTCTATTCTTTCCATCTACTCTTGATGCCTTTTGCATTGTTCAACATTTTGCACATAGAATCGTTCAATATTGCTACTTGAGGCTTGAAATTTTTCTTCAGTTCCTTCAGTTTAAGATATGCTGAGCATGTTTGTCCTTTCTTGGTTTCATGTTGTAAGTCTTTGCACATTTATAAGATTTGAGTTGGTCTTCTCAAGCTGCCCTTTGACATTTTTATATCAAGCTCTTTGACTTCATCCTTCCTTCCATGTGCCTTAGATGTTCTATGATTAAGAGCCAGCTTGAGAGTCTCTTCAGACCTCCACACTGCTCTTTTCTTACTTTCCTGTCTTTTCAATGACCTCTTGCTTTCGTCATGAACCATGGGCTTGATGTCCTCCCATAGCTCATCAGGTCTTCTGTCACGAGTGCTTAATGCGTCAGATGTCCTTGAGATGTTCTCAGAATTCAGGTGGGACAGACTCAAGGTCATATTTTGGCTGCTGTGCAGTTGTCCTAATTTCTTCAGCTTTATCCTGAACTTATGTATGAGCAATTGAAGATCTGTTCCACAGTCGGCCCCTAGTCTGGTTTTCGTTACTGGTATTGAGCTTCTCTATCATGTCTGCTCATAGATGTAGTCATTTTGATTTCTGAGTATGCATTTGGAGAAGTCCAAATGTATGGCCTTTTGTGTTGTTGAGAAAAGGTAATTTCTATGAGAAATCATTTGTTTTGCAAAATTCCATATGTGATCTCCAGCTTCATTCTATCACTAAGGACATATTTTCCAACTACTATTTCTTCCTCTTTGTTTACAACTTTTCATTTCCATCAATACAACTATTATTCAAATTTATGCACCAACTACAAAAGCTGGTGATGAAAAACACTGAAGAATTGTACCAACGATTTCAGTCAGAAATTGATCAAATGTGCAATCAACATACATTAATAGTTATTGGTGATTGGAATGCAAAAGGTGGAAATAGTTCCTCTAGGAGGATTCAAACTATCAACCTTTCAGTCAGGAGAGAGCACACAGTAACCATCTGCACCAGCAGTTTCCTGGTACATGATAGGTGTTTAATAAACATATTTAAAATAAGTGATTAGAAAATAATTTCCATTTTCCAAACACACTTCTGGGCAACTGCCTGCAAAGTTTCATTTATTTCATTTACATAACTTATCAAAGAGTATATTGAGAAGACAAAGATTAGAATGAATAAAATGCATTCCTATCTAGTCCCACCCAAATACTACTATTCTTTTGGTATTTTACCCAGGATTATCCTCGGCATGGATTTGCATGTTGATTTAAAGTGCTGATTTAGTTATAAATGTCGTTTCTGCTGTCCCTGTGCCTTACGCCGATGTGCCTTATTTCACAGAGGCCTTGTCTTTGGCATCCTTTGAGAATGCCAAATACATTGGCAAAGTGAATTTTGTTTCACATTGGAAACAACTCTCATAGATATTTTTAGAGTAGAAATCCACATCCCTACTATACTTTATCAGACTTTATAGATTTTGGTCCTAATTATTTCATTGATCTTATCTTTATTTCCTCTCTTCCATGGGCATACTACCCACCCTAGGACCACTGCAGAAACGTTCTGTCTTCAGGACCGCTGTTTTGTTGTTCCCTCTTCTTCCAGATATACACATATCCCGAATCACCCATTTCTTTCCAATCTTTGCTCTGATGTTACTGTCAATCAAGCGATTAAGTGTAAACTTAACCCATGTTGTTTACACTAGCAATACTTCTAACCATTTACACAACTCAGGTATCAACTTCTACATGACATCATTTGTGTCCATATCTATCTAATTACCTGTGTCATCTATATCTATGATTTTTCACTGCATTTTCTATTTCCAACGATAATATAAGTACGCTAATGGCCGTGCTGTTTTCTTTATCACAACCTCTCACAATCGAACCAGGAACACAGTTTTTTCAAGTTAAGTTCAACTCATGATGATCCCAGGTGTGCAGTCGCCCTGCTCCCCAGAGGCTCCATGGGGGTCATCTTTCCCCTGTCCTATTTACTCACGTGCCATTGCGTGAATTCCAACCTCCAAAGTTTGAGGTAGTACTTGAGTGATTAAGCATATATTTGATTCCTCTGAAATACTGTAGACATTCAAAAATATTTGTTGAAGATAATAATTTTAGGAAGCGAATATATTTTCTCATGAGTAATGTAAGAGGACTTGAGAAATATTATATGCCATCTATGTAAAAAAAGAAAGAAAATGTTTTGAAACCGACTGTGGTAGCAATTGTACAATACTGCTTTATGTGATTGATGGAATGTTATGATATATGTAAGAGCTCCCAATAAAATATTAAAAAGAAAAGAAAATGTGTAGGAAACCTTCATTATCTGTTCATTACATTTTTCCACAACTTTTTAAAGGCCCCTTGTATTATGATGAACAACATGCTGTGGACTCTTCTATTTTCTTAATTTTGGTGGAAGGTGATTATTTAACAAGCAGTGGGGCATATTAAGGTCTTCTGGCTCTGTGCTCTCTGTTCAGCCAAAGGCGGTTCAAATCCTTCAAGCTGAAGCTGGAATCAGATTTGTACACAAAGCTCCTACCTCCAATATCCTTACGCCATCTTGTGCTGTCTTTCTAGAATCAGTAGTCATCTTTTACTGCCACAATGATCATGCCACTAATACTTCTAACTCTGGGATGCATTCTTCATGATAGGTCTATAAGCTAGGCTATGGTGAACCACCATGAGTTTCTTACTGCATTTACTACCCTGTAGCTTTCTAGCAGTCTCTTACAAAATGCAGTATAGAATATTATGTTACCAACACACCACACTGTTTTTAAAAAGGCATCTAGACTTCCTTCAAAGAGCAACACTTTGCAACAAGGCAGATTTTCCCCTCTTTGCCTGCTACCGCCCTCCCTCTATCGTTTCTTCCCTTCCCTCCCTTCCTTCCTTTCTACCTTCTGTCTTTCCTTCCTTCTAGGTAATATATCGGTCTTACAATGAGGATAAATTCATTGCAGATTCCATAAACTATCAGGCATAAAAACAAATCATTTTGTTTGTTAATATTGGGGATTTTGCCTTTTGGAATTTCATGAACATTTGAGTGGGAAGTTTACAGAGCCCTAATCTATTCAGTAGCATCCGAACTCGAAACCAAGAAATATTTTCTGTTTGTTTTTAACTTTGAAATGTACCTATTTCCATTATTTTTAGAATAAGGCATATTTTTACCCAGAATAATGTAAAAGCTATAAACTCTTAAACTGAATTGGTTTTCATGCTTTCTTCTCCTAGGTCATTTTGGCCACTGCTGATGCAGACAGTAACCAGATGATTACTTCATTTATTTCTGGTCCATTTCATATACTTTGGGAGGATGTCATGTAAGGTCACTGTAAAACAAATACTATAACATATAATTAAATCTTATTCACTGGTGGTATTTATTATCTGTGCAGCATAATATATGTGGGAAATGACTATTTTGTTTCTACTATTAGTAGAGAGTATTATAGTATTTCGTAATACTTAAATGTTGATGAATGAAAGTACTCTCTTTAAAGGTGCTTTCAGTGCTAAGGCATTCATTGCTATCCTTCAAGCAGCCCAGGAATATGAAGATGTTAAAACTTTACTTCATGTGTTCAGTGTAGTTGCTAGGGAAAGAGGTATTTAGTATGCTGTGTGTGTGTGTGAGTGTGTGAAGCGCTATTGCTGCTACCTATATACATATCTTGCTGAATGAATTGTAGTCTTTAAAAAGACACGTTCAAGGATTGCTATTACTACTTCAATAGCAATGTAGATCCTGTTTGCATCTGACCCCTGCACCACCACTCATGTCGGAATGGCGGGGTGAATGCTGTCACAATGCTGAACAGGTCCAATGGAACTGCTAGACGAGGAAAGCTACCTCTGAAATGTTAACCAATGAAAATTCTGTGACTAACAATGGGCCAATCTCCTTGTCATGTGGTTGTGTGAGCAGAGGGCTAAGCTATGGAAGCTAAAACCAATGAATAATATTAATTTCAACTTTAGGCCTTATTACATTTGTCAAAATCTCTTACATCATCATAATGTATTCTTTTGGACAGACATTTAATATTTTTTATTTATCAAACTAATAATTTATTTTTTTTTCTTTAGGGCTATTTAGATCTAGAAGGTAATCCAATGCGATTTGCTGGCCTGGTATCATATTTGTTTTATCGTGAAACTTCTAACCTTGTTTTAGACAGTTTTTCCATGAAAAGACTTTTCCATAATCTCTGTCAGCCAACCAGTAAAGGTAAGCTTAAGGTCATCTGAAAATAGATGACTTTTTTTTCCTACAAAGAAAATTATCAAAAAGTATTTAGATACTGGCAATCGGTTACAAGGATCTACATGTGACCTTCTTCTGGACAACAGGAAAATGGGTGATGGGAGACGTTGGACAGGGCAAGATATGACAAAATAATAATTTATAAATTATCAAGGATTCAGGAGGGAGGGGGAAACAGGGAGGGAGGAGAAAAATTAGGACCTGAATCCAGGGATTAAGTGGAGAGCAAATGTTTTGAGAATGATGAGGGCAATGAATGTACAAATGTGCTTTACACAATTGATGTATGTATGGATTGTTATAAGAGTTGTATGAACCCCTAATAAAATTTTTTAAAGTACTTAGGTAATGTACGTATCTCAAAAGAGATACTGGAAATGAAATATAGATTATATTGGATACAATCATATATTTTCACTCTCATTTCAAAATGTCAACTTCACCAGATTATTTAAATGTTTCAAGTATATTTACTGGCAAAGAAAGAAGAGCCATGAGCCATATTCTACTTAAATTAGGTGATTTAAGGCCAACAGGTTTCATAAGATAATAAATGAAATCTATTAAAAAAATAACAGTTCACTAAAGCAATATATGCTCATCATAGAAAAATGTTTTAAATGTACAAAATAAGGTAAGACATATATTAGAAATAAAAATTATCACTAACTTCACTATCTATAGAGAATATCCTACATATTTCCTTCTAATCATTTTTATTTGGATATAAGAGAACTTCAAAATTTTTAAGCATAAATGAAATTTAAATATTTTGAAAATTTTTCATGAGTTTCTTGGTCCCACATATAATCATGATAATAAATATATGCAACTGAACCTTATTTTTCTCTAAATATGTCATTAGTTTTGCTCATAAAATGTATTACATGAATTCCATCTGTAATTTTCACTGAATATTCTAATTAACACAGTTACTATTAAATATTTTTTATATTTCTATATTTAAAGAAATTTTCATTTAAAGACATTTGTTTCGATTTTTAATATTTTACTTAAAATTACATTGTTTCTCAGGAAACAGGAAATGCTGGCGTGTGTATCAAAGAGATTGTGAATGTAATTTCATGTGTGTAAGCCTAGAGATAGAAATTGTGATAACAACTTCATGACATAGATAATATGACTACCAGTATTTGGCAAATAAGGAAAGTGAGTCACAGAGAAGCTAAATACATGGTCAATGTCAAGATAATTGTATTGAGTACCCGCACTCAAATTGAATAGGTAATTGGATTTTAGTATTATATATGCCAAATTTTAACCAGTAGCACAAGTGTCTGTATATTGTGATGAACAGTAAGTTTAAGTATAACTTAACATGAGTGACAGAAATATAAGAAGCTAAGTCGTTGGGAGGTTTTTATGGGCTAAATTTTAGAAAGCCTTAACTGCTTGTGCTAAGGAAACTGGATTGTTTTTTATTAGGCACCAGATTCCATTATGGGTGTTTTAGTAAGGGAGAGTACATGATCATAAAATACTGTAGGAAAATGGGTCATCCACTTACATGGACTATAAAGAAGGAAATGGAAACCTGCAATTAGTATAGCCATTCCTCAGTTGCTTTATGAGTTAAAAAGTTTTGTTCTCTAAAATGAAGTTTAATATAGCATTCCATTTAAATAAAAGCATGAGATCCACACACTTTTTTCCTAGTTACAAGAATACATTTCATTTTGTGTAGGTTCAAAAAATTTCTCTCAAGATGTTATGGAAAAGCTAATATTAGCATTAGCAAATCTGTTAGGATGAATATATATTCTACCAAAATTCCAAGATGCTAATCTACAGTTTAATCAAGCAAAGGTACAATTTTAATTTCTATAAAAATTAAAAATTAATATAATTAAATATGTTATCAGAATAAATAAATAGCAGTTGACATTTTAATACTGAATAGTTCATTTTCATAGAATATTTTTTCTTTCTGTAACTTGTGTATAATACATCTATAATCCCTAAGTCTTTCCCTATAAATTTAACAAAAAGTTAAACATCTTAAGGAAAGAAAGGGATTTTTTTATTGTTAAATGCCAGCAAATCATTTGCAACTCAAAGAGATTTTACATACAACAAAGTGAGAAATGGACAGGTCCTGTGGCATCCTCAGAATGGTGCTGTTACACCCACTGTTACAGCCACCGTCTCTCTCCATCACATTGGCTCTTCCTCTTTTTCACTGGCTCTACCAAACACTGACCCTTGACATGTGAGGTGGAGTCTTGATATAGCTACACTTTTAACAGCATTCTGCTTTTACTTCTCCTGAGACATTTTCTTGGAATTCCCTAGTATGTTCGGTGTTCTCCACCAACACAATAGTGCAAATGCAAGTGCAGTTCTTTGGTGTTCTTTACCCACTCTCCAGCTTTTCCATGAATATTAGGCAATAGAAGATTCTATGGCTTGGGCAAGCTGCACCTTGGCCTTTAATGTGACACTTTTGCTTTTTCAGACTTTAGCAAGATCTTTTCCAGCAAATTTCCCCAGTGCAATATGTCATTTGATTTATTGACCATTGCCTCAATGGACATGGCTTGACAATTTGTATTGGGCTATAGTAAGTTACATTGACTCTTTATGGAAGCAGACTGCTGCATCTTTAGCAGACTTGAGAAAGCAACTGAAAAACAAGTAAAAGAATTCAAAAATAAATAGTAACATAAAAAAAAAGAAAGTGCACAGAAGGAAAAAGAAAAGAACATATAACAAATTGTTCAACTGAGAATAAACGGAGTGAAATCTGACAGAGCTAGAACAATTAAGACTGCCTTCTTTTTCTAAGGATCCCTGGTGGCATAGTGGGTTATGAGTTGGACTGCAAACTGCAAGGACAGCAGTTTGAAGCCACCAGCTACTCTATGGGAGACAAACAAGGCTTTCTATTCCTGTAGAGATTTAGTCTCAAAGACCCACGGAAGTGGTGGACCTTATTTTCCAAGAATTCAAAATTTTCTCCCTTTGACAAGTTGCTTAATATTTAAAATTTCCTTTTCTGACAAACCTTTGCCTTTCCCAAGTTCTAACTTTTGCACTATTGCACATTTTTTCCTTATTGTGTTCAATTAGACAATATGCACAGTATTTACAGGCAATTTTAGGTCTCACCTTCCACAAAAACTTAGACCATGGAATATGGGTCCCAAGGTCTTGCATATAGCTGAGTCCATCAATCATCTGAAATCTTTAAAACAGTTTTAAAATGGTATAAAAACAGCAGTGTAAAGATACCTTTTATAAAGCACCTTAGGCAGAGCTAGCTGGGGTGAATGGACCATGATTGAGCAGGGACATACAGGAGAAAACATGAAAATAAACACACATGAGAAGAAAAGTCTAAATTTTGTGTGACTCCCTTCCTCACTGATAGGGCTTGGCTGCCTCAAGACACCCAAGTAGTGGAAGTGTTATTTCTACTTTGATAGGTGGGTTTGTGCTAATGTGGTTGGGCAGGACTCTCGGTGGTTTGGTAGTTAAGTCCCAATAATCCCCTATGATGTTACACAACACAATGCAATCAATTCCATAATGGAATTTGCCATGATGTAATCAACTCCGTGATGAAATCTACTATGGGCAACCAATCCGCTATCAGAAGATTAGGGGGGAGGACAAGCTTCTTCCTCAAACCACAGTCTGCGTGCAACTGAAAGCAAGTGGAGCCTGATTCCTATATAAATGGATGCTGTAGGGAAGCTGCCTTGGTTCTTGATGAATCTGGATCCTGCATGTGGCTCACTGGCCTTCAGTTCATTGCACTTGAGCTTATCAGATTGCCCACTGACCCTGAGGGTCAATGGACATTGAAGCAGAAAGTACGAAATAAAAAGACATAATGCACTAGACAAATCTGCTGCACACGACCTTTGTAAAGAGACAAAGAACAAGGAAGTCACTTTGAGAACTGATATGCACCTGACCCAAGTATTCTCTATTTCCCCACATGTATGTGTCAGTTGGATAATAAATAGGGAAGCCAGCAGGTAAACTGATGCATGTGAATTTTAGTGTTGGCAAATAATGTTGAAAGTACAACTCTCAAAAGAACCAACAAATCTGTCTTGGGAGAAGACAGCCGTGCTGCTCCTTAGAAGCAACACAGGGAGACTTTGTAACGTATGCTGTGGACGTGTTGCCAGGAGAAAGCAGTCCCTGCAAAGGACATCGTGCTTGGTAAAGTAGCTGATCAGTGAACAAGAGGAAGACAGTCAGTGGAATGGATTGTCTAGTGGTGGAAGAAGAAAGGAGGAGTCAAACCAGCAAAGTGTGTCTGTCAGCGCCTGGTACTGAAGGAGTAGGACCAAGATGCACTGAAACCATTAACCAAAACCAAGGCTCCAGGAATTAATGGAAAACCAATTCAAATGTTTCAACGAGCTGATGAAGTACTGGAAGCCAGCACTTGGCTAGGCCCCCAAATTTGGAAGACAGCTACTTTGACCTACTGACTGGAAGAGATCCATATTTGTACCCATTCCAACAGAAAGGCGACCCGACGAAATGTGGAATTTATAAAGCAATATTGTTAATATCGCATGCAAGTAAAATTCATGACCAGACCAAATTGGCACATAGCAGTATGGCTATCATCTCACACTTTGGTTACTTCCGGATGTATGACATGAATGAGCAAAATATTTAGATAGATAATAACATCAAGCTGATTGGCTATGAAAGGAAGATAAGTAAAACTGAAGTGGAGTTGGATTCTTTAGTGACATACATGTTCATGTCAAGAAATGTTTTTACTATATTCATAAACATAATATCAGAGAGTATATATGCAAGGAATAATTGTGTATGTTTGCATGTACCTACATAATATATATATATATATATGTGTGTGTGTGTGTGCGTGTGTGTGTGTGTGTGTGTGTGTATATATACAGGAAAGTAAAACAGTACTGCTACAAAATTGTAGAAAACATCATTAAACAAAAATATCAAAACATAAAGTTATTATTCCTCTGCATATCCTCCATCTAGGTCTATACACTTCGGAGAGTATGGGTTTTGTATCTCTAACCCTTCCCGAATGAATACTGCACTCTGCACTGAGTCCAGACAGCAGTTGGGCATCTCTGAGAGACTGAAATTGCATTCTTTTTTGATGGTCTTTGCATTTGTGGGGGAAAAAATAGTTTAAGGGGGAAAGATCAAATCTGTAGGGTAAATTGGGTAAGGTTTAATGAGATTCCCCAAAGACTGATCTTGCTGCTTTTGAAGAATGAGCAGGTGCATTGTCATGATGGAAAAATGAATTGCTCAGTACAAATTTCACGACATTTTTCTCAGAACTGAAGTTTTCAGATTGTTTTAGAACTTCCTCATAGTAAGCCCCTGTGATTATCCTGTGCCTTTCCAGAACATTTCAAGAAGGCCCCTTTGGGATTCTAGAAAACAGTTTCCATAAGGTTGGACCCAATAAAATGAAGCTCTGACTTTCTGACAGAAACTATACAGGCAAGAAAGGAGTTGAATGACATACATAGGATTCTGATTTAAATTTTTAAAAATTAAATACTGAATGCTAGTATAAGTTTATTCTACATTCTTGAAGGCAAAATTCTATCTAAAAGTTGTTTTAATTACAGTGTCAAATCATATTATTAAGAGTAAAGGTGGCATCTTTTATAAGTGCAAATAGAAACTAAAATTAATTTTATCTCAATTTTACAAACGAAGGAACCGAGCATTGAATTCTTAACTAAGTAGAAAACCATAGAATTATATCGCCTTGTTTATCCCTACATGCCCCAAATTTGCATTTTTCCTGATGGTATCTCTCAGGACAAACCCCTGGTCCTTAGGTGGTCCTGATGATCTTCCTGAGGCTTTCCATGCTGCTTTCCATGAGCACAACACAAATGTGACCCAGGACTTGCCACTTGCCTGTTCATTGTTTCCAAACTGTCTGATATGAAACAGGGGTATCAACTCCCACTTTCAAATATTGACAAAAATATTTTATTTCAATTGTGGGACAAATTAAAGAACATATAATCTTGTCAAAGTATATCTTCTTCCAGAATAGTAAAGCCCTGCATACCTATAACATAAAGAGAAACTAGTCACTCATGTTATTTTATCATTGAAAGTATCAACTCCCATTGCCAAATATTGGTAAGTACATTTTATTTCAATTGTGGAATAATTTAAATATCATGTAAACTTTTGTAAATATATTTTATCCCAGAAGAGTAGTAAAGTCCTGGAAGGTCTTAAAATAGAGGAATCCCTAAGCAAGGAATTAGGTGAGTATTATAATTTCAAAAGGCAGTGGAGAATGAAACTAAAGTCATTTACAAACCACCTGGATGGAAGTTTGCCTTTGGGTCAAGCCTGGAAAATAGAACCGATAATAAAGAGAAACTGGACACTGCCACTTTGTCATATTTTTTTTTATCTTTGTATTGTGATTCCCGAGAAAGATGTGGCTTTCTATTCCGGTAAAGTTACAGTCTCAAAAACTCATAGCAGTGAGTCCTATAGGGTCACTATGAGTTGGTATTGACTCGATGGTCCTGAGTTTGGTTGGGGTTTTGAGTATTGTGACTTGGGTGAAAGGTTACTGAGCAAATGGGTTTTGCATTCGACAATTCATGCCCACTTTGAACCACGGCATTGACTACAGGCATCACAGGGTAACTGCACTCTTCCTCCGGTGTTTACCGTTTCCATTCATCTTTCTTTTCTGTCCTTCTTGCCGTCTAAGTTGGGTCCCGGGACATAGGCTGCCCTTTGATCTCATATAGTTCATTGCCGTATGCTTTGTGCGTATGTGGTATTGCTCATCCTGCAGGCCCATCTATCATTTGGCTGCGAGCTAAAACACAGGGGTGTGTCCAGACTTGAAGAGTGGCTTAGGGCCGTAGTTCCCGAGGTCCCTCAAACCCCTCTCAGACCGGTTATCCAGCACTTCTTTTATTACTTTGATTTGTGTCCAACAACGTTCTACAACTCTACCTAGGACGCCTACTACAAGCCCTCTCAGCGTGTTTGGCAGTGGTACCCAGGCACCATCTAGCTCTTTTCTCAGGAGGCTGGGATCTGCATGGTTCGTTCATTTGTCCATTTTACAATTAGTTCCAGTGTCTTTGATGGTCTTCATTCTGCTCTGGACAAGGAGAAACCAACCGTTACACCTTAGATGGCCACTAGGAAACCTTTTTAAGTCCCCAGTTTCTATTCAACCAAAGTAGGAAGATTTTTGTGGACTAAATTATGCCAGTTGACCTTGATGTCCCCCAAGGTTACATCACTTGTTCTTGAGAGACAATATGCTTGTGTTCATTAACAGAACTCTAGACAAATTACCTGAGTAAAAATCCTGGTTCTGCAATTTTTTAGTAATACAAACTTGGGCAAGTGATTCTTTTCTTTCCTGATGTTTTTCTCTCAGTAGATATTTTAGAATGAGAATAACATAATCTACTTAGTTTTTATGAATTTGAACTACAAAAGTTAAAACATGTTATTATAGCAAAATAGTGCTTGACATACAGTAAACAATATTAGTGCTTGCTCTTTTCTTTTTCATAAAGTATGAAATGTAAACTTCTAGGCAGGAAGGTAAGGGCCCTGGTGGCATAGTGGTTTATGACTTGGCCTGCTAACAGCAAGGTCAACTGTTCAAAACTGCCAATGACTTTCTGTGAGAGAAAGATGGGGATTTCTACTCCCGTAAATATTTAGTCTTAGAAATACACAGGGGAATTTCTACTCTGTCCTGTAAGGTTGATATGGATCAGAATAGACCCAATGGCAGTTAGTTTAAATTGTTGAGACAACTTAATTAAAATTTAGTTGTTGAGACAATTTCATTTTAATTGGAGAGAAAAGAAAACAAATAAAAACCACCGCCAACAACAACAGGAATTCTGATAACGGGAAGCAGTTCAGCCAGTGTAGCAATTTCCCACTTTCCTGGACCCCCCAAATTCTAAGTGGTGTAAATGTGAAGGCGGAGCTTCTCCTTCCCCGGGTCCTATTAAAGCTGGAACAGCTTGAACAAGAGCAGATGGTGATGATCCTTTGGACATCACATACTGGTTGTGGCTGCGTGCAACACCCTGCCTAAATAGATTCTGGGTCAAGTCTGAGTTCACTGGGAAAATGCACCAACTTTATAACAATAATTTTGATTCTACCATTTAAATTTAAGATTTAAAGTTCTGTTGAAAGCAACTTAAATAAAATACAAGTTTTGATGATTGCAATAATAATATTAATAGCTGTCATTTAGTGACTGTAGTCTGTATGAGGCAGCACAAATAACTTTTTTGATATCTATTACTTAGTCTTCATTATGAAGTCTCCCTTGGGAAAATGAATGATTCCATTTATAGCATGATCTAGAACAAGTGCCGAGGTTTGACAATCTGACTGATGTTCACAAACCTATTCCAACTCATTCAACTCTCACTGGTGAAGAATGTACAGACCCCCAACTGGCAGTTCACATGGTGAATTGCAAGGAAGGGACAAAAACTGTTTCTCCATTTGTTTGTCTTTCTGGAAACACAGATGTCGATCTGCGTAAGGCACACACTGTTAACAAGGTAAGTGGACATCAAGGTTTATTAGCACAGTGTGCTTAAGAGAGAATGGATTTATTAGGAAGCCTTCAAAATCCCCTAAATCAACAAAAAATCCAGGAAAATTATACTCTTGAGGCAATAATAATAATAACAATTACAACTTATTATTATTATTATTATAACTTTTAACTTCATAATTGACCCAAGGGACTCTGCTCCTTTATAGAAAATTCCCAGGCATCCACAGCAGAAAGACTGGTATAGGTTTGCTGCTGCAGAGCATATAAACTCCCTTTAAACATTCTCAGTGTACCTATAGCTGTCGGCCTCCTTTATAAAGAAAGATGAACCGACTCCCAAAAGATCACAGTCCCACGAACCCCGTGTAAGTTCTTCTTAAACCAAGTAGAGAAGAGGGCCATACCGTACCTTTGACAGCAGCGGTCAGACATGGTCCCACGTTCTGTCCTTAGTATTCTGACGCCCACTGTTCGTTCCACTGCACTTGGCATTCACTGCACTTGGCATTCCTGTTGTTTTTGATAATCCATTGCAACAGCCACACAGAACTCACACACAACACTTACCATCAAGGGGCTTTTCTCGGGAACCTAACAGGTTACAAGTCAGAATCCCTAAACAGTGAGGATACAGCCCTTGGTCCACACCAGCTCCTCTCCTCAGCCAGCACCCAAGTCTCTCTCCAGTCCTTAACCTCTCGGCTTTTTGGTCCCTTGGCCTCTGCCTCTGTAAGCAAGGAAGCCAGCCTGCTGCTACGCCTCACAGTCTCATGGTCGTGGCACTGCTCCGCGGTTCTGTTCAAAGCCCCCTTGCCTTGGTCTCTACTCTCAGCCTGGCTCCTTTGCTCTGCCACCTGGTCTCTGGTGCTGCTGGCCTCAGCCTCCACCACCCGAGACACAGATCTACAATGTGATCGTTTTCCAGTGGGCTAGACTCTAGAGCACTGGTTCTCTACCTTCTGAATGCCACGACCCTTTGATAGAGTTCCTCATGTTGTGGTGACCCCCCAACCATAAAATTATTTTCATTGCTACTTCATCACTGTCATTTTGCTACTGTTGTCAAACGGCCCCTGTGAAAGGGACTTTTGACCTCCAAAGAGGGGTCGCGACAAACAGGTTGAGAACCACTAGTCTAGAGGTTCCTGCTTCTCAGTGTGGCCATTGGTTGTTCAGAAAGCCATAGGAAACAAAAAATGACTGAAATCACACCATCTAGTAAGACTAAGGAGGCATTCTACCTTAATGCTGTAACTAAGAACTCCTTCCAAAATGGTATACAATGCATCACAAGGATTATGGCAAAAGGTATTGTGTCTAAAAGGACTCTATTAAGTAATTGACTACATCTCAAGGTCACATTAGTCAGAATCCACTCAATTGCAAAGGGTTTGCTTTTTGGTTACATGATACCCAAAATGGACTTTACAAAACTAAACATATTCGAATGATCCTGAAAAGTCCAAGTGGGTTTTAAAATATTTTTTGTGTAAATTTAATTTTTATTTTAATACTTAATAGAAATTAAGTTTTATTAGAATTGATATTATTGTCCCAAACCCCATGCTACTACCCCCAAGTCAGGCAGTCACTTATTAGGTAAGATAATCATGATTCACCTAAAAGAATTTTGAAAATCTTTATATATCCTTTTGTGTTTAAATTGGTTATGCACATGTTTTATCTTTTATTGGTTATAACAGTATAAATATTTGTGTCTTATTGCTAACTAATCTCCATCAATTAAAACTAAGGTCTTTAAGATACCTAATATGAACTGATCCAGATTCACAATTGTCTCTGATGTTGTTTTAGAGGTAAGGGACCAATTCTCCTGCATTTATTCAAAGCACCTCTTACTGGTGAATACTCAGAGTCCCAGATGGCGACGTGCCCCTTGCCTTACCCGACTTAACTTCACTAATGTACAGTATAATCCTTACAAAATATTTTGTTTTTATTATTTCCTTCCTTTTACTATAATAACAAATATGGATTAATAAATTCTTGAATATAACTTATAAACCCAAACTCACTCCTAATCACTCCACATAGTGTTCCAAAAGCTGTGAATCTTAATGGGAGCAGATAGTCTCGCAGCTCTCCTGAGAAGTAGCTGGTGGATTTGAACTGCTGACCTTGCTAATAGCTCCAACACTTATCCAACTGCATCATCAAGACTCCTAAATAACCTTTAAGACGCAAACTCATTACTTGATTCCTTTTGGACAAGGTAGAACTGCCCGTGTGGGTTTCCAAGATTGTAGCTTTTTACAGGAGTACAAAGTTTTGTCTCTCTTGTAGCAGCTGCGAGTTTTGAATTGTTAGCCTAGAGGTTAGCAGCCCAACATGTATCCACGATGACACCAGGGCTCCTTTTAAACTACAGATAAAATAAAACATAAGTGAATACCCATACCTGAGGAACAGGCATCTGTAGGTGATTCCTTCTCTGTTTCATTCCCTTTCCATCCCCTCTTTTTCTGTCGTACTCATTAACTTAAATTTCAGGATTTCTAATCCCTGCCTTTTAAAAAATCTATAACATAATTACATATTACCTAACCAGTTCACTTTTGCTTGATTTTCATTTTTTCCATAAAAAAGGATTAATGCATTATTTGGGATATTACTCTGTTTTGCACCCAACATTATGCTCCCATGGTTCTTTCTTTTTATTTTGTAATTTTTTTCTCATTTTAAAAATGTTATTAATATATTAAATCATTCCTTAGTTCAATCACAGCAAACAGTATTGTACATATATGTGTCAGAGAGAAGTTTATATTAAGAAGTAATTGTGCATTAATAAATATCAGCCCAGTCCAACTCAAGTCCATAAATCTGATACTCGTCCATAAGTTCCTCTTCAGACTCACTCTTGCAGCAACAAGCAATGATACAAAAGATAAGAGATCACAAGCTGGTGGGTGAAAAGTCTTAAGGATCCAATGGCAGTGGATGCATCTCCAGCGCTCCCAGAGGTCTAAGCATGGCTCATCAACAGGCAGGTGAAGGCAGAGAAAGAGGTTCCCAGGGCCCTCCTTATGAGGAGCTCACACCCACAAGGAGGCACCATCATTTGACCTGGTTGACAGGCTAGACTCCACCCTTAAACTTGACGCGAAAATATGTAACTACCAACAGTGGATATAGGGCTCTCTGTTCCTCTAGTCTGCTTCTACTTTTTTATCCTAGCTTCTATCAAGACTTTATTAAATACAGTTGCTAGGATCTGGACACACTATGGTACACACATTCAAATGTTTATCTTGAATATAAGTCTATAAAATATTTCTGAGTCATATTAAGAGGTCTAGTTATCAATCCAAAATACTGTCAAATCCTATTTGAAAACAGTTATACCCATTTACCCTCTCATTAGCTGTGAACCAGAGATCCTATTTACCCAATCAAGTATGGTTGGGGAGAGTTCAAGAAGTCCATGGACATTTTTCATTATAATTTAATTATATCTTATCACAAACATTTTAAAGGCCTGTAGTTTGGAAAAAAAGTGAGCAGGCATGGAAAAGTGTTGTTTCACTTTTAGATTCTTTCCTTCTCTCTTCCTGCTCTGCTCCACCTTCTTTTTCTTCCTGCACACCACCGTTCCTCCTCCTCCTCCTTTTCAATAATTGGGTATAAAGAAATATTAGGGTTCATTTTAAATCTTTTCTTGTGGACTCCCTAATTTCATATTTTCAATGCTATCCTGTGCAATTTTTAAGTTAGCATTTCGTTCTGTGTGAATCTTCCTGAGAATACAGAGAGGGGAGAGTTGAAATTGCAGTCTGGATGACACAGAGACAATGATTTTTGTTGGTGGCTAAGATCCATTCTGTAGTTTTGTTCAGGTTCACATCACCATACATCTGTTAAAAAAATACTCTCTCTTTTAATAGTTGTCTGTTTTCCCTATTTTCTTCTGTCTTTTGAATTTATCAAGGGGTCACTAGGATGGAAAAGATGGAAGTGGGGTGGGGGTGATAGATGGGAAAAAGAGGAGCTGATACCAAGGGATCAAATAGAATGCAAATGTTTAAAATATAATGATGGCAACATATGTACAAATATGCTTGATAAAATTGATGCATGGCTTGTTATAAGAGCTGTAAGGGCCCCCAATCAAATGATCTTTAAAAAGGCATCGAAGGCACAATATCAGAGGCACTCAGGGCATGCGGCAGAACAGGCAGGGGAGCAGACTGATGAACCCCCTGGGGAATACAAAAAAATAGACTTGGGAGACGGAGTGAGGCACCCCATCAGACTCCACTGGAAAACACTCATAAAAGGCAACAGACCTTGAACTCTCTAGAGGCTTTTCCATTTTTGTCAGTGGCTTTCTTTATGTTATTTGGTGTTCATTTTTTGCTGTTGTTGTTATTATTGTTTTGTTGGTTTTGACTTTGTTGTTTTATTTGGCTTTGCCTGGTTTTTGCACTTATTAATGTATCTGCATGTCTATCTAGATAAGACAGGCAGGATAAATAATTTGGAGATGAAAAGAACAGGACCAATAGTTATTGGGGGGGAGGCTTTGGGTTTGGGAGAAGGGTCGGTGAGAGAAAGGAAGGGGAGGGGGTACCAACCCAGGGACAAGGGGACAACAAGTGAGCTAAAATCAATGCAAGGAAGGTCGTAGGATGCCTAGTGGGGCTTAATCAAGGGCAATATAGTAGCAAGGAAATTAATAAACCCAAAGGAAGGCCAAACATGATGGTGGGACAAGAGGGAGTAAAAAGGAAATAGAAGAAAGAACCAGGAGGCAAAGACATTTATAGAGGCCTAAAGACAGGCATATATATATATATATATATCTGTATATCATTATATATATATATCTGTATATCATTATATATATATATATCTGTATATATCTGTATATCATTATATATATATATATCTGTATATCATTATATATATATCTGTATATCATTATATATATATATATAAATCTGTATATCATTATATATATATAATGAGAGGGGAAGAGAACTTTGTACTCATATATATATGTTAAGAATTAAGGTTGCAGATGGACATTGGGCCTCAACTAAAGTACTCTCTTAACACAAGAACACTTTGTTCTATCAAGCGGCATTCTGTGATGCTGACCTTTCTGACATGATCGCTGAAGACAAAAATGGGTAATAAGTAAATGTGGTGAAGAACGCTGATGGTGCCCAGTGATCAAAAGATATAGTGTCTGGGATCTTAAATGCTTGAAGATAAACAAATGGCCATCTAGCTGAAAAGCAACAAAGCCCACATGGAAGAAGTACACTGGCCTGTGTGATCATGAGGTGTCAATGAGATCAGGTATCAGGCATCTAAGACCCAAAATAAAACTATACCATGGTGAATGTGGGAGGGGTGGCATGGACTGGAGACCCAATGCCCATCTGTAGACAATTGGTCATCCCCTCACAGAGGGCTCACAAGGAAGAGATGAGCCAGTCAGGGTGCAGTATAGCACTGGTGAAACACAATTTTCCTCTAGTTCTTTGGTGCTTCCTTCACCCCACTATCATGAACTCAATTCTACCTTACAAACCGGATTAGACAAGAATATGCACACTGCTACAGATAAGAGTCTGCAACACAGGGAATCCGTGATAGATAAGCCCCCCAGGGCCAACAAGGAGAGTAGAGATACCAGGAATATTAAAAGAGGGTGGGAGGAGAAAGGAGAAAGGGGGAACTGATTACAAGGATCAACTAGAACCCCCTACCAAGGGGACGAATAATGGAAAAGTGGGTGAGAGGCTATGGAGGACGATGTAAATATGGAAAAATAATCTATAACTTCTTAAGGGTTTGTGAAGGAGGGTGGAGAGAAGGAGGGGGGAAGGGGGATTGGACATGAGGGGTTCAAGTGGGAAGAGAATGCTTTGAAAATGATGATGGCGGTATATGTGCAAATGTGCTTGACCCACTGGAGAAATCTATGGATTGTGATAAGAGATGTAAGAGTCCCCAATAAAAGTATTTTAAAAAACACCCAGTAAAGTATTATTTTTTAAAAGAAATCATAAAATGTCTTAATTATAAATGAAACACTAGGAGAAAATATATTTCTTCAGGTCATTCTGTGGATAATTGGTGTCAATGGCAATCAGGCTCCTTCACTGTGTCCAAGAAAGACTGATAGCCAAGGAAAAAGACTACCACTTAATGCGCCTGCCCCTGATTTTTATAAGCAAGTTTTTTTAAAGGATTAGTCCAGGACAACAGGTCTGTTTTATTTATTCATATCCATAGAGTACTTTTAAAGAATTTTAAGACATAATCTGTGTTTTCCAATATCAACTATAGGTTAATCATGCTAAACATACTGGGTGATTTTCTTCAGACTTGTGACAAGAGTGAATAACATGCACTGTGTTATTTTTGTTCATGACTCACCAATACAATCTTGCCCTTGGGCTGGCTCATGTAAGACAAAGATACCCAAATATATAAATGTTTACTCATACTCAGAGATATTCGGGCTAAAATTTGTGAAGTCAGTAGTTCAAAACCACCAGCCATTCCATGGGAGAAAGATGAGACTTTCCATTCCCGTAAATATTTACAGTCTCAGAAGCCCACAGGGGCAGTTCCACCCTGTCATATAGGATCCCCATGCATCACAGTCGACATGATGGCAGTGAGTTTGAGTTGCTCTTTTTAAAAATAATTTAAATAGTTTTGTAATAGTTTAAACATTTGAATCAATGCCGTGCTATCCATTATGTGAGAGGCATACGAAATGGTTCAATATTTATATATTATTAATTTTCTCTTTCTTAGGATACATAAAGGGGAAACATATTTGTTATTGAAAGATTATTCACTCACAATTTGAACTATCAGGTGTGTTTTATATTTTAAATATTCCCTTCATCTTGCCTTCATAATTTATTGGCAATTTTAAAGTGTTGGGATCTTACTATAAGTCAAGTACATTTAAATGCCATTTAGCTTCCTTTAAGATGGTTCTTAGCATTGAACTCCCCAAGTCTATTTAGGACTTCTCAAAACCATGTCATATGGTTTCTTTAACAGGATTAATACCAGTGTTCATATTTACAAAGCTCCAGCCATTCAGGACTCCCACTCAGGCACCACATACCAACAGGCAACATTATTCCAAAGCCTCGCTATTCCTAGGAACCATCAGTGAGTCAGATTCATAACACTACAGCGGGCTGATTAGGGCTCCATTAGGTCTCTGGCATCCATCCATTCAATCTCAAACTTTTTGTTTCATCAGTGATTTCTTTCAGTCTCACTCAAATCAGATCTCTCATATGGGCCCCCCGTCTTCATCTTTAAAGTTCCCAGAAGGGATTCAGGCAGTGATCATCTCCATAGCGATATCCTCAACCCTGGTCACTGAGTCAGCATCGACTTGGTGGCAGTAAGTCTGAGGTGCCATTAATCAACAAATGTCTAGTCAGCTAAATGTCCACTTTCCTAAACCCTTCTGTCTTAGTGCATCTCATCACTAGATGGATTTCTCATTCTTCTATCATTCACCAATAAATATATAGAGATATACAGTCACATAATTTAATACATTTTTAATTTGTCATGAATCATTTCCTTGTGGAATTTTTGTTCATGTGGTCATGGTTCATTATTTCTGTGGTCTCAAGTGAAGCATATTCTTTGAAATTTTGCCACAGAAAATAAAACTTCTGGGGATGCTGGAGCAAAAGGGATTTGCTTTGCCAGCCTAGTATATTTAGAGTATTTCTTTTTTTAAAAAAAAAAGTATATTTTTGAGATTTTGGTGAAATTGCACACAGCAAGTTAGGTTCCCATTTGACAATATCTACACAAATTTTCATGACACTAGTTATAGTTATGAGACTGCATCAGCCCCATCATCACTTGTGCTCTTTGATCCATTTCAGGTACTCTAGTTTCCCTGTCTCCTTATTTTTTCTTTTGCTAACTTGGACCTTTGCCTTTCATCCCGGTTGGTTTTTAAGTAGATCATTAGTCTCATAGAAAACAGTCTTCATTTTGTGTGAACTTTACCATTTTTCAAAGGGAAGTTTAAGGAATAGAGTTAGTTGGGGCTTATTCTTAGGAAGTTTTCTACTCTCTACGGCTCCAGTTCATGTCCTTCCTTCTTTCTTCTTCTTTCTCTCTCTGTATTTCTTTCTGTTTTAAAATTTGAGTTTTTCTCCATATTTTTCTTCTATTCTGCTCAGAATCATCTATTTTTAGCACAGTCAGAATAATCAGTGGTCATAGCTGGCCAGAACCTATTTTTCTGGTTTCAAACTACATGACAGTGTGGCTCATGTAGACTTGTTTCTTTTCTGAGATTTTACTTACCTTCCTAGTAGTCTTCTCCTGATCAGTAGAGACCAGTGGTAATGACCTACATGGTTACTAACATTCTTTTGAAACTGCAGATTCTACTTGCATAGCATGCAGAGTATCATTTTAGCAAAATATATTATATATAGGGTAATATCTATACAAGGAAGTCGAGTTCATACAATTTTCATGCAAGTATACACTAAAGCCAGTGATGAAGAAATTAAAAAACTCTACCAATTTCTTCCATCAATTTCAATCTGAAATTGATTAAATATACCATGAAGACATTGATAATTGCTTGTGATTGAACTGTGAAAGCTGGCGACAGGAAGTGACGGCAGCTGGAAAATGTGGCCTCAGTGATAGCAATGAAAGTGGGGATCACATGATAAAATTATCAAGACCAATGACTTTTTCACTGAAAATACACTTTTTTCAACAACATAAATGGTGACTATACATGTGGACCTTGCCAGATGGTACAGACATGAATAAATTCACTAGCCCTGTGGGAAGAGATTGCAGAGAAGTGCAATAGCATCACCCACAACAAGGCCAAAGAGCGACTGGGTTCATGTTGAAATGGAAGAAAGTTGAAACAAGTCCAGGAAAACCAAACTATGACCTTAAATATACACCCTCCCCACCTTAAAATTTGGAATAAACCACATGAATATATTTGATGCATTGAACACTAATGTGTTAGTTCAGGTAGACTAGAGAAACAAATCCATAGACCCTCATATGTGTATAAGGGAGAGTTTTATATAAAAGGTAATTGTACATTAAGAAAACATCCCAGCCCAGTCCAGTCCAAGCCCATAAGTCCTATATTAGCTCAAATGTCCTATCCCAATCTATAACGTCCTCTTCAGACTCACAAAACATATGCAGTGATGCTGAATGCAAGATGATCACAAGCCAGTGGGTAGAAAGTCTTTGGATCCAGTGGTGTTTTAAGCATCTCCGCTCTGGCAGGAGTCTCCACGTGGCTTCTCCAGTTCCCAGGACAGCGTCAGGGTTTGTCCATGTGGATTCTCTTCAGGGATGTCTTGCAGGGAGTCAGCCTTATCAGTAGAGAGTCTCCAAGGGAGTGAGTAGAGAGAGAATGGTCTTCCACCTCCAAGGAGGAAAATCAGTATTTCCCAGAATTCTCAGGAGAAGGTCATGAACACACAGAGGCATCATTGATTGTGATATACTTGACAGACTAGACTCCATCCCTTCATTCTTAATCCTCTCAAGTCCCCAATTGACACCAGATTATGTAACTACCACAGCTAATAACAAAAGGCTTTAGGAGTTGTGGAATGACATCGAGAACATCATGCATGAAGAAAGCAGACATTAGAAAAGACAGAGAAGAAGGAAGAGAACCAAATGAATGTCAGAAGAAACTGAAACTTGCTGTAAAACATGGAGAGGGTAAGATAAACTTAACACATAATGAAGTAAAAGAGATTAACAGAAAATTTCAAAAGATAACTCGAGATGACAAAATAAAATATTATATCGAAATGTCCAAAGTCTCAAAGTTAGGAAGCCAAAAAGGAAGAACATGGTCAGCAGATCTCAAGCTTAGAGAGTTAAAGAAAGCCATTTAAGAACTGAGTCAAAATATTGGAGAATCGTACAGGCAAAACATTGAGTGAGGCAGAAAACATCAAAAGAAAATAGAAGCGTTGAGTCTAATTATCTGTCTACTTAGAGCTCTAGATTAAAATCTCTGCATCATTTCTTTAGTTATCCAATTACCTTTAAAACTATTGTAAAAGTGTAAGCCAGCCTATGACAATTTTTGTTTATGTTAGTTCATTACACTTAATGATAGTTTTGGTTCTACATCACAATGAATGATTTGTTACCTTTATTTATCCTTTTTAAACAAATTTTGTTGTCATTGTTGCAGTTTCCTTTTGCACTGTATGGCTTTGACGTCTATAATTTAAGTCAGATCTGAAAGGGGTCCAGAATAAAATATATTTTTGATATTTTGTAAATGGAGATGGGAGGGATGCATGAAGTTGGGCATACATAGAGTCATCAAAAAGAAATGGTCAACATTCCACCATTTCAAGAGGTGAAATGTGATCAAGAAGCAATGGCACTGAATGAAGAAGTCCACAGTGCACTAAAGACATCACTGAAAAATAAAGATTAAAAATTGGCAAAATGCCAATTGAAATGTTTCAACAAACTGATACGATCCTGCAGGCACTCACTAGTCTCGGCCAGAAAAATTGGGAGTTACCTGCCCAAGTGACAGGAAGAGATCCATATTTGTGCCTATTCCAAAGAAAAATGACCAAGAGTACATGGAAATTATTCAACAATATCATTAGTAATACATGGAAGTAAAATTTGTCGAAGATGATACAAAAATGGTAGCATCCACAAGGGAACTGCCAGAATTTCAAGTGAGAGATATCATGACTAGCCTTAGATTGATATTGGCTAAAAGCAGAGAATGCCAGAAAGATATTTGCTTATGTCTTGTTGACTATACAAAGGCATTGAACTATGTGAATCAGAACAAACTAGACAGACATAACATTGAGAAGTATGGAAATTCTAGAACACGTAATTGTACTCATGCACAATCTGTACATGAATGAAGAGGCAGAACAAGGGGATTCTGGGTGCTTTGAAATGAGTAAAAGTGCGTGTCAGAATTGTATCCTTACCCCATACTTATTAAAGCTGTGTGCTGAAGCAATTGAAGTAAGAAATACCATGGCTTGGATCAGACACACCTTAGTCCTCGAAGTGAGATCTTTGTTTTTAAGACATTAATGAGGTCTTTTGCAGCAGATCCACCCAAATGCAGTACACGGATTACTTGACTGCTGAATCCATAGACTGTGTACAAACAAGTAAAAAAAAAACCTTAACAACGTCAACATTTCCTCCATTTATCACATGTTGATCTGAGGGAAAATGGTGAGGATTTTGGTTTCTTTATGTTGAATTATTGCAAGCCATACAGAAGCCTGTAGTCTTCGATTTAAGTATCTCCAGTCTTCTTTGTTACTTGCACATCACAGGTGCGTTGTCTCACTGTTCTCTACTTTACTTCTTTGGGCTCTAAAATCCATTGCAATGGATACAAGAAGGTCCCAGGCAAAATCCATGCTTAAATTTATTAAGGAAGTTAACAAGTTGTAATACCAGTGAGATATGCTCAGGACACATTACAAAGTTTCAGGTCTGCTAATAAATACCTCAACGTGAAGACCATCAGCTCAGGCTCTGTGAGTCAGCAAACCCAGGTCTGAATTAATTTCCCAGAGACACCCTACGCCAGTAAGCCTCTGCTGAAATACACTCATTTTTACTCCGGTGGAACGTCTCCAATTAAGTGACCATAGGCACCCACTCCAAAAGCAAACCTTCTGCACAAAAGCAGTTATCTTAACTTGTTCATGGATTGAGACGTTCTTCACTCTCTTCATGCTCCATTTTCTGGTTCTGCTGCTGCTTTCCTGATGGTATCGCTATTATCTGGATCTAAGACAGGCATCTTGGGTCCAAAGCATGCACTCGACTCCTGGCCGTTGCTGGTAATGAAATCTCTCCTTATGCTTCTCAGTGTTCTTTTTATTCAAGGCAGGATGCAACTCTGGCGAATCTTGTTTGCAATTGCTCATAAGTGAGTCCTATAAGTGTCTTCCCCACCTTCTTCCCAGATCCATGCAGGGAAAGGGCATTTGGTGGGAGTTAGAGGCTTTGGCTAGCAAAGCCACTTTAAATATATTTATATTAAATCAATAATTCATGAGATAGTTAAATATTTTTCAGATTGTTAGTGAGCCTTCCTCAAGTTGTGATGCCAACTTCTTCTTCATATCTTCCAGCTCTTCAGCTTACTTGTTTAGCACACAGATTGAATAAATGTAGTAAAAGTATACAATGCTGAGACACACACTGTTCTTGATTTTACCCCATGGAGTATCCCCTTGCTTTGTTTAAATGACTGCCTCTTGGTCTATATACGTATCTAGCATAAGCAGAATGAAGTATTCTAGAATTCCCATTCTTTGCAATTCTATCCATAATTCTATGACTCACATAGACATAACAACAACAATGGTCTCAAGTGTACTTTCTTTCCTGCCCCTTGTCACCACCAGTGAGCGTTGCTATAGAAATCGTTTTCTTACAAAAATGGTATCATACAACCTTGTCCTTACTGCTTCCTTATGTCACCTGACATAATGCCTCCAAGATTGAACCATCTTGTTTCCTGGAATCGTCATTGTTCTTTGTGATTATCTAGAATTCCACTTTATGTATCACAATTTGCTTATTTATTCATCAGTTGATGGGCACTTTATTTCTGTCCATTAGTTATTCAGAATGAATCAACAATTGACAAAGGACAGTTTTACTCTGTCCTGTCATGCCTCCATGTGTCAGAATTGACTCCATACATTAGATTTGTTGTTTGGTGTTGCCTGGTTGAGATATTAGGGTTGTGCTGGCTTCATGGAAAGAGTTTGAGAGTGTTCCTTCATTTTCTATGTTTTTGAAGAAATTGAATAAGATTTATCAAGCCTTTTTGAATGTTTGGTGTAACTCTCTATGTATCCATCTCATCTTGGATATTTTTGTTGTTGGCGGTGGTTTTATGTCATCTTCAATCTCTTCTGTTGTAATAGATATTGTTTAAAGTTCTACCTTTATTTAGCTTAATCTGAATAAGTAATGTATTCCTATGACGTTTTATAGTTTTGTTGAAATAACAGTTTTCATTTTAATCATTTATAATCTTTTATACCTCTGTTGAATCTGTTGTGAATTTCGCTTCATAATTTGGTTGTGTTGTGTGTGTGTGTGTGTATTCTTTCCCACTGTCATTAAAGTCAGTGGTTTATATACTTTGTTGAGCCTTCCAAAGAAGATGTTTATGGCTCTGCTATTCTTTTTCTTTTTATGATTTCTTCTTTGGTTTTTATTATTCCCTTTCTTCTGGTAGTCTTTGGCTTCTTTTGCTTGCCCTTATTTGTTTACATTGTTTGTTTAAATTAATGAATTTAGCTCTTCTCTTCTCTCATATGCATTTATTACTATGAATTCCCTCTGAGTACTGCTTTTGCTGTGTCCCAAAGATTTCTATATATAATTTCACCTTTTAATATTTTATGACACCATAGATTTTAAGTACTGTGTTATTTCAATTCCATGTACTCCCCCTCCCCCCACACCTTATTTTTTCCTGTATTTTTGTTTGTGTGTTTTAATTTCTTCAGACCATATGGTCAAAGAAGATGATTTATATGATTTCGTGTTTTTTAACTAGGTGAAACTTGTTTCGTGCCGTAGCCTGTAGTCTTTTCTGTAAAATGGCCCCGAGCTGGAGAAGAATGTGCGGTGTTCATGTACTTGGTAGTGTGTTCTATATATGTCCATTAGGTCCATTTGCCTTAAGGTTTCAAGTTTTCAATGTCTACCTTTAGTGAGCTTCTTTTTATATGGTTTGTGAATAATCTAAAGCAATCTGGGTTAAAGGCCTTCATATGACTGCAGCTGTGTCTACTTCTCTTTTCATATTAGAATTTCTTTCGTGCATTTAGGTACAGCATTGCTCTTGTATTTACCGTTATGTCTCCTTGCTGGATTAACCCTTTTATTATTATGTAATGACCTTCCTTGTGTCTGATAAAAGATTTTTGTTTGACTTTTATATCATGTAATATTAGTACACAACTACTGTTGTGTGTTTCTTTGCAAGTTGCATGGGGTCTTTTTCTTCATCCTTTTTATTTCAGTCTGATTATGTCCACATGTCTAAATTGTATTATTGTAGACTGCAAAAGATGGATCATGCTTGGTTGGGTGCTTTGTTTCATTTTTTTCTTGTTATCCATTCTGCTGTTTTCTGCCTTGAGCATGAGGCATTTAGAGGATTTATATTTAAATTTTAATGCAAATGAAGTATCTACTCCACTCATTTTGCATTTGTTTTTTGAGTGATCTTCATCTCTTTTTTTAATTTTGATTTTTTTGTTGTTGTTGTTTTCTTTTGTTTGCATTCGGCTGCTTTTATATTGAGGAGCCTTCTTGCTCATCAGTTGATCCAGCAACCACTTTACTGGATGACGGATTCTGGTTGAAATATGTTCTCAATCAGAACTTTGTATATGTTGCTACTCTGGCTTTGGCGTAAAGAATTTTTAAAGGGAAAATCCACACTGATTCTAATGAAAAATCGTTGCTGTGTTATATAGCATTTTTCTTTATCTGCTTTCAGAATTCTCTCCTTGGATTTAATTTTCAAGAAACTTTTTGGATAGAACATGAAGTAGATCTTTCTTGCACTTCTTGTTGGCATTGCTGTGGTTTCCTGTAGATCTGGGCGTGGTTTTCTGCTGAAGCCTGGGACATTATCTCATAGAATACTTTTCTATGTCTCTATTTCCACTGGGGCACGCTGGAATTGCAATCCTTCTGGTGTTGAATTTCTTCATTAAATAACATATACTTCCATTGGGGTTATTTTGTTTCTATTTTTTCCTCATATGTCATTAGTGCTCTCAAGCCAATTCTGACCCATAGCAACCCTGGAGGACAGAGTAAAACTGTCTGCTCAAGTTTCCAAGACATCAATCTGTATAGAGCAAATTAACATCTTTCTACCATGGAACCACTGGTGGGTACAACACCCCCCTCACCCACAACCTTACTGTTAGTTACCAATCACTTCAACCATTGTGCCACCAGAGTCTTAATAAATTGGGAGGTTTTTCCTTCTACTTCCTTTATTCAATCTTATTTGTTGATGTTCAAGTCTATTATTGAGTGTTTCTTTTGATTTTCCTAATCATTGCTTCATTCTTAAGTTTTGTGTTTTTTAATTGCTTTGTTTGTTTAGGTATTTTCAATTTCCAATTTCTCATTTTGTTCCTTCATGTCCTTCCTGATCTCTCCTAGTTTGATTTTTAGTGTTTTTTGCTTTCCTTAAAAATATTTCCCTGGTATCGAGAGGGGGAACCTATTACAAGGAGCTACATATTACCTCCTCCCTAGGGAATGGACAACAGAAAATTGGGTGAAGGGAGACATCAGATAGTGTAAGATATGACAAAATAATAATTTATAAATTATCAACGGTTCATTAGGGAGGGAGGGGGAAAATGAGGCGCTGATGCCAGGGGCTTACATGGAGAGCAATTGTTTTGAGAATGATGATGGCAATGAATGTACAAATGTGCTTTACACAGCATTATGGAATGTGATACGAGTTGTATGTGCCCCTAATAAAATGATTTTTAAAATAAATTAAAAATTTACCTTTATAGTTAGAAATTTTATTATTCTTTTTATTAATTTGACCTCTATTAGAAATTTTTCTTTAAGTTTTCCTTTTCCTTTGTGCATCATCACTTTTTATTTTATTGCTCTTGGGGCATTTTGTTATATATATATAGCTATTTTTTGTGTGTGAATTTTTTCTGATTAGGTGCCAAGTGGTACAGTGACAAAGCACCCATCTACCAACTGGAAAGCTGGGCCTGCACTTCACATCCACTCCCAGCTGCAGCAAAGACTCACACACTCAGGAATTCCGCAGGGAAACTATACTCTTCACCTGAGAACCATTAAAAGTCACAGTCAATTATATAGGGGTAATGAGCTTACTATCATCTCTTGGGTCTGCTAGAGGACAATATTCTGCTAGTTTTAAACCCTGTGATGCTCATATATGTATAAGAAAAAGCTTTACAACAAAGGCGGGGGGGGTGGGGAATCACATCACCGTGAATGAGGGCAGTGCATGACGGGGACCCAATGCCCATCTGTAGACAGCTGGACACCCCTTGCAGAGGGCTAGTGGGGAGGAGATGAGTCACTCAGGGTTCAGTGTAGCAACAATAAAACACAACCTTCCTCTAGTTCTTGAATGCTTCCTCTCCCTCCCCCTCCCCCCCCAATTATCATGATCCCAATTCTACCTTGCAAACCAGGTTAAACCAGAGGATGCACAGAGGTACAGTTGGGATCTGGAAACAAAGGGAATCTAGGACAGACGAACCCCTCAGGACCAACGGTGAGAGTGGCGATACCGGGAGGGAAGTGGGGGTAGAAAGGGGGAACCGATCTCAGGGATCTACATATAACCTCCTCTCTAGGGGATGGGCAACAGGAAAGTGGGTGAAGGGAGACCCCAGGCAGTATAAGCTAACATAAAATAATAACTTATAAATTATTAAGGGTTCATGAGGGAAGAGGGAGTGGGGAGGGAGGGGGAGGGAAAAAAGGAAAATGAGCTGATTCCAGAAACCCAAGTGGAAGGCGAATTTTGAAAATGATGAGGGCAATGAATTTATAAGGGTGATTTACTCAATTGATGTATGTATGGATTGTGATAAGAGTTGTATGAGCCCCAATAAAATGATTTATAAAAAAAGAAAGAGCTTTACATGAAAAAGTAATTGTATATTAATAATAAAGCCTGCTTCTAAAACTTCGTTAATTGCATCTTTGATTCTGTTTTCACGTCCAAATAAACCTTATACACTGAGCCTCGAGAAGGCTTTGGGAGTCAAAATCCTCCCAGGCTCCAGGCAGCAGCGTCCCAGCCCCCTCACAAATGCAGCCCGGGAAGGCAGGCGAGTTCCTGGGAAAGCAGGCACGTCAAGTCCCGCACACCAGCAAGAAACAGCGCAAAGACGGACACCAGCAAGAAACGGCACAAAGACGGACACCAGCAAGAAACGGCGCAAAGACGGACACCGTGAATTCAACCCAACAATTCTCCCGAGGGTGGTGAGGTAAAAGGAGCCCAGAGGGTCCCCCAATCCGTGAGACCAACATGGGAGAGCCCACTCCTGGGGCCGGCTTACCTCATAGCTCCGAATCACACAGCACCGCTTCTTTTCGACCTTTCCGGGGACAAGTGTGCCTCGGTCCTTGGCTCTACGCGAGAAACAGCTCACGCCGAGGCCTGGTTTGGGATCCCCGTGAGTTTTATGAGTGGTTAGGGAGGCGTGGTCGATGACGTGGGTCGACCCCATTGGCTGAATTGTTGAATTGAATTCACCTGGCCTAGGTGAGCCAATGCAGGTACATCCCCACCCAGGCATAGCTCCCCCTCCTGGCTGGAAACCTGAACTTCTGAGCATGCAGTGAGCCACTGCTTCATGAGCCGGTAGCTCGGACCGCTGAGCATGTGTAATAGGCCTGCCAGTCCCTATGCTAGCTCCCTAACAGGTTTTCCAGCCAAAGGTCTGCCTTCTGGAGCTGTTCTACAGAAAGCACTTAGTTCCTGACCCCTACACATTCGGGGTAATGGATGCCCTCGCTTCCGTGCTTGCTTCTATGTCATTCTGGAATGGTCCTTGTTTCACAGGTCGGCGAGGTCAGGAATTCTGGGCTGGTTGGCTACCAAGCACAAAATAAATAGCCAACAGATTGAAATCTCAACCCCTATATTGGTTTATTATCGACCACACAAACTTGTCTTCTGTAACTTCCCTCCTAAATTTCTGAACCCTTGAACTCCTTGACACATGTACTTGGAAAGCAAGGATTCCAAACTCTGATCACCATATCTGACTGCTCCCCTGTCCCTCTGCACTGTCAACCAGCAAAGTCGGGCCTCTCCATTTCTCAGAAGCTGCAGATTGTTACGTGACATCACCCTGTATTTAAATGTTAGTGATTATGCCATTTAAAAAACAAATGTGTGAGCCAACTGGGGGCAAACAAGACTCGTTTCAAACACCAGCTCTGTCTCCTCTAAGGGCCCGTGTACAACTGCGACAACACAACAGTGGGTCCTGCTGGGTCTCCATTAGCATCTGGGAGGAAGGTTATTTATTACAGGGAATCCTACCTTTGTCCCTTGGTGTTAATTGCAGACTCACTGGGTGACGGATTGTATCTGACACGCACCACGTTTGCCACAGCAAACACCAACACTTTGTCAAACTCCGTTTGGTATTGCTCCATCCCTCCATTATTCTCCCTAATGACAAAAATAATTAACACATTCATATAAAAGCACAGGATGAGGATAGCTTTAATTTATGCATCTAGTTCAGGGTCATCCCTCTTATCAATATATGACGATCTAATGAGGCTTAATTAAAAAGTAGCAGTGAAGCAATTTAGGAAACTGAGGGATTGTCACGAGTCCTGGTTGTGACAGCATGTTTTGTGCACCATGGAAGATAACAGATTTGTCTTCTGTGGTATCTCCTATCCATCATCCCCAAACTACCTGCTCTTAGGGGTAGAGAGAGCGAGCTTGTCTTTGAAAAAAGTGCCTGGGTTTGGTAGCTGCTCACAGGATGGCAGGTGTAATGTATTATGAGAACTTAACAAGGCTCTGAGAAGACGGCTATTGGAAGGTCTGGCTGGAGGGCAAGATCATGGCCCTGAAGGATTCAGGATCCAGAAGTCAAGTCAGAACTGGATGCCAGAGACTTTCTCAATCCAGCCCTCTTTGCCCCTCCCTTAAGGCCAATACATTTCTAAGGGTTATGGATTCTACTTCAGAATCTTTCTCAAACCCAGGGCCCTCTTCACCTTTGTTGTCTAGACCTGGTCACCTCTTGCCTTATAAATAAAAATATGGGTTTATTGTAAGTCTGGGTCTGTTAGGTTTCTCGGGTGGGAAATGTCTCGGTCCTTGGCTACACACTGGAAAGAAATTCACACCAAAGCCTGGTTGGTAATCCGAGTGGGTTTATATACATGAGAGAAGAAGGTTCCGGCGTTACACTAAACTGAACACGGGCACCCTCATGACACTGCACACTCAGCCCTGCTGAGTGGAAGGCAGAGAAGCAGCTGAAGGGAAGGGGCGGTGGTCTCCAGATTCCAGCCTTTTAAGGGCTCTCCTGGCTTGGGCTTAGCCCGCATTGGCTTCCAACCTCCTGTAGGGGGCCCCCTAAGCATGGAGAGGAACAACCCCTTGTCTTGCTACCTAACCGGTCTACATTCCTGCATGGCTACATTGAGATGGAACTAGCCCCTTTAGACAGCCTGAGGGGTTCACCAGGAGACACGGCCCCCAGTGTTCCCTGTGACCACCTTAAACCTTAAACTACTGTTGGAGTTTATATTACCTGTGTGGGTCTGTGGGCATGGGACATTTCCATGCCAGAGACCTGAAGTTACACAAATAGGCATCCAGAACAGAACTCATACAGGCTCTAATAAGATGCTCGGATGCTACTCGCTAGGATGAGAATTTAACGAAGTGTGTGAGCAGTTCAGATCTTGTAAGGGAGAACAGGTCAGTAAGGTATCCAGAGAAGAGAGCAAAGGTCAGGGGAAAGGGAGGGGGCCCACAGACATCTGTGCTCTGTGTTTGGCCACAAGACAAGAAACCGGGTCTCCTTGCAAAAGAAAGCAGAACAGCAAGTCCCTCAGAACTACGACATTTTTAAACATGACCTATACAACACTCGGCTCTGGGAGGCGCCTTGGAAAACCATAAAAGCCCTAAAAGAGGGGCAAGGAGGAAGCCCAAGTCTTTGATTTTCCCTGCTGTGCTTTCAGTGTTGAAATGTCTGTGCACGGAGCCTTTGAAATTTCAGAATCAGGGAGTGGATTCACAAGCCAAGCTCCTGCTTTATTCTTCAATGCATTTTGGCCCAGCTTCTCCTTGGTGAGACATGTAACAGAAATTCTGGACTTAGGAGCCACTTGGTCCTTGGACACTAGGAGATTTCAGTGGAATCTGAAACAGGGCTCTAACCACCAGCTGGACTGGCCTAGGAAGCCCAAGTATTCATTCTCCCAAACACCAACCTCCCGTTGCTCTTCATCTGCCTGCACCTTGTTCAGCTTTAGTTGTCCGTGGAAGCATTTGGCACCCATCTGATGCTTCGGAACCCAGAAAGGAGGAAAGGTAAAACTGGGATTCAAATGAAACAGACTTAAGCAGGACCATAGCCAAGATGTGCCCAGGGCTCCTCGCAGCATTTGTCACCTTCATTTCCCTCTTCGGACTCAGACGTGGCAAGGTTCAGAAACAAGCTTTACCAGAAAGAACAGCTGTGAACCCAGCCTGCTTCCAAGTGAGCAAAAGCCCTTTACACATGAGTTCCTGAGGTCAGCCCAGCTCTGTGCGTCCCCACCCCTCCCAGAGTCCCTGGCTCTCTGGCGAAGCATTAAAGCAAGTGGAAGCAGAGATTTGCTGAGAATAAAAAAATCGTTTTTCACAATAGCATGGCACGTTCTGGATGG
Source organism: Tenrec ecaudatus (assembly GCF_050624435.1). Taxonomy (NCBI): domain Eukaryota; kingdom Metazoa; phylum Chordata; class Mammalia; order Afrosoricida; family Tenrecidae; genus Tenrec; species Tenrec ecaudatus. The sequence continues at coordinate 92,380,274 of NC_134541.1, read as the reverse complement.
CAATCACGGCTGCACAAACCATACCCGTCCTCCAGCCATAATGTTGGCGCCTCAGTGACCATGCACATACATTGTGTGGCGAGACTCAGAGCCTATTCCATTTGTGGTCAATTGTTTCCTACCTCTCCATACTTTGCACTTAGGAGACATGCTCTCTGGAGGTGGTTGAAGCTTGTCTTGTCACCAATAATCATCTCCTACGCCTTCCTTTACAGTCACTAATTTGATGTGTTCACTCAAAGAAATGCCAATAATATGAATTTTCAGAGGAGAGCTCCTAGAGCTCCCCCAGACAACAAGGAGGCCGAGTGTCACCGTCATTATCCTGAGCTGGGAGGGGGCACTAGTGTTCCGGAAGCTGGGGATCCGTCACTGCCTGCCCACCGCACAGACAGAGCAGGTGCTGGTTATAATTGCTTCTAGACGTCCTGCCATGTTGAGTTGAAAGTCAAACCCGTAAACGCTGTTCGACTACAATAAAACTGGAGTACACAGACATTTCTGCATTATTGCTGGGTGAAAATATACTGAGTGGAGTTGGATGAGATGGCAGCAAGTGCCTAAGGAGGGGATGCTGTGGGAATACCAACAAGATGACTGTCAGTCGCCGTTTCCTCCTCTCGTTTGCTTTCCCCCCCATTTCTTTCAGGACCAAAAGACATGACAAATATGTAAGGAAACAAATTTGTTCATTTCCAGAGGAGTCTCCCACCCCACCCCACCCCAACCCACCCCCATCCACCTCTGGCCTCCTTTGAGCAAGCCAGTAGAACTTTTTTTTTTTAAACCTGGCTTCTACTATGGCAATTTCCGGAGTTGCTATGTGGCTGTGTTTAAAAGTCGCCTTTGGGATCCAGAGCACAATCCTTGTCACAAAGGCATTCTCCCAGTACCAAATAGCAATGCGACCTCCTTTCAGAAGGTTGTTCTTGTTTCTGTAGACCCAGAAAGTAGTTCAAGCTGTTGATCTTGACCGTGGTTGTCGAGTCAGCCTCTCATGGGCACCACATGGGAAGCGGAGCAAACTATGCCAGTCTGTGCTATCACCAGGGCTGGGAGGGGAAGCCAACCGTGGAGGGCCGTAGGTCGATGTGTGGATGGAGATAATCAGGTCTTTCGTCCTTATTCTATTTCAGTCTGGAAACATCACTGAAGCCTGCTCAGTGTCATAGCAACATACAAACTTTCACTGACAGTCTGGGGCACATTGGCTGCAAATCGAACCCGGGTCTTCCCGGTGAAAGACGATGAGAGATCTACCACTGAAGCACCGTGGCCCTCACCTCAAACCAGGGCAGTCATTTCCCACAGATCTACCAGAGTTCAAACCAGACCACAATGCGTGATGACTGAGATTGCCACCAGAATCTGATACTGATGCAGAAAAAAACCTAACTACCATTTTATTGACTCCCACTCATACCGGCCCAATAGGACAAAGAACTGCCCCTTTGGGGTTTTGAGACTTTAAATCCTTACAGTAGCGGTTCTCAACCTGTGGGTCGCGACCCCACTGGGGATCAAATAACCCTTTCACAGGGGTCAACCAATTCATAACAATAGCAAAATTACAGTTATGAAGTAGCAATGAAAATAATTTTATGGTTGCAGGTGACCACAACATGAACTGTATTAAAGGGTGGTGGGGGCATTATGAAGGTTGAGAACCACTGCCTTACAGAAATAGACAACCACATATTTCTCCCACGGACGGGCTAGTCAGTTCAAAACCCTGACCTTGCGATTAGCAGCTTAATGCACAGTCCACTACACCACCTGGGCTCCTAATGCTATAATAAGAGATATTATTGTTAGATCTCTCCTGGGAGAGATATACCTCAGGCCTTGGCTTCGCGCGAGAAAGAATTCAATTCGAAGCCTGGATTGTGATCCAAGTGGGTTTTTTGAGAGAAGTTGTTTCAGGTTTACACAGGCACCTCGGGGCTCCTCACGGGGCACAGCCTACCTAGAAGCTGCTGGAGAGAAAGTCACTCAGTGGGCTCCGGGATCCTGCCTTCTTTTCTTTTTTAAAAAATCGTTTTATTAGGGGCTCATACAACTCTTATCACAATCCATATATACATCAATTGTGTAAAGCACATTTGTACATTCATTGCCCTCATTATTCTCAAAACATTTGCTCTCCACTTAAGCCCCTGGCATCAAGTCCTCATTTTTCCCCTCCCTCCCCGCTCCCCCATCCCTCAAGAAACCTTGATAATTTGTGAGTGGTGATACTGAGAGGGTTGTGGGAGGGTGGATTGGAAAGAGGGAACTGATTACAAGTATCTACATGTGACCTCCTCTCTGGGGGACGGACAACAGAAAAGTGGGTGAAGGGAGACATCGGAGCGGTCAAGATCCTGCTTTTTCAATTCCTCCATAGGGAGGCATGGTTGACGGTCATGGTCAACCCCAATGGCTGGATTGAATTCACCTGGCCCAGATGGGCCAACCCAGGTGTAATGCCCACCTAGGTGTACCACCCCTTCCTGGCCGGAAGTTTGAACCTGAGCATATGTAATGGATGACCCAGTCCCTATGCTAAACCACCTAATAGTATTAGCAAGATGCCAAGCACCGTTCTAAGCTTTTTGTGTATAACAATTCAATTATTCCACTTAACAAGCCTATGTGTGGACTGTATTTGGCCTCCTTTTACAGATGAAAAATCAGTGGCACAGGATGATAAAGTCATGAGCCTAGGACCACACAGTGAGGAAGTGGGAAGGAGAGATTTGGACCCAGGCTGCAGAGCCCATGCCTTGGGTGCCTACAGCTGCCATGTAGGACACAGAAAAGCATGGAGCAGACTCAGCGTAAGACATTAGGGAGTGGGGAGGACTGTAGCATGAATGTATGTGCTATGACTTCATGAGAGTAGATGCTACTCAGATCCAGAAGAGAATACAAGCCTTTTGCAAAAATTATTTTTGCCAAGAGAGAGTGGAAAACTGCATCTTGTTCAAAATCCCCCCAACCTGCACATGTGCATAGCTATTTCAGAAGGTTCCAAACAATGTGTGCTGTACGGCAAACCAAACTGAGCTCAGGGGGAGCTGGTCTGTGGGTTATGTTAGCCAGAAAGTGAGCAGTTTGAACTCACCAGCCACCACTCCAAGGGAGAAAGAGGAGGCTTTCTGCTCCCATGGACTTACAGCCTTCGAAGAGTCAGGGAGCATTTCCATGCATCCTATGATTAGGATCTAGGAGGGTGAGGGTAGAGTTGGTTGAGACCTGTCTTCAGGGCATTTCCCAGAAGGGCTTCCTGCAGTGGCTCTGCCTTCAGGAATGTCTGATGACCTTGAGGGCAGCAAAGTCCTAAACACACTCGGGCAGTGGTTCTCAACCTTCCTAATACAGGTCCTCTTGTTGTGGTGATGCCCCCCTCCCCCAACCATTAAATGATTTTCTTGCTACTTCATCACTGTAATTTTGCTACAGTTATGAATTGGGTGAGCCCTGTGAAAGGGTCATATGACACCCAAAGAGGTCGCAACCCACAGGTTGAGAACCACTGTACTAAGGGTTCCCCTCCCAGGCAGCCCTACCAGTGTCTGGTGTGCATAGTTCTGTGAGGTGAGAGAAATGGACTTAGTGTCTGCTTCTGGTGACAGTTGATGCGGGTGGGCTTTCTCCCTATGTCAAATCCCTCTCAAGCCATTTATCACCACAACGGAGGGAGCCATGCACAAAAAAGCAAGAAGAGGATGCAGCACAGCAGGACAGCAAGCAGAACAAAGATTGAATAAGCACAATTCACTTCAATCATGAATCGGGTGCCCTTGAGATGTGAGGAAGACCCCAGTCTAGTGACATTAGATCAGGTTTAGGGATTGAGTGAAGCGACCCCTCTTGGCTCCCCTCAGTCCCTATTTTTCTTTCCCATTGATCCTGACCCTTGCATCGTGATTGGTCCTTATTCCAGCATGATGGTTGGTTTCATAACCACGGCATATGGGAATGTCTTAGTCGATAGTTTATACGGGCACAGCCTCTGGAATGGGTAAGTGAGGAGGCGATTTGGGCTCGCTCATGCAGACCTCTAGTTGTCCTTGACATGACTGGTAGAATGGATCATGTGAAGTGATTTGAGATCGGCGTTGAGATCTGATATGTCACGCAGACTTCTACCTGATCCTGTCAGTACCCTATTTTAAGGAAACAGAATGTTTGGCGTTTAAGTCATATTTGAGCTTAAATTTTGAGCAATAGGCTGTGGCTCACAGTGAGAGTCTATGTGGAGACCCTACATCCATTTTGAGGGGCCACAGATTCAGCCGCCATTGAGTTCTTTCCTACTGCTGACTGGCAGTGGAAAGCTTGTCCCTCAGGCAGTGTGCTTGCGTCCACTCCCCGGGCCACACTCAACGATATACGGTAGTGTGCACATCCCAATGAAGGTCCTGCTCATGCTCTCACAGGCCCTCCTGAAACTCCATGAATTGATCTGTCTTCAGTCACAATTTTGTGACAAAGTTGTTTGTTTTCTATGTCTTATTTAAGTTTTCAGGAGCCGAGGTGGTAATGCTGGATAGTGTTGGACTATTAAGAGCAAGGTCGCTGGTTCAAAGCCACTAGTCATTCCACAGGAGAAAGATGAGGTTATTGCTTCCTGTAAAGGTAGCAACTTCAGGATCCCTACACAGAGTCACTATGAGTCAGAGTCAGCAGGACAGAATGGGTGTCATTTTATTTAATTCACTGTGGCTGTGGGCCTTCCGACACCATTGTGGCCTCATGCGGATGCTCTCCTTCATCCAGAACAGCAGTTTGTGCCTTTTTCTTGTGTAAAACTTAGCAAAGGAGTTCCTAATAAAATATAGTTGGATTGGGAGTCTTTTCCCCCTAAAAACAAAGTAAATACAAAAATAGAAACGAGACTATGGTGCTAATAACCAGTTGGAGAGTTGAGAGAGCTGAACTCTCAATCCTGATAGAAACCCATTGTGACTGAGCACCTGCTCAAGGTCATCCACAGCCTATGAGGTTGAGCCTATGTGTTGGGGAGTAATTGTGTACATAAAGTTAACCATTTCTCTTTCTAAAGATTCTGTCTAAAGCTTACTTTAAATAATAAGTTTTCCCCTGGGCTAGGTAAAGTTCAGGGAGTTTAACCCCCTAGTATCCACCCCTCTCAGCATTCATCATGTTAGGCCAGAGGAGGCAAATCACACCCACTACCCAGGGAGCACTGCTTCCAAAAGCACATTGCCTGTGCCGGGGCAGAGGGGAGGTACCCGGACCAGAAATGCTGACAGAGTGGAACCAGAGAGCTCAGCCCCCAGCTTCCCGAGGGAGCAGCTGTGATGGTTCACTTCTGGATGAATATGTTTAAGCAAAGGCCAAGGGCATGACGTGGGCAACACGAAAAGCAGATGTGCAGAGGTTGTTCACTGCATTCCAGAAGTTCACACCCTCTCCTGAGGCTCCTTGGCTCAATGGCAGGAAGTCATTGGTGGCTTCCACCTTCAATCCCAAAAGGTCACTGCCGTCCAGTGGATTCCAACCACAGTGACCCTATATGGAGTTTTCAAGACTGTAAATTTTCATGGGAGCCAGCAGTCTCATTGTCCCCTGTGGGACAGGGAGCTAGCAGCCCGTTTTGCCACCAGGGCTCCTTCCTCTCTAATTCTGGATCCAGTCCCTCCGAATATCCTGCCCTGCCCTTGTCTAGGCTTCTTAAATGCGTTCCACGCTGCTTATGTTAGTCTGGGTGCATTCAAGAAACAAATCCACAGAAACACGTATGTATAAGAGAGTTGTATGTAAAGGGTGAGTGCACATCAAGAAAACATGCTCACATGTGCTTATGCACCCGCTTTGTCTTCAGCGATCATGTTGGTGTAGGCTGGTGTGCTTTTTCCATGTGGACTTTGTTGTTTCTTAGCTACATGGCCCCCTGTTTATCTTCCAGCCTTTAAGACCCCAGACGCTATATGCTTTGATAGCCGGGCACCATGGTGCTTAACTACTACACCACCAGGGTTCATTAGCATGTGACTTATCTCCTGTCATTCACACTAGATGCTCAAAATAGCAGGAGACCAGGTTTCTCCTTTGTGGCCACACCAGGTACTGACAGAACCAAGAACAGAGACACAGTTCTATGTCTTGACTATCATTTGCATATTATATGCCAGGAATTCCTAGGAAGTGTCTTGGAATTGTTCTACTCTGGTTCAAATTTCATACACCTTCCCAGTTTCCATACTGACTCTGCCAAACCCCTAGTAACTGATTTGCACCTCCTATCAACTTGGAGAAAACACCCTAGGCCAGATATTGAAGTGGACATACTTTGTACCCAGAAAACCTGTTCAGTGTTTTGAGGGCGGCTCAGCAAACAAAATGGGCACAGTGATTAAGCATTCAGCTGCTAACACAACGCTCAACTCTGTAGTGGTTCTGTAAGAGAAGGATATGGTTGTTGACCCCCCAAAAGAGTTACAAACTTGAAAACCCTACGAGTATTTGTATAGGGTCGCTATGTGTTCCAATTGAGATGATTGTCATAGGTTGGGTATGGTTCAACCCGTCTTACTGAGGAGACTCCTTCTTTACACGCGATCAGTTACTTTAGAGGAAAAAGACATGCCTGTCCCAGAACAATCCAAGGACTGGTAAAGGCAACACCCACAAAGACACTCCCTCTGCCTGCCTAACTCTAAAATGCTGCCCATAAAACACTCTGCCTGGTAATATCTGGGCAGCACACTGGGGAGGTGCAGCAAATGTGTGTTGAATGTATGAGGCCATTTCATAGTTTGGTTGCACGATCAGGGTGTCTGTCATAAAGCCCATCTCTTTGACTCCACCTCTCAGCAGAGATGAACACAAGCTTCCCGTTTTTTTCTCGGCAATGTCCTTGTCAAATAAAAGTTCCTTGTAGATCAGTAACTTGCCACAGAGCAAAAGATATGGGAAGAGGCTCATCTTTCTCCTGGCTATGAAATAGAATGGCAAGCCCCTCCCTTCAACACACACACACACGCACGCACGCACACACACACACACGCGCGCACACACACACCCCTGCCTTACAACTACATTCGGTTGATTAGCAAACAAAGCTCTACAACCCAACTATGTGTTTTTCTTCTCCAGAGGAATGACAGACTTATATACCCTGCATTGTCTTTTTTTAATGGAATTGCCCCAGTTCTCCTCACCTTTCCTTAGATAGTGCAGTGAACTATTAGATGACTGCAGGTATTGAAAACTAGTATTGATTTCCAGTTTGTGTCACCTTTGGCTTTGAGCACCCTCCACTTCTCTAGTAAGCTTTCCATTGCTTTGGGGATATTTTCTCTCTCTGAATTTATTATGTGAGGGGGTAGTGTAATAATCAATGTGCCTATGGAGGACTATCCTTCATGACCTAAACTCATTAAGGGGCAGTGCCTGATGGAGCATCAGGTTGGAGGAAGGCCTATTAACAACCTGCATTATACAGATGACACAATTTTGCTGAAAATGAGAAGGACTTGATTCACTTGCTGATGAAGATGAAGGATTAAAGCCTTCAGTTTGGATTATGACTCAATGTAAAGAAAGCCCAGACCCTCACAACTGGACCTATTGATAACATCATGATAAATGGAGGAAAGATCGAAATTGTCAAGGATTTTGTCTTGCTGGAATCCACAATCAATTCTCATGGAAGCAGCAGAGAAGAGAACAAATGACACATTTCACTAGTCAAATCTGCTACACGAGACCTCTTTAAAGTGTTGAAAAGCAAGAGATTACTTTGAGGACTGGGGCGGGTTGACCCAGGCCATGGTATTTTCAACTGTCTCATATTCATGTGAAAGTTGAACACTGAATAAGGAAGAACAAAGAAGAATAGATATATTTGATTAGTAGTGATGTAAAAGAGTAATGAATGTACCATGGACTGCCAAAAGAACAAACCCATCTAACTTGGATGAAGTACAGCCAGAATGTTCCTCAGGGCAAGGATAATGAGACTTCGCCTTAACTTTGACATGTTGTCCGGAGAGATCAGTCCCTGGAGCAGGACATCGTGTTCTGGAAAGTAGAGGGGCAATGAAAAAGAGGAAGGCCCTCAACAAATGGGATTGACACAGTGGCTGCAACAATGGGCTCAAACTTAAGAACAACTGTGAGAATGGTACAGGACCGGGCAGTGTATGATTATGTTGTGTGTATGGTCACAATGAATCCAAACCCTCCCTATGACACTGAACAACAACAACAACAACCTGACTGAATCCTCTAGGAGGACTCTTGAATGTGAGAAAAATGGAACGAAGCCAGAGGAAGGATTGGAGGATGTCTTAAGTTCCTGTCTTAATCTCCTTAACCAAAAATTATCCAACAAGTCAGTAGCCTTAAAACACTTTTCCCCCTGCTTTGGAGCATACAGGTTCAAATTTGGGGTGCGACTCTAGGTCAGGGTCTTCTTTGTGGATACCAGAAAGTTCCTTGGCATTCCTTGCTATCCTTCTCCCCGTACTGTGTGTTACTGGGTCTATCCTGGCCTTTAACTCAGAAGTGTTTAGGTTTAGGCTCAAGCCTATTCTCATATGGCCTCATTTTTTTTAACATTTTATTAGGGACTCATACAACTCTTATCACAATCCATACATATACATACATCAATTGTATAAAGCACATCTGTACATTCTTTGCCCTAATCATTTTCTTTCTTTACATTTTATTAGGGGCTCATACAACTCTTATCACAATCCATACATATACATACATCAATTATATAAAGCACATCCGCACATTCCCTGCCCCAATCATTCTCAAAGCATTTGCTCTCCACTTATGCACTTTGCATCAGGTCCTCTTTTTTTTTTCCTCTCCCTCCCCGCTCCACCCTCCCTCATGTACCCTTGGTAATTTATACATTGTTATTTTGTCATATCTTGCCCTATCCCGAGTCTCCCTTCCCCCCCTTCTCTGCTGTCCATCTCCCAGGGAGGAGGTCACATGTGGATCCTCATAATCAATTCCCCCTTTCCAACCCACTCACCCTCCACTCTCCCAGCATCGCCCCTCACACCTTTGGTCCTGAAGGTATCATCCACCCTGGATTCCCTGTGCCTCCAGCCCCCATATGCACCAGTGTACAACCTCTGCCCTATCCAGCCCTGCAAGGTAGAATTTGGATCATGGTAGTTGGGGGGAGGAAGCATACAGTATCTGGGGGAAAGCTTTGTTCTTCATCGGTACTACCTCGCACCCTGACTGACCCATCTCCTCTTCTAAACCCCTCTATGAAGGGATCTCCAGTGGCCATAAGGCCTCATTTATATTACAAAAGAACTCCCTTCTTTTCAAACAGGATCATGTCCACCAAGGTTCAAATTTCTCACATATTTTGAGGGGGCTACAGATCAATCCATAATGGTTCTTTTGGGTAGCTGTAACAAATGGCTACCAATCGAGTGACTTAAACAGCAGGCATTTGTTCTCTCACTTTTCTGAAGGACAAAGGGTTAAAATTAAGGTGTGGGCAAGATTCATTGCTTCTGAGAGCTCTGAAGGAGAATCAAAGTAGCCTCTCTCTGCTTCTGGTCACTGCTGGTAATCCTTGATATTTCTTGGCTTATAGATGCACTGATCCAATCTCTGCCAGTGTCTTCACACGGGATCTCTGTGTGCCCACTCCTCTTCTTATAAGAACACACCAATCAGTGCATGTAGTATCCATCTGAAATCTAAACCCAGAAAGATGGAGCTCTTGATATACTTATCTAAGCACATCTGCCAAGACCTCCTCTCCAAGTAAGGCCATAGCCTCAGGTTCCATGTGAACATGAATGGGTGTGTGTGAATGTGATTTAATGTACTACAGAGGGCACGCTTTGGCCTCAGGAGGAGTGTTTCGCCATTACCTGCTTCACAGCCCTGAGATTGCCCAGGCATTTGCCACATTTTCTTGTCTTCCCAACATTTATCCACCATTATGCCTTTTTCCCTAAGTTAGTCAAGCGTCAGTTTCCGTCACTTGTGATCATGACCCTCCCTCCCGCCCAGGTCACCAATTTAAAGTGACACAGGCAGTTTCTTTAATGGGCACTATGTTATCCTGACTAGCAAGCATTGCTAAGGAGGGAGGATGAATCGGGGAGAACCCGCTTGCTTCATCTAGCTTCGGGGCAGTCCACAGAGGATTGATCCCTGAGCCACTAACGAATTTTGCAACTGTCACAGAACAATGCAAATAAGTAAGATCCACATCTGCTGAACACCATCATGAGGTCAAACTGTGTGTAAATAAATGCCTGTTTCAAAGAGTGAGTAAATCCTAAGGTAAGGAGTGACAGGCCTTTGTTGGCATAAACCCAGCAAGGCATTATGGGTCGGATATTAATGAACTCATGCTCCTGGGCCTCACAGAGCCCCAGCTCAACTGCTTCAGCTTGTTGACCAACTGAACTCAGGGTACCCGGAGAGAGCACTACCATTTTGATGAACAAGGTTGGTTGGGGATGATGCTTCCTAACTTGCATTTTAATATAAATTTGATGCTTCATCTGAGCAATGTGGAAAGAGCATTCAGATAAAAGAGAGGGACAAATATCAAGTGACCAGAGGATGAAACTTCTATCTAATCTGTGCCCACTGGAATTGCTTCTTGGGAAGGTATTTTTTGGGGGTGTGGGGTTGTTCCCCTACCCTGCTCCAAGCCTTCCTCCTCATGCCCACCCCCACCCCAGCATACATCCTACTGGGAGAATGTCTCTGAATAATGAAGTTTTAATAAATGAAGCTTTAATGAGCCTGATAGTCTGCCTAAGACCCCTTCAAACTGTAGTCTTTCATTTGTATTCTTCCATCCTTTTTGAAGAAATGAACCTGATGGCAGGTGGTATGTTTCCTCTCCAGGATGAGCTGATAGAGCCTCTCGCTGCTGCAGTGGGAGGTGAAACATTAAAAGGCCCTCTGTGGCCATGAGACATGCCCACTCTCCAAGAGACACTGGGCAGGTTTTCTGAAGCTCCTCAGAATTGACTAGTGGCCCTGGTCCACCCATCTCAACCAACCCAGTCTTCATTTGCACTGCATGCCCTCTCTGAGCTCCAACTGCATGCTTCATTTGAGGATGACAAAGCCTCTATTGTCTGAGAAGATGCGCAGACATATGAACTAATCAATGGTCCCCCTGTCCCCGGGGAGTGTGAAATTCTCCCATCATGACCCACCAGCTTCCCTGGAAATTCCTGTCTTAACTCAGGCACTTAATATCAATGGTGTCTCTGCTTCCTTCCTTCTTGCACACCCCCCAGGCATTAACTGTCATCCTTCCTCTCCCTAAAATATACTTTGAATCTATTCACTTCATGCCATCCCTACTGCCCCAAGGTGTGTCTTGCATTGACTATGAAACTAGATTCTGTATCCATTTTCCAGGGCTGTCAAAACAAAGCATCGTAAATCAGGTGGCTTTTAAGAACAGTCCACCACCTGTCTATCAGTTCGTGGTGCAGTGGTAGCTAGAGTGCTGCTGTGAAATTGGAAGCTGTGCCACCGATATGACAAACCCCAGAAGGGTCAGCAATGATGGGCAGGCTTCAGTGGAACCTCGAGCCCTGTGGTGCTCAACCTTCCTTTAATACAATTCCTCATGTTGTGGTGACCCCCAACCATAAAATCATTTTTCTTGCTACTTCATAACTGTAATGTTGCTACTGCCATGAATCGGGTGACTCGTGTTAAAAGGTCGCTGGACCCCAAAAGGGGTCACAACCCACAGATTGAGAACCACTGCTCTAGCCTAAGGCAGACTAGGAAGAAAGACCTCGTGATCTACTTCCAAATATTAACAAAGGAAAGCCTTATGGGTCACAACAAAATATGGTCCTATAGAGTGCTGGAAGATGAGCCACTGACCTGCACACAACAGCTACAAAAATAGACTCAAACACACCAACAAAGGCCTGCTGAACTCCAAAGCCCTAACAAACCCACTGCCCTCAAGTCTATGCCAACTCATAGCGGCCCTATAGGACAGGGGCGAACTGTGTATTAGTCTGGGTATGCTAGAGGAAAATCGAGGGAGACTCATGTGTATGAGAGAGAGTTGGTGGTTTTTAAAAATCATTTCCCTATTATTTAATCATTATATTAGGGATTCGTACAACTCTTATCACAATCCATCCATCCATCCATTATAAAGCACATTTATACATTCATTGCCCTCCTCATTGTCAAAACATTTGCTCTCCACATAAGCCCCTGGCACCTGCTCCTCATTTTTCTCCTCCCTCCCCACTCCCCCCTCCTTATGAACCCTTGATAATTTTATTGGGGGATCATACAACTATTATCACAGTCATTCCATCCATCCATCCATCCATCCATCCATCCATCCATCCACCCATTGTGTGTCAAGTACATTTGTACATGTGTTGCCCTCATCCTTCTCAAAACATTTGCTTTCTACTTGAACCTTTCGTATCAGCTCCTCATTTCCCCACTTCCATCCTCCTCCCCCTTCCCTCATAAATCCTTGGTAATATATAAATTATTTTGTCATATCTTACACGTCAAACATCTCACTTCCCCCACTTTTCTGTTATCCGTCCCCCAGGGCAGAGATTTTATGTAGATCCTTGTAATCGATTCACCCTTTCTACCCCACCTTCCCTCCACCCTCCTGGTATTACCACTCTCACCACTGGTCCTGAAGGGATCATCTGTCGTGGATTCCCTGTGTTTCCAGCTCCTGTCTGTACCAGAGTACATGTTCTGGTCTAATTCTACCTTATAAATCCAGAGAGAGAGTTTTATATCAAACAGTAATTGTACATTAAGCAAACGTCCCAGCCAGTGCACATCAAATCCATAAGTCTGATATTAGCCCATATGTCTGATACCAATCTATAAATTCCTTTTCAGACCCATAAAACATGTGCAGTGATGCTGAATGCAGGATAATCACAGGCCAATGGGTGGAAAGTCTTGTGGATCCAGTGGCATAGTAAGCATCTCAGTGCTGGCAGTCATCTCTCTGAGGCTTCTTTGGCTTCAGAGGTCTGGTCGCATCCATTTGGCTTGCCTTCTGCAATGTCTCCCAAGGAGTAGCAGAGAGAGAGAGAGAGAGAGAGGTGTCTTCCACCTCCAAGGAGGAAGTACCAGATTTCTCAGAGTTCTCAGAAGGAGGCTATGCCCACATAAAAATCTCACTGACTATCTCCAGATTGGCAGCCTAAACTCCACGCCTACACTCCTAATCCTTAACTTGACACAAGATTAGGTGACTACCACAGGCTCCTAATCCATAACAAGCCCATTTATTTTTTCCCTGCATACCGACACCAATCCAATACCCAAAGCTTTACCCAATGGTTGGAGATCTACTTCTAAAACATGAATATAGAAAAATCGCTTTTGCTTGAAGGCTCTCAAGGAAATGCTCACTGAAAACTCCATTCCTATTATCTCACCTCCCCCAAATTAGTCTTCTTCTGGGTTTTCAGTCACACCAAGGTCTCTCCTGCCCCAAGGCCTTTACATGCACTGTCACCTCTTCCAAGCCCTGAAGTGCCAAGTTCAAAGTTCCAGTTAATCTCCCTGATCCTGAATTTTAAGAACTGTGTGTGTGGGAGGGAAGGGGTTGGGCTGTTTGTTGAACTGCTGGATTTTGGAGCCATTTGTCATGCAACCTCATTTTGTCAATGACTGGTTAATTAATGCAGCATTCATTTGCCCTTCTTCCACTCACAGCACATGGCTTGTATCTTTGGGATAACTCTTCCACCATGCTCCATCTCCATGCTTCTGCTGGCATTGACCCAATCTGCCAGCTCCAGGCCTGGCTAGTCAGGGCATGACTTTCCTCTGTCCAAAGAAACTGGGTCAGACTCCGTATGAGACTCATGCTAGGTTAATGATATCTAACCCTAAAAAATGCCCCAGAAACAATTTCCCCATTGCCAATGAGTCCATTTTGAATCATAGAAGGTCCCTGTGGGGTTTCTCAGACTGTAAATATTTATGTGAGCAGAAAGTTCCATCCTTTTCCCTATGAGGTAGCTGGTAGGGTAGCACTGCCAACCTTGCAGTTAGCAATCCAATGCTTACCTGATAGTACCACCAATGATTAGAAAGGAAAAGAGCCTCTCTCTAATAGAATTCCTGAGCTTCTAGATAAAACTACAGCTGTCATCAGGAAGCCTGCGTGAAACTCAAAAGGAAACAGCTCTGAAAGGAAAAGGTTCAAACTCTGATGGTCTCAACTGAGTGCCAGAACCCAGCTATTCCTGATGCTCTGTCTCCAGACTTACAAATTCAATAAGCCTACCCATTAATTCCTTCTCCTGCTCCTCCCCTTCTCACGCCCCAAGGTACTTTGACTTAGCTTTGAAGGCACTCACAACTTCACGGGTTCTGCCTTGCACAGGTGTCTGCTTGCTTCCAGTTCAGTCCTGACATTGTCCCTATCTTTAGCCATGCTAGGCTTGCGTCCTAGAGCTTTCCTTTGCTTGTCTCCCTATTGCTCTTGTCCTATGAAGTCTGTGGCTTTATCTTTAAGTCTAAATCCTGTCCTTTCACTTTCGTAGTAATCTGTCTCTGTATCTTGGCTCATGGCAGGTTGTGTCCTTCAAAGATGACTGTCCTAATGTTGCACATCGCACATTCTCTTGTTACAAGATGAGTTTGTGTTCATTTTTCCAGAAACAGGGCCTGCTTTCCCTCTTCCTTGCATCTTGGCAGGCCTTTGACTATGGCAGAAGTGTTGCTCTGTAACTTCTACCTGGTCGTATTGGGTTGTTCACCATTGGGACCCTGTCAGGATGTTGCAAGGAAGACCAAGCCAAATGAAAATGTCACATATAGGGTTCTTCTTGAGCTCCAACCAATAGAAGTATCAGTCGTGTGAGGGAGTGAGTCTTAAGAGAGCTGCAGCCTCTGTCCTTTGAGCTACCCCAGCTAATGCTTGATGAAGCCAAAACTAGTGTCCTCACTGAGCTCTGCCCAGATTGCAGATTTGTGAGCAAAATTGATATTATCATTACTTTAAGATGTTATTTGTGGGGATACTTTCTGTTAGCAGCAGATTATCAGAATACTGCCTAATCAGACTGCATTGCCAGTTTTTCTCTCTCTCTCTCCATATATAGATATAGATATCCTCCACTCATCTGTCAGTTGGTTGTACTATAATGGTTTGTGTATTGTTATGGTGCTGGAAGCTCTGTTCCCAGAATTTCAAATACCAGCAGGATTGCCCATGGTGGACAGGTTTCAGTGAAGCTTCTAGACTAAGACAGACAAGGAAGAGGGGCCTGCCAATCCACTTCCAAAAATTACTGAAAGAAAACCTTATGGATCACCAGAGAACACTGACTGACTAATGTGTTTTGGACACACTATCAGTGGACAATTGCTAGAAGAAGACATCATATTTGATGAAATAGAGGGACATGGAAGATCCTTATTGAGACAGATTGACCTAATCGCTGCAACAATGGACTTCAACATTCAGGAATGTGTGACAATGGTGCAAGATCAGACAGCACTCCATTCCATTTCATATAAGGTCTCCATGGATCACAGTAGACTTGATGGCACTCTCTATATGTTTGTCTTCAGTGACTTCCCAGAGGGCTGCTCTGCCTGGCAGCCTCTATTCTTCATGCTTCCAAATGGGGAGCACAACAGGTCCATAGTCACTGATATTCCCCTCAATCCCCAGGTCAAGTAAGGAGGCATGAAACTAACTATGTTGTTCTCTTTGCCTTGTCTCTCTTCCTTTTCCCCTCCTCCAACAGGGCTAGAGGGGGTAAATACTTACCTTGCAGTCCAGAAGAGAATTTCTTCCACACCAAAATCTTCTCCTTCCTCAAAAGGCACATACATGCTTTTCTCCTTGTTTTGAATTAAAATGGCAGATGGGAGGGTAGGAAAGAAAATGAACTAGTCTAACACAATGGCCAAACAGATTTACCTTCCACATAAGAATGCAAATAACTCCTCAATCTTGTTATAGAGTCATGATATGATGAGCTCCATCAAAGCAGAGTAGAACACCACGGAGGTCAGACCAGAAAGACCATATTGAGTTGATTTTGTATGAGAGATTCTAGTTGCTAATTATACTTTTCATAACAGAAAGATGGCAGGTATAGAAGCCCAGACTTAAAATGTCTTTATCTAATTGCCTGCCTAAATATATTTTTGCAATATGGTCCTCAAAGGGAATACTTTCTTTACCTTAAATTCCATTTCTTTTTCCCTTTTTTTATGTAATTTTATTGAAGTATCATTGATGTACAATAAACCATAGTGTGTTTTGCTCTTTGAGGTTTTTAAAAACAATCATTTTATTGGGGGCTCCTACAACTCTTATCACAATCTATACATACATCCACTGCATACATTTGTTGCCATCATCATTCTCAAAACATTTGCTTTCGACTTGAGCCCTTGGTAGTAGCTCCTCATTTCCCCTCCTTCCCCCTTCCCCTCCCTCATGGACCCTTGATAATTTATAAATTATTATTCTGTCCTATCTTACACTGTCCGACATCTACCTTCACCCACTTTTTTGTTGTCCCTCCCTCATGGAGGAGGTTATATGTAGATCCTTGTAATCTGATCCCTCTTTCTGCCCCACCTTTCCTCCATCCTCCTGTTATTGCTACTCTCATCACTGGTCCTGAAGGGGTCATCTGTCCTGGTTTCCCTGTGTTTCCAGTTCCTGTATGGACCAGTGTATATTCTCTGGTCTAGCCAGGTTTGTAAGGTAGAATTGGGATCATGATAGTGGGCGCGGTAGCATTTAGGAATGAGAGGAAAGTTATATGTTTCATCGTTGCTACACTGCATCCTGACTGGCTCATCTCCTCCCAGCGACCCTTCTGTAAGGGGTTGTCCAGTTGCCTACAGATAGATCTTGGATCCCCTAACTGTACCCCCCCCTCATTCACAATGATATGATTTTTTTGTTCTTTGATGCCTGATACCTGATCCCTTCTACATCTTGTGATCACACAGGCTGGTGTGCTTCTTTCATGTGCGCTTTATTGCTTCTGAGTTAGATGGCCACTTGTGAACCTTCTAGTCTTTAAAACCCTAGACTCTTTATCTTTTGATAGCTAGGCTCCATAAGCTTTCTTCACCTCATTTGTTTATACACCCACTTTTTGTCTTGAGTGATTGTGTCGGGAAGGTGACCATCATGGAATACCAGTTCCTTAAATTCCATATCTATAGGCTTAATTCTTACCCACAGGAAACCTATTTTTATTTTATCCCTGGAACAAAATCTTGCAATAATTTTCTCTTTTTGGGTAAGTCCATCCAAAATCACTTATCCTTTAACATTTACAAGAATTTATCTGTAACCAACCCCATTTACATAGTCTCATTCATGCTATTTCCACAATAATTGCTAATAACCCTATTTTTTAGAATCGGCAGAAAGCATCAGCATCAATATCCCATTGCCACTGAGTTGATTTCAACTCATGGGTACCCTACAGGACAGAATATTGCCTCATAGGTTTCCAAGGCTGAAAAAAAATCTCTTTATTGTGAGTTGGGTGAAGGTTTACAGAATACATCCGTTTTCCATTTGACAGTTCACACATATTTTGCTTCATGATATTGACTGTAATCTGCTCAACGTAATATCACTTATCGCACTTCCTCCTTGTATTTCCTGTTTCCATTCCCCCTTCTTTCCTGACCCTTCTGAACTTTATCTTTGAATAAATTATATCCTTTTGATTCAAATAGTTTATTAGTGTTACTTTTTACCTTATAGATCTGCCTATTGTTTGGCTGAAGATTGAGCCAAGGGAGTGAGTTCAATTCCAGATCTGAAGGTGCCTAAGGACAACAGTCTTGTGGGTTCCAAGAATCTCTCTCTGAGCAATACCACTGAACATTTAAAATGAGTTTAAACTTTGTTGCACATATTTCTCCTATTCTATCCCAAAATTCCAAAGCAAACTCATTATCATTGTGTTGAAGCTGACGCATAGAGACCCTACAAGATAGAATAGAACTTCACCCTTTGATTTCCAAGGGTTAAATCTTTACCAGAGCAGACAAACTCATATTTCTCACATGGACCAACTGATAGGTTAGAACCACTTACTTTGTGGTTAGGAGATCAATGAGGAGTCCACTCTGCCATTAGAGCTCGTTAAGAATGCGATCCAGGATCCCCTAATGCTATCCCTCTCAGATCAGTTGGTAGTGGTATTAAATGTAAATCTTATGGGGGTCAGACTGCCACATCGTAACTCTTCCTTGGGGAAGATGGTGGGTTTGAACTGCTGATTGATTAGCCCTTAAGTGCTTAATTACTGCCTCACCAGGATTCTCCTTAACATCAGAACAGTGGACACTTATTGGTTTATCTTACTGGTCTCTGTTCCCTAAAAATTGCACTTCATCCACAGGGTTTTCTTCCACAACACACAGCTGCTAGTGTTTTTGGTTTGTTTTTCCACATGACTTCACCTTCCTGGTCAAAGCTGATTTGTCCAGGGCTAAACACACAATGAAAACATAGCCATATTTGCACACTACAAAATTTGAAGTGAGACAGCAAGCTATTTGTTGAGTTTTTTGAATGACTGAAGCCTAAAAGGAAGTGTTATGATACAGGAAACAGTGAGTTTTGATGTCCAGGATATATGCTGGGGACCCAGTTGGCACTCTGAATGACTATTCAAAGGGTTGGTATGAATTATCCTCTTCCATGACCTACACATATAATAGATATAACCACTAAGTCCATGATTTGACAAATGTCTAGTGTGATTGAATTTGGGTTCCCCATAGGATTAGATCCTGAGACAAAGGTTTTAATTAAGCCATTTTCTGGGGAGATATCAATAAGGAAATGGGAAATAGAAAAGGGAAAGAAGGCAGCCAATGAAAAGTACATTATCAAACAATTTAAAATTGTGAGCAACTGGAGGTTAATCTTACTGGAGACACTGTAGAAAATCCACTAGTTATTCTGCCCAGAATGTGAGGGAGTGTGGCTATTTGTCCAACAACTCCTATGGGTCATTGGTTAAGGGTTACTCCAGGAAGCAAGAATTAACTCCACAACCTCCTAAGCCATGCATGCTCAGGTACAGTGGACTACAGAAACTAGAGAAAGCAAGAAGAGAGATGTGCTGGCCATTCGGAATTAGGCTAGCATGCCAAGTTGTCAGACATGTCAGGTTCTTGAACTATCCTAACTTGAAAGTCATCATGATCCTGTGAGATATACCACTGGTATTTCAAACACAAGCATAGTTACCCGTGGTGGAAATTTTTCAGAAATGCTTACAAGCTAAATAGACGAGAAAGAATAACCTGCCAATCTACATCTGAAAAAAATAGTGGTGTTTGTGGAGCACATTGATAGCAGTGGAATATTGTTTCATATAGTGCAGGATGATGAACCCCTCAAGTTGGAAGACACTCAAAATATAATTGGGGAAGAGCTGTCTCCTCAAAGTAGAGTTGACCTTAGTGATATAAAGTTTTCAGGACCTATATTTGTTGTTGTGGCAATGACTCAAAATGAGAAGAAACAGCAGTACTGCAATAACCACTAACAAGAAGATGGGATGCATGAAATATGGATCTAGAAAAATTGGAAGCCATGAAAAAATGGAACACATAAAGATCAAACACTCTAGGTGTTATTGAACTGAAATAGACTGGTATTGGCCATTTTGAATGTCACAATAATATGGTTTACATACCAGAGTAACAAATTTGAAAGGAATGGATGACTTTCATGTTAAAAAAGAGAATGTTTCAACATCGATTCCAATGTTCACCATTGTTAGGTGTAGGATATATTACACCCACAAGGATGAATAATTAATAAAGTTATTATTCAAATTTACACACCAACCACTAATGCTAACAATAAAGCCATTGAGGATTTTTACCAACCTTTTCAGTCTGAAATTGATGAAACATGCAATCAAGATTACTGATGACTTGAATGCAAAAATTGGAAACTAAGGAGGAGGATCACTAGTTAGAAAATATGGCCATGGGGATGGAAGCCACATGGGAGATCTCATGATGAAGGGGCAGGAGGAGAGAGTGGAGCACAGCCTGGCCCACCAGGCCGTGATGATGTTGTTCCTGAGTAGAGCAGTCAGTCCACAGAGAGAACAACATGGCTGGCCCTACTATGAGACATGATGCCCCTCAGTGACTAAGGGCGATACAGGGGACAGCACCGGAGACACAGTGTGGGAATTGCACCTGACCTGATCCCACCACACCGAGGCAATGCACTGGGGGAGTGCAGCGGAACAGCAAGGGAATGGAGTGGCAAGGTCCCCAGGGAATGCTGAAAGCGGACTTTGGGGCCAGGGCGTGGTGCCCCAACAGACTGGACTGGAAAACGCTCCTAAGGGCCAGCAAAGATCCCTGAACTAACTACAAGCTTTTCTCTTGTGAACTGTTTTGGTTCTGTTCTTTTTCAGTGGTTTGTTTTGGTTGTATTGTTGTCTGGTTGTATACTGTCGCTTTGTGTTCCTCTGTCTAGTTTTCGTGCATGTTAGTGACCCCACAGGTCTGTCTGAATAGGACAGGCTGGATGAACTATCTGGATGAAAAACAACGGGACCGACAGTTCCGGGGGGACTTGGGGTGGGGGGTAGGGGGGGTAAGGAAGTGGTGTTAACAAACCCAGGGACAAGGGAAAAACATGGGACCCCAAAGGGTAGAGAAGGGGGAGTGGCAGGCCTGATGGGAAATGATCAAGGGTAAGGTTGCTTAGAGAAGAGGTATACTCTAGCCCAGGGGGCGATGAAGCATGGTAGTAAGGCAGGAGGAAGGTCAAGGGAGATGGAGGAAAGAGCTAGGAGTCAAAGGGCATTCATGGAGGTCTAGACAAAGACATGTACATGCATATATATATAGGAGGTTGGGGAAATAGATCTTTGTGTCGATATTTATAGGTCAAGTATTAAGGTGGCGGAAGGACCTTGGGCCTCTACTCAAACACTCCCTCTATGCATGAATACCTTCTTTTATTAAATTGAAACTCTATGATGCTCACTCTCCCGACACAACGGCTGGAGCCAAAGTGTGTGAACAAGTAAATGTGGTGAAGAAAGCTGATGGTGCCCGGCTATCAAAAGAGATAGTGACAGGGGTCTTAAAGGCTTGAAGATAAACAAGCGGCCATCTAGCTCAGAAGCAACAAAGTCCACATGGAAGAACACACCAGCCTGTGTGATCGAGTGGTCCCAAAGGGATCAGTTACCAGGCATCAAAGAACAAAAAATCATATCATTGACTGCACACCTCCATGATAGGATCGCTGAAGACAAATGGGTGCACAAGCAAATGTGGTGAAGAAAGCTGATGGTGCCCGGCTATCAAAAGAGATAGTGTCTGGGGTCTTAAAGGCTTGAAGGTGAACAAGCGGCCATCTCGCTCAGAAACAAATAAGCCCACATGGAAGAAGCACACCGGCCAGTGCGATCACGAGGTGCCCAAGGGACCAGATATAAGGCATCATGCAAAAAAAAAAAAAGATATGTGTGTGTATGTATGTGTATATATGTGTATATGTATATATGTATGTGTATATATATATTATATTAAATGAAGGGGGAAGTGCAGAGTGGAGACCCAAGGCCCAAGTGTCGGCCAATGGAGATCCCCTCATAGAGGGGCTTAGGAGAGGAGATGGGTTAACTAGGGTATGAGGTAGTATTGATGAAGAACACAGCTTTCCCCCAGATCCTGGATGCTTCCTCCCCCCAACTACCATGATCCGAATTCTACCTTGCAGGGCTGGATAGGACAGAGGCTGTACACTGGTACATATGAGGGTTGGAGGTACAGGGAATCCAGGGTGGATGATACCTTCAGGACCAAGGGTGTGAGAGGCGATGCTGGGAGAGTGGAGGGTGAGTGGGTTGGAAAGGGGGAACTGATTACAAGGATCCACATGTGACCTCTTCCCTGGGAGAGGGACAGCAGAGAAGGGGGGAAGGGAGACCCCGAATAGGGCAATATATGACAAAATAACGAGGTATGAATTACCAAGGGCATATGAGGGAGGGGGGAATGGGGAGGAAGGGGAAAAAAAGAGGACCTGATGCAAGGGGCTTAAGTGGAGAGCAAATGCCTTGAGAATGATTGGGGCAGGGAATGTATGGATGTGCTTTATACAATTGATGTACGTATATGTATGGATTGTGGTAAGAGTTGTTGGAGTCCCTAATAAAATGTAAAAGAAGAAAAGAGAAAAAAAAATGATTAGGGCAAAGACTGTATAGATGTGCTTTATACAATTGATGTATGTATATGTATGAACTGTGTAAAGAATTGTATCAGCCCCAATAAATTGTTTAAAAAAAAAAAAAAAAAAAGAGGAACCCAAAAAAAAAAAAAAAAAAAAGAAAATCAGTTACCAGGCATCAAAGTACAAAAAATCATATCATAGACTACACACCTCCATGATAGGATCGCTGAAGACAAATGGGTGCACAAGCAAATGTGGTGAAGAAAGCTGATGGTGCCCGGCTATCAAAAGAGATAGTGTCTGGGGTCTTAAAGGCTTGAAGGTGAACAAGCGGCCATCTCGCTCAGAAACAAATAAGCCCACATGGAAGAAGCACACCGGCCAGTGCGATCACGAGGTGCCCAAGGGACCAGATATAAGGCATCATGCAAAAAAAAAAAGATATAAGTGTGTGTATGTATGTGTATATATGTGTATATGTATATATGTATGTGTATATATATATTATATTAAATGAAGGGGGAAGTGCAGAGTGGAGACCCAAGGCCCAAGTGTCGGCCAATGGAGATCCCCTCATAGAGGGGCTTAGGAGAGGAGATGGGTTAACTAGGGTGTGAGGTAGTATCGATGAAGAACACAGCTTTCCCCCAGATCCTGGATGCTTCCTCCCCCCAACTACCATGATCCGAATTCTACCTTGCAGGGCTGGATAGGACAGAGGCTGTACACTGGTACATATGAGGGTTGGAGGTACAGGGAATCCAGGGTGGAGGATACCTTCAGGACCAAGGGCGTGAGGGACGATGCTGGGAGAGTGGAGGGTGAGTGGGTTGGAAAGGGGGAACTGATTACAAGGAGCCACATGTGACCTCTTCCCTGGGAGAGGGACAGCAGAGAAGGGGGGAAGGGAGACCCCGAATAGGGCAAGATATGACAAAATAACGAGGTATAAATTACCAAGGGCATATGAGGGAGGGGGGAAAGGGGAGGGAGGGGGGAAAAAAAGAGGACCTGTTGCAAGGGGCTTAAGTGGAGAGCAAATGCCTTGAGAATGATTGGGGCAGGGAATGTATGGATGTGCTTTATACAATTGATGTATGTATATGTATGGATTGTGGTAAGAGTTGGTGGAGTCCCTAATAAAATGTAAAAGAAGAAAAGAGAAAAAAATGATTAGGGCAAAGACTGTACAGATGTGCTTTATACAATTGATGTATGTATATGTATGAACTGTGAAAAGAATTGTATCAGCCCCAATAAATTGTTTAAAAAAAAATATGGCCATGGGGATGGAAGCCACATGGGAGATCTCATGATAGAATTTTCCAATAAGGATGGCTTATTGATTGAAGATTTATTTTTCAGGGATGTAAACAGTAACCATAGACATGGATCATGTATATTGGATAGAAATACACAGGAATTAAATCAACTATATCTGTTGAAATAAACTACTATACATACTCGAGTATAACCCAAGGCAACTAATTTTACCCCCCAATGCTGGGGTGCTTTTTCAGCATAAAAAAATGTGCTGAAAAATCTCGGCTTATACTCAAGTATTTACGGTATAAAGAAGTTCAATATCATCAGTCACGAGACTGGTGACGAACTGTGGAACAAACCATCAATGGCAAATTCAACTCGAATTCCAACAAAATTAAAACAAGTCCCCAAGAGTCAAAGTATGAATTTGAGTATACCTCATCTAAATTAGAGGATACTTCAAGAAGAAAGTTGACACATTGAACACAAATCACCTGAGATGATACGAGTTCTGCAATAATATCAAGAACATCATAAATAAAGAAATTCAAAGATAATTAAAAAGATAGAAACTAAAGAAAAGACAAAACGGATGTCACCTTGAATGTGGAGTAGCTGAAGCCAATGAAAGAAATGATGAAGTACGAAAAAGAGAGAGAGAAATATAGAAATAATTGATGAAGTAAAGACGCTGAATAAAGAAGCTGAACATAAAATTTCAAAGGGGAATTCAAAAAGATGGAATAAAGAATTATATTAAAAGGTGCAAAGACCTGGAATTAGGACAGCAAAAATGAAAAGCATGTGCATTTCACTAGCTGAAAAAATTGAAGAGAAATTCAAAATACAGAATTACACAGATAGCATCAAAAGAAGATGAAAGGGATTCACTGACCACATGAAGCCCCGGCTCCACAGCGCTGAGTCCAGAAGACCAAGATAGCATAGGGTTCTCACTGCAGATTGCTCTGAAAGTGCTCACAGTAGTAGGCCCTGGATCAACTGGGGAAAATGTAGAACTCAAAATAAGAAGACTAACCTTAGGATATGATAGGCACTAGTGGAATTCCCATTTGACACCTGACCTCACCTCCATGGCTCAATTTTCAGCCCCCAAATAGGAGACCTATACTGTCAACGATGTACAATTCAGAGCCCAGCATTTGTCAGGGAGTTACTCAGAAGGCAGGAAGGCATGGGAACGAACGACCAATGGAAACGGCAAACAAAGGGAGGGAATAGGAAAAGTAGTATTGCATCATAGGTATTGCAATCAATATCATAAAACATTGCATGAATTGTAAAGAAAATCAATTTACTCTGTAGATTTTCCCTCACATCACAATCAAAACAGTGTAAAAAGAAAATAAGTCATATGAACGAGTACACTGGTAGATCTTGCTGAAGACCAATTTCCAGTGTTAAAAGATGTCACTTTGAGGAATAAGGCACAGCTGAGCCCTAGTGGTATAGTGGTTACAAACATAATGCGTCAGAACCAACCCAGTTGGGTTGCTCAACACAAGATCAGCAGTTCTGCTCCCATACAAAGTTCCAGTATTGGAAACCCACAGGGATATCTCTCCCCTGTCCTATAGAGTTGCTAAGGGTTGGAATCAACTTGAGGGCAGTGAACTGGATGTAAGCCAGGCTGACTAGAGACACAAATCAAGTGACACTCATATATGTGCAATAAATAGTTTTTAATCAAGAAGTCATTATAGTATTTCTATTTCAAGGAAATATCCCAGGCCAGTCCAACTCAAGTCCATAAGTCCAACACTAGCCCATAAGTTCCTTTCCAACTTACGCAGTTACATGCAATGATGCAGAATGCAGGGATGTCAAAGGCCAGTGATTGCAATGTCGTGTGGACCCAAGGTCGATGGAAGCATGGCAAGACTCTGGCAGCTCTCAACGTGGGCAGGAAGCAGTCAGATGAATGCAAAAAGAAGGGGAGGTTCCCAGGGCCCTCCTTATGAGAAGGCCATGGCCACAAAGAGGCACCATCAGACTATGGTGTGATTGACAGATTGGATACCAACCTTACACTTTTACATATCTTCAAACTGACATAAAATTATATAACTATCATACTATGGCATTTTCAATCACCTCATATGTATTTGAAAATGGACAATAATTATGAAAGATAAAATAAAAGTTGATGTCTTTGAATTATGATGCTGGTGAAGAATATTGAATATTCCATGGACTTGCAGAAGAAGGAACAAATCTTCCTTGGCGGAAGTAGAGCCAGAATGCTTCCTAGACGTGAGAATGGCAAGACTTCATATCACATACTTTGGACATGTTAACAGCTGAGCATAGTCCCTAGAGAAGGATATCATACTTGGTAAAGTGGAGTGGTGAAAAAAAGAAGACGGTCCTCAATGGGATGAATTGGCATACTGGCTGCAAAAATGGTCTCCAACATTAACTGTGAGGAAACAGGCTGTGGGTGCTATGAGTTAGAGCCAAATTAACAGTGTCTAACAATGACAACTCCCCTCCCGCGCCCCATCTGTCAATTTGCTGCACTGTGGTAGCTTGTGCTTTGCTGTGATGCTGGGAGTTAGTCCACTAGTACTTCAAATACCAGGCAGGATCACCCACGGTGAACAGATTTCAACACAGCTTCCAGACTAAGAACTGACAGGACGACAAAACAATCAGTCCACTTCTGAGGGATTCACCATTGAAAACTTTATGCATAGCAGTAAAATATTGTCTGATATAATGCCAGAAAATGAGTCCCTCAGATTGCAAAACAATCAAAATATCACCGAGAAAGAGAGCTTCCTCAAAGTAGAGTCCACCTTAATGATAACTCAAAACCTCACAACAGGAGCTGTAGATAACATCATAATAAATGGAGAAAATATTGAAGTTATCAAGGATTTCGTCTTGCTTAGATTCACAACTAATGCTCATGGAAACAACATACAAAAAACCAAATAACATATTGCATTGGGCAAATCTACTGCACATAACCACTTTAAAGTACTGAAGATCAAGAATTTCACTTAGGATTACGTTGCGCCTGGCCCAAGGCATGGCATTTTCCGCCACACCTTATGCATGTGAAATTTGAACATTGAATGAGAACGACTGAAGGAGAACTGGTGCATTTGAATTAAGGTACTGACAAAAAAATACTGAAAGTACCATGGGTGGAGAGAAGAACAAACAAATCTGTCTGAGAAGAAGTGCAGCTAAATGTTCCTTGGCAGATAGGATGGCGAGACTTCATCTCATGTACTTTGCAGATGTTATCAGGACAGACCAGTCCCTGGAGGACATCATACACATTACAGTGGAGGGGTTGCAAAAAGAGGAAGACACCCGATCAAATGGATCGAGACAATTCCTACAACAATGGACTCAAACATAACAAAATTTTTGAGTATGGGGCAGGACCAGGCAATGTTTCATTCTGTTGTGTAGGCATTATTATGAGACAGAACTGACTTGAAGGCATCTAGCAACAAAGTGTACTAAAGCTTCTGGCACCTTCATTTGCTAATGGATTATAATTCAAAATGAGAAAAATCATTGCAACCATTCATTAATAATCAGAACATGAGACGTGCAAAATAAGAATCTAGGAAAAGTGGAAATCATAAAAAAACGGAATCTGACCTATAAAGATCAATATCCTAGGCATTGGTGAGTTGAAATAGTCCCTTTGAATCTTAAAATGATAAGAATGACTATGCTGACAATGACAAATTCAAAAGAATGTCTCTTTCATCCTCAAAAAGAGCATTTTTAGATCTATCTTGAAGTGCAATGCTGCCTGTGACAGAATAATATCTATCTTCATACACAAGGAAGGCCGGTTAATAGAACCATTATTCAAATTTTCTCACAAACCACTAAAGCCAATGAAGAATTGTACCAACTTCTTTAGTCTGAAATTGACCACACATGTACTGAAAATGCATTAATAATTGCTGACAATTGGAATGCACACATGGAAACAAAAAGGAAGGAAGAGTAATTAGAAACTATGGCTTTGGGGATCGAAAAGAAGCTGAAGACTGCATGAAAGAATTCTGCAAGAGCAATAACTTCCTCATTGCAAACACCTTTATTCAACAACAGGAGCGGCATATATACATGTGGAAAACACAGGAATGGAATTGATTAAATCTGTGGGAAGACATAATAGAGAAGCTCAATATCATTGAGACAAAACAAGAACGGGGGGCCAACTATGTAAAAGACTATCAATTACTAATATGCAAGTTCAAGTCAAACCTGAAGAAAATTAAAATAAGAATGCAAAAGAGCCCAAATACAGCCTATATTATATCTGTGGTCGGCTGGGGTTTCTAGAGAAACAAACCAGTGATACTGATACATGTAGAAGAAGGAAATTTATATCAATAAAGAATTTTACATTAAGAAGTCCACACAACAAGAAACCCCAGTCCAACTCCAGCCCATAAATCAGATGCAAACTAGAGGCCTTTCCTGATTCCTGAAGCTGTTGGAGGAATAGCCCGAGAAACAGGAAAACCACAGGTTGGTGGAGGCAGAGTTGGGAGAATCCAAAGTCAACAGGCAGTTGGCAGGCCACAGACAGCTCTTAGGGTCAGCAGGTCTCATGGTGATTGCCATCCCAAGAAGCCAGACGTAGGGTCCAGGGTCATTTCATCAGGAAGAAAAAGAGTGAGCCCATTCTCCACAGTCTACTTATAGCTATGAAATAGGTCATACCCCCAAGGAGAGTGTGACCTGCACCTTCTGAAGATCCTGGTCAAGCTAAATTGACACCAAACCTTACTATCACAATATCTCACCTGAATTTAGAGCCTATCTCAAGAATGGTTCGGACATATTGAACATTAATGATCAGCTACCAGAAGACTTGTGAAATAGCATCAAGGTCATCAATCTTTTTTTTTTTTGTCATGTCACCTGTGGCTATGTATTTATTTATCATAAATCATTTTATTGGGGGCTCCTCAAAAAGATCATTAATAATACAGGAAAGAAAGAAAATACTACAGTGGATATCAGAGGAGACTGTGAAACTTGCTCTTGAACCTAAAGCAGTTAAAGCAAATGGAAGAAATGATGAAATAAAAGAGTTGAACAGAAAAATTTGAAAGGCCAGCTTGAGAAGATAAAGTAAAGAATTATATTGTAACGTGTAAAGACCTGGAATTAGGAAAGCAAAAGGAATGAGTACAGTCAGCATATCATAAATTGAAAGAACAGAAGAAAAAATCCAAGCCTCGGATTACAATGTTCAAGGATTATTTATCAAACTATTGAATGATGTAGGGAGAATCCAAAGAATATGGACGGAGTGTACAGAGTCTATGTTCCCAAGAATTAGTTGAGGTTCTACTAGTTCAAAAGGCCAAGAGGAAGTTAAAGCTGCAATGTAAGCATTAGTGAAAAGCAAGGAAGGGATAGGAATGGAAATATTTCAACACGCTCATGCAGTGATAGTCCATGTCAAGAAATTTGGAAGATAGCTATCTGGCCAACCAACTGGAAGTGATTAATATTTGTGTCCATTCTAAAGAAATATGACGCAACAAAATTTGCAAATTAATTTAAAATAACATTAATATGACATGCAAGTACAATTTTATTGACGATACCTTTAAAAGTAGTTATAGCAATATGTCAACAGGAAGCTGCCAGAAATCCAGGCTGTATTAAAAGAGGGCATGAGGCAAGGTATATCAATGCTGGTTTCAGATGGACCTTGGCTGAAAACAGAGGATACAAGGAAAATGCTTACTTATGTACTATTGACTATGCAGAGGATTTTACTGTGTATCATAACAAACTTTGGGTAGCATATGAATACATATGAGAACAATGGGAATTCCCGTACATTTAATTGTGCTCCTGTGGTACCTGTACACACACCAACAGGAAGTGGTTCGAATAGAACAAGTGGACAGTGCGTGGTTTAAAATCAGGAGAGTGTGTGTTGTGGTTATATCCTTTCACCATATGTGTTAGACAGGGTTCTCTAGAGAAACAAAACCAGGACATTTATGATTTGATAGATAGATAGAACATGAAGGAATATAACAGCTAATTAGTCCACATAGCAGTACAGAGGACTCAGTTTAACTCACTTCCATGCAACAGTAAATATGGCAGTGCAGCCAGGCAGCAAACTGCAGAACTAGGTAAGGCAGCCACACACTGGTCTGATCACCAGAGAGCAACTGAGAGATAGGTGTGGCTTGCTGAGCCATTTATCTCTTTGCCCACGAATCAAACTGCGAACTTATTAATCCCACATTTTCTTATTGGCCAGGTTGGCACTATAAATCTACCTATCTATCACACTATACTTATTCAAATAATCTGAGAAGCTGCTCTGTATGAAGAAGTTGAGGCATCTGGATTAGAGGAAGAATCATTAACAACCTGTATTATGCAGATGACCCAATCTTGCTGGCTGAAAGTCAATAGGCCTTGAAGTACTTACTGATAAAGCTCATATAGTACACCTTCAGTATGAATTAGTCTTCAACACTAAGAATACAAATGTCTTCTCAACTTGACAAATATAAACACACAACATCATTACAAATAGAGAAATGTAGCTAAACCCTATTTTACTTGGACCCACAATCAATACTCACAGAAGCAGCAGTCAATAAATCAACGTATTTCATTGGAAAAATCTGTTGTAAAAGACCTCTTTAAAATGTGAAAGAGCAAATGTTTTACTCTGGGGATTAGCAAGTTAAGCCTGCTTTTAGCCTTGATATTTTTAATCACCTTAGATGCATGTGAAAGGAGTCTTAATTTCAGTGTCTGGTTTGGGTTGAATGACTAACAGCAAGGTTGGTGGTTCAACCCACTTGCTGCTCCACAGAAGAAAGAGGAAGCTATTTGACCCTGTAAAGATTTACAGCCTTGGAAACCCTATATGGTCACTATGAATAAGAATAGACTTGATGGTAATGTTTGACATATACATGTGAAAGATGGACCATAAATAAGGAAGACTGAAGAAAATACGATGCCTTTAAAATATGATGTTGCAAATAATATTGAATATACCATGAATGCCCAGCAGAACAAAGAGGTCTATCCCGGAAGAAGTACAGCCAGAATGTATTTTAGAAGTGAGGATGGTAAAACTCCATTTCATATACTTTGAACATGGTATCAGGAGAAATTAGTCCCTAGAAAAGGACAAAATACTTGGTAGAGCATCGTCAAAAAACAGGTAAGCCCTGAATGAGATGGATCAACACAGTGGCTGTAACAATAGGCTAAAATATGACCATTGTGAGGATGTCACAGGACTAGAAAGGCTTTTATTCTATTGTACATAGGGTCACTATAAGTGGCAGTGCGTGAGTTTTTGTTGATTAACAACACTGGGATATGAGCAATGTCCCCATGGCATATGCTAAACTGTCACCATGCTGGACACAGTTGATCTTTGTGGCTTTAGAGGGTAATTATTTAGAGGGTTATGATTCCACTGAATTTTTTTCTGTGTATTCAAACTATTCCATCCTAAGATTCCACAGATCTATCCAAAGCAAGCTCACTGCCATTGAATCAATGCTAACTCATATCGACCCTACAGGACATGGGTAAAATTGTACCTGTGAGGTTCTGAGACTGTACCTCTTTACAGAGTAGAGTCCCATCTTTCTCCCGAAGAGCAGCCGGTGATTTCAAAATACCGACCGTGCAATTAGCAGCCCAATGTGTAACCAAGAACTATTCAGGGAAGCTAGAGGGAGAGCATGAAAAGAAATGAGTAGTTGAGGTGGTTGGATGCGCATCCATCCCTTTGTTCTACTCTCTATGACTTTTTCTGAGTTCATTCAAAATGGAAATTAAGACACAAAATAGAATTCTACCCAACCATGCTATATGCCTCAACAGTATCCATTTTTCTCATTCTTACTACTAATAGAAGCTCAATTTTGTTTAGGGTGATAATGTACCTACTTAAATTGCTCACTCCTAGGCTCCCTTGCATCTATGCATAAGCATTTGATCCAGTTTGGGCCAAATATGTGTAGGTGAAAGATACTGAGTAGGACTCCCAAGAAAGTTTTTGTTGTTGTTTAAGGCAAAACACTTGTCTGGCATAACCCATTTCATTTTTGTCCTTGGCTCTTCTGCTGTCATGCTCCCTAGTCAGAATATTGAAAGATGAGTCACATAGGTTACATGAGTTTGGCAGACCAAAAATCATGCATTCTCCTATATCCAAGATGAGTCCCTGAGCAAATACGCCAGACCTAGGCTACCTATTTCAAGACTTACTATTGTATAAGACAAACCCCTGTGTGGTGCAAAGGGTTAACACAATTCACTGCTAAGAAAAGGTGCCTTGGAAGAAAAACCTGGCAATCTACATTTAAAAATTCAGCCCTTGAAAACCTCATGGGGCACAGTTCTACCCTGAATCATATGGGGTAACTGTAAATCAGAATCAATTCAGTGGCAACTGGTTTGGTATTTTTGGTGTTACTATAAGAAAAATTAAGCTTTTGTGATTATACCACTAGAGTCGGTTTGTTTTTTCCCATGTAGCCAGATGCAATTTGGACTGATAGAGAAATAATTAAAAGAATGTAGAGTTAAGTAAGCGTAATGATTATGGAACTAATCATTTAGCAATGGGCTGCTAACCACAAGGTCAGTAGTTCAAATGCACCAGTCACTCAGGGGAAGAAAAGTGAAGCTCTCTGCTTCTGTAAAGATTTACAGTCTTGGAAGCCCTATATGGGGTTGCTATAAGTTGTAATCAACTTGATAGCATTGTATTTGTTTGAGTTTAGTGACTAGTATGTAAGCTTTGAGGGGGTAGTAATAGATACTTTGAATACTATTCTTAGCACTATAGGTATTATGTCTTTTGCAAATGGATAAACGAACAAAAGCGATATTCATTTTGTGTTTTCTGTAGTTTGCCTTATTCTTCCAAGAAGATTGCTCAAGTGTTAAAACCCAGTCTTCTCTGGCATACTTGAATAAAAGAATAACTGATAGACACAGACTTAAACCCTGGCCTGTGTGATCTTGGGTGTGTCACTGTTTTTCAAACCATTTCTCATCTGTGAACTGGGGATTACACACGTAGCCCACAGGGTTGTTTTGGAGATTCAGAGTAATGTGTGTGTCTTGGATTGAGTGCCCTTGCATGCCGAGCTTATTCCTCAGGCCTGGGTGCAGGGAGTTTATTTGAGATCTGATGGCAGGGAGTGGGAATAGGAAAGCAGACGCAAGACTGAGTTAGGGGGAGAAGCAATCACAATGGGAACGGGGTGTTGAGGCTTTTAATGTAGGATACAGGGGCTTGATTCCCCCAGGACTTCTGAGCAACATAGGTTCTGTCCTAGATTTGTCTACCAGAAACAGGAGGCTGGGCTCTTCTTCACCTGTAGTGGTGTTGAGCATTCCTCCTAGTAAGGTGACCTCTCCTACCTTCCTGAGTTTGGCTTTCCATGCCTTTGAAAAGGCTTCGAGGCAGAAGGACATGGAGAGCTGCGTGCTGCACAGTTGTGATAAGACACCATTTCAGCAGGAGCCTGCACTTACATAGAGCCGTTCGCCACTGCTATGATGGATATCAGGAGGAGCCCTGGAAGTGCAGTGGTTACAAGTTGGTTTGCTAACTTCAAGGTCAGCAGTTCAAAGCTACTAGCTCCAAGGAAGAAAGATGGGGTTTTCTACTCCAATAAACAGTTGTAGTGTTTGAAACTCACAGGGGGCAATTGTACACTGCCCCACAGGATCGCTATGAGTCGGTATTGACTGGAAGGCAGTGAGATGGTGTCAGAGATGGGTCAAAGGAATGTGGCATGGCAACCCTAAGAATCTGCTACAGAACCATAAAGTGCCTGGGATAGATGAGTTTATTGTGCTTGACCTTTTAAAACCATCAAACGGGCAACAGTTAGAAAGACAAACATACCAAGTGTCATTGGAGATCCGGGGAAAGCAGAGAAACACTGCTAATGATGCAGGTTTGCTGCACAGCAATCTGGCAGAGCTTAGTGAAAGCCCATTGAATGGACCCTAGGACCTAGTGAGCCCCTCCTGGGCGTACAACCAAAGAAGCGCAATCACTGAGTTGACTTTCATTCCTCATGACCCTATCAAACAAAGCTGAATGGTCCCATGATGTTTTCAAGGCTTCTATTGGGAAGTAGACAGCCATGCCTTTATCCCACAGTGTGTGGAAGACGGCTTCAAACTACTGACCTTTGGGTTAGCAGCCAAGCACTTAACATCTCCCCCATCAAAGCTCTCTCCTGGATGTATAAAAACAAACAAAACCCCAGTTGATTCTTCCTCATTAGCAACCCTACAAGGCACAGTAGAATTGCTGCTATAGGTTTACAAAACTAAATTCTTACGACAGCAGACAGCCTCTCTTTGCTCCATGGAATAGCTGGTGGGTTGGAACTGCTCACCTTGGGGTTAGCAGCCCAACGCATAATTCCTGGGTATATAGGCCAAGCTATTTATCCAATTCACAGGGCCCTTGGGGCATTTTTACAAGAATGGTCACCACGCTGATACCTGCAGTAGAGAAGAGTTGGAGCCGAATTGGATGCCAATCAACAGACAACTGAAGAAGGAAAAAAAAGAAAGATGATGATTGCTCATGACCAAGTGGCACGCAGCAGCACATGCAATTGATATGCAGCATGGCAATAACTCTTAATGGCATTGCAAGGAGTTGAAAAGGTCAGAAACTGAATGAGATTTATATTGCAGTACCATTCATGGAAGCTGAAAGCTCATTCACCAAGCAGCATGGTCTAGTGCACATGGCAGCATGGTCTAGTGCACATGGCTGAATGCCTATAAGGACACACCCACACCAAGCACCCAGCAGGGGGTACTAGTCTGAAGAGGGGAATGGAAGTGATGTGAATGTGGAAAAGGAGGGACAAAACACAAGCAGGGCCTGACATTGATCAGGGTTCACGGTGTGCTATAAAGTAGGCATGATTAATCACTTCCCTGTACCAGAAGGCTGAGCTAGATTTTTAAAGCAAATCGAGTGCCTGGAACACAATGGTTGTTAGCTGCTGTTGAGTCAGCCTCCAGTCCAACTCACTGTGACAACCAGCTCCCAGTGACTCCATGGGCAATATTCTCCCTGGTCCTGCACCATCTCTTTGGTTGTGCATCAGATTGTGATTCACAGGGGTTTTCGTTAATTGGTTTTCAGAAGTAGAATAGCAGGCTCTTCTTCATCGCTCATCTTAGTGTGGACACATCACAGAAACAGGTTCAGTCTCATAGCCGCACCCAACAAAGCTTCCCCATTTCAGTATCATAGCAACACAGAAATCAGTTCAGTACCACAGCAATAACCAAGCATCCCCCTGACAAATGAGTGTTGGATGCACATGAGTTGCATTGTCTTGGACTCAACCCCAGATCTCCCACATGGAAAAGGAGAATTCTACAATGGAACCACAAATTTACCCTCAGAATATAATAAGTATCCAGTAAATGGTTATTAAGAATGTGGCTTCCAGGAAAATCCACCAATTTCCTGCCAAGGCTTAACACTAATACCTTCCCCCACACACTAGAAGGCTGCAGAGGAATGACTTTCTCCATGCCAGCCCTGGTATCTAGACAAGGGACCCTAACACTGTACCACTGAGCCCCAGCAGGCTGGGGAGCAATGTCAAATTGGATGAAGGACAATCCTGGTTGAGTTAGTTCCCCTAAGCTCGTAGGGCAGTTTAGCATGTCCACAGCTGTGTTCAGAATAGCCATGCGATTACCACCGAGAGAAATTCTACATGCTTTCACACCCCATGCTAGTCGTTGCAGCCATCGTTGAGTACAGTTCATGCTCATCACTATCTAGAACTCACGGTGACGCTGTGGATGAGCCATTGGGTAGGTAACCTCAAGGTTGGCAGTTCAAAGTCACCAGTTGTTCTCTGAGAGGAAGGTGAGATGATCTGCTCCTGTCAAGATTTAGCCTGAGGAATTTTATATAGGGTCACAGTGAGTCAGGATCAACTCAATGGTGTGGGTTTGGTTTATTAGACCCACCATCAGATCATATTTAATGTATTTATTAACATGTATATTTGCCACAAATCCAATGTCTTTTATTTTTATCACTGCATTTCAATACAATTTGTGCCTTTGTGATTCTGTATTTCATTGGAGGTATTTGGAAATATTATTCTGGGGAGTGGGTAGGTGTTCCATAGCCTTGCCTAAGTGCCAAAAGGATCCATGGGGTTGCAATGGTTAAGACCCTCTAATAGAGTTTATCAAAGAGCCCTGGAGGCACAATGGTTAAGTGCTCAGCTGCTATCCAAAAGGTTGAAGGTTTGAACCCACCAGTGGCTCTGTTCTTGGAAGAAAAACCAGGCAACTCATTCTTGTAACGATTACAGTATAGAAAAGCCTAGAGCAGTGGTTCTCAAACTTCCTAATGCCACAACCCTTTCATACAGTTCCTCATGTTGTGGTGACCTCCACAACCATAAAAATATTCTCATTGCTGCTTCATAACTGTAATTTTGTTACAGTCACCCTGTGCAAGGGTCCCACAGGTTGAGAACCATTGGTCTAGAGAGCTCGGCACTGATGCATTGAGTCACTATGAGTTGGACTGGACTAGAAGGTTCCTAACAAAAACGCCAACAATCATTTTTTACCATGACCTTGTTAACTCAAAAAGATTAATAAGCAAATTCACAAATGAGGACATCCAGTTGCCCCTCCAAACTGGAGAAGCATGAGTTAAATGGTGACCCTGACCCCACGGTGTCCTCCAGCTGGTGCCATGCTGCCTTTATTCCTTCTGCCTCTCAGTTCTGTGGAGAAGAAGGGGAAAGGGAGGGAAAGAAAAAGAAAGAAATGAAAAGATAATTTTCCCAGCTTCTTCACATCACTGAATTGAACTTTACTTTTAATAAAAGTATTATGAAATGGAAATGGTGCTTTCACTATTTTGCTTTCAGGTGATATTCAGAGACACGGTGCTGGTAATTATTTGAGCCGGGGAGGTTAGTGTGCAGATTTTCTGAATATGGTTGAGCCACATGCCCCCTTCCAGGCCTAGCATTTCCCTGGGCTATGAGAAGTTACAGACAGTCTACCCTCTTCTTCCTCTGACTTCGCTGCAAACCATGGACACACTGGTTCTGACTTGACCTGGCTCCAGTACAGAAAAAAATATCCTCCTTGCATAATTGTAGTGCTTGAATTGGAAGGCACCCAGAGACAAATCTCTCTTCTGGTGGCATAATGGGTTATGTGTTGGGCTATTAACTGCAAGGTCAGCAGTTGGAATTCACCAGTCGCTCCTTTGGAGAAAGATGAGGCTTTCTTCTCCCATAAAGAGTTATAGCCTTAGATGAGTATAAAAACTCAAAATGCATTGGCAGAGATTCCACAGAGAATAAGCCTCCATTAAATCCCCTGGGACCATTCACCAGGGATGGGATTAAACCCTGCTCACCGTCAGTACATCAGAAAGTGTATTGTTGCAGATATGATTAGGTTAAAAGTTAACATCTTATCATTTGTCTTTACTCTTAACACGTTTTTCATTTGTTCTTTTTTTAATTTTCTGCTTTCCTTTTTATTGAAAAATTAACTAATGTCACTAAACAAGTAGAGAATTTGTTAAATGAAAATCTAATCGGTTATGTAAACTTTCACTGAAAACATAACACAATTTTATTTTTACAAAGAGTTATAGCCTTGGAAACCCAGGAGGCCGCAGTATTTTCTCTCGATAGGATTGTTATGCACCCAATGGCAATGAGTGTTGTTGGATTTTGTTTCTTTATTGTTTTCTGTAGCTATGGTGGGGTATAGGGGTTATGTGTTGGGCTGCTAAACGCAATGTCTGAAATGGCAAATTTGAAATCCCCAGCCACTCCAAGGGAGAAAGATGAGGCTTTCTACTCCCCTAAAGAGTTCCAGTCTCAGAGCAGCCAGTCCACAAAGAGAACAACATGGCTGGCCCCACTATG
This sequence comes from Tenrec ecaudatus, assembly GCF_050624435.1. Classification (NCBI taxonomy): domain Eukaryota; kingdom Metazoa; phylum Chordata; class Mammalia; order Afrosoricida; family Tenrecidae; genus Tenrec; species Tenrec ecaudatus. The sequence goes on along the minus strand of NC_134541.1, from coordinate 92,342,798 downwards.
AGACATGATGCCCCTCAGTGACCAAGGGTGATACAGGGGACAGCACTGGAGACACAGTGTGCGAATTGCATCTAACCTGATTCCACCACACCGAGGCAAAGTGTGGTGGAGTGCAGTGGAACAGCAAGGGAATGGAGTGGCAAGGTCCCCAGGGAATGCTGAAAGTGGACTTTGGGGCCAGGTTGTGGTGCCTCAACAGAGTGGATTGGAAAACAATCCTAAGGTCCAACAAATGATCCTTGAACTAACTACAAGCTCTTCTTTCTTGATGTGTTTTGTTTTGTTCTTTGTCAGTGGTTTGTTTTTGTTGTTTTGTTGTCTGGTTGTATACTGTTGCTTTGTTTTCCTCTGTCGTGTTTTCGTGCATGTTAGTGTCTCCACAGGTCTGTCTAAATAAGAGAGGCTGGATGAACTATCTGGAGGAAAAACAACAGGACCGACAGTTCCGGGGGCACTTGGGATAGGGGGAGGTGCGGGAGGTAAGGAAGTGGTGTTAACAAACACAGGGACAAGGGAACAACATGGGACTCAATATGGTAGTGAGGGGGAAGTGGCAGGCCTGGTAGGGAATGATCAAGGGTAAGGTTACGTAAAGAAGAGGTATAGCTGTAACCCGGGTGGGGACGGAGCATGGTAGTGGGACAGGAGGAAAGTCAAGGGAGATGGAGGAAAGAGCTTGGAGTCAAAGTGCATTTATAGAGGTCTAGACAAAGACATGTGCATGCAAATATATATATATATATATATATATATATATATATATATATATATATATATATATATATATATATATATATATATGGATGGGGAAATAGATCTATGTGTCTATATTTATAGGTTTAGTATTAAGGTGGCGGCAGGACCTTGGGCCTTAACTCAAGCACTCCCTCAATGCATGAATACTTTCTTTTATTAAATTGGCACTCTACAATGCTCATCCTCCAGACACAACTGCTGAAGCCAAAGCTGGTGAACAAGCAAATGTGGTGAAGAAAGCTGATGGTGCCCGGCTATCAAAAGAGATAGTGTATGGGATCTTAAAGAATGGAAGATAAACAAGAGGCCATCTAGCTCAGAAGCAACAAAGCCCACATGGAAGAGCACACCAGCCTGTGTGATCACGAGGTCCCGAAGGGATCAGTTATCAGGCATCAAAAAACAAAAAAAATCACAGCATTGGCTGCATACCTCCATGATACGATTGCCGAAGACAAACTTGTGCATAAGCAAATGTGGCGAAGAATGCTGATGGTGCCCGGCTATCAAAAGAGATAGTGTCTGGGGTCTTAAAGGCTTGAAGGTGAACAAGCGGCCATCTAGCTCAGAAGCAAAAAAGCCCACATGGAAGAAGCACACCGGCCTGTGCGATCACAAGGTGCCAAAGGGACCAGGTATAAGGCATAATGCAATATATATATATATATATATATATATATATATATATATATATATATATATATATATACACATACCATATATATGGTATATATATGATATATATATATACACATAATAGTGAATGAAGGGGGAAGTGCAGAGTGGAGACCCGAAGCCCATTTGCTGGCCACTGGAGATCCCCTCACAGAGGGGTTTAGGAGAGGAGATGGGTCAGTCAGTGTGCGATGTAGTACCGATGAAAAACACAGCTTTCCCCTAGATCCTGGATGCTTCCTCCCCACAACTACCATGCTCCGTATTCTACCTTGCAGGACTGGATAGGGCAGAGGTTGTACACTGGTACATATAGGAGCTGGAGGCACAGGGAATCCAGGGTGGATGATACCTTCAGGACCAGGAGTGTGAGGGGCGATACTGGGAGAGTAGAGGGTGAGTAGGTTGGAAACGGGGAACAGATTACAAGGATCCACATGTAACCTCCTCCCTGGGAGACAGACGGCAGAGAAGGGGGGGAGGGAGACTCCGGATAGGGCAAGATATGACAAAATAACAATCTGTGGATTATCAAGGGCTCATGAGGGAGTGGGGAGCAGGAGGGACGGTAAAAAAAAAGAGGACCTGATGCAAAGGGCTTAAGTGGAGAGCAAATGCTTTGAGAGTGATTAGGGCAAAGAATGTACGGATATGCTTTATACAATTGATGTATGTATATGTATGGATTGTAATAAGAGTTGTATGAGCCCCTAATAAAATTAAAAAAAAAAAGAGTTCCAGTCAGAGAAACTCACAGGTACAGTTCTACCCTATCCTATAGATTCGCCATGAGTTGGCATCAACTGGATGGCAGGAAGGACACATAACGATTCAGACTTGGGCTTAGTTTGGGTTCTCACTGAAGCAGACCCTGGCCAAAGACTTAAAGGCAATGAGCTTATTTAGGAAACTCTGAGCATGCAGGTAATGATGTGGCATTGTGAGCCAGTGGAGGGAAGGCCACCGATAACAAATAGATTGTGAATCCAATTACAAACCTGGGAACCTGCTGCTTAATCACTTAGGAAGTCTCCAGGGGTAGGTGTAGCACACGCCTCTCAGAGTTTTGCCATCCAAGGAGTGAGGGGCCTGGTCAGGGCTGTTCCCAGGGGCATATGTTCCTCAGCACATTCAGCCAGCACCAGCAAAGGGACCTTCAGAGCTGGCCCTTGGTGACTGAGGCGAGTACACGGAATCAGGAACTTGGGAATGAAGAGAAGGAGCACCGGGAGTGTCTGCTACAGATTGGAGACTGGAAAGTCAACTCGGTGCTCCTCAAGGGGACAGGCGCTCCCCTCTCTGGATCTCACTTTTAACATCGATACACAAAGGTCGATTCTGTGAGGGTCACAGACTGGGGACTCCCATGGCCAAATGAGGACCTGTGTGGACTCTGGTTGGCCTGCTTATTCACTGCCATCTAGAAGATTCCAACTCCCAGTGACCCTGTAAGACCGAGCGGAACTGCCCCTGTGGGTTTCCGAGGCTGAAATTCTATATGGACTAGAAGGTCTCATCTCTGCACAGCCCCCCACCCTATCCCCCACCCACCGCTCCCCCAGTGTGACTGGTGGTTTCAAACTACTGACCTTCTAGTTAGCTGCCCAACACATAACCCACTGTGCCATCAGGGCTCTTTGGCCTACTTGGCTTCTATCCAATGTTATTGAATCGCCTTTGAAAAAATCAGGAGGTTTTTAAGAAAACAGGAATTTTGACTTTCTCTAGAAAAATCGATCTGGCATCACTGGAACCTAAACTAGAGGATCCACAATTCCACGTGGCTCTGGGAATCTCAACATTTCTTCCTCCTGCTCAAAGTAAAATGGTTTAAGGGGACCTTTCACAGCTGGTGGGCTGGTCTCCTTTCTAGAAAGTTGCCTCTGTAAAGAAAATGCATCTTTCTTCCCTTGTACCTAGTTGGGGGTGGTGAGGGTAGCAGGAGCCATTGGGTTAAGAAAAAACAGTCCAGGTAGCTTCAGTCTGCCCTGCCAGGGATTTAGAGGCCAAGCCTTTTTTGCTCCAGCTGACTGGCCTGCTGTTTCCAGGGCAGCCCCACCATCTGTTCCCAGATGCAGGGAGGGAGCCGACTTTCCTTCATCACACCTGCCCCAAACTCAGGCCCAGAACTACTGTCTAAACACAGAACAACTTTTGTCTGTGGCCAAATGTGGGACCCCAAATTTCTTCCCTCTTTCCCGATACTCCTTCAGTGACTTGATGACCTGGGCCAGGCTGAGATGAATTAGCTTGCTCCTCACAGCTGGCTGCTGGGTTCCAGTCAACTCCCAGAGGCCACTGGCTGTGCCCATCAGTAGAAGTGGGAGTTGAGAACCCTCAGCTCTTGGCTGAGCAGCTCTGTCAGTCTGTAGCTGTTGACTGTAGCTGCTTCTGACAGCCAGTCTAGCTGGTGCTTTAAGTCATTTCAGTCGCTCCACCTCAGCTGTGATTAGTCTAGTCTCTGTAGCCTCAGAGGGAGGGGAAAACAAAACACCTCAATGACTTTGAATCAGAGTGGGTTATCCTCTTTTAAAAGGCAGAAAGTCTGAATTGGGGGATATTCTTGGGGGGGTCTCTTTTATGCATTTCACATTTATGAAATAAGAACTAACAGTATTTGTTCCAGTAAGTGGATCAGAGCCACCTAAGGGCCCACTCCTCCCACCAGGCCACGCCTCACTAAGAATAGAGGTCCATCACTTGTCTGGCATTTTGTGGTACTGTGGTGACTTTTGTTTTGTGAGATACTGGGAGCTATGTGATTGGCATTTCATATACCAGCAGGGTCACCCAAAGAGCTTCCAGACAAAGAACAGACAATGAAGAAAGAATTGGCTGCCTGCATGGGAAGAATGAGCCATTGAAAACCCTATGGATAGCAGCAACACTGTCAGTTACTAGACCCCCCATGAACAACAGAAGAACATTGTCAGAACGTGTGCCAGAAGATGAGCTCTTCAACTTGGAAAGTACTCAAAATACGGCTGAGGAAGAGGAAGAGCTGCCTTTTCATAGGCAAGTCGACCATAATGATGCAAATCGAGTATAGCCATCAGGACCTTCATTTGCTGATGGGGCACAACTCAAAATGAGGAGAAACAGTTCAAATCGTCATTAATAATTGAAACTTGGGATGTATGAAATATGAATCTAGGGACATTGGAAGTCATTAAAAATGAAATGGAATACATAAAGATTGATATTGTAAGCATTAGTTAGCTGAAATGGACTGATATTGACCATTTTGAAACAGAAAATCTTATGGTTTACTCTGCTGGAAATGACACAATCAAGAGAAACAACATTGCATTCATCATCAAAAGGACATTTTAAGATCTATTTTAATGTACAATACTATCTTTGATAGGATGCTATCTAGCCCCATTCAAGGAGAACCAATCAATACAACTATTGTTCAAATTTATGCACCAACCACCCAAAGCTGGTGATGCAGAAATTGAATAATTCTACCACCATATTCAGTCCCAAATTTGTCAGATTTGCTATCAAAATGCTATTGGAATGCAAAAGTTGAAAACAAAGAGGAAGGATCAGTAGTTGAAAAATATGTTCTTGGTGATAGAAACCAAGCTGGAGATCGCATGACAGAGTTTGCAAGACCAATAAATTGCTGATAGCATATACTATATTTTCCAACTTCTGTTCTTTCCTCTTTGGTTCCAACATTTGCACTCCAATCACCAATAATTACCAATTTATCTTGATTGTATGTTAGAATTTTGCATGATTAATGATTTCTTCAAACATTTGATCAACAACAAAAAAGATGACCATAAATGTGGACTTCTCCATATGGAATACACGGAAATCAAATTGACTACACCTGTGGGAAGAGACAATAAAAGAAGCTCAATATCAGCAACTGAAACCAGTCCAGGGACTGATTGTGGAACAGATCAGCAATTGTTCATATGTGAGCTCAAGTTGAAGTTCAAGAAAATGCAAACAAGTACACGAGAGTCAATATACAACCTTGATAATAACCCACCAAATTTTGAGAACATCTCTGAATAAAGCACAGTGTCATTTAAAAAAATGGAAATAAAGAAAAGATACAAGTGCATGTCAGAAGAGACTCTGAAACTTACTCTTAATCAGAGAGTAGCTAAGGCAAATGGAAGAAATGATGAAGTAAAGAGCTAATTATAAAATTTCAAAGGACAACTCGATAATACAAAGTAAAATATTATCACAAAATGTGCAAAGGCCTAGAGTTAGAAAACCAAAACAGAACATATTCAGCATATCTTAAACTGAAAGAACTGAAGAAAAATGTCAATTCTCGAGGTGCAATATTAAAAAATTCTATGGGCAAAATATTGAATGATGAAGGAAACATCTGAGGACGATGGAAACAATATGGAGTCACTGTATCAAAAAGAATACACCAACATTCAACCATTTCAGGAGGTAACATATGAGCAAGAACCAATGGTCAGGAAAGAAGAAATTCAAGATGCATGGAAAGCACTAGCCCAAAACAAGATGCCAGGAATTGCTGGAATATCTATTGAAATGTTTCCACAAGCTGATAAAGCACTGGCAGCACTCACTCATCTATGTCAGGAAATTTGGAATACAGCTACTTGGCTAACAGACTGGAAGAGATCCATATGTGTATACATACCAAAGAAGGGAGACCAACGGAATGGTCAAATTATGTAACACTATCATTGGCATCACATGTGAGTCAAATTGTACTGAAGCTAATACAACAACAGTTGCATTAATTCATTGACAGAAAATTACCATATTCAGCATTCAAGAGCCATCGTGGCACAGTGGTTACAGGTTGGATTGCAAACCCCAAGGTCAGCAGTTCAAAACCACCAGTCACTCCGTGGGAGAAAGGCAAGGTTTTCTACTCCCATAATGAGTTACAGTCTCAGAAACTCACAGGGGCAGTTAGTTCTACCCTATAATATAGGGTCAGGATGAGTTGTCATCAACTACAAGGCAGTGAGTTTGGTTTCCCAGAGATTTAAGCCAGATTCAGAAGAGGATGTGGAACAAAGGATATCAGATGGATCTTGCCTGAAAGCAGTGAATACCCTAAAGATGTTTACTTATGTTTTATTAACACCCAAGCTATCTGACTGTGTGGATCATAAGAAAACATGGATAGCTTTGAGAAGGGAATTCCAGAACACTTTGTCTTGCTCATGTGAAACTTGTACATGGTTTAAGAAGCAGTAGCACAATTAGAACAAGGGTAGATTGCATGGTTTAAGAATCAAGAAAGGTGTGCATCCCGGTTGCACCCACTTATTATACTTTTTCAATCTGTATGGTGAGCAAATAATCAGAGAAGCCAATTATATGAAGAAGAGGACAGAATCAGATATGGAGGAAATATTATTAACAACCTGCTATATGCAGACGACACAGTTTGGCTTGCTGACAAGGATGGGGGACTTGAAGCACTTGCTGGTGAAGATCAAGGATTGCAGCCTTCAATGTGGGATACAGCTCAACACAAAGAAAACCAAAATCCTCACAACTGAACCAATAGGTAACATGATGATAAATCGAGAAAAACCTGAAGTTGTCAAGGATTTTGTCTTGTCTGGATCCACAAGCAATGCTCCTGGAAGCAGCAGTCAAGAGATGAAAAGATACATTGCACTGGGTAGATCTGCTGCATAAGAGCTCTTTAGAATGTTGAAAAGTTAGGATGTTACTTGAAGCAGGAAGTACACCTGATCCAAACCATGGTGTTTTCATTTGCCTCATCTGCATGTGAAAAGCTTGCCATTGAGTGAAGAAGACCCAGGTAAACTGTATGAATTTGAACCATGGTACTGGCAAAGAATATTGACAGTACCATGGACTGCCAAAAGAACAAACAAAATCTGTCTTGGAAGTACGGCCAGAATTCCCATTAGAAGTAAGGATGGTGAGACTTTGGACATGTTGTCAGTGGAGACCAGTCCCTGGAGAGGCATCAGGCTTAGAAAAATGGAAGGGCTGTGAAAAAAGGTTGAAGGCCCTTGAAGAGCTGGATTGACACAGTGACTACAACAAGAGGACTGAGCATAGGAACACTTGGGTGGATGGAGGAGAAGCTGTTATTGTTACATTCTGCTGTGAATAGGTTTGCCATGACCAGAACCAACTGGATGGCAAACTAACAACAACAACAACAACAACAACAACAACAGGGAGAGACATTAAAAAGCCAAACTCACTGCCATTGAGTTGACCTTGATTCAGAACAACCCTGGAGGACAGGGTAGAACTGGCACCCGTGAGTTTCCCGAGAGTGTAACTTTTCACAGGAGGGGAAAGCCTCTTTAAGCTACTACTTAGCAGCCCAGCCCATCACCAGGGCTCCACAAGGATAGAGAGAAGCACTGTTAGGGCTGGATAGGGCAGAGGCTGTACACTGGTACATATGAGGGCTGGAGGTACAGGGAATCCAGGGTGGACGATACCTTCAGGACCAAGGGTGTGAGGGGCGATGCTGGGAGAGTGGAGGGTGAGTGGGTTGGAAAGGGGGAACTGATTACAAGGATCCACATGTGACCTCTTCCCTGGGAGAGGGACAGCAGAGAAACGGGAAAGGGAGACTCCGGATAGGGCAAGATATGACAAAATAACGATGTATAAATTACCAAGGGCACAAAGGGAGGGGGGGAAGGGGAGGGAGGGGGAAATAAAAGAGGACCTGATGCAAAGGGCTTAAGTGGAGAGCAAATGCTTTGAGAATGATTGGGGTAGGGAATGTATGGATGTGCTTTATACAATTGATGTATGAATATGTATGGATTGTGATAAGAGTTGTATGAGTCCCTAATAAAATGTAAAAAAAGAAAAGAGGAGAAAAAAATGATTAGGGCAAAGACTGTACAGATGTGCTTTATATAATTGATGTATGTATATGTATGAACTGTGATAAGAGTTGTATGAGCCCCTAATAAATTGTTAGAAAAATGATCCTCAATTCTATCTGAATCCTTGCCATAGCTCCAAGTTGCCTTAATAAACACGAGCAAAAAATGTACCTCTGGCAGCAGACCGCTCAGGTTCAAATCCAGGCTCTCTAACTTATTGACTATGTGACCTTGGGCAAACCTGGACCTCTCTGTACTTCTAAAGATTCACTTTCCAAAAGGGAAGTCATAAGCCAACTTTTCTTATTCCTCACTGGGTTGCTTTGAAGATGAAATGAGACATCTGTCTAAAAATGCTTCTGACCATCCCTTGGTTCTCAGAGCTCCACAAATGCTATGGATTATTGTTATAAGATTATGAATGATTTTTTTCCAAGGGTAGTGCAAAGATTAACATCAGTGCTACTTCTCTCTGACAAAATATAAATCCAAATTTCTAAATAGCAGGGTCTGAACGGATGCGCTGTTAACAGCATCTTGCTTTTCTCCCATCACTTGTCACAGTAAATCTGATAAGAAATGCTGGGCTAGGGCCTGCAGCCAAGCCCCTCACTGGCAGCGTGCAGGACCTCAGGTTGTTGGCAGGCCAAGGGGCATCACAATGGCAAGAGGAGACTCCACAAAGAGCCTCTGATTCCTCCCCCACGCACCCCTTCCCCACGTTCAGGGTTAAACGTCAAAATACTATTTTTTTGTCACCTGGTGAAATAATGAGCCCCCCATTCCCGTTGCCTTGGTATCATCAGAGCGCAACAGCCACGTGGGGTAATCGCTGTCTCCGGTTAATGCTGCTCAGTTCAAACATTTTCACAGGCCCTGGCGAAATGAAACCCGTGCTTACTACCTAGGTGGAGTTTGAGGCGATTCAACCCATTTGCTTCTGCTGAAGAGGCTACCTCAGAAAAACAGGAAATTAAAACATAGAGGGTGCCATTGACATTAGGTTTCTCATTTTCTTCCTTTCTTCCCTACCTTCCTTTCTTCTTCTTGCCCTTCTCTTTCTCTTTTCTTCCTTCCCTCCCTTTGCTCACGTCTTCCTGCCTGCCTTCACCTTCCATCTTCCCTCCCACACTCCTCCATTTCTTCTTCGCTCCTCTCTCCCCACCGCCACCTTTCTCCTTTCCTTCCCTGCCTTTTCCCTTCAGCCTCCCAGTCTCCCTCCTTCACTCTCTCCCTTTGCTCCTTCCTTTCCCGACCTTGTTTTGATCCAGTGATTTGTACTCCTTTCTTCCTCTCATCCCACCCATCCCCATTGCTGGAGAAACATCAGTTCCTTGTGGCGCTGGTTTCTTGGCACCAGACCCTGTTCTTTGGGTGTTCATAAGTCTGCGTCCTGTGTGCAAACTTAAGACAGACATATGATCAGGGTTGGACAGAAGATGGGATTTGACAGGTGTACTGCATCCCAAATCTCCAGGAGACAAAGGTAAAGTCAGGCTCCTGCCTTTAAGGTTATGTCTCCCATTGTAACTGCATCCCACAGAGGCTCCTGCCTCCTGGCCACCTGAGGCCTGCTGCCTGCCTTCCTCTAGCTCCTGGGGAATTGGGGCAGCAGTGGCAAGAACAACAAAAATCCCCAGGAGTTGACAAGAAGGGAGGCTGCCTTGCTCGAGAGACGGCCCCCTCACCCACCTGCATGTTGTTGAGATGCAGGTTCTCATCCCTGTGGCTGGGCAAGAAACGCCCCCTCCCCAAACGCAGTGGCTTCAAACAAGGACCATCATCGTGTGGTTGCTGGGACGCCACTGGGTCGTGCTTGGAGTCTCCCATGAGTTGGCAGTCACATGGGAGCTGGGGCAGGGGCCTCTGGTGACTCCAGTGACTACATGTGCACTCAGAGGGCTGGCAGCTGAAGCTGGCCGTTAGCTGGGTGCTTAGCTGGGTTGTTGGTTGGAGTGTCTCCACGTGGCCTTTCCAGGCGGCTCAGGCTTCTTTCAGCATAGTGTCCGGGTGCTGAGAAGTGTCCTGAGAGGTAGCACGTCGAGGCTGGACATTCTAAGGGTGAGCACTCAAGAAGTCTTTGAAGGGATTTTTCAGAAGCTGTGAAGCACTTTGTGGGAGGGAAGGGGGTTGACCAAACTAGATGTCACAGTGTCATCTTCTCCATAATCTATTGGTCACAGAGGTCATGAAACATCCCAATTTAAGGGCAAATGGCATAGACTCTACCTTCCTATAGGTAGCCTGTCAAGGAATTTGGGGGTCACATACGAAGACTGGAAGACCCTGGGTTGCACAAATGGTTAAGGACTCAACGTATCAAGAGGTGGGCAGTTGCACCCCTCAGAAGAAATAACTAATGGCCTGCTTCTAGAAGCCCACAGGCTTGAGAATCCTGTGATGTGTAGTTTCTCCCTGGCACCCAGGGGGTCCTCGGGAGCCAGAACCAACATAACAGCAACGGGTTGGGTTTTTGTTGGTTTTGTTTGGGCTAATATTAAAACGACTAGTATGAAATTATATATGTATTGTGTTTAACTCTCAGGACTCTGATTATGCTGAAGTTGAACAAAACCGTCTGCCTCTTCTATGAACGCCAGCCGATGGAGGCAAAGGGTGAGGGTCTAGAGGAAGAATGAATGTCACATTCCCGTCCTTATGTTTCAGTTGTCCTTAAAGGGCACAGGGGACAAACCAGACGTCTTTGATATGATTTTAGCCTAATGATGTGCTAGTATGATGATGAGCAGTATGAAAAGTGGTTTTAACTAATGTGATCCAATATTTGAAAAGTTGACGATTTCACATCGAATTTTATATTCTCAGCATCTCAGTTACAAACAGAAAATCAGGCCTTAAAATCCTTGCATTTCCCCAAGGCAACAACAGTCTGGAGCTAGAATTTGAATGTCCCCTGTGGATGAGCTGACACGTGCCTGTTAACCACAGTCCCCATCCATCCCTATTGCCCCCAACACAGAGGTTGGCTACAAGTATCCTTTATCTATATGGCTAAATAGATTAGTTGGTTTGGATTGGGTTGCTAGTTTTTCCTGTTTTGTTTTGCTTACTTTTGATTTTTTGGGGGGGCTAGGAAATGGTGTGTATTTTGGTACCATGTCTTCCAAAGCGAGAAAACCAAACCCAGTAAGCCAAGAAGGTCAAACAGTCTAGATTAATGATGAAAGGAGGAGCCCTGTTGGTGAGGTAGATTATGAGTTGGACTTCTAACTGCAAGATCAGAAGTTCGAAACTCCCCCCACCCCCACTCCACAAGAGAAAGATGAGATTTTCCACTCCTGTAAAGATTTACAGCCTTGGAAACCCACAGGGGCAATTCTATACTCTGTCCAAAGGGTTGCTATATGTCAGAATTGATTCCAGGGTAGTGAGGTTTTCTTGATTGATATAAATAATTTTTGGTGAGTATTGAAAAAACCAGTCAATATTATTTTTAATACACATCAAAGAAGGTCCACATTAATTGTTCACACAACACTGCCACCTTCTTTCTTTATTCCCTTGCCTCCCACTCTCCTTCCTTCCTCCCTATGGTCTTTTATCTCATTCGTTTTCTTTCAAGGGTTAGCCTAGGAGTGGGAAAGTCTGACTATTCTTAACCAAAAGACTAAATTGGTGTTATTACTTGGGTTAAATTTTTTTCTTTTCTCTTCTTCTATTGGTTTGTGTCATGTAACCCAGAAAATGGGGAAACATTTGGAACATCAAAACACTATCCTTTCTCAGTAGACTACAAGCATTAAAGGCAACAGAGATAAATACTCCAATAATAACAATAACATACAAGGATAGCTAGAGAGATAAATAGATAGATAGAAAAACCACAAAATCTGAGCAGTTGTGGGCAGGAGAATGGGACTAGCCCCATGAATAAATATAGGTTTGCCAGAGAATAGTTCTATATACATATTAGCATATACTACAAATATGACCATGAATATAATAGTGCATCCAGGAGGCATAGTTATAAAAATGTCTTAGCTAGAACAAAACCCCTTGAGGGAGCGTGTCCTAAATATTGGGGATCAGGAACATAGCTCTGAGAGACCTCAAGATCAATTGGTACAAACTAGCTCACAAAGACAATGTTCTGTATCCATCAGGGAAGTGACTGGGGTCTTCAAAAGCTAGTGAGTAGCAAACTAAAAGTCGGTTCTTGGTCTCACCCTATGTGTTGGACAGGGTTCTCTAGAGAGACAAAACCATATTGCTAGTAATTATATATAAATATATTTATAAAGCTAGATATGCAACACAAGAAATGAACCACTAAATTATATACAGATAGATAACACAAGAAACTAACAGTTAAATTATAAAACAGTGAGACACTAGCAGTCCTTTAAGGCTTGAGAGCCGCCAGTTGCCAGTCCCTTTCTGTAGAGAGAGCTGGGCTATATATACCCAGCCAGAAAACAACAAGGCAAGTCACCAACTGTCGGTCCCCAGCTCCAGAGACGGACATTCCAATCCTGTGGGATTAAATGGACCTCAACTTACAGCGACACAGTCCACAAGCTAGGCATCCCACAGGTAGTGTACCCCTTTAAATTGAGGCACAGAACAAGCAAGGCGAGGCTCACGAAGCCATTTATCCCTCTGCCCTTCGATTAATCCTACTTGTGTTTATCGGCCAGGCTGGCACAATAAACTATTGCACCCTGTCTGGAGCAAATAACATTGAAGAAGCTCAAGATGCCTGGCAACAATTAGTCCAAATCAGTAATGGACTATGCGTACCTCAGCCTCTATGATGCTAAGGTCAGAAGAACTAAATGGTGCCTGCCTATCACAAACAGCTGCTCTGAAAGGGATCATGGTACATGATCCTAGATAGAGTGGGGAGTAATGTGTAAGAAAACTGAAAGTCATATTACTACTACTACCAATAGTAATAAAAATAATGATAAAAGATGAGGTTTATTGGTTAGATAGAGTAGTGAGATCCCCACTACTATGGTCCTTCATCACCCTTCAGGTCTGGAACTGAATTCAACCCCCTGAAAAATACACAGGTTTATAAAGTGAACCTTATGAGAAAAGATTGCAGCCCTCAGTATGGATTACAACTCAATGTCAAGAAGACACACATCCTCACAACTTGATCAATAGGTACCATGATAAATGGAGAAGTTTGTTGTTTTTTTTACTTGTTGTTATTTGTTGAAGTTGTCACGGATTTTTTTGTCTTGATGAGGTCTATAATCAATGCTCTTGGAAGCTGTAATCATGAGATCAAATGACGCATTCCATATGGATACATTTGGTGCACAATACGTCTGTAGAGTGCTAAAAAGCAAGGATGTTACTTTGAGGACTAATGTGCACCTTACCCAAGCCATAGTAATTTAAATTGCCTCATAAGTATGTGAAAGTCAGACATTGAATGAGGAAGGCTGAAGAAGAATTGATATGTCTGAATTGTGGTGCTGGTGAAGAATATTGAAAGTAACATGGACTGCCAAGGGAACAAACAGATCTGTCTTAGAAGAAGTATGGTCAGAGGGCTCCTTAAAGGCAAGGATGGTGAGACTTCCTCTCACATACTTTGGTCATGTTATTAAGAGAGACTAGTCCCGGGAGAAGGACATCATGCCAGGTGAAGTAGAGGGACAGTGAAAGAGAGGAAGCCACTTAAGGAGATGGATTGACAGTGACTGAAACAAGGGGCTCAAGCTTGGGAACAATTAGGAGAATTATTCAGGGCTAGGTAGTGTTTCTGAATGTTTGGCATAGGGTCAATGTGGGTTGCAACTGGCTCAATGGCACCTGATAAGAACAACTACACCAAAATGAATCATAGCACTGAGGAGCACACATTCCTCAGAACCATCAACCATTCAAAAGCAAATAGGCAGTATTTGCCCAAGGCCAAATTCAAAAGGCAGGCAAGGTTAGGGGAGAAGGGTGAATGAAAACAGGAAGCAGAGTTTCAATGGCATGAGTGATATTACATTGCAGGAGATTGTCATCAATGTCACATAACCAAACGTGTATAAATTGTCACGTGCAAAGCTGATTTTCTCTGTAAATCTTAACCCACCTTAAAATAAAAAGTTTCTTTTTTAAAACAAAGACACCATCGTTCATATTATAGACACAGCCAAAGATCTCCTGGACAATCCTAAAATGATCTCCCAAATGATTTGGGTAGTTAGCCCTCCCCAGGGAGTTCTACCCATTGAAACGCTGGGCGGTTATGGCTGCAATTATATTTCAGGCCAGAAGAGGCAGCAGAGGCCTGGTTGTTCAAATGCTACAAAACTACCAGACAATGGGCAAACAGTTTCTTTCCACGGACGACTAGCGGCTCTGTCATATCCATGTCTGGTGTTCAACACTTGGCGACAGAATCCAGCCCGCTGGGTTTGGGTGGGGTCTGTTTCTCAGCCATGCTTGGCTTGGGATTGTTCTATGGCATCCACAAAGTGGAGTCCTTTCCTTTCTGATGTCCCGAGAAAGCTGTTTTCTCCTTTTTCTCTCTCTGGCCCTCTTCCCAAGAACCCTGGGGTTCACTCTGCTTTCCTCTGGTTGATGTTTCTCAGGCCGTTACTTGACCTCGGTTCATCTACTGCAGGTGACCATTAGCAAGTAACTGTACCGTCCTTGGATGGTATTGTTCATGAGCTAGGCTGCGAACTACGGGTTAAAGGTTTGAGTTCACCCAGAGGTGCCTTCCAAGAAGGGCCTGGTGATATGCCTCTGGAAAAAAACCCACCCCAGCCATGGAAAATTCTAGGGACCGGACTTCTCTAACACACTTGGGCTCTCCATGAGTCCGAGTTGACTCAATGGCAATTGGTTGCTGGTATTCCTGTAAGTAGAAGACAACAATCTTTAAGCAGTCCCTCTTGGATTCATGGGAGGAGGATGGCTTCCTCTGAAAGAACTTCTCAGGGCTCCAAGGACTCAATGATCTTACAAAAAATGAGAGAAATGATGAGCCTGATGACAGATGATATTGCTATGCAGGCCTCGTTTCAGGATGCTCAAGTTTCCAGGTCTTTCCCTGACTCACAGTGGAGCCCTGTGAGGTTCCAAATAGAAGGGCACCCTTGCTCCCAGGACCTGGAGCCTTGTAGCTGAGCAGAGCAGTCATGATGAGAAAGAGGACCCAAGGGGGAAGTCAGGGGGCTGCTTCACTTGTCTCAGTGTCATGCAAACAAATATTTTGGCAGGAAATTTCTCTTCAAGAGTGTTCTGATTTCCTTTTTTTTTTTGGTATTAATTCTTTTTTTAAATTAATTAATTTATTTATTTTAACAATTTATTGGGGCTGATACAATTCTTTTCACAGTTCATACATATACATACATCAATTGTATAAAGCACATCTGTACAGTCTTTGCCCTAATCATTTTTTTCTCTTTTCTTCTTTTACATTTTATTAGGGACTCCAACAACTCTTACCACAATCCATACATATACATACATCAATTGTATAAAGCACATCCATACATTCCCTGCCCCAATCATTCTCAAGGCATTTGCTCTCCACTTAAGCCCCTTGCATCAGGTCCTCTTTTTTTTCCCCCCATCCTCCCCATTCCCTCCTCCCTCATATGCCCTTGGTAATTTATACGTCGTTATTTTGTCATATCTTGCCCTATCCGGAGTCTCCCTTCCCCTCTTCTCTGCTGTCCCTCTCCCAGGGAAGAGGTCACATGTGGATCCTTGTAATCAGTTCCCCCTTTCCAACCCACTCACCCTCCACTCTCCCAGCATCGTCACTCACACCCTTGGTCCTGAAGGTATCATCCGCCCTGGATTCCCTGTACCTCCAACCCTCATATGTACCAGTGTACAGCCTCAGTCCTATCCAGCCCTGCAAGGTAGAATTCGGATCATGGTAGTTGGGGGGAGGAAGCATCCAGGATCTGGGTGAAAGCTGTGTTCTTCATCGATACTACCTCACACCCTAATTAACCCATCTCCTCTCCTAAACCCCTCTATGAGGGGATCTCCATTGGCCAACACTTGGTCCTTGGGTCTCCACTCTGCACTTCCCCCTTCATTTAATATGATATATATATATATATACATATATATACATATATATATACATATACACATATATACACATACATACACACACTATCTGTTCTGATTTCTTGAAGAAAATCTTTTTCTGAACCATTTCCTCAGGGGAAAACCACTCAACTACCTCGGGAAGGAAGATTTTTCTCCTTCCAAGCTTACCAGGCTGTGCTAACTCACAGAGGAGGTGTGACTAGCAGGCAATGAAACTGATTTCCAGACGCCTATGAAAATCAGCAAGTGCTCGGCTGCTAAGTGAAAGGTCGGCAGTTGGAAAACCCCAGCTGCTCTGCAGGAGAAAGTGGTGGCTGACTGTGTCTGACAAGATGACAGCTTTGGAAACCCAATGGGGCAGTTCTCCTCTGTGTTCTACGGTTGCTTTGAGTTGGAGTGGACTTGATAGTGATAGATCTGATCTTTTTCCCCATGAAAATCAGCTTGCACGAATACATGTGCATTCATGGATGTCTGTGTCTGCTTTGGCATGCATGTGCACATATGTGCCTATTTGCACGTGGATGAATACGTCTGTGAATGTGGGCGTCTCTATTTACTTTGCCATGTGTGTGCACATGTCTGCCTTTGTCAGTATGCATGCGGGCTCAGGCAGCATAAAGAGATCACAGAGAAACTTGGAGAGAAAGAGAAAAGTAACCTATTTTCTCATGGGTCTCCCATACCTGACGGTCTACTGGCATCCACCGCCACGAAGACCAGAGGTCACTTCATGCCATGTGTCCAGCTGCCCATTGCTGGTTGAGGTCAGTCACCAGGGAGGCAAGTCAGACTGGCCTCGCCAACCTACCACCCACCTGCAGGAGTGATTCCCACCATCTGTCCTGGAGCCCCTCCCACCTTACTCAGCCTCCCTAGACCTTGAGTGAAAGGCGTTTCCAACGTTTTTACATAAAGATTTCTGAGATTGACTGAAGAAATGATTTCATTTGACAAAACAAGAAGCTTTGAATTTAAAGATTTGAGGCAAGTCCCCTTCAGAGAGGGGGACACAGGACGGGGCCATGCTCCCTTCCGGTATGCACAGGGGTTGCTATGAGTTGGAACCAACTTGATGAGCACCTGCCAGCAACAACAACAACCAGAAGTTGTCCAAACTTCTGTGGCCTCAACTCGGAAATGAGAATATTATTATTGCCTCCTAGAAAGAACTCAAGGTATGTACAATTGGTTAATAGGCGTTTGGAAAGTGAGTACATTAAGTGGACTGATGACATTGATAAGGCAATAAGAAACTGAGAAGGCTTCACTAACAGGTGCTTTCACATCTGTAACCAGTAGATTCCTTCCTTCTTCATCTCTTGCCATCTTAATCAGCTCCCACACTTTCCAGGCAGCTTGAGGGATTAAATGTTCAGTCTGATCCTATTATAAGCCTCAGCCTCAGAATCAGAGGCTTTACCTGAGGTTTGAGGAGCTATACTGGGAATGAGGGAGAGTAACCTGTCTTTTCTATTGCTCTCCTATCGCTCCCTCTTCCCTAGCCCTTCCCTGTCTCTGGGCCTGCCTTTCCTCCCTAGAGCATTGGCTTCCGGGAGAAGGGGATGGAAACAATGAGCACAATGAGCACATTCCTGACCAGGCCTCTTACCATGCTATGTTCCAAGCCTCTCTTGGAAGGGCCTCCACGAAGTCCTCTTATGTGATCTCACAATAACTTGTTAGATACCATTGAGTGAGCTCCTGACTCACAGCAAAAGTACACACAAGAGATTGAAGCACCACCTGGTCCTGCACCGTCCTCACAATGGTCCTTGTGTGTGAGCCCATGGTTGCAGCAGTGTGGAGGAGATCCTGTCCAAGAAGGCTGCCAGTGGGTGGGAGGGGCTGCAGCTTTCAGAGACTTTGGTGGATGCCAAGGTGGATAGTTCACGGCGTATCATATGAGGTCAGCCAGCGGGCCTTGGGGGCCCTTCCCATTATCCATAGATATATGAAATAAATGGAGGCCCTCAGCAAGATGGGCTGCAGACACCTCCAGGACTCACTTGATCCTTGGCAAGCTCCCTTAGCCTTAGGACACCACCTGCTGGAACTGTGGCTTTGCTGCCTCTCCTGGCTCTCAACTTCCCTCCTAGAGGACTCCAGCCACCCTTCTCCTTCCAGATCCTTCCAGCAGGAGGCAGATATTGGTCTCTATGCTTTTGCATGTGGCCAGTTTTCTAGGGACAGATCAGCCTCTCCCAAGAATTTGGGTTCACCAGACTGAGCGTGCCCACAAGTCTGCAGAGCGTATGGCCAGGCCTCTGAAGAAAGAACTGCTGGAAGATTTGCCCCTTTTCAAAAGCGCTAATTCCACAGTTGAGAGCTCGTCTCCTGGGGACTCAGCTTGAGTCTCAAGGAGCACATCCCCTTTGACACTGCTGGCAACTCGAGGTGCTGTGGGTCATTTTCTTGCCTTTGAGGAGTGCAAGGGAAATGCTACAATATGTCCCTTCACATGAACCACCAATCCTTATCTGGAGAACTCTCCGAGATGACAGGGATGGGAGGGAGATGTTTCTGGGGCACGCTTTCACCTGACATCTCTCAGGTGAGTCAAACATTTGACCCCCAAAAGTTGAGTATGATGGTGAGAGTTCAGGCTGGGAGATAGAGTGTCTGGGTTCAAATCAAGAGACTGCACATCTCAACTCCCATGGTTCTACTGCATAAAACCCAAGCCAAGCAGTTTATCACTTCCCTGCTGAGTATCCTACTGAGGCCAGCTAAACTCATTCTTTGCTGATGACAACGTTGCTTGTACCAAATGGCTTTGCCATGTAGCCCTTAGCAATGGCCAGAAGGGCTGCTCATCAAACCGCAGAGCAGGGCTTCTGGCGCACACGTTAAGAAGGGGGCTATTCACAACAAGGTCAGTAGTTCAGAACCCACTAGCTGTTTCTCTGGAGAAAAACTGTGGCTGTGTGCTTCCATAAAGATGCCCAGCCATGGAACCCCCCTGGAGAGGGCCTTGATGAGCTGGAGTGAGCTCTACAGGAGTGGGATTTTTTACTGTGGATGTAATCCCACCTGGGCAGAGATTTTCTTTGTGACATTAAAGAGGCTGTACCTTACACCAATCACTTGGCTGTTACAAAAGGATTCAATTCAACACTGAAGCAAACCAACTCCAAGGGAAGAAGGCAGCTGCCATGCAGAGAGCTCCAAGGACCACCAACCATGGAGGTTATTGAAGCCAAAACAAGAATACCACCCACCAGCCCTCAGCCCCCAGGGATGGACAAAGAGAGCCTGCCCATCAAGCTGGTGCACTGGCATGATGCTGTCAGCCTCCGGTGCTGTGAGAACATTGACTTTGGTGTGTTAAAGGCACCCACTTGTGGTACGTTTGTGATGTCAGCGTGTGGAAACTATGGCAAGCCCCCCTCCCTGTCTCACAGCAGCAAAGCCTCGGCATTAAAACCCCGTGCCTTCTGTGGCGCTTGCCAGCTGTGAGAGGGCAGAAAATGCCCATGGCTTTTCTGCTCCTTGTTGCGACCTCCCTCTGAGGCAGGGAGCAGAGGATGTGAGGTTGGAATCTGTTTTGTTTCATCACTACCCTTTGTCATCTCTCTGAACACTGTCATGTGCTCCTCACCAGTGCTTCGCCCTCTCTATCACCAAGCCATGTGCTCTTTAAAACATGCACACACACACACACACACACACACACACACACCTAATGTTCACATTTTGAGGCACATTTTTCTTTAATTCACTAATAATAACAATAATTATTCAAAGCCACATTACCATCTGAAAAGAAATCTCTATGCATACACATAGATCATGGATGCCAACTGCCTTCTTAACAACATTTCCCAATGAAATATTCAGCAGCGATTATATTAAGCCTGAAGCTGTTCATCAGTTTGTGTTAATCAAAACAAAAACAAGAGACGAAGGGATCCAAAAGGACATGTAAGATCATAGACTGAAAGTAGCCCCATCGAGCACCAAAGGCTTGTCCAGAAGGGCAGAGCCACAGGTAAAAGCTACATCTCTCTGGAGTTGCTGGCATTTAACTAGATGCAAAATATCAGCGCAGGAAATGGCTTGCCCAATGCAAATACTAACAAGGGAGGCATGTGTTCCTGTGTAAATGGAGCTTCAGCCAATCCGGGCCTTCAGGATCCAGCTCCCATCGCAGCATCCACGGGAAGCACCAGGGGAATGTTCCGTTTGCTTATTTTCCCTCTCTTTGCTAAGAAGAAAAAGAGCCTTTGTGGCCTAGTGGCTACAAGTTGGGCTGCTAATTGCTATATCAGCAGTTTGAAAGTACCAGCTGCTTTGTGGGAGAAAGATAAGGCATTCTGCTCCCATAAAGAGTTCGAGTCTCAGACACTCACAGGGGCAGTTCTACGCTGCCCTATAAGTTGGCTGTGAGTCAGCATGGATTTGATGGCAGTGAGTTTTCTAAGAGTAAGAAGTATCTAGGGGTGTAAACAGTTAATGAGCTCTGCTATTAAGGGAAAAGTTGTCATTCCCAACCCACTTAGAGGAGCTGTGAAAGAGAAGCCTGGCAATCTTCTTCAGAATCCTCGGCCATTGAAAAGTTTATAGAATGTATTGACCTAGGTTGTTAAATAGATCCAGGTATATGGTGGAGCATACAGGGACCAATGTCATAAAACGGGGTGGGGGTGGAAAAAATCTCTGAGACAGACGCAAAAACTGTGAGGGAATGAGTTGTTGAGGCTGGGGGATCAGGACCATCGTCTCTGGGATTTTTAAAGTCCCTGAGCAATCAGGAAAGGGGCAACAGTTGGTCTCTCCCCATCCAGAGGACAGCAGAAGAGGAGAACTGATTGGGCACAATGAATCAATGACTAGTGACTCAAGCAACGATCACCCTCCACCACTGAAAACCAGAAGAACTAGATGGTGCCTAGCTCTCACTATCGACTGCTATGAAAGAGATCACATTAGAAGGGCTTGATTAGAGTAGAAGGGAAATGTGGGGCAAAACTCAAAATCATGATAAAACACCAAGCTTACTGTTTGGATAAAGGCTGGTGAAATTGCAAGACTATGGTGCTTAGTTACCCTGCAGGTCTGGAACTGAACTCATCATGGCTCGATGTTCAACCAAACAATAGACAGGTCTATAATGGGAACAATGACATTAGAGACATACAAATACCGTAGAATAATAGATCACATGAGATCAAAAGACAGCATTCCCCCAAGAACGAAGTTCAAAAAAGTTGAGAATGAAGGAAGCTTGGAGACAAGAAACAAGAAGATGTGGGGGAAGTGATGGTACATTGTGGGAATTGCTATCAATGACATGAAACAAAATGTGTATGCGTTGCTCAATGGACAGCTGAGCTGCTCTTTAACCTTCACCCAAATCACAATAAAAATGTTTTTAATCAAAGAAAACTTCATGGTTCACTTCTACTCTGACACACACGGGGTGATGAGGAAATAGTGTCAACCGGGTTTGCTGTGGTCCAACCACCAGACATGTGCTTATGGGAGAAGAGCATGCTGACGCTGGCAATACCGAGCAGGACCAAGATGGTTTTATTTGCCTGCATCATGAAGATGGTAGCCCTGGTGGTGAGATGATTCAGAGCTCAAGTGCTAACCAAGAAGCCACCCAGTTTAAACTCACCCAGCCCTACTGAAGGAGATTTCCCTCCTCAAAGGTGTTGTTGGTTGTTATGTGCCATTGAGGCGATTCTGACTCCCTGTGACGGGAAGGAAAGGCACACTGTGCTATAGTGTAAGGGTTTTCAGTGGCTACTTCCTCTGAAGTGGGCAGTGGAACCCTTCTTTGTATTCTGTTCATAGCCTGGAAGTTTCCCTGACACCTCTTCACTTGAGGTAACCCTGCTGGCATTTGAAATACCAGTCACGTGGCTTCCAGCATCACAGTAACACACAACTCACCACAGCACCACTAATGGACAGACAACAACAGGATAGGAGTCTTCATGGGAGCAGGCAGTCACGTCGTCACTCTCTCGATGGGGATCAGTGAGTTCAAACTGCCAGTCTCTCTGTTACAGTCGCACATGCAACCACTGTGCTACTAGGTATATTTCCCTTAAATTCTGCCTAGAAAAATCTGTGGAACAGTTCTCTGTCACAGAGGGTCACTGTGAGCCAGGATGGGCTCTGAGACACACAAATGCAACACCATGAAGCCACCTTACTCTGTCCTGCTCTTATTTAACTCTATTCTTTTCTGAGCTATCTTTTCCATATATTCAGAAGAGACTCGCACTGAGCAGTGTTGATTCCACCAAGGCCAGGAAGGAGATCAAAGAGTCACAAAGGACTATCTCTTTGCTCTCATGCCACTTCACTAAGGAGGCTTGGGTGGCAGCTGGAAGCTGCACATTTCACTCCCTGTCCCTACACTCCTGGCTGAGTCTCCTCAGAGTGAGACTGCCCCTTTACCCAGCTCACTGCATTGGCTGTCTTGCTCTGAAAAGAGAATTTGCACATGTGAGTCTGACTGGGTGACAGATGGGAATCTTAATGCTGCTCTTTGGAATATGAAAGGCCTCGGATCACAGTGCTGCAGGGGAGTGATGTCTGCAGAAGACCTGCTGGTCTCCCAGTTAGAAAGAAGCCTTCCCCTTTGCCTCAGAGGTGCGTTCACTGTGGGTGGCAAGTCAGATCCTTGGGCTGGCACTCTCAGTAAACAGATCATATGGGCACCTTGAGAAGCGCTTGCTCACTGACCCAGCTCCCCAAGGATGTAAATATACCAACCAGGATGACTATGGACACCAGTGCCAAGAATGATCACATTCTTTGCATGTGTACAAATGAGGTGGGCAGCCACCTTCGCTGATGGTGGCTGCACAGTGTCTGGAATCACACCTGGCTAGGTGGACCATTGAAAGAGTTGGTGACATGATAATAGGGAGTACACCCCCTTGCCAGTAAAGCTGAGGAAATGGCATTTGAGGAAACAGGGGCAGCCGGGTAGCCAGCATGAAGTGAGCGAGAATGTTGCTTGTGCCTCCTTTGTTCACTGGTGGCTGCTGGCATCTGGGTAGTGAGGACACCATGGCTACTGCCAGAATTCTCCACGGTCCCTGGTTCCACTCTCAAGTCGCTGGCTTCATCACTACCACTGCCATCGAGTTGATTCTGACTCACAGCAACCCGAAAGGACAGAGTAGAACTGCGGCTGTTGGGTCTGGGGGGCTGTGGATCATTATGAGAGCATTTCTATCTCTCAGTAGCTAAAGGGTCCAAAATGCTGGCCTTACGGTTAGCAGCCCAACATGACCCACTTGGTCATGAACCCTTGCCAGCTGATCCAGGGAGTCCATTCCCAAGTGCATATCTAAAAGAATGAAAGACGAGTACCCAGATGGATGCTGCACTAATCACTATGGGCAAAAGGTAAACAATAAGCCAACAATACCCATCAGTAGAAGAATAGAGAAAATATGATCTACACAGAGTGGGATATACATATAGTCTGCCACAAGAAAACTAAGGCCTTTGATTCGGACAGACTCTGTAACACAGGTGAACGCAAGACATGAAGTGAAAGACGCCAAACACCAAATGCCATGTATTGTGAGTCCATTTAGAGCAAAAATGCTGGACAGGTAAATCCCGTAGAGCCATAGAGTAGATTGGTGGTTTCCCAGGGTGGGGTGGGAGGGGCAATGGGGAATGACTGCTTAATGGCTGCAGGGTCGATGAAAATGTTCTGGAACTGGATGGTGGGAAGCTTTCACAGTGTCCTTAAAACTACTCTTAAAAAGGGGAGTGAAAGAATCTGCAGGAAGCACAGTTCTGATTGACTCACATGAATGCGGTCACCAAGAATTGGAATCCACTAGAATTGGAATGGCAGCTAGACTATTGTTTCCTTGGGAGGTGCCTCCAGGAAGGACCAGTAGAGAAGGGTAATACTGATAGAGCAAAGGGAAGGGGCCGATAAAGAAATGTCATTGAGTAGGTTCCCAGAGACAGTATAAATCCTCTTGTAGTTGTCCCACCCAAAGGCTGAGGGAACTGGAGTGTGGCTCCACCTATCCTCATGTGTCATTGGTTAAAGTGGCATTAGGTCCTGGAGGATGTCAACTCCCCTGTCTGCTCAATGACTGTTCCCTGTGTGGGGAGTTACATGTGCTTCCTGTGAGACCATTGGCATTTATGGGAGTGGTGGGTGCCAAGTGCTAATACATGGGCACATTAGCAGCTGCTACAGCAAGTGCTGTACATTTTTAGCTGCTTGAGTGACAGGTGGGCCGTACCTCCTGCCTATATTCAGTGGTAGGGTGTTCAGATGGGGGCATCCGAAAAATAATAAGGCTCTATTCCTTGAAAATAGACATTATTATTATTTTAATCTGTCCCAACCCCCTTTCTTATCTGTCCCTGTGAACTACCTCACTGGCTGAAACATCAGTTCCCTGGGGAAGACATCACATTTCAATACGGTCACAAGGCTGTTTTCATTGGCCCAGTGGAGACACTGACATAAGATGTGTCAACTAGACGCTTTTTCTGGAGCATTTCCAAACAAAAAACGAAAAAGAAAGTCCCGCTTTTGCAAGTGGCCTGGCATCTAAGAAGCATAATTCAGAAGCACATGTCCCGCCACGTGGAGGAGGCGGTCTATGTTGCGAGATTACAGCATGTGCCCTGAGAGACAGACACAAAGAACACAGGAACATGCCAGTGGTGGTCAGGAACCGTCGACAGAGCCAGCTGTCCTCTTGTTCTCCCCACCTTTCCATTTTCCTAGGATTCTCTCTTCCAAGTATTGGTCTCTTTGCCTGTTTACAACCAAATGAGCCCCAAATAAGATCCAGATCATAGAAATAGAAGGAGGAAGTTGGATGGAGACTGCAGTTTATACTCCCCGGAAGCCATTCAGACTCCCTGGAAGAAGGAGACACTGTGATGGAATTAGCTCTGGATTCCTGACATTTATTGAGGAATGCTCAGGGAATAAGCACCTGTGGGGGGAATCGAGGAAGGGCACAAGAGGGAAATCTCAACAGAGGTCTCAGCCCTGCCTATGGAGAGTGTCATAGTCAGTATTCCCTAGAGAAACCAAACCAGTTATATAGCTGTAACTGGAGATATCGATATATCCACCAGGGCTCCTATGGTTAACCACTGCACCGGCCACTCATTGCCATCAAGGTGGACTCAAAGTGACTGTGTAAAACAGTATAGAACTGACCTTTTGGGCGTTGGAGACTGTAACTCTTCAGGAGATTACGAAGCTTCATCTTTCCCTCAAGGAGCCCTTGGTGTTTTCAAATTGATGTCCTTGCTGTTGGATGCCCAAAGGGCCACCCACTACAACACCAGAGCCCCAGAGAGTGAGGCTTATTTCTAGGAATTGGCTCACATAGGGAAATGGCAAGTTCCAAATTCATAGGTCAGGCAACAGCCTAAAGAGCTCTGTAGATGTTCATCCTAAAATCCATAGGTTAGGTGATGGGAAAAGACAAGAATAAGAATGGTCAGAACACACCCTAGGGAAACTCCCTTTCTGTGCTGAAGGCCTTTGGCTGATAGGTTTACCGCTTCCCACATTATGGAAGGTATTCTATTTTGCTTGAGACCAACTCCTTCATAAGAGCAAATAGATGAGGTGAACAAGCGGCCATCTAGCTCAGAAGCAATAAAGCCCACCTGGAAGAAGCACACCAGCTGGTGCGATCATGAGGTGCCAAAGGGACCAGGTATAAGGCATCATGCAAAAAAAAAAAAGAATATATATATGTATATATATCACTTTGTGTATATGGATATATATATATATATGTATATGTATATATATATATATATATATATATATATACACCATAGAGAATGAAGGGGGAAGTGCAGAGTGGAGACCAGAGGCCCAAATGTCGACCACTGGATATCCCCTCATAGAGGGCTTTAGGAGAGGAGATGGGTCAGTCAGGGTGCGATGTAGTACCGATGAAGAACACAGCTTTCCCCCTGATCATGGATGCTTCCTCTCCCCAACTACTAGGATCCAAATTCTACCTTGCAGGACTGGATAGGGCAGAGGCTGTACACTGGTGCATATGGAAGTTGGAGGCACAGGGAATCCAGGGTGGATGATACCTTCAGGACCATGGGTGTGAGGGGTGATACTGGGAGAGTATAGGGTGAGTGGGTTGGAAAGGGGGAACTGATTACAAGAATCCACATGTGACCTCCTTCCTGGGAGATTGACGGCAGAGAAGGGGGGAAGGGAGACTCCGGAAAGGGCAAGAGGTGACAAAATATCAATCTGTGGATTATCAAGAGCTCATGAGGGAGGGGGAGCGGGACAAAAAAAGAGGACCTGATGCGGAGGGCTTAAGTGGAGAGCAAATGCTTTGAGAGTGATTAGGGCAAAGAATGTACAGATGTGCTTTATAAAATTGATGTATGTATATGTATGGATTGTGATAAGAGTGGTATGAGCCCCTAATAAAATGTTTAAAAAACAAGAGCAAATAGATGAATGCTTGTTTGACCAAAAAACTGGGCACCATAGCCTCGCCACATTGATATGCAAAAGGAGCCATCACAGGGAGCTCTGTAACTGGGACCTGGCCAAGTGTTGACCAGTAGCCTGGGACTTTGTAGCCTAAAGCGTTGCAGCGAATTGCTTACTAGTTCTCCTCTACCTATAGTCTTTGTAAAGCCTACCAATGACAGGGTGGAACTATGCCACCGAGGGAAGTAGATAGCATGCTACTAATAATATCAGTAAAGTGCATGGCATCCTCGAAGAGGTGAGACCATTCAAATAAGACCTGTAGACCCCTAATGTGGGGATTGGTCGGTATGGTCATCCTGGGTGAGTTAACTCAGAAACAGAAAGTGGAGTTTCAAGAGCACCGAGAAAGACGAGCCAGCAGTGGAGTGTGCTCTTTGGACCCAGGATTATTACTCTGAGCACCACCTCTGTCCAGGAAACAGAGATCCCTGACACTGGATGCATCAGGAGACACTGAAAAACAGTGGCAGATAAATAGCTCATGGAAGCAGAGGCAGCAGCACCAAGACCCCAGAACAGGGAGCTCGCCAGCACACAGAATGAGAAAGCTGAGTGTCTTTGGGCCAAGGCTTCCAGACAAAGCGGGCTGCCTCAACGCACTTATCAGCAGAGCTGAAAGAACTTTGCACACGGTCCCAAGCAGAGCAGAGGTCAAGGAGCTGCAGGGCAGAGGCCAAGGACCAGAAAAAGTTCTGCCTCTGGACACCACTGGGAAGAGACTGTCCTGACTGAAGAACTATATCCCCAGTCACTTCTGATCCTGAATTGTCACCTGCTAGGTCCCCAATTAACCCCAGAAACATAAGTATTGTTTGCGAGTTCTGTGTGGCCATTGCCACTTAAGGATTATCAAACCCAGCAGAGAAGAAGAGAGTATCATGGTAGGGATGGTTGGTGTCAGAAACTGTGAAAAGAAAGGAGGGTGGAGGCATTTTGATCTCTGTCTCATAGGAATCAGCCTTGGGCTGTTTATCTTGATTTTCCTCCATTGCCTTTTGTGAAGTTACAGGGGGGTCAAATGCCTCCACTATGCCATTTATACCCCTACATTGACAAGTCGTTGGATGAAGGTTAGTTTGGGGAAGGAGCAGACCATGGATGAGCTCTCATCAGCTGAGGCAATCCTGATAGGGGCCAGACAGCTGGGACCTTTTCTATCAGTGGCTCTCTCAGCAGCTGGGGAAATCAGTCTCTTGGCCCTGAGAGGAATCTGGGTGACACACTCATCTATGACAATACCCTGAAGAACAAGCTCCCACAAAAACCTGGCTGAGAACTCTCGCCTAGAACACAGGAGTGCATGCCTAGCTAATAATAGCCATTTACTGAAGGCCCTATGATTGGAAATGTGCCTCATTTACAGATGGAAAACTAGAGGAAGGGATTTAAGGTGGCTAAGTTAATAAGTGACAGAGACAAGATTCAAACACAAGTTTGAAGCTGGTACTGTTAGCCTTTTTTCCAGGGCTGGGTTTTAGATGAGGCAAATGAGACACTTGTCAGGCACACAAGGTAAAGAGGCCTTCCCTCTCCAGTGTGACTTTCCCCATAAGTCTGAATCATGGGCCTGGTGTGTCTTATTTGCCTTCCCTGAGTCTCAGAACCTGGTCTAGTCTGATTTGCTATTTGGAAGAATAAGCCAGAATGCTCAAGTACTCTGGGTCAAGACCCAATCTCCCCTGGAATTGTTCAGTGGGACTTACCAGCCTCTTCCTTCGTGTTTCACTTTTCTAGAAACCTCCATGGAGGACTAGCTCTCATGAAGAGAGCTTCAAAAAGCTCATGGCAAAATTCCATTATTTTTTCGTATCATTTTTGCACACGCTTTTGGAAGCTCCCTCCTCATCCCTTTCCACAGTCTTTCTCAAGGAAAGAGACTGTTGCTGGTTGATGTCAGATGCCCGAGTCTGTTTTCTACTCAGAATGCTCTGCACAAACTCTATCAACAAATAACGCAGAGTCAAACGTGCTGTGTGTCTTTAAGTTGATGTCAGCTCATAGTGACCCTACAGGACAGAGTAGAACTGCCCCCAAAGGTGTCCTAGGCTGAGATCGTTATGGGACCAGCTAGTCAGGTCTTTTCCCCTTTAGAGCCCATGGGTAGGTTCAAACTACCAGCCTTTTGTTTAGCCACCCAGTCCTTAGCCATTGTACCACCAGGGCTCTTTAAAACAGGGATTAGGTTGATTAATTTTGAAATCTCCAGGCACATTTGAAAGCTGCTTCCCAGAACACCCTTCCCCAGATTGTTGATTAAGACGGGTATTTGGGGACTCATTTCTTTCTCATTTGTGTAAGTGCACTCTATGAGAGGGGTTTCCCTTCATAGATAGGTGATCACATATTATTTTTCCAAATTGAACCACTCTTGGTGGTATAATGGGTTAAGAGTTGGGCTGCTGCTAATGGCAAAGTTAATGGTTCAAACCCACCAGCTACTCCTTGGGAGAAAGATGAGGGTTTTCTGCTCCAGTAAAGATGTGCAGTTCTGAAAATCAGCAGAGCCAGTCTATTGTGCCATATATGAGGTCAACCCCATGGCCGTGGATTTGGTTTTGGTTTGGGTCTGTGGAGGTAGTCCTTAAGTCATTCTTTAGTCACATGGAGGAGTCCCTGGGTGGTGCAGTTGGCTAACATACTGGGCTACTAACTCATAGGTTGGAGCTTCAAGCCCAGCCAGAAGTGTCTCTGAAGAAAGGCCTGGTGCTGCATTTCAACAACAACAACAAAATCAGTTATAGAAAACAACAACAGAATGTCGTTCTACTCTGGCCCAAAGGAGTCCCTATGAATCAGAGTTAACTTCATGGCAACTGGCATGGGTTTGGTCCATGGGAAAAAAGAACCCTTCATAATTGCCTCCATGCCCAATAGTTCCTTTCCTGTATCCCTAGACCACCCCAGCACCCTCAGCTTCTTGCCTTATAATTGCCATGGGTCCGTCTCTCTTCCCAATGGGCTAGGCCGTGATGCAGCCGCTGCCGACACAGAGGGATTGTGCAGTCCCTGCATGATCTACAGTCCTCATGACATATATCTTGAATGAAGATTAAGTGATCCTCTCTAGAGCTTAGCTCAGGTGAATCCACTACCTCAGCTGGAACTGAAGTGGTGCCAGACCAATATCTGTTTTTAAAAGATAGAAGGGCATTCCTAATCTTTGTGGAGAAACAGAGAGGATTTAGTGAAATGTTTCTGCAGTTGAGGCTACAGATGATCTGTTGACATGGTCTAAAACGTTGTAGGTGGTTTAATGTCTCTCGGTACCATCAATTTTGCATTTTGTCCTGACTTAGCAAATTGGTTGGGATTTCGGCTTACTGACAAGGACCTTCAGAAAGAATGTGGTTACAGGAGCAAGTTTAAGAAAGGAAGGAGCTTTGAAGTAGCCCTCACTGAGTGCCAATCCAAAACTCTGTAACCCAGCACCTCAGAGGGCTTGACCTGGCAGCAGCACCATGAGCCACTTCCTCCAGTGGCCCTGACTGAAGGCTCAGAACCTGCCTCTGATTGGCAGCTGAGAGATACTAGGACCGTCACCTGCCACATCGCCTGTATTTCTCCTGGCAGTAAGAAATCCCCAAAGTACACTATGTTCGGGCAATCTTTCCAGCCTACAAGCAGTTGTTGCTTATCTCTGTTAGCTTTGTGCAGGGGAACAATCAGGCTTTGAAATTGAAAGACTTGCATGTGACTCATGAGGTTAAGAGCCCAACGCATAACCACTATATTACCAGGGTTCCTTCCTCTTGAAGGATAGGTAAGCAACAAAAGGACCATTTCTCTTAAAACCTCTGATCGAGAGTGGCACACAACTCCTTCCACTTTTATTCTATTGGCCAAGCCCTTCGCTGGCAGG
Organism: Tenrec ecaudatus; assembly: GCF_050624435.1. Classification (NCBI taxonomy): domain Eukaryota; kingdom Metazoa; phylum Chordata; class Mammalia; order Afrosoricida; family Tenrecidae; genus Tenrec; species Tenrec ecaudatus. The sequence goes on along the minus strand of NC_134541.1, from coordinate 92,312,098 downwards.
GCAGGGAAGTTTACTCTTTCCTTGGATGACTAGGAAGTGAGTGAAATTTTGTCATCTCAAACAAAGGGAAAAGGGAAACATGCTCTATGATCAAATAAGTTTAAAAAAAAGTCAAAATATTCATAGAATCTGCCGAGTGTGGCAAAAGCATGAGCACTCCCATTGTAGAAGAAACACTGCTCTCAGAAACCACACTGTGCCTGGCAAGGGAGGCTGGGAGGATTTATGCTTGCTCACTTTGGCCAAGTCATTAAGCAAGGCTGATTAGTAGAAAAGGAAATCGGGTTTGGTGCGGGGATGTGTCATTGGATATGCAGGCGATTCTCCTTGAGATGTATTGGCCCACAACTTTGGACTCACATACAGCAGTGACCATGAAGATGGCATCGGACCTGGCGACATTTCATTTTCGTATATAGAAAGTTGACACAAGCATCTCCTGGTGGTGTAGTGGGTTACACATTGTGTCCCTAACCTTAAACTCAGCATTTCGAAAACAGCAGCACTCAGTGAGGGAAAGATGAGGCTTTCTACTCCTGTCAAGAGTTACAGGCTCAGAAACTCATGGGGACAATTCTCCCCTGTCCTACAAGGTCGCTATGCATCAGCAGTGACTCGATGGCAGGGAGATTAAGTTTATATTACCTATTTAAGAAACGGTTCTGGTTATTCAATTAAGTAAGGCAGGTGCAGCCCTGTCACACAGGGTTTGTTTAGATAGCACAGTAGTGTCCACTCACTCATTAGCTCAGTGTGTCTGGAACCCCAATGTGTATTTCCACATGGGACAAGTCAGGTTGAAGACACTGGGGATTCGTGCTTTGTTGAGCAAGCCCTGGAATTGCAAGAGTTTTAAAAAGAGGTCAAAGTTCCTGTTTTTATAACTCTCTCTCACACACACAGACACACACACACACACACACACACACGGAGAAAGTGGTGAACTTCACAGAACGTAGTGGGGACTTCACAGAAAGGGGGGTTGATAGCCGTGAACAGGGTTGGGATGAGTCTTGTTCTATCCATTTGAAAGTCTCTAGGCTAAACAGAAATGTCCTGGTGGTATAGTAGGTTCGGTGTTGGCCTGCTAACCACCAGGTCAGCAGTTCTGAATCCACCAGTTCCTCCATGGAAAAAAGATGAGGCTTTCTATTTGAGTAAAGAATTATAGTCTCAGAGACTCATTGGGGCATGTTTATTCTTACCTACAGGGGCGCTGCGAGTCAGAATGAACTCAGTACAGTATGCAAATAACAAGCTGTGCTAATACCATTCCAGAGAGACAGTGGTGTTCCAGGGACATTGGTTTCGCCTGGCCCCTGACCCTGAGGAAGCATGAGGTCTTCAGGTCCTCTCCTGCTGCTCTTCTTTACCATTCTCCCATATCCTCCTCTGCACTCCCAAGTGGTGGGCATGATTTATACACACAGAAATCCACTTACTCCTTTGGAAAAGTGATTTACTTCACCCAAAAATTCGGATAACTGTGTCGTCTCCCTTTCAAAGTAAATTATACGATGAACATACAATATTGATTGCAGGCATGTGGATTCTTAATCCTCAAGTTCCCATGAAACCCTGCTTCCCATGGCAATTCAGCCCGCCATTTCAGCACGCCAGTATTGCCAGGAGAAAGGAGCCTCAGCAGCCACCACTGCTCCGCAACCTGCTTTTCACAGTCACGCGGGGATGTCAGAGTGCCCCACACCTCGTGCACTTGACTCAGTGCTTGCTTGCAGGGGTTGCATTTCGTTAGAGCCCAACAACTTCCGAGCATTGGCAAATTCCCTCAAGCAAAGGTGGGCAGCGGCCTCAAAATGTCACCAGTCATTAACCACCAGCAGGGTTGCGTTATGCTCGTCAATGCAGTCATGTGCAAGGGGAAAGACAATTCCCACAGGCTGTCAGCTGTGTTTGGGGAGGGAATGCCAAGTGGGGAAGCTGGGGGTCCTCACCCCAGCAGCCACAGTTCCTGGCTCCAGGCCCTGCCCCAGGCTGTGCCAGGACGAAGAGCCTGGACTCTCAGAGACTCCATAGCTCGATTTCCACTCAGGTTGTGTTGTGTTGATCATTCCTTCCCTAGGCTGCCACCCATCTGTCAGTTTGTCATCATGTTGTCATTTGTCTATAGCTGTGATTGCTGTAAGCGGTGTCACCAGCTACGATTATAACCAGAGCAAGCCACTCTGGACACGCTTCACCAGAGCATCCAAGCTAGGACACACTGGGAAGAAAGACCTGATGATGTACTACTGAAAATGAGTCCATGGAACCCTATGGATCAAAAGAGAATACCGTCCAAACAAGTACTGGAAGCGGAGCACCCTAGGTGGGAATACACTCACACTATTCAGTGGGAGGACTCCCTGGGTAGTGTTTGACTAGCACCCAGGAGGTCGGCAGTTAAATCCCACCCAGAATCCAAGAGGTGCCTAAGGAAGGTAGGCCTGAAAATCTGCTTCCAAAAGGTCACAGCCTTAAAAACCCTATGGAACAGTTCTACTCTGAAATGCATGGGGGTCGCTATGAGTCAAAATGGACCGAAAAGCAGCTAATAACAACAACACTGTATAAAGAACAACACTGCAAGTCCTTAGGACAAAATACACAGCAGGCACAATAGCCTCGACCCCACAGGATAGGGCAACTTATTTTCCTTTGTACCACAGACCGGAACTGTACAACGGAATGAAACCCTGCCTGCTCTTGTGTCATCACCACAGTCGTTGGTCCATGTTGAGCCCATTGCTGTAGCCACTGTGGACATCCATGTTATCAAGGGTCTTCTTCCCTCTTGTTGCCCCTGTACTTTAACAAGCATTATGTCCTTTCTTAAGAACCAGTCTCTCCTGATAGCATGTCCAATGGATGTGAGATGAAGACTTGCCATCCTCACTTCTAAGGGGCATTCTGGCCATGTTTTCTCCAAGAGGGATTTGCTTGTTCTTCTGACAGCCCAGACGACTTTCGGTATTGTTTGCACATCATTCACATGCATTGATTCTTCTTCAGTTTTCCTTACTCACTGTCCAGCTCTCACATGCATATTGACCATTGAAACTACTTACCTTGAATTCAGAGCTTAGGGTACACTACCCAAAGCCACATACCTTGTGAGCGGCTGAAACATGTCTGCTGCCAGGATCTGTCCAATTTATTTTATTGAAACATCATACTCAAAAGGTGCTTTAGGCAAACATATTTTGTCTTTTGACTACATGTCCCAATAATATAACCAGGCTCAGACCCTCACATTGTAATGATTCAGCTATATGTCTGAGAGGTAAAAAGACTGCCAACCATATAACTGATGGGAGAATAGGTACTGACTGTCACCTGCAATGCCATTCCTTCAACAAATATTTATTGAGTGTTATTCAAATGACAACATTTTGCAAAGCTTTAAGAAGACCCAGGTGTAGAGAACCCAGTCCCTGCTCACAGGAGACTCACAGATACTGCATCAGGGCATTCAGATCAGGGACACCACAGATAGATGCTGAAAGTAAAATCATAAAAAATAGCAACCACGCACGGAATCCAGGACAGATAAAATCCGCAGGAACAGTAATGGGAGTAGCGATACTGTGGTAGCTTTTTAATCTCCCATCATCTTGCATAGGGGTGGAGTCCAGGCTATCACTCAGGCCATAGCCAGTGAGGTCTCAGTGTGGGCATGGCCTTCTCTTGAGGATTCTGGCAACTCCTGTATTCTTTCCTGGGGGTGAGAGACACCCATGACTTGATATTCCTGCTGACAAGATACATGGATCTACATTGACGGCAGCCAGAACCTTGAACGGGGAGGAGTCATGTGGAGAGCCATGCCACTTTCCACCTCCACTGGGTCCATAAGACATTCCACCGACTGCCCTGTGATCTTCCAGCACTTGGTGTCATTGCATGTGTTGCATAAGTCTGAAAAAAATGTACACACTGTTATTGGATATATGGGTTAAGTTTGTACTTATGGACATGGTCTGGACTGGGCTGGGATGTTTTCTTAATATACAATTATTCTTCTATATAAAGCTTTTTTAAGACACATGAGTGTTTATGAATGTGCTTCTCTAGTCAACTCGAACTGACTCAGATACCATGAGGGCACAGGGTGGCTGTGTAGGGAAGGGGAGGAAAAGGGAACTGATAACAATGGAACACACACACACACAGCCTAGGGGCCGAATAACAGAAATATGAATAGAGGGACACAGAAGACGGTGTGTATAAAGATATTAATTTATATATAATTTAGTAAGGGTGTGAGGGTTGAGGAAAGAGGGGAAAACAGGAGCTGATATCAAAGGGGTCAAGTAGAATGATAGTGTTTAGAAAATGATGGTGGCAGCATATGTACAAACTCGCTTGATCGAATTGATTTAAGGATTGTTATATTATCTGTCAGAGCCCCCATTAAAATGTGTTCTTTTTTCGATAACAACATAAACTCACTGCCATGGAGTCAATTTTGACTCAGTATAGAACACCCCTGTGGTTTCCTCGCTTGCTATTCTTTAAGGAAACAGAAAGCCTTTTCTTTCCCCTGCAGAGTGGCTGGTGGTTGCAACTATTGACTTTGAGGTTAGCAGGCACCATAGCACCATGATTCCTAAGGATGCTGATAGAAAGGGAGAACCTTGTGGAACATAATTTAAAATTCTTTAATTATCTAGACTTACTTAACTGGAAGAGTCCCAGAGACTATGACCCTGAGTTACTCTTCAAACCTTGAATTGAAACTGTCCCATGAAGTCATCTTTAAACTAAATAACAATTTAGCTCTTAAAGGATTGCATCCTTGAGTATTGCAGTCTTTAAAAAATCAGCACAAAACTAAATGGGCTACAGATAATTCAAAATATATGTGAGAGAGTTGTGGCAGAGAGATTAAGTAAAAAGAAAGGAAACACCTAGAATAGAAAGAACAAGAATGTTAATTCAATATGAAGAGTGTGACCAATGTCACTGAACATTGTGTCCAGAAAGGGTTGAAATGGAACAGATTTTGCTTTGTATGTTTTCACATATCAAAATTAAATATTAGTAGAAAAAGAGAGAGACTCGCATCTGTTTGAGGCAGGCTACCAAATACTGGGTTATATATAATGCTAAGTATTGAATATTATCCCATTTTCATATGGCAAGTATGGAAAGCCAAGGATGGAGTGAGGCATTCACAGGGGAGATGGCATTTGAATGATCCAGGAAAATGGCTAAAGAAGATGCTCATTCCCGAGTGTTTCCACTGGGTTCGCAAACACATCAGCAAATGAATGTCAAATAACCCGTCTCACCCTCTAACTCAGAGCTGTGCAACCGAACTCTCTTCTAGGATGAAAATGTTCCAGAGCAGTGATTCTCAACCTGTGGGTCGCGACCCCCATGGGGGTCGAACAATGCTTTCACAGGGGTCATCTGATTCATCACAGTAGCAATATTATAGTTATGAAGTAGCAACAAAAATAATTTTATAGTTGGGGGGAGCACCACACATGAGGAACTATATGAAAGTGTCACAACATTAGGAAGGTTGAGAACCACTGTTCTAAAGGCATGACATCCAATCTGGTAGCTACTACATTTTATCAGGAAGACCAGTCCATGGAAAGGGACATCATGCTCGGTAAAACTGAAGGTCCACAAGAAAAGAGACTGATCATCAAGGAGACGGGCTGACACCATGGCTGCAACAATGGACTCCAACCTAACAACCATGGCGAGATTTGGCACAAGATCAGGCAGTGTCCTCAAAGTAACATCCTTGATCTTCAGTCTTTTTAAGAGATCTGTTGTAGCACATTTAGCCAATGCAACGTGTCGTTTGATGTCTTGACTGATGCTTCCTTGAGCATTGATCTGGCTTAGGGTTTAAAAATTCCCCTTGGCTTCTCAATCACACAGTGATCATCTTTCCTCATTACACAGAGTGTCATGCCCCACTCACATTGGTCTCCTTGCTGTACCAGGAAGAAGCTTGGAGAACCTAATCACAAGGCCTTTTGCACTGACTGTCTCCTACCTGGAACACTTTCCCCACCACCAGATGGCCACTCCTGTGTCTTCCTGCCTTATTCAAGTACTGCACTGTCAATGAGATCTTCCTTGGCTGCGATGCACTACTTGCCCCAAGTTTCCCATCCAGCGCAGTTTACTGAGAAAAATCTCACTGCTACCTGCAGGGGGGGGGGGGGAGCCTCGGCACTGGCATCTCAGAAAATGGAGCATAATCAGAACAGAAATGTGACCCTACCTCTCATGCTAAAAGGCTGCTAACTGCAAGATCTAAACCACCACACAACCAGCCACTTCTCAGGAGAAAGGCTGAAAGTTAGTCTCAGAAACCTACAGGGGAACTTCTACCCTGTCTTATAGTGTCATTATGAATCAGTATCAACTCTATGGCAGTAAATTTGCATTTGGGGGGGGCGTTCTAAGGAGCTCTGGGTCACATACCCTGATCAATCCAACTGGCAGCTGCATCAGCTGGCTAAGGCTTCAAAAGACTGAGTAGGTAACCCAGAGCTCATTGCTGTTGGCAGAAACTTGTGGGGGGTCAGAAGGACTTGAGGTGATGGTGTCCTTCTCAGTGGCCTCAGATAATCTTCTCCCCGGTCTGGACATCAGCATCTTCTTTGCAAAATGGGATGATTGCATTAGAGAACCACTAAACACCTATATACCTGAGCAACCAGGAAGCAATTGTGAATCCTGGAGAGGAGCAAAGACTATGCTGGTGGCTCTGCAAATCTTGGGAAGCCTGGATCCGATGCGGCTGGAACTGTCCACTGCGAGGCACCAAGAATCCTGAGAGCTGTAGTTCAGGTCCCCCCCTTGCCTGTGTACCATGGAAGATTTAATAAATGTTCTCCTCATGCTACCTTTAGGATCCTTGGTGGCAAAGTGGCAAAATCCCTTCACATTGGCCTGTTAACTGCAGGGTTGGCAGTGCAAACGCACCTGCTGCATTCCTGTAGAAAGGGCAGATTTCAACTCCCACAAAGAATTGTTGTTTCAGAAATCCACAAGAACAGTTGTATCCTGTAACTATGAGTCAGAACTGGCACAATAGCAGTGCGTGAGTGAGCTTTAAACTACATTTGAGAGTGGGGTCTATTTTGAATTCCCCTACCTGTCCATTGGGTGTCATGGAAAGAAAGTAGATAGGAGAAAAAAGGGTAGGAGGCAGTGAGGGAGGAGGGTAGAATGTACTGGAGTAACACATTCTGGCAGAAAATTGTGTGTATGTGTGTGTGTGCGTGTTCTATTGTAATTCACACAGATTATGGGTGGGGGAGGGAACTGAAAAAGTAAATATCCATGAAAAAGAAAATTTTTTTTCTTTGGTGATTTTCCTGTTGTTGAGCTAAGGGATGGAGAATGTACTGCATGGGCATGACCAGCCACTGGAACGGTGTGCTGTTAACACACCCTCCTGCCTTTGCATGCTGGGGGCCTCTCTATAAACAGAAGTGACTTGTGACTTCTGATTTCCTGGGGCTCTAAAGAGAACCCGAGAATAGAAGTTCTAAATCGTGAACAAAGGAGAGTCGAAGGGTTAATGACAGGACAGAATTTTGAAGTTTCATTGGATGACCACAGCGCCAGCATCCAACAAGCATGCCAAAGGCTGAACTCTGCCTGGAAGTAATGAATGAGCACTGCCTTTAGCCCATGTCCTCACTCTCCCCGTCTCCTGCACTCCAAGCCAGCCTCACTAAGAGCAGTCAAAGGTGACATGGTGGTCCTTTCATCTCTCTCTGACCCCTCACGCTGCCTTCACCTCTATCCAAGTTGCTTCATCCTTCCCCCTTCTCCCTGATCTTCCTCGTGGAAAGATCTAATTCATACTAACTGTTAAAAATCAGTTAGCACACAAGAAGGAAGACATCTCCTTCCTCAGTCTATGCTGCAGAAAAGGAAACTCGGGCTTGAGCTCATTTGCCCAACTGTCAAAGGTCCCATCACGGGCAGGGCCATGATGTGAAAATTCAAGCAAGCAGCCCCAGAGCCAGAGCTCCCAACCCTCATCCACTGCAGTTCAAGTTCATGGGGTGAAGTGGTGAAAAGCTAACCAGAAACTGAGAGTCAATGTAGATACCCAAGGCTTTCTTGCCAGGGCACTCACTCACTGCCATTGAGTCAATGCTGACTCATAACAACCCTATAGGACAGGGTAGAATTCCCCTGTGAGTTACTGAGGATGTATCTCTTTATAGGAATAGAAAGCCCCATCTTTCCCTTGTGGAGTGGCTAGTGGTTTTAAACTGTTGCACAAAGCATAACCATGACACTATCAGGACTCCAAAACATGCCAGGGCAATCAATGGTTCTGTGAGATCTCTCAGGATAGAGATATACCTTGCTCCTTGGCTACACACGAGAAAGCATTCACCTCCAAGCCTAGTTTGTGATCCAAGTGAGTTTTATGAGAATTAGAAGAAGTTTCAGGTTTATAAAGGCACCTGCAGGGCTCTTCAGAAATGTGCATCTCCTTAGAAGCTTCTCTGAAAGTCACGAGGTCTGCTCTGTGCTCCTGCCTTTTAAATTACTCCAAGAGGTGGGGCGTGCTGGTGACCCTGGTTGAACTCATTGGCTGAACTGAATTCACCTGGCCTTGTTGGGCCAATTCAGGTGCAGAACACACCAAGGTGTACCTCCCCTTCCTGGCTGGGAACCTGAGCCTCTGAGCATGCGCAGTGTACCACTCGTTCATGGGACAAAGGCTCAGACTGCTGACCATGCGTAATGGATGCCTCAGTCCCTAAGCTAAACTACCTAGCAGTTCCAAAACCCCACCGCTGTGTAGTGTTCATGAACTTTGGCAGGAACACATCCTTACCACGAAGAATCCTGGTGGCCCAATGGCTAAGCACTTGGACTTTAGACCGCGGTCAGTAGCAATGCATGAGAAAAAGGTCTTGCCATTGTAAACATTCCACCCCACTGCCATAAAACGCAAAGGACCTCTGGTGACATGGCGGGCTACTCAGAGCTACTAAATGCAAAGTCAACAGTTCTAACCCACCAGCTTCACTGTGGGAGAAAGATGAAGCTATCTATTCCTATAGAGACATAATATCTCAGAAACCTATAGGGAAAATTCTACCCTGCCATGGACTACTAAATGAACAACCTAATCTGTCTTGGAAGAAGTCAGGCCAGAGTGCCCTTGACAGCATATATGGCAAGATTTTGCCTCCCAAATATGTTGGACATATTGCCTGGAGAAGGACATCCTGCTTGGTAAAGTGGAGGGGCAGCACAAAAGAGGAAGGCCCTCAACGAGCTGGATTGACACCGTGGCTGCATCAATGAACTCAGGCAGAGAACAAATGTGATGATGGTGCAGGACCTGGAAGTGTTTGGTTCTGTTGTGCATAGGGTCACTTTGGGTCAGAAACCACTCAATGGCACCCGACAGCAACAACAACAAGTATATAAGATCACCATGAGTTGGAATCAACTCGACAGAAAGTGGGCTTTGGGTCTGTCATGGAACCAACCCTGGCTCATAGCGACCCAATCATGGGATTCTGAGGCTGTAAATCTTCATGGGAGCAGAGGGCCTCATCTGTCTCCTGCGGAGCAGCTGGTAGGTGTGAACCCCTGACTTTGCAGTTGACAGTCCAACACTTCCCTTAAAGTACCCCCCCGGGGCTCCTTTGGTAACGATGACAGACTAGGAAACCCAATGGGGACATTTCTACTCTGTCACATGAAGGCATCCTGTGCAGAATGGGCTCAACGGGAACTAACACCAACCCCACCACTTTTAACACCATCCCAACCTTACAGACTGTGCTAGGCTCTTAAAGGAATTGACTTTTTGCACTCCCACTGAGCGAGCTATGAGCATGCATGCATGCCAACACATAACTTCCGGTCCTGAACTAGGGATCAGCTGCACATGTAAGGATGTGCTCCTAATGTGGAAGGAAGTAAAGAGAGGGGATCTGGAAGCAGGAAAAGCCAGGAAGCAGGAGTCACTTAGGCAGACCCCTTTCCTAAACCAGTTTAATTAGCATATCACAGATCCTGGCTCAGAGGTGATGTTCAAAGAAGAATTATTGACTGAATACACAAGGGAAGGAACAGAATAAGTGAACACAGAAAATGTGCTAATGATCAAATTGACTCACAGTTCCCACCCTGCTCTTCTTCTTCCAGGTTCTTCTCTAGTTGCTAATGGTATTTGCTCGACCTCTCACAAGCACAAAAGGAGCCCTGGTGGCCTAGCGGTTAGGCAGTGGGCTGCTAACCACCAAACTAGCAGTTCTAAATTAGCAGGCATTCTGAAGGAGAACAACAAGCTGTCTGCTCCTTTAAAGAATTACAGTCTTGGGAATGCACAGTGGTAGCTCTACCCTGGCCCATAGGGCTGCTCTGAGTCTGACTCGACTGGACAGCAGTGAGTATGGGTTTGGTTTGGTTTTCACAGGTACCCCGATCCGTTGGTGGTCTTGGTAAATTGCACACGCTGGTTCAGCGGGCCTTGTGTAGGGCTTGAGAATTTGCACTTCTAACAAGCTCCTGATGTTGCTAGTCTGTGACCATATTTGGGGTGGCAAGGCTCTGGACTACCGGGGTCTTCCTGGTGGCTGCTGTCACAGCGCAAGTTCCCAAGAGTGCACCGCTACTCATTTCTTTGGAATGATTTGGACTGAGTTTTCCCAGCCATTTCATCAAGGTTTTTGGCTATTTGTTCCATGACACTGAAAAGTTTGGACCTGACATACGCAGCTCAGGCTGTATTATCTATCTTCTCTGCCCTCTTGGATTGGAGATGGATCACCTATGAAGCGATGAGGGTAAGAAGGGTTGGGTGTCCCCGGGTAATGTGAACAGTTAGCACGCTCAACCACTGCTGATTAAAAGGTTTGCGGTTCAAATCCAAGGCCCCTCAGAAGAAAGGCCTGCTGATTGACTTCTGAACGACCAGCCTTTGAAAGCTCTGTGGGGTCCCGTGGTGCTGACCCACACGGCGTCACCGTGAGTTGGAATGGACTCCTCAGAAACGGGTTTAGTAAGCAGCACAAAGGGGAAACTCCTTGGTGAACTGGAAGACACGGTAGCTGAAACCATGGGCTCCAACATACTACCTCTGAGGCTGGCAAAGGACCGGGCAGTGCTGCCTTGTGTTGCAAAGAAGGTCCCTGTGATGTCAGAATGATTGGACAGCACTAACAACAACAAAGGGTGTCAGGGCCCTTCACTTCCCCAGACCACTGACCAGATTCAAAGACCCGCATGCGAGTATAGTTTCACAGTTAGACGTGTTTAGAAAAAAATAATGTTTGCAAAAGTAAAATCTTGGTTTACATTTTACAGAGCATGCACAATGAGTAGAACTCTTAAGGTCCACCGGAACCTGTTTAGGGTCCCCTCCACTTGCTCACCACCGATAAGTCGATTCTGACTCATATTGATCCTACAGGAGAGGTTAAAATTTCCCCTGTGGGTATTTCTGAAACTGTAGCGCCTTATGGGAATAGAAAGCCTCCTCTTTCTCTGCAGCTGGTGGGTTCAAACTGCCAACCTTGTCTTTAGCAGCTCAGGACTGACTTGTATCTCTATGAAACCAAAATCTACCTCACTGCCAGGGAGGTGATGCTGACTCATAGTGACCCTATGAGGCAGAGTAGATCTGTCCCTGTGAGTTTCTGAGACTGTAACTCTTTATAGGAGTAGACAGACTCTTCTTCCCACGGAGTGGCTGGTGGTTTCTAAGTGCTGACTTTGGTGTTAGCAGCCCAACATGCAAACACTATGCCACCAAAGCTCCTTTTGTACCCCTATAAGTAGATAAATATTTCTCTTATATCTGTGTTTCAACCAAAGGCATGGCTATAAAGGAAAAAAGGCCATGAGTGTCAAGAATGATTTGAAAATGTGGAGTTCTTTTGGGAAAGGACATATATATATATATATATATATATATATATACTTGTGTATATAAATAGAATTCTGATGGCAAGAGTGGTCAGGAGTTGGACTGTTAATCTCAAGGTCAGCAGTTTGAATGGCCAACCGCTCCTCTGGAGAAAGAGAAGATTTTCTACTCCTCTAAAGAATCACAGTCTCAGAAACCCACGGGGGCCATTTTACTCAGTCCCATGGGCCTGTGAGTTGGAATGGACTTGATGGCAGTGAGGGCATGTAAATATGCAAACACCCACCTCGGACTTAGGATTTGACCTGCTCCCTCAGCCCCGTGAGCATCTGCATCTGAAGCCATGGACTTGGCCTTCTGTGAAGAACACATTAGTGCACCGCCACAAAGAGAATGAGTTTCCTCTGTGTCAGTCCATTACCCTGCCAACGTTCAGGATGGAGCCAACACCCTTGATTTCCCAGAGAAATTGGCTCAACATCCCCCTGATGTGGTTGCATGACATAGGCCACTCATGCAATGCACTGCATGTGCTCTATTTAATGCACTATCACCAACAAGTCTACATGGGTGGTAACTCTGAAAACCTTGCCCAAACAGCTGGCTTCACCAAAGTATATGGAACCATGTGGAGTCGTCGACCAGTTCGACTCTGCACTGGCTGTACGTTGGCATTGCCAAGGGGGCTTTCTCACTGACAGTGACCTGAATCCTGCTTCCACTAAGCCTTGCTTCATTGGTCTGGGATGGGGCCAGGCCAATGGGAGGCTTGAAAGCTCCTAAGGGATTCCAAAGTATGACCAAGGGTGAACACTACTGTTTTTGGCCATCACATCCGGGAAGGCCCTTGGGATTTTGCCACTCAAAGTATGATAGGTCAAGGAACCAGCAACATCAGCATTAGCTTCTCCCATGCTAATGCCATCGAGTTGATGCTGACTCATAGTGACCCTACAGGACAGGGTAGAACTGCCCTTGTGGGTTTCCCAGACTGTCACTCTTGCCCGGAGTCTACAGCCTCATATTTCTCCCAAGGAGTGGCTGGTGGTTTAGGACTACTGTCCTTGTGGTTAACAGCCCAAGAGTGCCAGGGCCTCTAGAACTGCTGGATCCTAAACCCCACCCTGAACCCACAAAATCAGAATCTGCCCCCCAGCCCGATTTCCAGGAACCTGGGTAAGTGCATGCATGTGAAAGTTTAAGAAATACTTCCTTAGAAACCATTACTTTCCAGAACAAACTCCTCCTGCCAGAGGTGCAGAAATGGAAGCCCATTAGGCCATGCTCGCCTAGAAGCAATTTGAGGTCTCAGTGCTCCTATATCCTGGCTGTCATCCAGATTTCCTTATTCTCACCTGGACTGTTGTCACTGCAGCAGGTATTGGTGAGTCCTCAGCACGAACAGCCCCAAATTCGGTCTAGAGACACAGCTCCCATTTCAGAGTAGTACAATCCACAGTTTCCTGTAGAGTTTCTGGCTTTTACTGGCTTGGGGTAGGTTCTAGTGGGAAACGCATCTTAGCAAGAGCCATTATGTATTCTGGATGTGCACAATGAGTTTGTCTTGAGGCATATTTATGTCTGATGTTGTTATGTATTCTCTTTCTATCCCATGCAACATTATTTTTTTGAAAATTTATATTTGCTTTTAATTACCCAGACATATAAGGGATTTATAGCTAGGTCTGATCGATTGGAATCAGATGTCCACGCCTGGATTAACCATGGGTCCTGGTGACCATTAGGCACTTCTTTCCATGAATGATATTTTCACCTGAGTGAATGCATTCACGACTTTTCTTAAGATAAATAAGCAGGTGGGTATCATTTTGCTATGCTGGCACTTCCTTGTGCTGTTTTAAGTTCACCCAGCAATTTTTAAAAAGAGAAACATATTACAACTGTCACACACTTGATAATTCATGTGGAAAAATTTGGGGGAGAGCTACATAGAGGTGACCCGTGGTGCAGTCTTACTTACTGCTTGTTAGAAGGTACTGAAATCTTATATACATAAACACTAGAAACCAGGAGAGAGGAAATGGTGGTTCCATGGCAGAATTCTCACTAGCCATGCAGGAAATTTGGGTTTGATTCTTGGCCAGTGCGCCTCCTGTTACAGCTACCACCTAACTGCTAGTGGAGGCTGGCATATTGCTGTGATGCTGAACAGATTTTAGCGATGTTTTCTGCCTACAGACAGACTAGGAGGAAAGGCCTGGTGAACTCCTTCAAGCCATCAGCCACTGAAAACCCCCCAGCTGACAAGGGGTCAAATCTACAACCCATTGAAGGAATGGGGCAGGACCAGTGGGCATTGAGTTCTGTAGCGCATGAAGTCCGCATGAGTCAGGAGCTGGCTGACTTGAAGGCAATTGTCCACAGCACTCTCTAGGAAGGCAGTGGTTGGAGCACATAGGCGTCCTTCATGTGGCCCCATGATCATCAAGCCTTAAGTCATGCAACCAACTCTGGGAAATGAGAGATGCCCGGGGTACCAGGAATATTTGAAAGACCTGGTGTAAATTGGTTCAGCCCAGGGGAGTTCTGGAAACCACCGAGGTAAGCTTCCTGCTGAAACCACTAACTTAGCTCCAGTGCGAGTGGATGGGTGTCTGCACATGTACCCAGCCACCATTAGTGCGTTTGTTGTTGTTGTTGTTGTTGTTGCCGTTCACGTCCGTAGAGTCGATGCCGATTCACAGTGACCCTATATGACAGGGTAGAATTCCCCCTGTGACTTTCTCACACTGTGACTCTTTACAGGAGTAAAAAAAGCCTCATCTTTCTCTTGAGGAGTGGCTGGTGGTTTTGAATGGTTGATCTTGCCATTAGTCCATTGCGTAACCAGGTGCTGTCAATTTGGTTCCAACTCATGGCCACTCTATGTACAGCAGAACAAAACAACACGCTGCCCTGCTCATTTCTCACAGCCATTCCTACATTTGAGCCACTGTGTCAACTCATCTTGTGGAGGTTTGTCCTCCTTTTGGCTTGACCAAGCATGCTGCCCAACTCCAGGGACTGGTCCCTCCTGATAACACCCAAAGTACATGAAGCCAAATGTCACCATCCTCGCTTCTAAGAATCAATATGGCTGTAGTTCTTTCAACATAGATTTGTTTGTTCTCCTAGAAGTTCCTTGGTGTATTCAATATTCCTCACCAGGACCATATTTCAAATGCATCAATTCTTCTCGTGGGACTTCCTTATGCATTTTCCAGCTTCCACATGAAAATAATCATGACTTGGGATAGGATACTCCTGAGTTTTTAAGGTGACAAAGTCACCTTGGTTCAAAAAAATGTTTAAAAGGTCTTTTGCAGCAAATTCACTGAGAGCAATTTATCCAGTGATTTCTTTACAGATATTTCTATGAGCGTTGTTTGTGGATGGGTCCAAGTAAGATGAAATGCTTCATCATTTAAATCTTTTCTCTGTTTATCATGTTGCTTATTGGTTCAGTGGTGAGGATTCTTGTTCTTTTAACCTCGAGTTGTAATCCATACTGAAGACTATTATCTTTGAACTTCATCAGTAAGTGCTTCAACTCCTCTTCCCTTGCAGCAAGCAAGGCTGGTCGCCTGCATATTTCAGGCTGTTCTCAAATCTTCCTGCAATCGTGAAGTCTCCAATTCAGCCATTCAAAACTCAAAACAGCTCAATGCCATGGAAGTCAAGTCAATTCTGACTCGAGCAACCCTGTAGGCCAGGAAAGAACCTCCCAGAAGGTTTCCAAGGCTGTAATCTTTGTGGCAGCACATGGTCACATCTTTCTCACTCGGGATAGCTGGTGAATTCCAAGTGTTGCTCTTTCGGTTAACAGTGAAGTGCTTAAACATTGCCCTACCTGGATTCCAAGTGTGAGCTAGCAGCCACAATTTTCTTCTGAGACCAAAGGGGTTGTTACGTGTGAATTCTCGACCAAGGGTGGTCCAGCAGACCTGCTCAGTATTCGCCCAGGTGCAAAATTCATCAAGAGGATGCATTGTCATTATTTTTAATCACATAACACACCCAGGTGTAGCAGCAACCCAGCTTTGTAATATCACCCTGGTTTTGATAAATATGTACCATTCCTTGATAACGCTTCCAAATCCTTTAATATCCTGCAGCTCAGTCCCTGATGTCTGGCTGTAACAAAAGGTGTGAAGGGAGACCATATGTCAATAAACTCTCCCCGTCTGCCACAACTCAGCGCATAATCAGCTCCACGGTAAAATGCATGGTAAGTCAGTTATGTGCTGGCGGGGAGGGCAAGGGGCCCCTTTCAGGTTTGTCTTCTGATGCAGTTGACCAAAATGACTTCTTATTTCAGCCTATTAGGAGAGTGAGAGTTGCCCCCCCCTCCCTCGCCATTTTTCTTTTCTTTTCCCTTTTTGTCCCTTTCCCCTTGGAGGGACAGCCTGCTCTGCTATTCTGAAAGGGTTGTCTGTTTTATGCTGCGCTCTCCACTCCATTAAATCACCTTTCCTCACATTAAATGCAGGTCTTCAGGGTGGTCAGAGAGCTTTGCTGTGAGGGATAATGATATAATGAGGATGACATGCATGAAAAATCATTTTTCAGCTCAATCCCAGGCAGACCACGGGGAAGCATGAAATGGGAAGGGGGAGAGGTGTACCTCACTTTAGACAAGAGCCAGGCTTCTGAGGGGGCCAGTCTCGACCTGGAAGGCTGCTGAAGGCTTCTTTACCTCACTCACTCATTCACTCATTCATTCAACCAGCTTGCTACTTACTTATTAAATGCCAGACCTTGGGGCTCTCTCACTGAACAAAAGAGACAAAAATCCCCCTTCTGTCAATAACCTTCCATAAACAGAGGCATTCAAACACTTCCTAGAGAATGTGTTTAAAGTCCAATTTACACAAAAGCAGAAGAAGAGACTGATGCGAGGGGTTTCACACACACACATGTTCATATATGACTCCCATTGCAGCGACAAAGTGTAGGACTCTTCCAGGAGACACTCTTCATTGGAATTAAATTGCTCCCCCCAACCCCCTGAGCGCTCTCTCTCTCTTTTTTGTCTTTCTTTCTGAGAGCAATTGCCCTTGGAAGGGATTAGCTGTTATCACTCTCTAGCACCTTAGTGTGAACTTATTTATTGGCTCCTTTTCCTGCCTAGATAGGAGGGGCCTCCAGGGCTGCTAAAAGCCAGAAAAATCCCAAAAAAGGCAGCAACAAGAGAGGCAGAGGACAATTGGGGCCAGTGTTTCTCATTTGAGTGGGGGGGGGCATTTGTTAAAGATGCAGATTACACACGCATACAGCACACACACACTTCCCTGCCACCCCACCCAATAAGGCCCTACTAAATAAGGATCCTACCCCACCATCTGTCCGGGAGCCCCTGAACTGGCCCTTCCCATGAAACAAGCCAGGGCCATTGAAAGTGACTCTTTAGGCAAAAGACCAGTGACTTAGGTTTTCCAAACCAGGATAAAGCCCATTTGTTAAGCACTTGCTTATTAACCAAAAGGTTGATGCTTCAAACCCACCCACAGGTTCCTAGGAAAGCAGGCCTGGTGATCTGTTTCTGAAAGGGCACAGTCTTGAAAAGGATCCCTGGTAACATATTGTCCTGCTAGCCATAAGGTCAGCAGTTCAATACTACCAGCTGCTCTGAGAGAGAAAGCTGAAGCTTTCTACTGTACATATGTATAGTCTCAGAAACCTACCAGGGCAAGTATACTCTGCTGCCATGAGTCAGAATTGACTCAATGGCAGCAAGTGAGTGGATGGGCAGGGATTGATTGGGCACCAACTAACACTAAGAACAACTATTTTGGGTGGCAGTGACATTCTTCTGCTTTATCTAGAATCTGAACTCTCAGCGTCATTAACAATGGAGGCAACAGACAAATAATTATAAACTACAGAAGGGTAAAGAAAAGCTAAAGAAGTTACTTCTGTTTGGGGTTTAGTTGTGTGCTTTTTTTTAGCAGAAAATATGAACTATGAAGGAGCAGGGACTTGCTGGACTTAAATATGAACTGTAAGATCTCTCTCCGGGCTAGAGTTACATCTCAGTTCTTGGCTCTGCATGAGAAAGAATTCACGCCAAAGCCTGGCTCGTGATCCAAGTGAGTTTAATGAAAGTTAAAAGAAGTTTCAGGTTTTACGCGCCACCCCTAGGATTCCTCCCCACCATGCAGCCTGGCAGAGTCTGCTCGAGGTCACGCAAAGATCTCTCTCCTAAATTTTCCTCCAAAAAAAGACCTGTCTCATGTTCTTTCTCAAGTTCTCTCCCCAGTTCCTGTCCCCAGTTTTTCCTTTCTCCCCCTCGCTCCTGCCTTTTCAAGGATTCCCGGGGGGAGGCATGGTGAATGACCCCAGGTCGATCCCATTGGCTGAATTGCAATCACCTGGCCCAGGTGGGCTGATCCAGGTTTAACGCCCATCCGTACCCACCAGCGGGAAAACCTAGGCTTTTGTTCTATGCTTGGTTCTCCTGGGCATGCGTCAATGGACATCTCATTCCTGCCTATCTGCCTAACAAAACCTATTTTTCAACCCCAAGTCTTTCTTGCCAAAAAATAATGTCCCATAATAGGAATGGCATGAGCAGGGCTTCTGTGTTGGATCAGATCAAGAAGATAGCTTTCATGCCCTGTACTAAGATCACAAAAGATTGTAATCCAGTGCCTTGTAGACAGTCTCGTGTACACAAAAGGTTTTCTAAGAGTCTCCAGAAGGCTGTGCTACAGCCTAAATAGGCTGAATTGCAGCCTAAAACAGAGAGGGACCCATTTCAGAGAGATGTGGGGACATGGCTTTCATAAAATTGAATGCATCATGTAATCCAGTGCAAGGGAAACCCAGTAACTTTGGGAAGGAACTGCATTGGCTTGGACTAAACAGCCAGAGATAGTGCTACATAAAAAGAAAGAAGATGATTGATAAAGCAACCCAGACATTATTGTGGAAAAAGAAAAGGGACTTAGAAGACAATCAAAAGCTACAAGGAACCTCTCTTAGGGAGAAGTCTTGTGGTTTCAACTTGTGTGCTCTGGGGGATATTTGGCAGTCACGTATTAAATTTTGCATTCAATTTCATCCCTTTAGGGGATTTTTTCACTGGGCCTACAGCCCAACTATCCTGACAAAAAATCTATCTTGAAAATCACCCTGCTGTGAGGAAGCTAAAGGCAAGCACATGATACGATCACATGGAGGGAAATTGGGGAGCCAATGCAACAGCAAGAACCCAGGCCCTAGACCTATGAACCAAAGCAAACCCATCTTGCCGGGTCTCGCTGCTTGAGCTGGTTTGGCCAATGCCACGTGGAGTGGAGATGTGCTGCCCCAGCCAAACCTTCCTCAAATTACAAAAATATGAGCAAATAATACACCGAGGGGATTGAAAGTCACTAAGCAGCAATAGGTAAGAAAAACATATGGGCCTACCATTACCTATCTGTAAAGGGTCTTTGGCAACTGGTTTATGGAAGACGCAGGCCCTGATTACCTCCCATAACACGTATTCTTTATCATAGCCACGGACACTCATGGAAACATTAAAGTTGTGCTTGAGAGAGGAAAAGGTGAGTTAAGAACTGAGAAAGATGGTCATGTGGCCTGGATATTGCTCAAACACTCCATTCTCCTTGGTCTCTTGGAAGAAGGAGAGGGATGAAAACCCAAAGCTGTAAACATTGTGTGGATTAGAAACGTGTTAAGTTTGGCGTGAGGGCTGAAGGCCCAGGTTGGTAAAATTATTTCTGTGGGATTTTCTAGAACCAGAGCTGCTCTGAGGCCCACACTGGAGAGAATGCCATGGTCATTACCCTTGTATGCTTTATTTTGGCTGAGTCCCTCCACCACCATGTGTCAGGGCTTACTCAGTGCCCCTTCTCAGCCCTGATACACGGTGTTGCCAAAAGGGCTCAGAGATGTTAAGCAATCTGATCAAGGTCATGAGGCTTAAGGTCAGGTACAGAGCCAGACACTGAAATGCAAGAAGACTGCCTCCTATGCCCAGACCTGGGACAAATCTCTCTGACAGAGCTGGGTAGATGCCCCTAAACATCCGACTTGTGTGTGTGTATTTGTGTGTGTGTGTGTGTGTGTGTATCCACATATATATGTTTGGTTTATTTGTCATCAACATAATTAGATTATTTCTATCCAATTAAAAAATGAATTAAGCCAAGGTTGGTGGTTTACAATTTGCACAAGTGCCTTTATGAACTATCATGGTTTACTTTCTTTCATTGGGAGGCAGCTCCAAACTTCAGACCTCTTCACTCCCCCGGTGAGGTGCTACATTCAGACCAGAGTCAGAGGAAAGGATTGACCAGAAAGAGTCAGTTCACTGAATGAGGTTCCTTTTAAAAGGAAGCCAAAATGGCCCTTAAACTCATGGCCATCAAGTCAATACTAGCTCATAGTGAGGGACCCTGTTGAACAGGATCCTATGGTACAGGGTAGCTCTGTCCCTGTGACTCTCCAAGACTAACTCCATGGAAGCAGAAAGCACCAGGTTTCTGCCACAGGGCTGATGGTGGTATCAAATTACAGACCTATGGGATGTCAGCTCAACTTGTAACCACTATGCCACAAGGGCACTTAGTCAATCTAACAGGTCTGGCAAAATGTAGAGCCAGAGAGTATATACAGAAAATGGCTCACCATCACCACAGGCTGGCTTTCTGGTGGGGTCTTCAAGGGCAAGGGCAAGGGCAAGGGCAAGGGCAAGGGCAAGGGCAAGGGCAAGGGCAAGGGCAAGGGCAAGGGCAAGGGCAAGGGCAAGGGCAAGGGCAAGGGCAAGGGCAAGGGCAAGGGCAAGGGCAAGGGCAAGGGCAAGGGCAAGGGCAAGGGCAAGGGCAAGGGCTAGGGCTAGGGCTAGGGCTAGGGCTAGGGCTAGGGCAAGGGCAAGGGCAAGGGCTAGGGCTAGGGCTAGGGCTAGGGCTAGGGCTAGGGCTAGGGCTAGGGCTAGGGCTAGGGCTAGGGCTAGGGCTAGGGCTAGGGCTAGGGCTAGGGCTAGGGCTAGGGCTAGGGCTAGGGCTAGGGCTAGGGCTAGGGCTAGGGCTAGGGCTAGGGCTAGGGCTAGGGCTAGGGCTAGGGCTAGGGCTAGGGCTAGGGCTAGGGCTAGGGCTAGGGCTAGGGCTAGGGCTAGGGCTAGGGCTAGGGCTAGGGCTAGGGCTAGGGCTAGGGCTAGGGCTAGGGCTAGGGCTAGGGCTAGGGCTAGGGCTAGGGCTAGGGCTAGGGCTAGGGCTAGGGCTAGGGCTAGGGCTAGGGCTAGGGCTAGGGCTAGGGCTAGGGCTAGGGCTAGGGCTAGGGCTAGGGCTAGGGCTAGGGCTAGGGCTAGGGCTAGGGCTAGGGCTAGGGCTAGGGCTAGGGCTAGGGCTAGGGCTAGGGCTAGGGCTAGGGTTAGGGTTAGGGTTAGGGTTAGGGTTAGGGTTAGGGTTAGGGTTAGGGTTAGGGTTAGGGTTAGGGTTAGGGTTAGGGTTAGGGTTAGGGTTAGGGTTAGGGTTAGATAAAATTGATGTGTGACTTGACAGGGACACTAGTAAGCCAGCACATATAAAAGACTTACTCCCTCCCCCAACAGAATGGGTTCTTTTCTCCAAGATTTCACGAAACATGGCATGACCAGGAAAGACATTCGGTCCAAATTCCTAAAGCCACCAAAGTGGAGGCCGTCCCTCTCCTCCCCTCCCCGTCCCTGTCCTCTTTATCCCACTTTGCAGGACGACTCAGCAGCGGGAGAGCTGGCTTAAGACCCATTGTGACCGCTGCCTGCCTATCAGTTCATGGGGGCAAAAGGAAGAGAAATACCACTTCTTTTAAAGTCACCCCCCAACACATGCACTAGGGCTGGCATGTCCTCTCCACCCCCTAAGAAGGATCACTGGTCAGCAGCATTCTCTGCTTAAGGCAAGAAGCCCAAACACCTGGGGAAACCCCAAGAGTACCTCTTTGGGTCTATATCCCATTTTTTCCCCCAGGATTGCATAATTGGAATAAACAAAACCCCCTGTCTGAGAAACCACAAGGTCTGATTTTTTTGCTAGACTAGCTTTTCCACATGCATCAGCCCACCTCAGACAAGTGCCAGCCACTTCTGCAGGTGCTGTTCACAGCAGAGGAACGGGAGCCCTTCCAGGGAGAGACCCAGAAAGCAGTCAATAGAACTGATGGTCAGCCAGCGGGTACTCCCCAGTGGAGAGAAACCTTTTTTACCACTCCACGAATAATGTGGGACCCAAAATCCCAGTAAGGCCCCGAGGGCTTAGCCAGGTATCACCAGTCTCTTGCAGGGCCTCCGCGGGACAACTAGGAAACCTATGCATTTATCTAAGGTCAGTGAGAATTTTCAGGCGCCTACAAGCGAATGTCTGTCTGCCTGCATGCCTGCCTTTTTAGAGTGGCTGATGGAAGCCTGCGTTCTTTGTACCCCCAAGGACCCAGAGGCCCCCGAGAACAAGAGGGAAATAAGTATTGTCTTTATTACTCAGCCCGCCTCAGACATGAAAAAGAAATGGGAAGCATTTGAAGGGAACAATCTTCGTGATTTGGTAGAAGTTTCTTATTGGGTGTATCACAACACAGATGACCCTACCATGACAGAGACAAAGAAATAGCTAAAATACTAGGAAGTGCCATGAGACACAACAGAGACTCAGAAAAAGAGATCATGGCCCACTCACGGAGAGACTGACCTGTGGCACTGCCAAGCCTTGAGGAAGGAAGGATCCAGGTGCCTACTACAGAACAGACAGACATTGGAAAAAACATTGCATTGAAAACTCCAGGAGAGACGGACAAACCTCCACTAGAGAGGACGGGCCTCGTCCTCGCCTAGAAAAACCCAAGTAAGAGACAATAACGATTGAGGAAGCTGAAGGAATGTCTCAGGGCTCTGTTTCACTGGCCCCCAGGATCCCATGCTAACTGTCCAAGTTGGGGGCCAGCCAGGAAATGTCTTGG
This sequence comes from Tenrec ecaudatus, assembly GCF_050624435.1. Taxonomy (NCBI): domain Eukaryota; kingdom Metazoa; phylum Chordata; class Mammalia; order Afrosoricida; family Tenrecidae; genus Tenrec; species Tenrec ecaudatus. The sequence goes on along the minus strand of NC_134541.1, from coordinate 92,289,270 downwards.
AGGACACAGGGGCCATCTTCTCAGGTTCAAAAAAGAGAACGGACACATTGTCAAAGGAAAGATTGGAATTACTGTCAGCCTATGATTGTTTCCAAAGTACTCACACCAGAAGGTTTGCATGGAGATTGGGGGGGCTTCCCAAGCCATCAAGGTAAAAAAAATGTCTCTCTGCCCTATGTCCCAGTTAGCCACATGGTTTTCATGGCACTGGCTCCCAGCTCGGCTGTTGAGCCAGTGAAACTCTTTTAGCAGGAGTTGAAGTGGCCATCAGCGGAAGGACAAAACCTCCACAGTGGGCTTCCCGCTTCAATACAAAGCCACCTATATCACCTCTTGGACATTATCATTGTCCTGGACTCTGAATCGCCACCCCAGATCTAGAATGCACCTGACATGTCCACATGGTTTGAATCAGGTTCGGGTTAACCCCTCTCGATCACTTAGTGACATGGGACACTAGACCCTGGAATACCTTTACTTTCCAGATGAGAAAACTCACTCAAAAAGACCCAGGTACTGACCAACAGGAACACAACTGGTTAACAACAAAGCCACATTCCCAACCAGTGTCTGGAGCCAGAGCTCAGAGCCCCATATGCCTGTGCCCAGCTGAGCAGTCACCCTCTCCTGGACCCTCGAAAGATCTGAGCAGATCCCCCCCGTGCCCCCCTCCCACGCCCAAATATGTTTTTTCATAGGATGGCCCTGAATCTGCAGCTCTGGGAGATTGAAATATCTGATGGAGAATACGGAGCAGATGAAGGGATAGGAGGGGAGAGTGGAGCACATCCTGGCCCACCTGGCCTTGAGGATGATGTTCCCACTCAGAGAAGACAGTCCACACAGAAGACCACATGGCCAGCCCAAGATGAGACACGACGTCCCTCAAAGACCCATAGCCCTAGAAGGGACAACACTGGAGACACAGTGCGGGAACGGATCCCATCACACCGAGGCATAGCACTAAGGAGGTGCAGCAGAAGAGCGAGGAGGTGGAGCAACAAGGTCCCCAGGGAATGCCAAAGGAGGACTTTGGGGGCAGGACTTGGTGCCCGCACACACTGGACTGGAACACACTGCTAAGGGCCAACAAACAGTCCGTGAACTAACTACGAGCTTTCCTTTCTTGAGGAGTTGTGTTTTCTTTGATGGTCATTGGATTTTGGCTGTTTTCTTTCTTTTGGTGCTTGCTTTCGCTCTGTCTTGTGTTTGTACATGTTATTACCTCTACTGTATGTCTAAAAAGAGATGCTGGATGCACAATCTGCAGGAGAGAAAAAGGGGACCAACGCTACCGGGGAGGGCCACGGGAAAGATGGAGTTAGGGGGAAAGGGTGTGATGTCAAGAAACCCAGAGACAAGGGAACAACAAGTGGATGCAAATCCGTGGTGAGGGCGATGTTGGAATCCTGGTAGGGCGTGATCAAGGGTGAAGGAACCAAGAGGATTTACTGAAACCCAAATGAAGACTGAGCATGGCAGTGGGCACAAGAGGGAAATGAAAGGGAATAGCAGAGCAACCTAGGAAGCACGTGCCAGTTATAGAGGTCTAAAGAAAGGCACGCACAGATGTAAATATATTTATCTGTGAGCATGGGGAAATACACCTATGTCCATATCTTTATAGGTGTCCTATTAAGGTAGCAGATGGCCTTTGGGCCTCCACTCAAGGACTCTCTCATTGCAAGAATACCTTGTTCTATTACATTGGCATTCTATGATGCTCACCTTCCCGACACGTTCCCTGAAGTCTAAGCGGTTGCATAAGCAAATGTGGTCAAGAAAGCTGATGGTGCCCTGTAATCAAAAGATATGGCGTCTGAGGTCTTAAAGGCCTGAAGGGTAAGCAAGCGGCCATGTAGCTCAGAAACAACAGAGCCCACATGGAATAAGCATACCAGCCTGTGCGATCACGAGGTATCAAAGGGATCAGGCATCATCAGCACAAAAAAATCTCATTGCGAATGAGCAGGGAATGCTGGGTAGAGAGCCAAAGCCCATTTGCAATACACTGGACATTCCCTTAAGTAAGGTCTTGGGGAAGAGACAAGCCTACACAGGGTACTACACAGCAACGGTGAAACACAACTTTCCTCTAGCTCCTCAATGCTTCCTCTCCCCTCACTATCAAGATCCCAATTATAACTTAGAAATCTGACTAGACCAGAGAATGTACACTGGGACAGATAGGAACTAGAAACACAGGGAATTCAAGGTGGATGAGCCCTTTAGGACCAGTGTTATGAATAGGGATGCTGGGAGGGTGGAGGGAGGGTAGGCTGGCACCAGGGAACCGATGACAAGGATCTACATAAAACCTCAAAAGAAGAGGGGGTGAATGGGGACATCAGACAGTGGAAGATATGACAAAATAATAATTAGTAAATGATGAAGGATTTATGAGGAGGGGTAGTGAGAATGGGGGCGGGGGGAATAAGGAGCTGAGGCCCGGGGCTTGGGTGGAGAGAAGATATTTTGAGAATAATGAGGGCAATGAATGTACAAATGTGCCTTATATCAGTGATGTTTGCACATATTGTGGTTATTGTTGTATGAGCCCCTATAAAAGGGGAGGAAAAAAAAGAACCTGGCAGAGGGCTGATGCTAGGATGATCTCAGGCTGGATTAGACCAGCAAAAGCAGGTGCTGCAGTTGCCTCACCCTGTGTCTATTCCTATGTGAGGCATGAAGCTTAGGGTCCACAGCCCCGGCAGCTGGACAGTGAGAGAGGCGGTGCTCTGAGGTCATTCCAAAGGGGGAATGGCCCTCCGGTTCCTGCAGGGCCCACCCTCCTGGGTAGTCCTGCTGTCTGGGGCACCTCTTTCACGGAGCCCACACCAGGGCAGCTCTTCAACTCATGGGGGATTGGCAGGAAGCCTCTGCTAATGCACACACACCACCACCTAGCTGGAGGACCTCGGTGAACCAAGCCTGAGGCAGACAACAAGACCACTAACTGATCCTGTGAGAGATATAATCAGGATCCAGAAACCGGCAACTGGGAGCAAGGGGCAGCATACCTGGGTCCCAGCCCCTCCCACTGCCCTCTGCAAGGGGTGACATTCCAAAGCACAGTGTTTTCCAAAGGCACTGTCAGGACTCTGGAATTGGAAGCTCATTTGTGGACATGGATACTATGTGATCCAGACATACTACCTCCTCTGATCCTGTCAGCCGAGACTAAAGACCCTTCCAAGCAGAAAGCCATGCATCTGAACAGTATCCACCAGCCACTCACGTCCAGTCCTGCTGCCTCCAAAGAGCTTTCCTGGGTTGGTCAGATCTCTCTGGGAACAGATATCCCTCAGTCCTTGGTTCTGCGTGAGAAAGAATTCACGCCAAAGCCTGGTTTGTGATCCAAGTGAGGTTTGGGAGAGTTAGGGAGGTGTGGTGGGCAACCCTGGTCGATCCTAGTGGCTGAATTGAATATACTTGGCCTAGGTGGGTCGATGCAGGTGCAGCGCCCACCCAGGTGGACCTGCCCTTGCTGGCCGGAAACCTGGACCTCTGAGCACGCACAGTGTGCCACTCCTTCCTGGGCCGCTCACTGGGCCCTCTGAGCATGTGTAATGGACACCCCAGTCCCTATCTAGCTACCTAACATTTCCACCCTGAAGAGATGTGGACCCAAATCTTTGGGGTACTGGGCGACGACATCTCTAGCTACTTCCTGCTGGCAAGAGGGGCGATGTGGGGCTTTGGGTCCACACCCTTCCTGCTCTGCTGGGAGGGGTTGTCCATTCAGCGCTAGGATGGATAAGGTTGAAGTGGTCCAGGAGATGGTGGTCCTCGAGCTGGCACACTTGGATTAGGGGCTTTGGTAACTTGAGAACTTCTGGAAAAACCAACAAACGCACAAAAGGGTGAACAGTTTAACTGAGACAAGGCTAGGATTGTGAGGTGGGAGTGCCCTTGAAAGTAGGTGAGTATCACAGGAAGTAAGTAAAAATCTTAGGATTATCAGGTGTGTGTGTTTGTTCATTCTAAGTACCGGCACGGGGGTAAAAGCATTCACAATTTCCCCTAGGGGGGTCCAGGGTTTGGGCACTACTGGGTGCAGTGGGATCACCGCTTCACTTATGATCCTAAGGCATTGGCCCCTCTGATAAGAACCATCCTTCTTTTTAACCCTATAACGCCTCACTTTTAAATTTTTGGGCAAAAAAAATTTCGTTTTGATTCATTACTTTCATAGTTATCAATATATATACATTTATATTCATTTCATTAAATGTTAGGGAAAGGTCATGCTCGGCGTTATAGGGTTAAATTGTAATATTGGGATGCTACAGGCGGATTCAACAGGGATCAAAAGTAGAGTAACTGCCTGTGTCATTTTTAATTTTCTCGGGTTCCATTTGAGTAAAAGGCTTGTAAGTTACCCGGGGACCAAATGCCCTTGGTGCCTCTACTAGGGGTAGAATGTTCAGGGAGGGTTCAGGGCTGGGACAATAGTGACCTGAAGTCCAGGATCCCTTAGGGCAGGGGTCCTCAAATTGTTTACACAGGGGCCAGTTCATTGTCTCTCTGACCGTTGGAGGGCCAGACTATGGTTTTCAAAAAACCTATGGACAAATTCCTATGCACACTGCACGAGTCGGCTGCTAAGCAGGACAGGCAGTGGCAGCAAAAACACCCCGAGGGTGGGATAAATGGCATCGCGCCACATGTGCCCCATGGACCACAGTTTGAGGACGCCTGCCTTAGGGGTTCCTGGGTGCACTGGGGATGAAGGTCTCCTACTGCTCCTCGAGAGGAGAAATGCTCTAAGTTCTGGCATCTGCGCCCACTCTCCCGGCACTCTACCGAACTGCTCCCGGTGAATCACGGTTGGAAGAGAAAGCGTACCATTCTCTGCCCACCATTCTCCTTTCTCAAAACGATACTGTGGCCAAATAGAGTTGCAAAGTGAATCTATCAGCTTTTGTTTGCCCAGCCTCTCTGTATCAACTCTATCCCAATTGCACACGATTCATGCAAGGGGGCAATTCCTGAGCATCAAGCTGCTAAGTCCCATCTAGAAAGCACAAAACAAGGAGGCGATTGACAGCTTGCTGCCTCCAGGTCAATAACCCCCACTTGAGAGCACACCCCTGGGTTGCCCTGAATCTCATGCCTCAGCCCGAGGGAAGGGGTCAAGGTCTAGTCGCCGAGGGCGACCTTTAGGTCCAACCATTTTTCTGGACAACAGGCTAGGAGGACCACTGCTTGGGATGGCCCCAAGGCCCTCCGAGACGCCTGCTGGTGGGGCTGATGCTCAAATCTCTGAAGGGAAGGGACACGTGGCAGCTCAGGGAACCTTAAGGGAAATTGGAATTTCTGGCTGGAACATCATGGCAGAGGAGCTGTGTATTAAGTAAGAGCTGTCCCCAAAAGTGCCTGAAGCAGCATCGCTGAAAGCCTAAAGGTAACAGTGACTCCGCCTAGGCTTCCGAACGCCATTGGCCTAAGCCTGGGCCACGGAAAACCAGCCTGTAAGAAGGAACAAACCAAATCTGGAAGAACACTAGCCCTATAACGCCTCAAGTTTTAAATTTAGGAAATATATATTTTTTGTTTTTTATTCTTTACTTTCATAGTTATCAATATATATGGCATTCAAAATATATTTTAAAAGCATAAAATTTTCAGTGTTTTTGAAATGTGACCAAATTGTCACATTTATAATTTGGGTACCAGATACGTTTTCATTAAGAATTATGACAATTTTGTGCTTGGCGTATATAGGGCTAGAGCAGCTTGTTTGAAAAAGCAGGAGAAAGGCAAAGGGAATGGAGGGGTAAAGGGAAACTTTTGGCTCCCGGGACCAGGCAGGGCTAACTCCCAGGCCTCTTCACCCAGCTCCCTAGGCAGCGCCCTTCCACATGTTTGGACTGGTGGGTGCCATCTTGGCCATGATCACAGATCCTGTTACCTCTCGGCTACAATGGCGACTGTGTAGGATCTCTGGGAAAAGCTGAAACAGCTTTGACAAGAGTGAAGCCATTTGGGGCTGACAGAAGCCACCATTAAAAGAAAATAAAGTAGCTAGGAAGTGTAAATGAACTAGCTGATATTGGGGAGGTAGGCTGTGCAGACGTCGCCCAAGGGAATGTCATGAAGGAAATGGGTGTTCAGAAGGCTTGCGAGAACGACCAGAGCAGTTTTGGTTCAACTAAGAACAGCTAACCCTAATAGCCCGCTTCTCACTCGCCTAGTCCTGAGGAAGTATCCATGTACCTACTATACAAAACAGTGACATTGGAAAAATCAGTGCCTTGAAAAGCCCAGGAGAGGCAGACGAGCCACCACTAGAGAGAACGGGCCTAGTCCTCACCTAGAAAAATCGAAGTTACAGACAATAATGCTCAAAGCTGAATAAAGGTGTCCAGGCTCTGTTTCACTTGACCCCAAAGAGCCCATGCTCACTCTCCATGTAGGGAGCCAGCCAGTAAATTTCTAGGTGGACAAAGGGGTCACCTTCTTGGTTTCAGAAAAGACTACAGGTGCCTTGTCAAAAGGAAAGGCTTTCATTACAGGGGCCCCAGGGCAGACCCAAGCACACCCATGGACAACGGCCAGAATAACAGATTTAGCACAAGAGACAGTTACACGCTCCTTCCTGGTAATGTCTCAATGCCCCTTTCCCCTAATTGATCGTGACTTATTATGAAAAATGGCAGCCATCATTACTTTCTCATCTGCTACAACCACCTTAACCCTTGAACTTGAAAAGCCAAAAGTTTTGCTCACCGCTCCAATGTCAGAGTGATATGTGTTTTATCAAGGAGCAGAAGAGACCTCCTCAAAGGAACTTCTTGATAAATCGCTAAAAGATATTCCTTTTGTTTGGGCAGAGAACAACTTGCCAGACCTTTCTGAACTTCAGGTGCCTGGGGTCGTACAACTTCTGAGCTCAGCTACACCGGTGTGTCAAGCTAATCCTACTCCCTGGATAGCAAAAGTGGGTATTTCTGTTCCCATTTGCAGACTAAAGAGGACAGGCATTTGGGTCCTCTGCAAGTCCACATGGAATGCTCCCCTGCGGCCCATGCAGAAGCCGGGAACTGAGGAATTCCAACCGGTGCAGGATCTCAGAGAGGCAAATGAGAGGATAGAAACTGGCCACCCCACGTGCCAAACCCCGAGACCCTCCTGAGTACTATCCCGTCAAACTGAATTTGTTATACTGTTTTGGACTTAAAGGATGATTTGTTCTCCATACCCGTGTCCCCTGCACATCAACCCAGTGAAGACTTACAGGGACACAAGGAGGAACACCCCCAAACCACCTTGCTCCAGTATGCAGATGACCTCCTCCTGGCCTCCGAAACCCTGGAGGAATGCCAACGGGCTACCAAGGACCTGATAATAGTCCTTGGCCCATTGGGGTACAGGGTATCTGCAAGAAAGGCTCAACTGTGTGTCCATAAAGCTGTATACCTGGGCTACCAACTGGAGGAGGGAAAACGGACCTTGTCCCCCAGCCGCACTGAGGTGATCCTTAAAATCCCAGTCCCTGAGACTAAGAGGCAGTTGCAAGAGTTTCTAGGAGCTGTGGGGTACTGTCCATTGTGGAATTTGGGATTTGCAAAAACAACGAATCCCCTATATGCAAGTACTGGGGAAAGGAAAAAGAACTTAAATGGACTGAAGTAGAACAACAAGCGTTTGAATCCTTTAAAAAGTCGCTCATATGGGCAACCTCTCTTGCCCTACTAGACATAGTAAAGCCCTTCCAATTGTCTATGTGAGGCCAGAGGCACAGCAAAAGAAGTGCTAACTGAGAACTTGCGGCCATGGAAGAGACCTGTGGCCTATCTTTCAAAGAAACTGGACTCTGTAGCTGCAGGATGGCTGAGCTGCATGCGAGCTGAGGCTGCCACGGCCATCCTAGTCATAGAAGCTAGGAAGCTTACACTGGGACAGGATATTGCTGTGGTAGGGGGACCTATGGTTGAACCACTCCTAACCAGTCCCCCGGACTGGTGGATCTCGAATGCCAGGACAATACCACAAATCCCCAAGGTAGTGGCTGTGACCATGCCATCCCCAGTGTTACAGCCACAACCTACATACTCAGAAAATGATCTAAAGATAAGCCAAGAGCTGGCCTGCCAAAAAGACTGGGAGCATCCAGGGTGGCTGCTCCACCCTGATGGAAGAAGATTCATGCCAGAAGCTCTGGGAGAGATCTGATTCAAGGACTACATGAAGGTATGCATTTGGGATCCTCTCTAAACTGTCTCAGTTGCTTCTCAGGCACTTTTACATACCCAGGCTTGGACACTGGGTGGCAGATGTCACCCACCGTTGATTGCATGTGCTCGGTAAACAACCCCAGAAAGAAAAGGAGCAACCCCAACCAAAAGCTCGAGGTAGTAGTCCTGGAGAATTCTGGGAGGTGGACTTTATGGATATCAAACTTAGAAAGTATGGCTACCGATATTTGCTGGTGTTCGTAGACACCTGTTCTGGATGGGTGGAAGCCTTCCCAACAAAGAAGGAAACTGCTGCCAGTGTGTGTAAATTATTAGTAACTAAAATTGTCCCTAGATTTGGCCTTCCCACCACCTTGGGGTCCAACAATGGCCCAACATTTATTGCTCAAATTACTAAAGTCTTAGCAATGCTTCTAAATATTAACTGGAAGCTCTTCAGGGCAAGTAGAAAAAATAAACAGAACCCTAAAGGAATTGTTCATTAAGTTGCATTTAGGACCTGGCGAGAACTGGGTTGATCCTTACTTTACCTTTTGCCCTACTTCAAGTCCGATGCACTCCCTATGTGAAAAGCATGACCCCATTTGAATTTATGTTTGGCAGACCTTCCCCAAATCCTCCCAAGATTGAAGGAAGTAGAAATAATGGAAGTCACTAATCGTTCCCTCATCGAGTGCCTGCAGGCTGTGCAACAGGTGAGAGACAAATCATCTGCTATGACACCTTCATTTTGGGCCTAACCAAGGGAAAGGGAACAGGCAGCCAACAACGTGCAACCAGGAAACTGGACATGGGTAAAGAAGCACCAGCCTGACACCTTAGAACCTAGGTGGACTGGCCCATACCAAGTGATACTTACAACACCAACTGCTGTTAAAATAGTGGGGAGGGGGCCGTGGATTCTTCAGTCATAAGTAAAAATAAAAAAGCCCTCCCTGAGCATATCCTGAAAAGATGGACACCCAGAAAGATGGAAAATCCCTCAAAATTAAGGCTTTACAGAACTTAATTGTTTTTCTCCGAGTATTGCTGACAGCACCCAGTGTTTCCCCCAAGCACAAACACATCTGTGGACTGCTATTCTAACCTCCAGCAGTGAATATGTAACCTCTTATACTGGGTATGACCCCCTGTTTTCATTTTGATTTGTTTGATTTGCTAGGAAAGAATTGGCATTCTGGATCCTTTAAAGGTAAAGGGCACAATGGGACCTATACTGGAATCCCGTCCTATGGGTTTGGAATACCCTCTATAGAAAGAAGGTTCCAAACAAACCATGTCTATATATGCCCGGCTCATGGACTCCCTAACTGCCAAGGGGAGGGACATTACCATTGTGCAGCTTGGTGTTGTGAAACTATCATTTTCAGGGTGGAAACTTGTTAAAGATGACCCTATTATTTTTACAAGAATGAGACTCAAGTCAGAAGGGTTTGATCCCACTACGTGTATGGTTTCCAAATGTAGCCCAATAAGAATTGGATTCAAGCGTTATTGGGTTCACTGGGAAAACATGGGGAATTCAACATTATGTAAATGATAGAGATCCCGGGACAACCTTTTCTATGCAGCAAAGTAAAATATGGCCCAAACCTCGGGATAAATCCTGAAGAGCCACAGCTGGTGTCATTAAGATTCCTTTGCCGCCCCCTCCAGACTCTCCAGTAACTTTCCCGTTCACTGCCAGCCCAACTCACAGGGCCCTTCTCATTCAGGAGCCACCTCAAGGTTCTGTGTTTGATTCTCGGGATGCTGTATTCCAATTTATGAACTCAAATCCTCACCTCACAGCTGATTGTTGGCTTTGTCTGAACCCTGCTTCCCCTTACTATGTAGGCACAGGTACAAATAGCACTATTGGTACAGAGTGTAATCCAATTAGAAATGTTAGTAAAAATGATTACACGAAGCAGCAGTCTATAGGTGATGTTAGTATGGACTCAAGTCTAAGCTCACTTTAAAAGATTTGCAAGGGCAAGGACTGTGTTTTTATTCATCTAAGTATCCCTTTAATATATCAAGATATCGAGATTTTTGCCTTCAAGCTGTTCCCATTGAACCAAATGTTGATCCTAATTTGTTATCTGCTCCAATGAGTACTTGCTTTACTTGTTCCACAGGACGAACACCCTGTCTCTTTTCCCCAGTATTAGTAGCGGACCCGGGTATTTGTGTGCTAGTGCATGTTAGTCCTCAAGTGTACCTGTGTTCTGGTGAAGGAGGTGTAGGGATAACTTTGGAATTTCCGGATGAGTTCAAAGAGCCCCAGTATTGGTCCCACTGGTAACAGGGCTTGGGATTATGGGATTAGCTGCAGTCGGGTCAGTTGCTTTAATACAAGGAAACTTAAACTATCAGACTCTTAGTCAGCAAATTGCTTTAGATCTACAGGGATTAAAATAAAAACCTGTCTCCCATTTAGAAAGATCCCTAGACTCCCTTGTAGCAGTTGTGTTGCAAACCCGCCGAGGGCTTGACTTGCTCTTTTGGAAACAAGGAATGCTGTGCACAGCATTGGGAGAAACTAATTCTATGCAAAGCATTCGGGAATCAATAAAGATAGATGAGCCCTGGTTAGGAAAGGATTAGAACAGAGTCAAGAAAAGAAATGGAGGAAACAATTGGTTTGAAAAGCTACTTAATTGGTCAGCCTGGCTAACTACCCTATGAACGGCCCTAGCCGGCCCCTAATCCTCCTCCTGCTAAGCCTCACATTTGGCCCAGTAATAACCAATAAGCTAGTGGCATTCCTTACACAGAAAGTACAAGCCACAAAACTCTTAGTGCTGAGCCCACCATACACTGGGCTGGCTACCGAAGATTCAATGATTTGAACTTGGCTAAGAACAGGAGAGAATATAGCAGCTCTGGGCAAAGCTTAAATAGCCTTGACAAGAGAAGTCATTTTGAGCTTTCAGAAGCCATTATGAATGGTAAATAAACTAGCTATGAACTGCCAATGAACTAGCTGATACTGGGGAGTTAGGCTGTGCAGACGTAGCCCAAGGGAGCGTACAGAAGGAAATGGATGTTCAGGAGGCTTGCGAGAAGGACCAGAGCAGTTTTGGTTCAACTAAGAATGGCTAACCACAATACCCCGCTTCTGAGCTCTGCCTGCTTGCACACCTGCACATTGCAAAAGTATAAAAACCTTTGGAAAATTAGACTGGGGGGCCGCTCAGTCTCCCCTCAAGAGAGCTGATGGTCTGGTCCCTGCGCAGGAAATGAAACTTGTTCTGCTGAACTTTCCGGCAGTCTGGGCGGTTTGCTGTCTGGGAATGGAGTGTAGCGACAACAGACACAGGTGGTGCCATTCTGCCTGAGAGTGGAGTCACGTGGCTGGGAAAATGGAGGCCGCAGGTTGCGGTCTAGCCGAAAGCCAGCCTGGAGCCTGCCACCCAGCAAGAGTCCTGCCCAAACCAACAGGGTAGACGCAGGCGCCCCCAGGCCTGCTGCTTGCCGGAGCCGCGGCACAACACTGTGTCCCAGTCTTGGCACAACAGACTCCATTTTGAGTCCTGCACCTCCATCTTAGCTCTCAAGGCTGAACCCTAACCGACCTCCCCTCCCCTGCTCAACCCCAAATTCCTGGAACCAGCTCGTCCCAAAGCCAGAATGCTTTCTGAAGATATGGTCACTCCATCCTTCCTTGACATATAGATAAGATTAACGACCTTCTCCCTTCTGAAGCACCTGTGTGTGCAGAACCTCCCCAGCTATGATCCTCCCCAGCTGTGCCTGCCAACAGTGGGCATAAAAACGCCGCCAGGATTTTTTCCCCTGGCGCAGCTTCAATAGCTCAATATCCTGAGTTGCTGAACCCGCCCGCAAGCTTCTCAATAAAGCCTGCTTCTAAAACTTCGTTAATTGGGTCTTTCATTCTGTTTTCACATCCAAATAGACCTTGTGTTTTGGTGCCAAAAACCCGGGATAGGTGTGTGGCTCCCCACTTCTTTTGGGGTCCCCTAAGAGCCACCCATCTTCCCCAAATCTCCAGCACCTTTAGGCGCGGCGCTTGCCTACGTTCAAAATCAGTCTATGGCTGCCCTGATGAGTCTCTCCCTCTCACTCAGACCTTGTGAAAGAAAATACTTGTTTTTCTCTCCCAAGTTGCCTGGCCCCAGTCCCAGCTTAACAACCACGCACATTGGCTACTGACGGGCATTTTTGATTTCAGCGTTCTACAGGACCTGGACAATTTCTGCAGGAGGACTGGTAAGGATTCTGAAGTCCCCTATGTGCAGGCTTTTTGGGACTTGCGTACCCGCCCTGACCTCTGTAGCCATTGTTCCGCCCGCCAAATATGGTTAGCTCTATCTCCTCAGCAGAAAGAACCTGCCATTCAAACCCCAGAAGAGCCAGCCAAGCTCCTCAGCGCGCCTCTCCCGCTGCCCTATCAGTCTCCCCCGCCCGCTGCGCCACCCCATCGCTCTCTCCTGTCCTCACCGCTTGCCTTTCATACCCGCTCCCACAACCCTCCAGCTGCCCTTTGTCCATTAAGAGAGGTTGCAGGTGTATAGGGACTCGTTCAAGTCCACGTCCCTTTTTCCTTAAAGGACCTGTCGCAGATAGAGACCCGCCTGGGCTCTTTCTCAGCAGAGCCTTCTACGTTTATTAAAGAATTTACCTACATTTCCCAAACGTATGATTTAACCTGGCATGGCATCCAAGTGATCCTTGCTTCTACCCTTACTGCCGAGGAACGTACACAGACAAAAACCACGCTATCGACCCAAATGTCCCCTTGGGGGCGCATGCCATCCCAATAGAGGACCCCAGTTGGAGTTACCAGCCCGGCCGGGTGTCTGATCTTCCTTATAGAAACCTCATGCTCAGGTACCTCATTAGAGGTCTGGAAACAGTCTCCAACAAGGTTGTCAACTATGACAAACTGAGAGAAGTTACTGCTCTTTTTCTTAACCGCCTCCAGGAGGCACTCACAAAGTACACTCGTTTAGACCCAGGGTCTAAAAAGTGGGGCCTCAATTTTGGCCTCTCACTTCACCTTCCAGTCAGCCCCTGACATCAGAAAAAAAAGCTAAAGAAGGCTGAGGAGGGCCCTGAAACCCCTATACAGGATCTGGTAAAAGTGGCATTTAAAGTTTTCAACGCTTGGGAGGAGCCAGCTGAGGCCACTTGCCAGGTGAGGGTCCAACAGATGGTTAGCCTCCATTCCCAAGCCCTGGTAGCAGCCCTAAGGCTGGCAGGCAATCCCGTCCATCGCCACGCTCCCCAGGGGAGCCGGCACCTACCGCCAGGAGCCTGCTTCAAATGTGGCCGGGTCGGCCACTGGGCAAAAGTTTGCCCCAATCCCAAGCCTCCTACCAAGCCCTGCCCACAGTGCAAACAGCCAGGCCACTGGAAGTCGAACTGCCCGACTCTGGCTCTGCCACCGGCTCTGCAAAGCCGAGGTGCCGAGATCCTGGAAACTCCAGACACATAGCTGCAAGGTATGGAGCTGCTGGGGTTCATGGACTGAAGAGGCCCTGGCTCCTCGACTCCGGTAACCCTCACCGAGCCCAGGGTTGTGCTCCAGGTAGCGGACTACCTTCTCCATTTCGCCCTCTCACTCAGGCCCTACTTCCCCTTCCCTGGTCTCGGTTATGGGAATAGACAGGCCCCCCTCCCACTCTGAAGATCCTGTTACTGACTTAGCCCAACAACTTTCCCGCTCCTAGCTCAGTATGCTTTTTCCTCCCACTTACACTCCAACTTACACTGATCAGGAAAACACCCAGTATTGCTCTCTTCCTCAACAAAAATGGTGGGTACACAAATAGAACTTACTCATTCTCCCAAAGTTACAACAGGAAACAATCATCACCAATATTCACAATTCTCCACACATCGGGCCAAAAGCTCTCTACACGTTTCTAACCCCATATTTCACCCCACTGGACTATGGAGTACTATCAACACAGTACATGCAAAATGCAACATCGGTGCCCTCTCCAATAGCCAGAAAGCTCAACACCCTCATAAACAGCTCCACCAGATGTAAGGGCACCTATTGGGACAGGACTGGCAGATAAACGTTACCCACATGCCAAAGCATAAGCGGTTTAAATATCTCCTCACTATGGTGAACACATTTTCAGGATGGATCAAAGCCTTTCCCACCTCCTCTGAGAGTGCAAGCATAGTCGCCACTCACCTTCTTCAAGACATCATTACTCGTTTTGGCCAGCCTGCTTCAATTCAGTCGGACAACGGTCCAGACTTCATATCTATGGTGCAGCAGGCAGTTTGCGCCTCACTGGGCATCTGCTGGAAACTCCACGCAGCCTACCACCCCCAGTCTTCTGGTAAGGTTGAACGAGCTAACGGTCTCATAAAACAACAGCTCACCAAACTCTCCCTAGAACTGCAACTTTCTTGGCCTCAACTATTACCCTTTGCTCTTATACTAGCCTTGGCGCAGCCCCTCAGGAGCCGTCCGGCCTCAGTCCTTTCAAAATACTCTACAGACAACCTTTCCTTTTCTCGCCTCTTCCTGCAACCGATTGCCCTCTGCTAGCTTTTTACCTTCCAGACTTGTGCTTGCTCCACAACCTTCTTAGACAACACGCCAACTCTGCCATCCCTGAACCCTCTCTGACCTCTGCTGATCACCAAAAACCAGTGCATCCTGGAGATGCTGTGTTAATTAAATCCCTTGCACCCAAACCCTTAGCACCCCGGTGGAAAGGCCCTTACACTGTCCCTTACCACTCCCTCAGCAATCAAGGTTCTTAGACTAGATTCCTGGGTACATTTGTCCAGAGTCCAGATGGCAGTAAACTCTGACCATGGCTCCCAGTGGTCTGCTCAGTCTACTGGTCCTATGTCTCTCTGCCTCACTCACCTCACCAAGCCAGCCAGCTAAACCTAGTATAATTTCCCCTTTTGCCTGGCGATTTTACTTGACTGAAAACTATACCAATTACGCCTGCACTAAGTGTTATGATTATTTGCTGGCCACCGCTAACTGCCCACCCACAGGGGGCAGAGCACCCATATACTTAAATTTCACTGATTTTAAAACGCTTCCTGTATGACCAGAAGGCAACTACCCAATGTGCAAAAAAGTGAATGCAGAAAAATGTAGGGTGTCCTTGGTCTTCCTGCCAGATACATTACCTTTCCCTTCGTCCCCAGGGATGATTCTACTACCATCAATCTAAATACACTCTCACAATGCCAGAACCGGTTCCAGGAGCCTAGTGCACCACTCACCGAGAGAAATTTCTGGACGCCAAACTGTATGTATGGAGGTCACTACTCCAGGTCCAATCCACCATCCACCGTAATATTCAGATCCAAGACCTTCAACTCACTAACTAAATTTCTAAACCTTCTGAGTCTCCCTTCTCCTGGCTCACCCTGCTACAGCAGGGACTGGCCATCGCCACTTTGCTGGACTAGGCAACCTCTCCACCTGCTTCATGTGTGCGGCCCTAGAACGCCCTCCTCTGGTAGCAGTACCAGGTCCTGCCCTGTCATTTTCATCCAACGTAAAGACCACAAAAGTCATAACCATCCCCAAGGTCCCTCTGTACATCCAACCAGAAAACACTCAAGTGCCCTTTCGCTACTCCAATCCATCGACACAGACATGTAATGTCACCCAAATCCCCTCCAAACCACTAACAGGGCAAGAAAAAATTTTCTTTTGGTGCAACCATACACTCACTATGCATATAAACATCAGTTCTACCTCTACCCGTCACTCTGGTTCCGCAGCTCCCTATATACACTCCGGCTGAGTTCCAGGACAAATACATCCAAGTATACAGTCGTGAAACTAAAAGAGCAGTTTTTCTCCCGAAAGCATTGAGAATCTCCTTCGCCTCAGCAGCAATTGCAGTAGGACTCAGCGGCGGAGCCCTTGGACACTATCATCACAGCAGACAAGTTAACCGCATGCTTCCAGCTGGCAGTCGATGCCTCTGCCAAGTCTCTAGCCTCCCTGCAAAGACAAATAACCTCTGTTGCCCAAGTTGCCTTGCAGAACCACCGCGCTTTACACCTCATCACGGCTGAAAAAGGAGGAACCTGCCTCTTCCTCCAGGAGGAAGGTTGTTATTATATCAATAAACTGGGGATTGTGGAAACTAGAGTCCAGATCCTCAACAAGCTAAACCGAGAGCTGCAAAACAACAGATTCAGAACAGATGGATCTTCCTCCTGGTGGAACTCTTCTCTGTACTCCTTCCTAGCCCCCATACTAGGACCCATAATTTTAGTTATAATTTTGCTCTTAATTGCTCCTTGTCTCATCCAGCTCCGGCAAAGTCGACTCCGCGAAATTACCCGTATAGCAGTTCACCAGCAATACCAACCTCTCCACCCTGTGCTAGGCCGCAACTGTCAGTACTCTGCCTGAAAAGCCCCTCCCCTTGCTTTTTACCCACTACCCACAGGAAGCAGTTACAGAAACGGTTACATCCCTTTTCCCTATAGGGCACAGTCCAAAATGTCCGGTCTTGGCACAACAGACTCCATTTTGAGTCCTGCACCTCCATCTTAGCTCTCAAGGCTGACCCCTAACCGACCTCCCCTCCCCTGCTCAACCCCAAATTCCTGGAACCAGCTCGTCCCAAAGCCAGAATGTTTTCTGAAGATATGGTCACTCCACGCGTCCCTGACATATAGGTAAGATTAACGACCTTCTCCCTTCTGAAGCACCTGTGTGCGCAGATCCTCCCCAGCTTTGATCCTCCCCAGCTGTGCCTGCCAGCAGTGGGCATAAAAACGCTGCCAGGATTTTTTCCCCCTGCGCGGCTTCAATAGCTCCATACCCTGAGTTGCTGAACCCGCCCGCAAGCTTCTCAATAAAGCCTGCTTCTAAAACTTCGTTAATTGCATCTTTGATTCCGTTTTCACGTCCAAATAAACCTTATACACTGAGCCTCGAGAAGGCTTTGGGAGTCAAAATCCTCCCAGCCTCCAGGCAGCAGCGTCCCAGCCCCCTCACAAATGCAGCCCGGGAAGGCAGGCGAGTACCCGGGAAAGCAGGCACGTCAAGTCCCGCACACCAGCAAGAAACGGCACAAAGACGGACACCAGCAAGAAACGGCGCAAAGACGGACACCAGCAAGAAACGGCGCAAAGACGGACACCAGCAAGAAACGGCGCAAAGACGGACACCAGCAAGAAACGGTGCAAAGACGGACACCGTGAATTCAACCCAACAATTCTCCCGAGGGTGGTGAGGTAAAAGGAGCCCAGAGGGGCCCCCAATCCGTGAGACCAACATGGGAGAGCCCACTCCTGGGGCCGGCTTACCTCATAGCTCCGAATCACACAGCACCGCTTCTTTTCGACCTCTCCGGGGACAGGTGTGCCTCCGTCCTTGGCTCCACGCGAGCAACAGCTCACGCCGAGGCCTGGTTTGGGATCCCTGTGAGTTTTATGAGCGGTTAGGGAGGCGTGGTCGATGACGTGGGTCGACCCCATTGGCTGAATTGTTGAATTGAATTCACCTGGCCTAGGTGAGCCAATGAAGGTACAGCCCCACCCAGGCATAGCTCCCCCTCCTGGCTAGAAACCTGAACTTCTGAGCATGCAGTGAGCCACTGCTTCATGAGCCGGTAGCTCGGACCTCTGAGCATGTGTAATAGGCCTGCCAGTCCCTATGCTAGCTCCCTAACAGGTTTTCCAGCCAAAGGTCTGCCTTCTAGAGCTGTTCTACAGAAAGCACTTAGTTCCTGACCCCTACGCATTCGGGGTAATGGATGCCCTCGCTTCCGTGCTTGCTTCTATGTCATTCTGGAATGGTCCTTGTTTCACAGGTCGGCGAGGTCAGGAATTCTGGGCTGGTTGGTTACCAAGCACAAAATAAATAGCCAACAGATTGAAATCTCAACCCCTATATTGGTTTATTATCGACCACACAAACTTGTCTTCTGGAACTTCCCTCCTAAATTTCTGAACCCTTGAACTCCTTGACACATGTACTTGGAAAGCAAGGATTCCCTCTGCACTGTCAACCAGCAAAGTCGGGCCTCTCCATTTCTCATTAGCTGCAAATTGTTACGTGACATCACCCTGTATTTAAATGTTAGTGATTATGCCCTTTAAAAAACAAATGTGTGAGCCAACTGGGGGCAAACAAGACTCGTTTCAAACACCAGCTCTGTCTCCTCTAAGGGCCCGTGTACAACTGCGACAACACAACAGTGGGTCCTGCTGGGTCTCCATTAGCATCTGGGAGGAAGGTTATTTATTACAGGGAATCCTACCTTTGTCCCTTGGTGTTAATTGCAGACTCACTGGGTGACGGATTGTATCTGACACGCACCACGTTTGCCACAGCAAACACCAACACTTTGTCAAACTCCGTTTGGTATTGCTCCATCCCTCCATTATTCTCCCTAATGACAAAAATAATTAACACATTCATATAAAAGCACAGGATGAGGATAGCTTTAATTTATGCATCTAGTTCAGGGTCATCCCTCTTATCAATATATGACAATCTAATGAGGCTTAATTAAAAAGTAGCAGTGAAGCAATTTAGGAAACTGAGGGATTGTCACGAGTCCTGGTTGTGACAGCATGTTTTGTGCACCATGGAAGATAACAGATTTGTCTTCTGTGGTATCTCCTATCCATCATCCCCAAACTACCTGCTCTTAGGGGTAGAGAGAGCGAGCTTGTCTTTGAAAAAAGTGCCTGGGTTTGGTAGCTGCTCACAGGATGGCAGGTGTAATGTATTATGAGAACTTAACAAGGCTCTGAGAAGACGGCTATTGGAAGGTCTGGCTGGAGGGCAAGGTCATGGCCCTGAAGGATTCAGGATCCAGAAGTCAAGTCAGAACTGGATGCCAGAGACTTTCTCAATCCAGCCCTCTTTGCCCCTCCCCTAAGGCCAATACATTTCTAAGGGTTATGGATTCTACTTCAGAATCTTTCTCAAACCCAGGGCCCTCTTCACCATTATTGTCTAGACCTGGTCACCTCTTGCCTTATAAATAAAAATATGGGTTTATTGTAAGTCTGGTTCTGTTAGGTTTCTCGGGTGGGAAATGTCTCGGTCCTTGGCTACACACTGGAAAGAAATTCACACCAAAGCCTGGTTGGTAATCTGAGTGGGTTTATATACATGAGAGAAGAAGGTTCCGGCGTTACACTAAACTGAACACGGGCACCCTCATGACACTGCACACTCAGCCCTGCTGAGTGGAAGGCAGAGAAGCAGCTGAAGGGAAGGGGCGGTGGTCTCCAGATTCCAGCCTTTTAAGGGCTTTCAGCTGGGAGGCGTCAATTAAGCTCTCCTGGCTTGGGCTTAGCCCGCATTGGCTTCCAACCTCCTGTAGGGGGCCCCCTAAGCATGGAGAGGAACAATCCCTTGTCTTGCTACCTAACCGGTCTACATTCCTGCATGGCTACATTGAGATGGAACTAGGCCCTTTAGACAGCCTGAGGGGTTCACCAGGAGACACGCGCCCCAGTGTTCCCTGTGACCACCTTAAACCTTAAACTACTGTTGGAGTTTATATTACCTGTGTGGGTCTGTGGGCATGGGACGTTTTCATGCCAGAGACCTGAAGTTACACAAATAGGCATCCAGAACAGAACTCATACAGGCTCTAATAAGATGCTCGGATGCTTCTTGCTAGGATGAGAATTTAACCAAGTGTGTGAGCAGTTCAGATCTTGTAAGGGAGAACAGGTCAGTAGGGTATCCAGAGAAGAGAGCAAAGGTCAGGGGAAAGGGAGGGGGCCCACAGACATCTGTGCTCTGTGTTTGGCCACAAGACAAGAAACCGGGTCTCCTTGCAAAAGAAAGCAGAACAGCAAGTCCCTCAGAACTACGACATTTTTAAACATGACCTATACAACACTCGGCTCTGGGAGGCGCCTTGGAAAACCATAAAAGCCCTAAAAGAGGGGCAAGGAGGAAGCCCAAGTCTTTGATTTTCCCTGCTGTGCTTTCAGTGTTGAAATGTCTGTGCACGGAGCCTTTGAAATTTCAGAATCAGAGAGTGGATTCACAAGCCAAGCTCCTGCTTTATTCTTCAATGCATTTTGGCCCAGCTTCTCCTTGGTGAGACATGTAACAGAAATTCTGGACTTAGGAGCCACTTGGTCCTTGGACACTAGGAGATTTCAGTGGAATCTGAAACAGGGCTCTAACCACCAGCTGGACTGGCCTAGGAAGCCCAAGTATTCATTCTCCCAAACACCAACCTCCCGTTGCTCTTCATCTGCCTGCACCTTGTTCAGCTTTAGTTGTCCGTGGAAGCATTTGGCACCCATCTGATGCTTCGGAACCCAGAAAGGAGGAAAGGTAAAACTGGGATTCAAATGAAACAGACTTAAGCAGGACCATAGCCAAGATGTGCCCAGGGCTCCTCGCAGCATTTGTCACCTTCATTTCCCTCTTCGGACTCAGACGTGGCAAGGTTCAGAAACAAGCTTTACCAGAAAGAACAGCTGTGAACCCAGCCTGCTTCCAAGTGAGAAAAAGCCCTTTAACACATGAGTTCCTGAGGTCAGCCCAGCCCTGTGCGTCCCCACCCCTCCCAGAGTCCCTGGCTCTCTGGCGAAGCATTAAAGCAAGTGGAAGCAGAGATTTGCTCAGAATAAAAAAATCGTTTTTCACAATAGCACGGCACGTTCTGGATGGCAATCACGGCTGCACAAACCATATCCGTCCTCCAGCCATAATGTTGGCGCCTCAGTGACCATGCACATACATTGTGTGGCGAGACTCAGAGCCTATTCCATTTGTGGTCAATTGTTTCCTCCCTCTCCATACTTTGCACTTAGGAGACATGCTCTCTGGAGGTGGTTGAGGCTTGTCTTGTCACCAATAATCATCTCCTACACCTTCCTTTACAGTCACTAATTTGATGTGTTCACTCAAAGAAATGCTAATAATATGAGGTTTCAGAGGAGAGCTCCTAGAGCTCCGCAGACAACAAGGAGGCCGAGTGTCACCGTCATTATCCTGAGCTGGGAGGGCGCACTAGTGTTCCGGAAGCTGGGGATCCGTCACTGCCTGCCCACCGCACAGACAGAGCAGGTGCTGGTTATAATTGCTTCTAGACGTCCTGCCATGCTGAGTTGAAAGTCAAACCCGTAAACGCTGCCCGACTACAATAACACTGGAGTACGCAGACATTTCTGCATCATTGCTGGGTGAAAATATACTGAGTGGAGTTGGATGAGATGGCAGCAAGTGCCTAAGGAGGGGATTCTGTGGGAATACCAACAAGATGACTGTCAGCCGCCGTTTCCTCCTCTCGTCTGCTTTTCCCCCCCTTTCTTTCAGGCCCAAAAGACATGACAAATATGTAAGGAAACAGATTTGTTCATTTTTAGAGGAGTCTCCCACCCCACCCCACCCCACCCCACCCCCATCCACCTCTGGCCTCCTTTGAGCAAGCCAGTAGAACTTTTTTTTTTTTTAAACCTCGCTTCTACTATGGCAATTTCCGGAGTTGCTATGTGGCTGTGTTTAAAAGTCGCCTTTGGGATCCAGAGCACAATCCTTGTCACAAAGGCATTCTCCCAGTCCCAAATAGCAATGCGACCTCCTTTCAGAAGGTTGTTCTTGTTTCTGTAGACCCAGAATGGAGTTCAAGCTGTTGATGTTGACCGTGGTTGTCGAGTCAGCCTCTCATGGGCACCTCATGGGAAGCGGAGCAAACTATGCCAGTCTGTGCTATCACCAGGGCTGGGAAGGGAAGCCAACCGTGGAGGGCCATAGGTCGATGTGTGGATGGAGATAATCAGGTCTTTCGTCCTTATTCTATTTCAGTCTGGAAACATCACTGAAGCCTGCTCAGTGTCATAGCAACACACAAATTTTCACTGACCGTCTGGGGCACATTGGCTGCAAATCGAACCCGGGTCTTCCCGGTGAAAGACGATGAGAGATCTACCACTGAAGCACCGTGGCCCTCACCTCAAACCAGGGCAGTCATTTCCCACAGATCTACCAGAGTTCAAACCAGACCACAATGCGTGATGACTGAGATTGCCACCAGAATCTGATACTGATGCAGAAAAAACCTAACTACCATTTTATTGACTCCCACTCATACCGGCCCAATAGGACAAAGAACTGCCCCTTTGGGGTTTTGAGACTTTAAATCCTTACAGTAGCGGTTCTCAACCTGTGGGTCGCGACCCCACTGGGGATCAAATAACCCTTTCACAGGGGTCAACCAATTCATAACAATAGCAAAATTACAGTTATGAAGTAGCAATGAAAATAATTTTATGGTTGCAGGTGACCACAACATGAACTGTATTAAAGGGTGGTGGGGGCATTATGAAGGTTGAGAACCACTGCCTTACAGAAATAGACAACCTCATATTTCTCCCACGGACGGGCTAGTCAGTTCAAACCCCCGACCTTGCGATTAGCAGCTTAATGCACAGTCCACTACACCACCTGGGCTCCTAATGCTATAATAAGAGATACTATTGTTAGATCTCTCCTGGGAGAGATATACCTCAGGCCTTGGCTTCGCGCGAGAAAGAATTCAATTCGAAGCCTGGATTGTGATCCAAGTGGGTTTTTTGAGAGAAGAAGTTTCATGTTTACACAGGCACCTCAGGGCCCCTCACGGGGCACAGCCTACCTAGAAGCTGCTGGAGAGAAAGTCACTCAGTGGGCTCCGGGATCCTGCCTTCTTTTCTTTTTTAAAAAATCGTTTTATTAGGGGCTCATACAACTCTTATCACAATCCATATATACATCAATTGTGTAAAGCACATTTGTACATTCATTGCCCTCATTATTCTCAAAACATTTGCTCTCCACTTAAGCCCCTGGCATCAAGTCCTCATTTTTCCCCTCCCTCCCCGCTCCCCCATTCCTCAAGAAACCTTGATAATTTGTGAGTGGTGATACTGAGAGGGTTGTGGGAGGGTGGATTGGAAAGAGGGAACTGATTACAAGTATCTACATGTGACCTCCTCTCTGGGGGACGGACAACAGAAAAGTGGGTGAAGGGAGACATCGGAGCGGTCAAGATCCTGCCTTTTCAATTCCTCCATAGGGAGGCATGGTTGACGGTCCTGGTCAACCCCAATGGCTGGATTGAATTCACCTGGCCCAGATGGGCCAACCCAGGTGTAATGCCCACCTAGGTGTACCACCCCTTCCTGGCCGGAAGTTTGAACCTGAGCATATGTAATGGATGACCCAGTCCCTATGCTAAACCACCTAATAGTATTTGCAAGATGCCAAGCACCGTTCTAAGCTTTTTGTGTATTATAATTCAATTATTCCACATAACAAGCCTATGTGTGGACTCTATTTGGCCTCCTTTTACAGATGAAAAATCAGTGGCACAGAATGATAAAGTCATGAGCCTAGGACCACACCGTGAGGAAGTGGGAAGGAGAGATTTGGACCCAGGCTGCAGAGCCCATGCCTTGGGTGCCTACAGCTGCCATGTAGGACACAGAAAAGCATGGAGCAGACTCGGCGTAAGACATTAGGGAGTTGGGAGGACTGTAGCATGAATGTATGTGCTATGACTTCATGAGAGTAGCTGCTACTCAGATCCAGAAGAGAATACAAACCTTTTGCAAAAATTATTTTTGCCAAGAGAGGGTGGAAAACTGCATCTTGTGCGAAATCCCCCCAACCTGCACATGTGCATAGCTATTTCAGAAGGTTCCAAACAATGTGTGCTGTGCGGCAAACCAAACTGAGCTCAGGGGGAGCTGGTCTGTGGGTTATGTTAGCCAGAAAGTGAGCAGTTTGAACTCACCAGCCACCACTCCAAGGGAGAAAGAGGAGGCTTTCTGCTCCCATGGACTTAAGCCTTTGAAGTGGCAGGGAGCATTTCCAGGCGTCCTATGATTAGGATCTAGGAGGGTGAGGGTGGAGTCGGTTGAGACCTATCTTCAGGGCATTTCCCAGAAGGGCTTCCTGCAGTGGCTCTGCCTTCAGGAATGTCTGATGACCTTGAGGGCAGCAAAGTCCTAAACACACTCGGGCAGTGGTTCTCAACCTTCCTAACACAGGTCCTTTTGTTGTAGTGATGCCCCCATCCCCCAACCATTAAATGATTTTCTTGCTACTTCATCACTGTAATTTTGCTACAGTTATGAATTGGGTGAGCCCTGTGAAAGGGTCATATGACTCCCAAAGGGGTCGCAACCCACAGGTTGAGAACCACTGCACTAAGGGTTCCCCTCCCAGGCAGCCCTACCAATGTCTAGTGTGCATAGTTCTGTGAGGTGAGAGAAATGGACTTAGTGTCTGCTTCTGGTGACAGTTGATGTGGGTGGGCTTTCTCCCTATGTCAAATCCCTCTCAAGCCATTTGTCACCACAACAGAGGGAGCCATGCACAAAAAAGCAAGAAGAGGATGCAGCACAGCAGGACAGCAAGCAGAACAAAGACTGAATAAGCACAATTCACTTCAATCATGAATCGGGTGCCCTTGAGATGTGAAGAAGACCCCAGTCTAGTGACATTAGATCAGGTTTAGGGATTGAATGAAGCTACCCCTCTTGGCTCCCCTCAGTCCCTATTTTGCTTTCCCATTGATCCTGACCCTTGCATCGTGATTGGTCCTTATTCCAGCATGATGGTTGGTTTCATAACCATGGCATATGGGAATATGTTAGTCGATAGGTTATACAGGCACAGCTTCTGGAATGGGTAAGTGAGGAGGCGATTTGGGCTCGCTCATGCAGACCTCTAGTTGTCCTTGACATGACTGGTAGAATGGATCATGTGAAGTGATTTGAGATCGGCGTTGAGATGTGATAGGTCATGCAGACTTCTAGCTGATCCTGGCAGTACCCTATTTTAAGGAAACAGAATGTTTGGCGTTTAAGTCATATTTGAGCTTAAATTTTGAGCAATAGGCTGTGGCTCACAGTGAGAGTCTATGTGGAGACCCTACATCCATTTTGAGGGGCCACAGATTCAGCCGCCATTGAGTTCTTTCCTACTGCTGACTGGCAGTGGAAAGCTTGTCCCTCAGGCAGTGTGCTTGCGTCCACTCCCCGGGCCACTCTCAACGATATACGGTAGTGTGTACATCCCAATGAAGGTCCTGCTCTTGCTCTCACAGGCCCTCCTGAAACTCCATGAATTGATCTGTCTTCCGTCACAATTTTGTGACAAAGTTGTTTGTTTTCTATGTCTTATTTAAGTTTTCAGGAGCCGAGGTGGTATTGCTGGATAGTGTTGGACTATTAAGAGCAAGGTCGCTGGTTCAAAGCCACTAGTCATTCCACAGGAGAAAGATGAGGTTATTGCTTCCTGTAAAGGTAGCAACTTCAGGATCCCTACACAGAGTCACTATGAGTCAGAGTCAGCAGGACAGAATGGGTGTCATTTTATTTAAGTCATTGTGGCTGTGGGTCCTTCCGACACCATTGTGGCCTCATGCGGATGCTCTCCTTCATCCAGAACAGCAGTTTGTGCCTTTTTCTTGTGTAAAACTTAGCAAAGGAGTTCCTAATAAAATATAGTTGGATTGGGAGTCTTTTCCCCCTAAAAAACAAAGTAAATACAAAAATAGAAACGAGACTATGGTGCTAATAACCAGTTGGAGAGTTGAGAGAGCTGAACTCTCAATCCTGATAGAAACCCATTATGACTGAGCACCTGCTCAAGGTCATCCACAGCCTATGAGGTTGAGCCTATGTGTTGGGGAGTAATTGTGTACATAAAGTTAACCATTTCTCTTTCTAAAGATTCTGTCTAAAGCTTACTTTAAATAATAAGTTTTCCCCTGGGCTAGGTAAAGTTCAGGGAGTTTAACCCCCTAGTATCCACCCCCTCTCAGCATTCATCATGTTAGGCCAGAGGAGGCAAATCACACCCACTACCCAGGGAGCACTGCTTCCAAAAGCACATTGCCTGTGCCGGGGCAGAGGGGAGGTACCCGGACCAGAAATGCTGACAGAGTGGAACCAGAGAGCTCAGCCCCCAGCTTCCCGAGGGAGCAGCTGTGATGGTTCACTTCTGGATGAATATGTTTAAGCAAAGGCCAAGGGCATGACTTGGGCAGCACGAAAAGCAGATGTGCAGAGGTTGTTCACTGCATTCCAGAAGTTCACACCCTCTCCTGAGGCTCCTTGGCTCAATGGCAGGAAGTCATTGGTGGCTTCCACCTTCAATCCCAAAAGGTCACTGCCATCCAGTGGATTCCAACCACAGTGACCCTATATGGAGTTTTCAAGGCTGTAAATTTTCATGGGAGCCAGCAGTCTCATTGTCCCCTGTGGGACAGGGAGCTAGCAGCCCGTTTTGCCACCAGGGCTCCTTCCTCTCTAATTCTGGATCCAGTCCCTCCGAATATCCTGCCCTGCCCTTGTCTAGGCTTCTTAAATGCTTTCCACGCTGCTTATGTTAGTCTGGGTGCATTCGAGAAACAAATCCACAGAAACACATATGTATAAGAGATTTGTATGTAAAGGGTGAGTGCACATCAAGAAAACATGCTCACATGTGCTTATGCACCCGCTTTGTCTTCAGCGATCATGTTGGTGTAGGCTGGTGTGCTTTTTCCATGTGGACTTTGTTGTTTCTTAGCTACATGGCCCCCTGTTTATCTTCCAGCCTTTAAGACCCCAGACGCTATATGCTTTGATAGCCGGGCACCATGGTGCTTAACTACTACACCACCAGGGTTCATTAGCATGTGACTTATCTCCTGTCATTCACACTAGATGCTCAAAATAGCAGGAGACCAGGTTTCTCCTTTGTGGCCACACCAGGTACTGACAGAACCAAGAACAGAGACACAGTTATATATCTTGACTATCATTTGCATATTATATGCCAGGAATCCCTAGGAAGTGTCTTGGAGTTGTTCTACTCTGGTTCTAATTTCACACACCCTCCCAGTTTCCATACTGCTCTGCCAAACCCCTAGTAACTGATTTGTACCTCCTATCAATTTGGAGAAAACACCCTAGGCCAGATATAGAAGTGGATATACTTGGTACCCAGAAAACCTGTTCAGTGTTTTGAGGGCGGCTCAGCAAACAAAATGGGCACAGTGATTAAGCATTCAGCTGCTAACACAACGCTCAACTCTGTAGTGGTTCTGCAAGAGAAGGATATGGTAGTTGACCCCCCAAAAGAGTTACAAACTTGGAAACCCTACGGGTATTTGTATAGGGTCGCTATGTGTTCCAATTGAGATGATTGTCATAGGTTGGGTATGGTTCAACCCGTCTTACTGAGGAGACTCCTTCTGTACTTTAGAGGAAAAAGACATGCCTGTCCCAGAACAATCCAAGGACTGGTAAAGGCAACACCCACAAAGACACTCCCTCTGCCTGCCTAACTCTAAAATGCTGCCCATAAAACACTCTGCCTGGTAATATCTGGGCAGCACACTGGGGAGGTGCAGCAAATGTGTGTTGAATGTATGAGGCCATTTCATAGTTTGGTTGCACGATCAGGGTGTCTGTCATAAAGCCCATCTCTTTGACTCCACCTCTCAGCAGAGATGAACACAAGCTTCCCGTTTTTTTCTCGGCAATGTCCTTGTCAAATAAAAGTTCCTTGTAGATCAGTAACTTGCCACAGAGCAAAAGATATGGGAAGAGGCTCATCTTTCTCCTGGCTATGAAATAGAATGGCAAGCCCCTCCCTTCAACACACACACACACGCACGCATGCACACACACACACACACGCACACACACACCCCTGCCTTACAACTACATTCGGTTGATTAGCAAACAAAGCTCTACAACCCAACTATGTGTTTTTCTTCTCCAGAGGAATGACGGACTTATATACCCTGCATTGTCTTTTTTTAATGGAATTGCCCCAGTTCTCCTCACCTTTCCTTAGATAGTGCAGTGAACTATTAGATGACTGCAGGTATTGAAAACTAGTATTGATTTCCAGTTTGTGTCACCTTTGGCTTTGAGCACCCTCCACTTCTCTAGTAAGCTTTCCATTGCTTTGGGGAAATTTTCTCTCTCTGAATTTATTACGTGAGGGGGGTAGTGTAATAATCAATGTGCCTATGGAGGACTATCCTTCATGACCTAAACTCATTAAGGGGCAGTGCCTGATGGAGCATCAGGTTGGAGGAAGGCCTATTAACAACCTGCATTATACAGATGACACAATTTTGCTGAAAATGAGAAGGACTTGATTCACTTGCTGATGAAGATGAAGGATTAAAGCCTTCAGTTTGGATTATGACTCAATGTAAAGAAAGCCCAGACCCTCACAACTGGACCTATTGATGACATCATGATAAATGGAGGAAAGATCGAAATTGTCAAGGATTTTGTCTTGCTTGAATCCACAATCAATTCTCATGGAAGCAGCAGAGAAGAGAACAAATGACACATTTCACTAGTCAAATCTGCTACACGAGACCTCTTTAAAGTGTTGAAAAGCAAGAGATTACTTTGAGGACTGGGGGGGGTTGACCCAGGCCATGGTATTTTCAACTGTCTCATATTCATGTGAAAGTTGAACACTGAATAAGGAAGACCAAAGAAGAATAGATATATTTGATTACTAGTGATGTAAAAGAGTAATGAATGTACCATGGACTGCCAAAAGAACAAACCCATCTAACTTGGATGAAGTACAGCCAGAATGTTCCTCAGGGCAAGGATAATGAGACTTCGCCTTAACTTTGACATGTTGTCCGGAGAGATCAGTCCCTGGAGCAGGACATCGAGTTCTGGAAAGTAGAGGGGCAATGAAAAAGAGGAAGGCCCTCAACAAATGGGATTGACACAGTGGCTGCAACAATGGGCTCAAACTTAAAAACAACTATGAGAATGGTACAGGACCGGGCAGTGTATGATTATGTTGTGTGTATGGTCACAATGAATCCAAACCCTCCCTATGACACTGAACAACAACAACAACAACAACAACCTGACTGAATCCTCTAGGAGGACTCTTGAATGTGAGAAAAATGGAACGAAGCCAGAGGAAGGATTGGAGGATGTCTTAAGTTCCTGTCTTAATCTCCTTAACCAAAAATTGTCCAACAAGTCAGTAGCCTTAAAACACTTTTCCCCCTGCTTTGGAGCATACAGGTTCAAATTTGGGGTGCGACTCTAGGTCAGGGTCTTCTTTGTGGATACCAGAAAGTTCCTTGGCATTCCTTGCTATCCTTCTCCCCGTACTGTGTGTTACTGGGTCTATCCTGGCCTTTAACTCAGAAGTGTTTAGGTTTAGGCTCAAGACTATTCTCATATGGCCTCATTTTTTTTAACATTTTATTAGGGACTCATACAACTCTTATCACAATCCATACATATACATACATCAATTGTATAAAGCACATCTGTACATTCTTTGCCCTAATCATTTTCTTTCTTTACATTTTATTAGGGGCTCATACAACTCTTATCACAATCCATACATATACATACATCAATTATATAAAGCACATCCGCACATTCCCTGCCCCAATCATTCTCAAAGCATTTGCTCTCCACTTATGCACTTTGCATCAGGTCCTCTTTTTTTTTCCTCTCCCTCCCCGCTCCCCCCTCCCTCATGGACCCTTGGTAATTTATACATTGTTATTTTGTCATATCTTGCCCTATCCCGAGTCTCCCTTCCCCCCCTTCTCTGCTGTCCATCTCCCAGGGAGGAGGTCACATGTGGATCCTCATAATCAATTCCCCCTTTCCAACCCACTCACCCTCCACTCTCCCAGCATCGCCCCTCACACCTTTGGTCCTGATGGTATCATCCACCCTGGATTCCCTGTGCCTCCAGCCCCCATATGCACCAGTGTACAACCTCTGCCCTATCCAGCCCTGCAAGGTAGAATTTGGATCATGGTAGTTGGGGGGAGGAAGCATACAGGATCTGGGGGAAAGCTGTGTTCTTCATCGGTACTACCTCGCACCCTGACTGACCCATCTCCTCTTCTAAACCCCTCTATGAAGGGATCTCCAGTGGCCATAAGGCCTCATTTATATTACAAAAGAACTCCCTTCTTTTCAAACAGGATCATGACCACCAAGGTACAAATTTCTCACATATTTTGAGGGGGCTACAGATCAATCCATAATGGTTCTTTTGGGTAGCTGTAACAAATGGCTACCAATCGAGTGACTTAAACAGCAGGCATTTGTTCTCTCACTTTTCTGAAGGACAAAGGGTTAAAATTAAGGTGTGGGCAAGATTCATTCCTTCTGAGAGCTCTGAAGGAGAATCAAAGTAGCCTCTCTCTGCTTCTGGTCACTGCTGCTAATCCTTGATATTTCTTGGCTTATAGATGCACTGATCCAATCTCTGCCAGTGTCTTCACACGGGGTCTCTGTGTGCCCACTCCTATTCTTATAAGAACACACCAATCAGTGCATGTAGTATCCATCTGAAATCTAAACCCAGAAAGATGGAGCTCTTGAAATACTTATCTAAGCACATCTGCCAAGACCTCCTCTCCAAGTAAGGCCATAGCCTCAGGTTCCATGTGAACATGAATGGGTGTGTGTGAATGTGATTTAATGTACTACAGAGGGCACGCTTTGGCCTCAGGAGGAGTGTTTCGCCATTACCTGCTTCACAGCCCTGAGATTGCCCAGGCATTTGCCACATTTTCTTGTCTTCCCAACATTTATCCACCATTATGCCTTTTTCCCTAAGTTAGTCAAGCGTCAGTTTCTGTCACTTGTGATCATGACCCTCCCTCCCGCCCAGGTCACCAATTTAAAGTGACACAGGCAGTTTCTTTAATGGACACTATGTTATCCTGACTAGCAAGCATTGCTAAGGAGGGAGGATGAATCAGGGAGAACCCGCTTGCTTCATCTAGCTTCGGGGCAGTCCACAGAGGATTGATCCCTGAGCCACTAACGAATTTTGCAACTGTCACAGAACAATGCAAATAAGTAAGATCCACATCTGCTGAACACCATCATGAGGTCAAACTGTGTGTAAATAAATGCCTGTTTCAAAGAGTGAGTAAATCCTAAGGTAAGGAGTGACAGGCCTTTGTTGGCATAAACCCAGCAAGGCATTATGGGTCGGATATTAATGAACTCATGCTCCTGGGCCTCACAGAGCCCCAGCTCAACTGCTTCAGCTTGTTGACCAACTGAACTCAGGGTACCCGGAGAGAGCACTACCATTTTGATGAACAAGGTTGGTTGGGGATGATGCTTCCTAACTTGCATTTTAATATAAATTTGATGCTTCATCTGAGCAATGTGGAAAGAGCATTCAGATAAAAGAGAGGGACAAACATCAAGTGACCAGAGCATGAAACTTCTATCTAATCTGTGCCCACTGGAATTGCTTCTTGGGAAGGTATTTTTTGGGGGTGTGGGGTTGTTCCCCTACCCTGCTCCAAGCCTTCCTCCTCATGCCCACCCCCACCCCAGCATACATCCTACTGGGAGAATGTCTCTGAATAATGAAGTTTTAATAAATGAAGCTTTAATGAGCCTGATAGTCTGCCTAAGACCCCTTCAAACTGTAGTCTTTCATTTGTATTCTTCCATCCTTTTTGAAGAAATGAACCTGATGGCAGGTGGTATGTTTCCTCTCCAGGATGAGCTGATAGAGCCTCTCGCTGCTGCAGTGGGAGGTGAAACATTAAAAGGCCCTCTGTGGCCATGAGACATGCCCACTCTCCAAGAGACACTGGGCAGGTTTTCTGAAGCTCCTCAGAATTGACTAGTGGCCCTGGTCCACCCATCTCAACCAACCCAGTCTTCATTTGCACTGCATGCCCTCTCTGAGCTCCAACTGCATGCTTCATTTGAGGATGACAAAGCCTCTATTGTCTGAGAAGATGCGCAGACATATGAACTAATCAATGGTCCCCCTGTCCCCGGGGAGTGTGAAATTCTCCCATCATGACCCACCAGCTTCCCTGGAAATTCCTGTCTTAACTCAGGCACTTAATATCAATGGTGTCTCTGCTTCCTTCCTTCTTGCACACCCCCCAGGCATTAACTGTCATCCTTCCTCTCCCTAAAATATACTTTGAATCTATTCACTTCATGCCATCCCTACTGCCCCAAGGTGTGTCTTGCATTGACTATGAAACTAGATTCTGTATCCATTTTCAGGTGGCTTTTAAGAACAGTCCACCACCTGTCTATCAGTTCGTGGTGCAGTGGTAGCTAGAGTGCTGCTGTGAAATTGGAAGCTGTGCCACCGATATGACAAACCCCAGAAGTGTCAGCAATGATGGGCAGGCTTCAGTGGAACCTCAAGCCCTGTGGTGCTCAACCTTCCTTTAATACAATTCCTCATGTTGTGGTGACCCCCAACCATAAAATCATTTTTCTTGCTACTTCATAACTGTAATGTTGCTACTGCCATGAATCGGGTGACTCGTGTTAAAAGGTCACTGGACCCCAAAAGGGGTCACAACCCACAGATTGAGAACCACTGCTCTAGCCTAAGGCAGACTAGGAAGAAAGACCTGGTGATCTACTTCCAAATATTAACAAAGGAAAGCCTTATGGGTCACAACAAAATTTGGTCCTATAGAATGCTGGAAGATGAGCCACTGACCTGCACACAACAGCTACAAAAATAGACTCAAACACACCAACAAAGGCCTGCTGAACTCCAAAGCCCTAACAAACCCACTGCCCTCAAGTTCATGCCAACTCATAGCGGCCCTATAGGACAGGGGCGAACTGTGTATTAGTCTGGGTATGCTAGAGGAAAATCGAGGGAGACTCATGTGTATGAGAGAGAGTTGGTGGTTTTTAAAAATCATTTCCCTATTATTTAATCATTATATTAGGGATTCATACAACTCTTATCACAATCCATCCATCCATCCATTATAAAGCACATTTATACATTCATTGCCCTCATCATTGTCAAAACATTTGCTCTCCACATAAGCCCCTGGCACCTGCTCCTCATTTTTCTCCTCCCTCCCCACTCCCCCCTCCTTATGAACCCTTGATAATTTTATTGGGGGATCATACAACTATTATCACAGTCATTCCATCCATCCATCCATCCATCCATCCATCCATCCATCCATCCATCCATCCATCCATCCATTGTGTGTCAAGTACATTTGTACATGTGTTGCCCTCATCCTTCTCAAAACATTTGCTTTCTACTTGAGCCCTTCGTATCAGCTCCTCATTTCCCCACTTCCATCCTCCTCCCCCTCCCTCATAAATCCTTGGTAATATATAAATTATTTTGTCATATCTTACACGTCAAACATCTCACTTCCCCCACTTTTCTGTTATCCGTCCCCCAGGGCAGAGATTTTATGTAGATCCTTGTAATCGATTCACCCTTTCTACCCCACCTTCCCTCCACCCTCCTGGTATTGCCACTCTCACCACTGGTCCTGAAGGGGTCATCTGTCGTGGCTTCCCTGTGTTTCCAGCTCCTGTCTGTACCAGAGTACATGTTCTGGTCTAATTCTACCTTATAAATCCAGAGAGAGAGTTTTATATCAAACAGTAATTGTACATTAAACAAACGTCCCAGCCCAGTGCACATCAAATCCATAAGTCTGATATTAGCCCATATGTCTGATACCAATCTATAAATTCCTTTTCAGACCCATAAAACATGTGCAGTGATGCTGAATGCAGGATAATCACAGGCCAATGGGTGGAAAGTCTTGTGGATCCAGTGGCATTGTAAGCATCTCGGTGCTGGCAGCGATCTCTCTGAGGCTTCTTTGGCTTCAGAGGTCTGGTCGCATCCATTTGGCTTGCCTTCTGCAGTGTCTCCCAAGGAGTAGCAGAGAGAGAGAGAGAGAGAGAGAGAGAGAGAGAGAGAGAGAGAGAGAGAGAGAGAGAGAGAGAGAGAGAGAGAGAGAGAGAGAGAGAGAGAGAGAGAGAGAGAGAGAGAGAGAGAGAGAGAGAGAGAGAGAGGTGTCTTCCACCTCCAAGGAGGAAGTACCAGATTTCTCAGAGTTCTCAGAAGGAGGCTATGCCCACATAAAAATCTCACTGACTATCTCCAGATTGGCAGCCTAAACTCCACGCCTACACTCCTAATCCTTAACTTGACACAAGATTAGGTGACTACCACAGGCTCCTAATCCATAACAAACCCATTTATTTTTTCCCTGCATACCGACACCAATCCAATACCCAAAGCTTTACCCAATGGTTGGAGATCTACTTCTAAAACATGAATATAGAAAAATCGCTTTTGCTTGAAGTCTCTCAAGGAAATGCTCACTGAAAACTCCATTTCTATTATCTCACCTCCCCCAAATTAGTCTTCTTCTGGGCTTTCAGTCACACCAAGATCTCTCCTGCCCCAAGGCCTTTACATGCACTGTCACCTCTTCCAAGCCCTGAAGTGCCAAGTTCAAAGTTCCAGTTAATCTCCCTGATCCTGAATTTTAAGAACTGTGTGTGTGGGAGGGAAGGGGTTGGGCTGTTTGTTGAACTGCTGGGTTTTGGAGCCATTTGTCATGCAACCTCATTTTGTCAATGACTGGTTAATTAATGCAGCATTCATTTGCCCTTCTTCCACTCACAGCACATGGCTTGTATCTTTGGGATAACTCTTCCACCATGCTCCATCTCCATGCTTCTGCTGGCATTGACCCAATCTGCCAGCTCCAGGCCTGGCTAGTCAGGGCATGACTTTCCTCTGTCCAAAGGGACTGTGTCAGACTCCGTATGAGACTCATGCTAGGTTAATGATATCTAACCCTAAAAAATGCCCCAGAAACAATTTCCCCATTGCCAATGAGTCCATTTTGAATCATAGAAGGTCCCTGTGGGGTTTCTCAGACTGTAAATATTTATGTGAGCAGAAAGTTCCATCTTTTTCCCTATGAGGTAGCTGGTAGGGTAGCACTGCCAACCTTGCAGTTAGCAATCCAATGCTTACCTGATAGTACCACCAATGATTAGAAAGGAAAAGAGCCTCTCTCTAATAGAATTCCTGAGCTTCTAGATAAAACTACAGCTGTCATCAGGAAGCCTGCGTGAAACTCAAAAGGAAACAGCTCTGAAAGGAAAAGGTTCAAACTCTGATGGTCTCAACTGAGTGCCAGAACCCAGCTATTCCTGATGCTCTGTCTTCCGACTTACAAATTCAATAAGCCTACCCATTAATTCCTTCTCCTGCTCCTTCCCTTCTCACGCCCCAAGGTACTTTGACTTAGCTTTGAAGGCACTCACAACTTCACGGGTTCTGCCTTGCACAGGTGTCTGCTTGCTTCCAGTTCAGTCATGACATTGTCCCTATCTTTAGCCATGTTAGGCTTGCGTCCTAGAGCTTTCCTTTGCGTGTCTCCCTATTGCTCTTGTCCTATGAAGTCTGTGGCTTTATCTTTAAGTCTAAGTCCTGCCCTTTCGCTTTCGTAGAAATCTGTCTCTGTATCTTGGCTCATGGCAGGTTGTGTCCTTCAAAGATGACTGTCCTAATGTTGCACATCGCACATTCTCTTGTTACAAGATGAGTTTGTGTTCATTTTTCCAGAAACAGGGCCTGCTTTCCCTCTTCCATGTATCTTGGCAGGCCTTTGACTATGGCAGAAGTGTTGCTCTGTGACTTCCACCTGGTCGTATTGGATTGTTCACCATTGGGACCCTGTCAGGATGTTGCAAGGAAGACCAAGCCAAATGAAAATGTCACATATAGGGTTCTTCTTGAGCTCCAACCAATAGAAGTATCAGTCGTGTGAGGGAGTGAGTCTTAAGAGAGCTGCAGCCTCTGTCCTTTGAGCTACCCCAGCTAATGCTTGATGAAGCCAAAACTAGTGTCCTCACTGAGCTCTGCCCAGATTGCAGATTTGTGAGCAAAATTGATATTATCATTACTTTAAGATGTTATTTGTGGGGATACTTTCTGTTAGCAGCAGATTATCAGAATACTGCCTAATCAGACTGCATTGCCAGTTTTACTCTCTCTCTCTCCATATATAGATATAGATATCCTCCACTCATCTGTCAGTTGGTTGTACTATAATGGTTTGTGTATTATTATGGTGCTGGAAGCTCTGTTCCCAGAATTTCAAATACCAGCAGGATTGTCCATGGTGGACAGGTTTCAGTGAAGCTTCTAGACTAAGACAGACAAGGAAGAGGGGCCTGCCAGTCCACTTCCAAAAATTACTGAAAGAAAACCTTATGGATCACCAAAGAACACTGACTGACTAATGTGTTTTGGACACACTATCAGTGGACAATTGCTAGAGGAAGACATCATATTTGATGAAATAGAGGGACATGGAAGATCCTTATTGAGACAAATTGACCTAATCGCTGCAACAATGGACTTCAACATTCAGGAATGTGTGACAATGGTGCAAGATCAGACAGCACTCCATTCCATTTCATATAAGGTCTCCATGGATCACAGTAGACTTGATGGCACTCTCTATATGTTTGTCTTCAGTGACTTCCCAGAGGGCTGCTCTGCCTGGCAGCCTCTATTCTTCATGCTTCCAAATGGGGAGCACAACAGGTCCATAGTCACTGATATTCCCCTCAATCCCCAGATCAAGTAAGGAGGCATGAAACTAACTATGTTGTTCTCTTTGCCTTGTCTCTCTTCCTTTTCCCCTCCTCCAACGGGGCTAGAGGGGGGTAAATACTTACCTTGCAGTCTAGAAGAGAATTTCTTCCACACCAAAATCTTCTCCTTCCTCAAAAGGCACATACATGCTTTTCTCCTTGTTTTGAATTAAAATGGCAGATGGGATGGTAGGAAAGAAAATGAACTAGTCTAACAGAATTGCCAAACAGATTTACCTTCCACATAAGAATGCAAATAACTCCTCAATCTTGTTATAGAGTCATGATATGACGATCTCCATCAAAGCAGAGTAGAACACCACGGAGGTCAGACCAGAAAGACCATATTGAGTTGATTTTGTATGAGAGATTCTAGTTGCTAATTATACTTTTCATAACAGACAGATGGCAGGTATAGAAGCCCAGACTTAAAATGTCTTTATCTAATTGCCTGCCTAAATATATTTTTCAATATGGTCCTCAAAGGGAATACTTCCTTTACCTTAAATTCCATTTCTTTTTCCCCTTTTTTATGTAATTTTATTGAAGTATCATTGATATACAATAAACCATAGTGTGTTTTGCTCTTTGAGGTTTTTAAAAACAATCATTTTATTGGGGGCTCCTACAACTCTTATCACAATCTATACATACATCCACTGCGTACATTTGTTGCCATCATCATTCTCAAAACATTTGCTTTCTACTTGAGCCCTTGGTAGTAGCTCCTCATTTCCCCTCCTTCCCCCTTCCCCTCCCTCATGGACCCTTGATAATTTATAAATTATTATTCTGTCCTATCTTACACTGTCCGACATCTACCTTCACCCACTTTTTTGTTGTCCCTCCCTCATGGAGGAGGTTATATGTAGATCCTTGTAATCAGATCCCTCTTTCTACCCCACCTTTCCTCCATCCTCCTGTTATTGCTACTCTCAGCACTGGTCCTGAAGGGGTCATCTGTCCTGGTTTCCCTGTGTTTCCAGTTCCTATATGGACCAGTGTATATTCTCTGGTCAAGCCAGGTTTGTAAGGTAGAATTGGGATCATGATAGTGGGCGTGGTAGCATTTAGGAATGAGAGGAAAGTTATATGTTTCATCGTTGCTACACTGCATCCTGACTGGCTCATCTCCTCCCAGCGACCCTTCTGTAAGGGGTTGTCCAGTTGCCTACAGATAGATCTTGGATCCCCTAACTGTACCCCCCCCCCCTCATTCACAATGCTATGATTTTTTTGTTCTTTGATGCCTGATACCCGATCCCTTCTACATCTTGTGATCACACAGGTTGGTGTGCTTCTTTCATGTGCGCTTTATTGCTTCTGAGTTAGATGGCCACTTGTGAACCTTCTAGTCTTTAAAACCCTAGACTCTTTATCTTTTGATAGCTAGGCTCCATAAGCTTTCTTCACCTCATTTGTTTATACACCCACTTTTTGTCTTGAGTGATTGTGTCGGGAAGGTGACCATCATGGAATACCAGTTCCTTAAATTCCATATCTATAGGCTTAAGTCTTACCCACAGGAAACCTATTTTTATTTTATCCCTGGAACAAAATCTTGCAATAATTTTCTCTTTTTGGGTAAGTCCATCCTCAATCACTTATCCTTTAACATTTACAAGAATTTATCTGTAACCAACCCCATTTACATAGTCTCATTCATGCTATTTCCATAATAATTGCTAATAACCCTATTTTTTAGAATCGGCAGAAAGCATCAGCATCAATATCCCATTGCCACTGAGTTGATTTCAACTCATGGGTACCCTATAGGACAGAATAGTATTGCTTCATAGGTTTCCAAGGCTGAAAAAAAATCTCTTTATTGTGAGTTGGGTGAAGGTTTACAGAATACATCCGTTTTCCATTTGACAGTTCACACATATTTTGCTTCATGATATTGACTGCAATCTGCTCAACGTAATATCACTTATCGCACTTCCTCCTTGTATTTCCTGTTTCCATTCCCCCTTCTTTCCTGACCCTTCTGAACTTTATCTTTGAATAAATTATATCCTTTTGATTCAAATAGTTGATTAGTGTTACTTTTTACCTTATAGATCTGCCTATTGTTTGGCTGAAGATTGAGCCAAGGGAGTGAGTTCAGTTCCAGATCTGAAGGTGCCTAAGGACAACAGTCTTGTGGGTTCCAAGAATCTCTCTCTGAGCAATACCACTGAATATTTAAAATGAGTTTATACTTTGTTGCACATATTTCTCCTATTCTATCCCAAAATTCCAAAGAAAACTCATTATCATTGTGTTGAAGCTGACTCATAGACACCCTACAAGATAGAATAGAACTTCACCCTTTGATTTTCCAAGGCTTAAATCTTTACCAGAGCAGACAAACTCATATTTCTCACATGGACCAACTGATAGGTTAGAACCACTTTCTTTGTGGTTAGGAGATCAATGAGGAGTCCACTCTGCCATTAGAGCTCGTTAAGAATGCGATCCAGGATCCCCTAATGCTATCCCTCTCAGATCAGTTGGTAGTGGTAATAAATGTAAATCTTAAGGGGGTCAGACTGCCACATCGTAACTCTTCCTTGGGGAAGATGGTGGGTTTGAACTGCTGATTGATTAGCCCTTAAGTGCTTAATTACTGCCTCACCAGGCTTCTCCTTAACATCAGAACAGTGGACACTTATTGGTTTATCTCACTGGTCTCTGTTCCCTAAAAATTGCACTTCATCCACAGGGTTTTCTTCCACAACACACAGCTACTAGTGTTTTTGGTTTGTTTTTCCACATGACTTCACCTTCCTGGTCAAAGCTGATTTGTCCAGGGCTAAACACACAATGAAAACATAGCCATATTTGCACACTACAAAATTTGAAGTGAGACAGCAAGCTATTTGTTGAGTTTTTTGAATGACTGAAATCTAAAAGGAAGTGCTATGATACAGGAAACAGTGAGTTTTGATGTCCAGGATCTATGCTGGGGACCCAGTTGGCACTCTGAATGACTATTCAAAGGGTTGGTATGAATTCTCCTCTTCCATGACCTACACATATAATAGATATAACCACTAAGTCCATGATTTGACAAATGTCTAGTGTGATTGAATTTGGGTTCCCCATAGGATTAGATCCTGAGACAAAGGTTTTAATTAAGCCATTTTCTGGGGAGATATCAATAAGGAAATGGGAAATAGAAAAGGGAAAGAAGGCAGCCAATGAAAAGTACATTATCAAACAATTTAAAATTGTGAGCAACTGGAGGTTAATCTTACTGGAGACACTGTAGAAAATCCACTAGTTATTCTGCCCAGAATGTGAGGGAGTGTGGCTATTTGTCCAACAACTCCTATGGGTCATTGGTTAAGGGTTACTCCAGGAAGCAAGAATTAACTCCACAACCTCCTAAGCCATGCATGCTCAGGTACAGTGGTCTACAGAAACTAGAGAAAGCAAGAAGAGAGATGTGCTGGCCATTCGGAATTAGGCTAGCATGCCAAGTTGTCAGACATGTCAGGTTCTTGAACTATCATAACTTGAAAGTCATCATGATCCTGTGAGATATACCATTGGTATTTCAAACACAAGCATAGTTACCCGTGGTGGAAATTTTTCAGAAATGCTTACAAGCTAAATAGACTAGAAAGAATAACCTGCCAATCTACATCTGAAAAAAATAGTGGTGTTTGTGGAGCACATTGATAGCAGTGGAATATTGTTTCATATAGTGCAGGATGATGAACCCCTCAAGTTGGAAGACACTCAAAATATAATTGGGGAAAAGCTGTCTCCTCAAAGTAGAGTTGACCTTAGTGATATAAAGTTTTCAGGACCTATATTTGTTGATGTGGCAATGACTCAAAATGAGAAGAAACAGCAGTACTGCAATAACCACTAACAAGAAGATGGGATGCATGAAATATGGATCTAGAAAAATTGGAAGCCATGAAAAAATGGAACACATAAAGATCAAACACTCTAGGTATTATTGAACTGAAATAGACTGGTATTGGCCATTTTGAATGTCACAATAATATGGTTTACATACCAGAGTAACAAATTTGAAAGGAATGGATGACTTTCATGTTAAAAAAGAGAATGTTTCAACATCGATTCCAATGTTCACCATTGTTAGGTGTAGGATATATTACACCCACAAGGATGAATAATTAATAAAGTTATTATTCAAATTTACACACCAACCACTAATGCTAACAATAAAGCCATTGAGGATTTTTACCAACCTTTTCAGTCTGAAATTGATGAAACATGCAATCAAGATTACTGATGACTTGAATGCAAAAATTGGAAACTAAGGAGGAGGATCACTAGTTAGAAAATATGGCCATGGGGATGGAAGCCACATGGGAGATCTCATGATAGAATTTTCCAATAAGGATGGCTTATTGATTGAAGATTTATTTTTCAGGGATGTAAACAGTAACCATAGACATGGATCCTGTATATTCGATAGAAATACACAGGAATTAAATCAACTATATCTGTTGAAATAAACTACTATACATACTCGAGTATAACCCAAGGCAACTAATTTTACCCCCCAATGCTGGGGTGCTTTTTCAGCATAAAAAAATGTGCTGAAAAATCTCGGCTTATACTCAAGTATTTACGGTATAAAGAAGTTCAATATCATCAGTCACGAGACTGGTGACGAACTGTGGAACAAACCATCAATGGCAAATTCAACTCGAATTCCAACAAAATTAAAACAAGTCCCCAAGAGTCAAAGTATGAATTTGAGTATACCTCATCTAAATTAGAGGATACTTCAAGAAGAAAGTTGACACATTGAACACAAATCACCTGAGATGATACGAGTTCTGCAATAATATCAAGAACATCATAAAGAAATTCAAAGATAATTAAAAAGATAGAAACTAAAGAAAAGACAAAACGGATGTTTGGTTAGGGTTAGGGTTAGGGTTAGGGTTAGGGTTATGGTTAGGGTTAGGGTTAGGGTTAGGGTTAGATAAAATTGATGTGTGACTTGACAGGGACACTAGTAAGCCAGCACATATAAAAGACTTACTCCCTCCCCCAACAGAATGGGTTCTTTTCTCCAAGATTTCACGAAACATGGCATGACCAGGAAAGACATTCGGTCCAAATTCCTAAAGCCACCAAAGTGGAGGCCGTCCCTCTCCTCCCCTCCCCGTCCCCGTCCTCTTTATCCCACTTTGCAGGACGACTCAGCAGCGGGAGAGCTGGCTTAAGACCCATTGTGACCGCTGCCTGCCTATCAGTTCATGGGGGCAAAAGGAAGAGAAATACCACTTCTTTTAAAGTCACCCCCCAACACATGCACTAGGGCTGGCATGTCCTCTCCACCCCCTAAGAAGGATCACTGGTCAGCAGCATTCTCTGCTTAAGGCAAGAAGCCCAAACACCTGGGGAAACCCCAAGAGTACCTCTTTGGGTCTATATCCCATTTTTTCCCCCAGGATTGCATAATTGGAATAAACAAAACCCCCTGTCTGAGAAACCACAAGGTCTGATTTTTTTGCTAGACTAGCTTTTCCACATGCATCAGCCCACCTCAGACAAGTGCCAGCCACTTCTGCAGGTGCTGTTCACAGCAGAGGAACGGGAGCCCTTCCAGGGAGAGACCCAGAAAGCAGTCAATAGAACTGATGGTCAGCCAGCGGGCACTCCCCAGTGGAGAGAAACCCTTTCTACCACTCCACGAATAATGTGGGACCCAAAATCCCAGTAAGGCTCCGAGGGCTTAGCCAGGTATCACCAGTCTCTCTTGCAGGGCCTCCGCGGGACAACTAGGAAACCTATGCATTTATCTAAGGTCAGTGAGAATTTTCAGGCGCCTACAAGCGAATGTCTGTCTGCCTGCATGCCTGCCTTTTTAGAGTGGCTGATGGAAGCCTGCGTTCTTTGTACCCCCAAGGACCCAGAGGCCCCCGAGAACAAGAGGGAAATAAGTATTGTCTTTATTACTCAGCCCGCCTCAGACATGAAAAAGAAATGGGAAGCATTTGAAGGGAACAATCTTCGTGATTTGGTAGAAGTTTCTTATTGGGTGTATCACAACACAGATGACCCTACCATGACAGAGACAAAGAAATAGCTAAAATACTAGGAAGTGCCATGAGACACAACAGAGACTCAGAAAAAGAGATCATGGCCCACGCACGGAGAGACTGACCTGTGGCACTGCCAAGCCTTGAGGAAGGAAGGATCCAGGTGCCTACTACAGAACAGACAGACATTGGAAAAAACATTGCATTGAAAACTCCAGGAGAGACGGACAAACCTCCACTAGAGAGGACGGGCCTCGTCCTCGCCTAGAAAAACCCAAGTAAGAGACAATAACGATTGAGGAAGCTGAAGGAATGTCTCAGGGCTCTGTTTCACTGGCCCCCAGGATCCCATGCTAACTGTCCAAGTTGGGGGCCAGCCAGGAAATGTCTTGGAGGACACAGGGGCCATCTTCTCAGGTTCAAAAAAGAGAACGGACACATTGTCAAAGGAAAGATTGGAATTACTGTCAGCCTATGATTGTTTCCAAAGTACTCACACCAGAAGGTTTGCATGGAGATTGGGGGGGCTTCCCAAGCCATCAAGGTAAAAAAAATGTCTCTCTGCCCTATGTCCCAGTTAGCCACATGGTTTTCATGGCACTGGCTCCCAGCTCGGCTGTTGAGCCAGTGAAACTCTTTTAGCAGGAGTTGAAGTGGCCATCAGCGGAAGGACAAAACCTCCACAGTGGGCTTCCCGCTTCAATACAAAGCCACCTATATCACCTCTTGGACATTATCATTGTCCTGGACTCTGAATCGCCACCCCAGATCTAGAATGCACCTGACATGTCCACATGGTTTGAATCAGGTTCGGGTTAACCCCTCTCGATCACTTAGTGACATGGGACACTAGACCCTGGAATACCTTTACTTTCCAGATGAGAAAACTCACTCAAAAAGACCCAGGTACTGACCAACAGGAACACAACTGGTTAACAACAAAGCCACATTCCCAACCAGTGTCTGGAGCCAGAGCTCAAAGCCCCATATGCCTGTGCCCAGCTGAGCAGTCACCCTCTCCTGGACCCTCGAAAGATCTGAGCAGATCCCCCCCGTGCCCCCCTCCCACGCCCAAATATGTTTTTTCATAGGATGGCCCTGAATCTGCAGCTCTGGGAGATTGAAATATCTGATGGAGAATACGGAGCAGATGAAGGGATAGGAGGGGAGAGTGGAGCACATCCTGGCCCACCTGGCCTTGAGGATGA
The DNA here is from genome assembly GCF_050624435.1 of Tenrec ecaudatus. NCBI lineage: Eukaryota > Metazoa > Chordata > Mammalia > Afrosoricida > Tenrecidae > Tenrec > Tenrec ecaudatus. The sequence continues at coordinate 92,245,446 of NC_134541.1, read as the reverse complement.
TGTTCCCACTCAGAGAAGACAGTCCACACAGAAGACCACATGGCCAGCCCAAGATGAGACACGACGTCCCTCAAAGACCCATAGCCCTAGAAGGGACAACACTGGAGACACAGTGCGGGAACGGATCCCATCACACCGAGGCATAGCACTAAGGAGGTGCAGCAGAAGAGCGAGGAGGTGGAGCAACAAGGTCCCCAGGGAATGCCAAAGGAGGACTTTGGGGGCAGGACTTGGTGCCCGCACACACTGGACTGGAACACACTGCTAAGGGCCAACAAACAGTCCGTGAACTAACTACGAGCTTTCCTTTCTTGAGGAGTTGTGTTTTCTTTGATGGTCATTGGATTTTGGCTGTTTTCTTTCTTTTGGTGCTTGCTTTCGCTCTGTCTTGTGTTTGTACATGTTATTACCTCTACTGTATGTCTAAAAAGAGATGCTGGATGCACAATCTGCAGGAGAGAAAAAGGGGACCAACGCTACCGGGGAGGGCCACGGGAAAGATGGAGTTAGGGGGAAAGGGTGTGATGTCAAGAAACCCAGAGACAAGGGAACAACAAGTGGATGCAAATCCGTGGTGAGGGCGATGTAGGAATCCTGGTAGGGCGTGATCAAGGGTGAAGGAACCAAGAGGATTTACTGAAACCCAAATGAAGACTGAGCATGGCAGTGGGCACAAGAGGGAAATGAAAGGGAATAGCAGAGCAACCTAGGAAGCACGTGCCAGTTATAGAGGTCTAAAGAAAGGCACGCACAGATGTAAATATATTTATCTGTGAGCATGGGGAAATACACCTATGTCCATATCTTTATAGGTGTCCTATTAAGGTAGCAGATGGCCTTTGGGCCTCCACTCAAGGACTCTCTCATTGCAAGAATACCTTGTTCTATTACATTGGCATTCTATGATGCTCACCTTCCCGACACGTTCCCTGAAGTCTAAGCGGTTGCATAAGCAAATGTGGTCAAGAAAGCTGATGGTGCCCTGCTATCAAAAGATATGGCGTCTGAGGTCTTAAAGGCCTGAAGGGTAAGCAAGCGGCCATGTAGCTCAGAAACAACAGAGCCCACATGGAATAAGCATACCAGCCTGTGCGATCACGAGGTATCAAAGGGATCAGGCATCATCAGCACAAAAAAATCTCATTGCGAATGAGCAGGGAATGCTGGGTAGAGAGCCAAAGCCCATTTGCAATACACTGGACATTCCCTTAAGTAAGGTCTTGGGGAAGAGACAAGCCTACACAGGGTACTACACAGCAACGGTGAAACACAACTTTCCTCTAGCTCCTCAATGCTTCCTCTCCCCTCACTATTAAGATCCCAATTATAACTTACAAATCTGACTAGACCAGAGAATGTACACTGGGACAGATAGGAACTAGAAACACAGGGAATTCAAGGTGGATGAGCCCTTTAGGACCAGTGTTATGAATGGGGATGCTGGGAGGGTGGAGGGAGGGTAGGCTGGCACCAGGGAACCGATGACAAGGATCTACATAAAACCTCAAAAGAAGAGGGGGTGAATGGGGACATCAGACAGTGCAAGATATGACAAAATAATAATTAGTAAATGATGAAGGATTTATGAGGAGGGGTAGTGAGAATGGGGGCGGGGGGAATAAGGAGCTGAGGCCCGGGGCTTGGGTGGAGAGAAGATATTTTGAGAATAATGAGGGCAATGAATGTACAAATGTGCCTTATATCAGTGATGTTTGCACATATTGTGGTTATTGTTGTATGAGCCCCTATAAAAGGGGAGGAAAAAAAAGAACCTGGCAGAGGGCTGATGCTAGGATGATCTCAGGCTGGATTAGACCAGCAAAAGCAGGTGCTGCAGTTGCCTCACCCTGTGTCTATTCCTATGTGAGGCATGAAGCTTAGGGTCCACAGCCCCGGCAGCTGGACAGTGAGAGAGGCGGTGCTCTGAGGTCATTCCAAAGGGGGAATGGCCCTCCGGTTCCTGCAGGGCCCACCCTCCTGGGTAGTCCTGCTGTCTGGGGCACCTCTTTCACGGAGCCCACATCAGGGCAGCTCTTCAACTCATGGGGGATTGGCAGGAAGCCTCTGCTCATGCACACACACCACCACCTAGCTGGAGGACCTCGGTGAACCAAGCCTGAGGCAGACAACAAGACCACTAACTGATCCTGTGAGAGATATAATCAGGATCCAGAAACCGGCAACTGGGAGCAAGGGGCAGCATACCTGGGTCCCAGCCCCTCCCACTGCCCTCTGCAAGGGGTGACATTCCAAAGCACAGTGTTTTCCAAAGGCACTGTCAGGACTCTGGAATTGGAAGCTCATTTGTGGACATGGATACTATGTGATCCAGACATACTACCTCCTCTGATCCTGTCAGCCGAGACTAAAGACCCTTCCAAGCAGAAAGCCATGCATCTGAACAGTATCCACCAGCCACTCACGTCCAGTCCTGCTGCCTCCAAAGAGCTTTCCTGGGTTGGTCAGATCTCTCTGGGGACAGATATCCCTCGGTCCTTGGTTCTGCGTGAGAAAGAATTCACGCCAAAGCCTGGTTTGTGATCCAAGTGAGGTTTAGGAGAGTTAGGGAGGTGTGGTGGGCAACCCTGGTCGATCCTAGTGGCTGAATTGAATATACTTGGCCTAGGTGGGTCGATGCAGGTGCAGCGCCCACCCAGGTGGACCTGCCCTTGCTGGCCGGAAACCTGGACCTCTGAGCACGCACAGTGTGCCACTCCTTCCTGGGCCGCTCACTGGGCCCTCTGAGCATGTGTAATGGACACCCCAGTCCCTATCTAGCTACCTAACATTTCCACCCTGAAGAGATGTGGACCCAAATCTTTGGGGTACTGGGCGACGACATCTCTAGCTACTTCCTGCTGGCAAGAGGGGCGATGTGGGGCTTTGGGTCCACACCCTTCATGCTCTGCTGGGAGGGGTTGTCCATTCAGCGCTAGGATGGATAAGGTTGAAGTGGTCCAGGAGATGGTGGTCCTCGAGCTGGCACACTTGGATTAGGGGCTTTGGTAACTTGAGAACTTCTGGAAAAACCAACAAACGCACAAAAGGGTGAACAGTTTAACTGAGACAAGGCTAGGATTGTGAGGTGGGAGTGCCCTTGAAAGTAGGTGAGTATCACAGGAAGTAAGTAAAAATCTTAGGATTATCAGGTGTGTGTGTTTGTTCATTCTAAGTACCGGCACGGGGGTAAAAGCATTCACAATTTCCCCTAGGGGGGTCCAGGGTTTGGGCACTACTGGGTGCAGTGGGATCACCGCTTCACTTATGATCCTAAGGCATTGGCCCCTCTGATAAGAACCATCCTTCTTTTTAACCCTATAACGCCTCACTTTTAAATTTTTGGGCAAAAAAAATTTCGTTTTGATTCATTACTTTCATAGTTATCAATATATATACATTTATATTCATTTCATTAAATGTTAGGGAAAGGTCATGCTCGGCGTTATAGGGTTAAATTGTAATATTGGGATGCTACAGGCGGATTCAACAGGGATCAAAAGTAGAGTAACTGCCTGTGTCATTTTTAATTTTCTCGGGTTCCATTTGAGTAAAAGGCTTGTAAGTTACCCGGGGACCAAATGCCCTTGGTGCCTCTACTAGGGGTAGAATGTTCAGGGAGGGTTCAGGGCTGGGACAATAGTGACCTGAAGTCCAGGATCCCTTAGGGCAGGGGTCCTCAAATTGTTTACACAGGGGCCAGTTCATTGTCTCTCTGACCGTTGGAGGGCCAGACTATGGTTTTCAAAAAACCTATGGACAAATTCCTATGCACACTGCACGAGTCGGCTGCTAAGCAGGACAGGCAGTGGCAGCAAAAACACCCCGAGGGTGGGATAAATGGCATCGCGCCACATGTGCCCCATGGACCACAGTTTGAGGACGCCTGCCTTAGGGGTTCCTGGGTGCACTGGGGATGAAGGTCTCCTACTGCTCCTCGAGAGGAGAAATGCTCTAAGTTCTGGCATCTGCGCCCACTCTCCCGGCACTCTACCGAACTGCTCCCGGTGAATCACGGTTGGAAGAGAAAGCGTACCATTCTCTGCCCACCATTCTCCTTTCTCAAAACGATACTGTGGCCAAATAGAGTTGCAAAGTGAATCTATCAGCTTTTGTTTGCCCAGCCTCTCTGTATCAACTCTATCCCAATTGCACACGATTCATGCAAGGGGGCAATTCCTGAGCATCAAGCTGCTAAGTCCCATCTAGAAAGCACAAAACAAGGAGGCGATTGACAGCTTGCTGCCTCCAGGTCAATAACCCCCACTTGAGAGCACACCCCTGGGTTGCCCTGAATCTCATGCCTCAGCCCGAGGGAAGGGGTCAAGGTCTAGTCGCCGAGGGCGACCTTTAGGTCCAACCATTTTTCTGGACAACAGGCTAGGAGGACCACTGCTTGGGATGGCCCCAAGGCCCTCCGAGACGCCTGCTGGTGGGGCTGATGCTCAAATCTCTGAAGGGAAGGGACACGTGGCAGCTCAGGGAACCTTAAGGGAAATTGGAATTTCTGGCTGGAACATCATGGCAGAGGAGCTGTGTATTAAGTAAGAGCTGTCCCCAAAAGTGCCTGAAGCAGCATCGCTGAAAGCCTAAAGGTAACAGTGACTCCGCCTAGGCTTCCGAACGCCATTGGCCTAAGCCTGGGCCACGGAAAACCAGCCTGTAAGAAGGAACAAACCAAATCTGGAAGAACACTAGCCCTATAACGCCTCAAGTTTTAAATTTAGGAAATATATATTTTTTGTTTTTTATTCTTTACTTTCATAGTTATCAATATATATGGCATTCAAAATATATTTTAAAAGCATAAATTTTTCAGTGTTTTTGAAATGTGACCAAATTGTCACATTTATAATTTGGGTACCAGATACGTTTTCATTAAGAATTATGACAATTTTGTGCTTGGCGTATATAGGGCTAGAGCAGCTTGTTTGAAAAAGCAGGAGAAAGGCAAAGGGAATGGAGGGGTAAAGGGAAACTTTTGGCTCCCGGGACCAGGCAGGGCTAACTCCCAGGCCTCTTCACCCAGCTCCCTAGGCAGCGCCCTTCCACATGTTTGGACTGGTGGGTGCCATCTTGGCCATGATCACAGATCCTGTTACCTCTCGGCTACAATGGCGACTGTGTAGGATCTCTGGGAAAAGCTGAAACAGCTTTGACAAGAGTGAAGCCATTTGGGGCTGACAGAAGCCACCATTAAAAGAAAATAAAGTAGCTAGGAAGTGTAAATGAACTAGCTGATATTGGGGAGGTAGGCTGTGCAGACGTCGCCCAAGGGAATGTCATGAAGGAAATGGGTGTTCAGAAGGCTTGCGAGAACGACCAGAGCAGTTTTGGTTCAACTAAGAACAGCTAACCCTAATAGCCCGCTTCTCACTCGCCTAGTCCTGAGGAAGTATCCATGTACCTACTATACAAAACAGTGACATTGGAAAAATCAGTGCCTTGAAAAGCCCAGGAGAGGCAGACGAGCCACCACTAGAGAGAACGGGCCTAGTCCTCACCTAGAAAAATCGAAGTTACAGACAATAATGCTCAAAGCTGAATAAAGGTGTCCAGGCTCTGTTTCACTTGACCCCAAAGAGCCCATGCTCACTCTCCATGTAGGGAGCCAGCCAGTAAATTTCTAGGTGGACAAAGGGGTCACCTTCTTGGTTTCAGAAAAGACTACAGGTGCCTTGTCAAAAGGAAAGGCTTTCATTACAGGGGCCCCAGGGCAGACCCAAGCACACCCATGGACAACGGCCAGAATAACAGATTTAGCACAAGAGACAGTTACACGCTCCTTCCTGGTAATGTCTCAATGCCCCTTTCCCCTAATTGATCGTGACTTATTATGAAAAATGGCAGCCATCATTACTTTCTCATCTGCTACAACCACCTTAACCCTTGAACTTGAAAAGCCAAAAGTTTTGCTCACCGCTCCAATGTCAGAGTGATATGTGTTTTATCAAGGAGCAGAAGAGACCTCCTCAAAGGAACTTCTTGATAAATCGCTAAAAGATATTCCTTTTGTTTGGGCAGAGAACAACTTGCCAGACCTTTCTGAACTTCAGGTGCTTGGGGTCGTACAACTTCTGAGCTCAGCTACACCGGTGTGTCAAGCTAATCCTACTCCCTGGATAGCAAAAGTGGGTATTTCTGTTCCCATTTGCAGACTAAAGAGGACAGGCATTTGGGTCCTCTGCAAGTCCACATGGAATGCTCCCCTGCGGCCCATGCAGAAGCCGGGAACTGAGGAATTCCAACCGGTGCAGGATCTCAGAGAGGCAAATGAGAGGATAGAAACTGGCCACCCCACGTGCCAAACCCCGAGACCCTCCTGAGTACTATCCCGTCAAACTGAATTTGTTATACTGTTTTGGACTTAAAGGATGATTTGTTCTCCATACCCGTGTCCCCTGCACATCAACCCAGTGAAGACTTACAGGGACACAAGGAGGAACACCCCCAAACCACCTTGCTCCAGTATGCAGATGACCTCCTCCTGGCCTCCGAAACCCTGGAGGAATGCCAACGGGCTACCAAGGACCTGATAATAGTCCTTGGCCCATTGGGGTACAGGGTATCTGCAAGAAAGGCTCAACTGTGTGTCCATAAAGCTGTATACCTGGGCTACCAACTGGAGGAGGGAAAACGGACCTTGTCCCCCAGCCGCACTGAGGTGATCCTTAAAATCCCAGTCCCTGAGACTAAGAGGCAGTTGCAAGAGTTTCTAGGAGCTGTGGGGTACTGTCCATTGTGGAATTTGGGATTTGCAAAAACAACGAATCCCCTATATGCAAGTACTGGGGAAAGGAAAAAGAACTTAAATGGACTGAAGTAGAACAACAAGCGTTTGAATCCTTTAAAAAGTCGCTCATATGGGCAACCTCTCTTGCCCTACTAGACATAGTAAAGCCCTTCCAATTGTCTATGTGAGGCCAGAGGCACAGCAAAAGAAGTGCTAACTGAGAACTTGCGGCCATGGAAGAGACCTGTGGCCTATCTTTCAAAGAAACTGGACTCTGTAGCTGCAGGATGGCTGAGCTGCATGCGAGCTGAGGCTGCCACGGCCATCCTAGTCATAGAAGCTAGGAAGCTTACACTGGGACAGGATATTGCTGTGGTAGGGGGACCTATGGTTGAACCACTCCTAACCAGTCCCCCGGACTGGTGGATCTCGAATGCCAGGACAATACCACAAATCCCCAAGGTAGTGGCTGTGACCATGCCATCCCCAGTGTTACAGCCACAACCTACATACTCAGAAAATGATCTAAAGATAAGCCAAGAGCTGGCCTGCCAAAAAGACTGGGAGCATCCAGGGTGGCTGCTCCACCCTGATGGAAGAAGATTCATGCCAGAAGCTCTGGGAGAGATCTGATTCAAGGACTACATGAAGGTATGCATTTGGGATCCTCTCTAAACTGTCTCAGTTGCTTCTCAGGCACTTTTACATACCCAGGCTTGGACACTGGGTGGCAGATGTCACCCACCGTTGATTGCATGTGCTCGGTAAACAACCCCAGAAAGAAAAGGAGCAACCCCAACCAAAAGCTCGAGGTAGTAGTCCTGGAGAATTCTGGGAGGTGGACTTTATGGATATCAAACTTAGAAAGTATGGCTACCGATATTTGCTGGTGTTCGTAGACACCTGTTCTGGATGGGTGGAAGCCTTCCCAACAAAGAAGGAAACTGCTGCCAGTGTGTGTAAATTATTAGTAACTAAAATTGTCCCTAGATTTGGCCTTCCCACCACCTTGGGGTCCAACAATGGCCCAACATTTATTGCTCAAATTACTAAAGTCTTAGCAATGCTTCTAAATATTAACTGGAAGCTCTTCAGGGCAAGTAGAAAAAATAAACAGAACCCTAAAGGAATTGTTCATTAAGTTGCATTTAGGACCTGGCGAGAACTGGGTTGATCCTTACTTTACCTTTTGCCCTACTTCAAGTCCGATGCACTCCCTATGTGAAAAGCATGACCCCATTTGAATTTATGTTTGGCAGACCTTCCCCAAATCCTCCCAAGATTGAAGGAAGTAGAAATAATGGAAGTCACTAATCGTTCCCTCATCGAGTGCCTGCAGGCTGTGCAACAGGTGAGAGACAAATCATCTGCTATGACACCTTCATTTTGGGCCTAACCAAGGGAAAGGGAACAGGCAGCCAACAACGTGCAACCAGGAAACTGGACATGGGTAAAGAAGCACCAGCCTGACACCTTAGAACCTAGGTGGACTGGCCCATACCAAGTGATACTTACAACACCAACTGCTGTTAAAATAGTGGGGAGGGGGCCGTGGATTCTTCAGTCATAAGTAAAAATAAAAAAGCCCTCCCTGAGCATATCCTGAAAAGATGGACACCCAGAAAGATGGAAAATCCCTCAAAATTAAGGCTTTACAGAACTTAATTGTTTTTCTCCGAGTATTGCTGACAGCACCCAGTGTTTCCCCCAAGCACAAACACATCTGTGGACTGCTATTCTAACCTCCAGCAGTGAATATGTAACCTCTTATACTGGGTATGACCCCCTGTTTTCATTTTGATTTGTTTGATTTGCTAGGAAAGAATTGGCATTCTGGATCCTTTAAAGGTAAAGGGCACAATGGGACCTATACTGGAATCCCGTCCTATGGGTTTGGAATACCCTCTATAGAAAGAAGGTTCCAAACAAACCATGTCTATATATGCCCGGCTCATGGACTCCCTAACTGCCAAGGGGAGGGACATTACCATTGTGCAGCTTGGTGTTGTGAAACTATCATTTTCAGGGTGGAAACTTGTTAAAGATGACCCTATTATTTTTACAAGAATGAGACTCAAGTCAGAAGGGTTTGATCCCACTACGTGTATGGTTTCCAAATGTAGCCCAATAAGAATTGGATTCAAGCGTTATTGGGTTCACTGGGAAAACATGGGGAATTCAACATTATGTAAATGATAGAGATCCCGGGACAACCTTTTCTATGCAGCAAAGTAAAATATGGCCCAAACCTCGGGATAAATCCTGAAGAGCCACAGCTGGTGTCATTAAGATTCCTTTGCCGCCCCCTCCAGACTCTCCAGTAACTTTCCCGTTCACTGCCAGCCCAACTCACAGGGCCCTTCTCATTCAGGAGCCACCTCAAGGTTCTGTGTTTGATTCTCGGGATGCTGTATTCCAATTTATGAACTCAAATCCTCACCTCACAGCTGATTGTTGGCTTTGTCTGAACCCTGCTTCCCCTTACTATGTAGGCACAGGTACAAATAGCACTATTGGTACAGAGTGTAATCCAATTAGAAATGTTAGTAAAAATGATTACACGAAGCAGCAGTCTATAGGTGATGTTAGTATGGACTCAAGTCTAAGCTCACTTTAAAAGATTTGCAAGGGCAAGGACTGTGTTTTTATTCATCTAAGTATCCCTTTAATATATCAAGATATCGAGATTTTTGCCTTCAAGCTGTTCCCATTGAACCAAATGTTGATCCTAATTTGTTATCTGCTCCAATGAGTACTTGCTTTACTTGTTCCACAGGACGAACACCCTGTCTCTTTTCCCCAGTATTAGTAGCGGACCCGGGTATTTGTGTGCTAGTGCATGTTAGTCCTCAAGTGTACCTGTGTTCTGGTGAAGGAGGTGTAGGGATAACTTTGGAATTTCCGGATGAGTTCAAAGAGCCCCAGTATTGGTCCCACTGGTAACAGGGCTTGGGATTATGGGATTAGCTGCAGTCGGGTCAGTTGCTTTAATACAAGGAAACTTAAACTATCAGACTCTTAGTCAGCAAATTGCTTTAGATCTACAGGGATTAAAATAAAAACCTGTCTCCCATTTAGAAAGATCCCTAGACTCCCTTGTAGCAGTTGTGTTGCAAACCCGCCGAGGGCTTGACTTGCTCTTTTGGAAACAAGGAATGCTGTGCACAGCATTGGGAGAAACTAATTCTATGCAAAGCATTCGGGAATCAATAAAGATAGATGAGCCCTGGTTAGGAAAGGATTAGAACAGAGTCAAGAAAAGAAATGGAGGAACCAATTGGTTTGAAAAGCTACTTAATTGGTCAGCCTGGCTAACTACCCTATGAACGGCCCTAGCCGGCCCCTAATCCTCCTCCTGCTAAGCCTCACATTTGGCCCAGTAATAACCAATAAGCTAGTGGCATTCCTTACACAGAAAGTACAAGCCACAAAACTCTTAGTGCTGAGCCCACCATACACTGGGCTGGCTACCGAAGATTCAATGATTTGAACTTGGCTAAGAACAGGAGAGAATATAGCAGCTCTGGGCAAAGCTTAAATAGCCTTGACAAGAGAAGTCATTTTGAGCTTTCAGAAGCCATTATGAATGGTAAATAAACTAGCTATGAACTGCCAATGAACTAGCTGATACTGGGGAGTTAGGCTGTGCAGACGTAGCCCAAGGGAGCGTACAGAAGGAAATGGATGTTCAGGAGGCTTGCGAGAAGGACCAGAGCAGTTTTGGTTCAACTAAGAATGGCTAACCACAATACCCCGCTTCTGAGCTCTGCCTGCTTGCACACCTGCACATTGCAAAAGTATAAAAACCTTTGGAAAATTAGACTGGGGGGCCGCTCAGTCTCCCCTCAAGAGAGCTGATGGTCTGGTCCCTGCGCAGGAAATGAAACTTGTTCTGCTGAACTTTCCGGCAGTCTGGGCGGTTTGCTGTCTGGGAATGGAGTGTAGCGACAACAGACACAGGTGGTGCCATTCTGCCTGAGAGTGGAGTCACGTGGCTGGGAAAATGGAGGCCGCAGGTTGCGGTCTAGCCGAAAGCCAGCCTGGAGCCTGCCACCCAGCAAGAGTCCTGCCCAAACCAACAGGGTAGACGCAGGCGCCCCCAGGCCTGCTGCTTGCCGGAGCCGCGGCACAACACTGTGTCCCAGTCTTGGCACAACAGACTCCATTTTGAGTCCTGCACCTCCATCTTAGCTCTCAAGGCTGAACCCTAACCGACCTCCCCTCCCCTGCTCAACCCCAAATTCCTGGAACCAGCTCGTCCCAAAGCCAGAATGCTTTCTGAAGATATGGTCACTCCATCCTTCCTTGACATATAGATAAGATTAACGACCTTCTCCCTTCTGAAGCACCTGTGTGTGCAGAACCTCCCCAGCTATGATCCTCCCCAGCTGTGCCTGCCAACAGTGGGCATAAAAACGCCGCCAGGATTTTTTCCCCTGGCGCAGCTTCAATAGCTCAATATCCTGAGTTGCTGAACCCGCCCGCAAGCTTCTCAATAAAGCCTGCTTCTAAAACTTCGTTAATTGGGTCTTTCATTCTGTTTTCACATCCAAATAGACCTTGTGTTTTGGTGCCAAAAACCCGGGATAGGTGTGTGGCTCCCCACTTCTTTTGGGGTCCCCTAAGAGCCACCCATCTTCCCCAAATCTCCAGCACCTTTAGGCGCGGCGCTTGCCTACGTTCAAAATCAGTCTATGGCTGCCCTGATGAGTCTCTCCCTCTCACTCAGACCTTGTGAAAGAAAATACTTGTTTTTCTCTCCCAAGTTGCCTGGCCCCAGTCCCAGCTTAACAACCACGCACATTGGCTACTGACGGGCATTTTTGATTTCAGCGTTCTACAGGACCTGGACAATTTCTGCAGGAGGACTGGTAAGGATTCTGAAGTCCCCTATGTGCAGGCTTTTTGGGACTTGCGTACCCGCCCTGACCTCTGTAGCCATTGTTCCGCCCGCCAAATATGGTTAGCTCTATCTCCTCAGCAGAAAGAACCTGCCATTCAAACCCCAGAAGAGCCAGCCAAGCTCCTCAGCGCGCCTCTCCCGCTGCCCTATCAGTCTCCCCCGCCCGCTGCGCCACCCCATCGCTCTCTCCTGTCCTCACCGCTTGCCTTTCATACCCGCTCCCACAACCCTCCAGCTGCCCTTTGTCCATTAAGAGAGGTTGCAGGTGTATAGGGACTCGTTCAAGTCCACGTCCCTTTTTCCTTAAAGGACCTGTCGCAGATAGAGACCCGCCTGGGCTCTTTCTCAGCAGAGCCTTCTACGTTTATTAAAGAATTTACCTACATTTCCCAAACGTATGATTTAACCTGGCATGGCATCCAAGTGATCCTTGCTTCTACCCTTACTGCCGAGGAACGTACACAGACAAAAACCACGCTATCGACCCAAATGTCCCCTTGGGGGCGCATGCCATCCCAATAGAGGACCCCAGTTGGAGTTACCAGCCCGGCCGGGTGTCTGATCTTCCTTATAGAAACCTCATGCTCAGGTACCTCATTAGAGGTCTGGAAACAGTCTCCAACAAGGTTGTCAACTATGACAAACTGAGAGAAGTTACTGCTCTTTTTCTTAACCGCCTCCAGGAGGCACTCACAAAGTACACTCGTTTAGACCCAGGGTCTAAAAAGTGGGGCCTCAATTTTGGCCTCTCACTTCACCTTCCAGTCAGCCCCTGACATCAGAAAAAAAAGCTAAAGAAGGCTGAGGAGGGCCCTGAAACCCCTATACAGGATCTGGTAAAAGTGGCATTTAAAGTTTTCAACGCTTGGGAGGAGCCAGCTGAGGCCACTTGCCAGGTGAGGGTCCAACAGATGGTTAGCCTCCATTCCCAAGCCCTGGTAGCAGCCCTAAGGCTGGCAGGCAATCCCGTCCATCGCCACGCTCCCCAGGGGAGCCGGCACCTACCGCCAGGAGCCTGCTTCAAATGTGGCCGGGTCGGCCACTGGGCAAAAGTTTGCCCCAATCCCAAGCCTCCTACCAAGCCCTGCCCACAGTGCAAACAGCCAGGCCACTGGAAGTCGAACTGCCCGACCCTGGCTCTGCCACCGGCTCTGCAAAGCCGAGGTGCCGAGATCCTGGAAACTCCAGACACATAGCTGCAAGGTATGGAGCTGCTGGGGTTCATGGACTGAAGAGGCCCTGGCTCCTCGACTCCGGTAACCCTCACCGAGCCCAGGGTTGTGCTCCAGGTAGCGGACTACCTTCTCCATTTCGCCCTCTCACTCAGGCCCTACTTCCCCTTCCCTGGTCTCGGTTATGGGAATAGACAGGCCCCCCTCCCACTCTGAAGATCCTGTTACTGACTTAGCCCAACAACTTTCCCGCTCCTAGCTCAGTATGCTTTTTCCTCCCACTTACACTCCAACTTACACTGATCAGGAAAACACCCAGTATTGCTCTCTTCCTCAACAAAAATGGTGGGTACACAAATAGAACTTACTCATTCTCCCAAAGTTACAACAGGAAACAATCATCACCAATATTCACAATTCTCCACACATCGGGCCAAAAGCTCTCTACACGTTTCTAACCCCATATTTCACCCCACTGGACTATGGAGTACTATCAACACAGTACATGCAAAATGCAACATCGGTGCCCTCTCCAATAGCCAGAAAGCTCAACACCCTCATAAACAGCTCCACCAGATGTAAGGGCACCTATTGGGACAGGACTGGCAGATAAACGTTACCCACATGCCAAAGCATAAGCGGTTTAAATATCTCCTCACTATGGTGAACACATTTTCAGGATGGATCAAAGCCTTTCCCACCTCCTCTGAGAGTGCAAGCATAGTCGCCACTCACCTTCTTCAAGACATCATTACTCGTTTTGGCCAGCCTGCTTCAATTCAGTCGGACAACGGTCCAGACTTCATATCTATGGTGCAGCAGGCAGTTTGCGCCTCACTGGGCATCTGCTGGAAACTCCACGCAGCCTACCACCCCCAGTCTTCTGGTAAGGTTGAACGAGCTAACGGTCTCATAAAACAACAGCTCACCAAACTCTCCCTAGAACTGCAACTTTCTTGGCCTCAACTATTACCCTTTGCTCTTATACTAGCCTTGGCGCAGCCCCTCAGGAGCCGTCCGGCCTCAGTCCTTTCAAAATACTCTACAGACAACCTTTCCTTTTCTCGCCTCTTCCTGCAACCGATTGCCCTCTGCTAGCTTTTTACCTTCCAGACTTGTGCTTGCTCCACAACCTTCTTAGACAACACGCCAACTCTGCCATCCCTGAACCCTCTCTGACCTCTGCTGATCACCAAAAACCAGTGCATCCTGGAGATGCTGTGTTAATTAAATCCCTTGCACCCAAACCCTTAGCACCCCGGTGGAAAGGCCCTTACACTGTCCCTTACCACTCCCTCAGCAATCAAGGTTCTTAGACTAGATTCCTGGGTACATTTGTCCAGAGTCCAGATGGCAGTAAACTCTGACCATGGCTCCCAGTGGTCTGCTCAGTCTACTGGTCCTATGTCTCTCTGCCTCACTCACCTCACCAAGCCAGCCAGCTAAACCTAGTATAATTTCCCCTTTTGCCTGGCGATTTTACTTGACTGAAAACTATACCAATTACGCCTGCACTAAGTGTTATGATTATTTGCTGGCCACCGCTAACTGCCCACCCACAGGGGGCAGAGCACCCATATACTTAAATTTCACTGATTTTAAAACGCTTCCTGTATGACCAGAAGGCAACTACCCAATGTGCAAAAAAGTGAATGCAGAAAAATGTAGGGTGTCCTTGGTCTTCCTGCCAGATACATTACCTTTCCCTTCGTCCCCAGGGATGATTCTACTACCATCAATCTAAATACACTCTCACAATGCCAGAACCGGTTCCAGGAGCCTAGTGCACCACTCACCGAGAGAAATTTCTGGACGCCAAACTGTATGTATGGAGGTCACTACTCCAGGTCCAATCCACCATCCACCGTAATATTCAGATCCAAGACCTTCAACTCACTAACTAAATTTCTAAACCTTCTGAGTCTCCCTTCTCCTGGCTCACCCTGCTACAGCAGGGACTGGCCATCGCCACTTTGCTGGACTAGGCAACCTCTCCACCTGCTTCATGTGTGCGGCCCTAGAACGCCCTCCTCTGGTAGCAGTACCAGGTCCTGCCCTGTCATTTTCATCCAACGTAAAGACCACAAAAGTCATAACCATCCCCAAGGTCCCTCTGTACATCCAACCAGAAAACACTCAAGTGCCCTTTCGCTACTCCAATCCATCGACACAGACATGTAATGTCACCCAAATCCCCTCCAAACCACTAACAGGGCAAGAAAAAATTTTCTTTTGGTGCAACCATACACTCACTATGCATATAAACATCAGTTCTACCTCTACCCGTCACTCTGGTTCCGCAGCTCCCTATATACACTCCGGCTGAGTTCCAGGACAAATACATCCAAGTATACAGTCGTGAAACTAAAAGAGCAGTTTTTCTCCCGAAAGCATTGAGAATCTCCTTCGCCTCAGCAGCAATTGCAGTAGGACTCAGCGGCGGAGCCCTTGGACACTATCATCACAGCAGACAAGTTAACCGCATGCTTCCAGCTGGCAGTCGATGCCTCTGCCAAGTCTCTAGCCTCCCTGCAAAGACAAATAACCTCTGTTGCCCAAGTTGCCTTGCAGAACCACCGCGCTTTACACCTCATCACGGCTGAAAAAGGAGGAACCTGCCTCTTCCTCCAGGAGGAAGGCTGTTATTATATCAATAAACTGGGGATTGTGGAAACTAGAGTCCAGATCCTCAACAAGCTAAACCGAGAGCTGCAAAACAACAGATTCAGAACAGATGGATCTTCCTCCTGGTGGAACTCTTCTCTGTACTCCTTCCTAGCCCCCATACTAGGACCCATAATTTTAGTTATAATTTTGCTCTTAATTGCTCCTTGTCTCATCCAGCTCCGGCAAAGTCGACTCCGCGAAATTACCCGTATAGCAGTTCACCAGCAATACCAACCTCTCCACCCTGTGCTAGGCCGCAACTGTCAGTACTCTGCCTGAAAAGCCCCTCCCCTTGCTTTTTACCCACTACCCACAGGAAGCAGTTACAGAAACGGTTACATCCCTTTTCCCTATAGGGCACAGTCCAAAATGTCCGGTCTTGGCACAACAGACTCCATTTTGAGTCCTGCACCTCCATCTTAGCTCTCAAGGCTGACCCCTAACCGACCTCCCCTCCCCTGCTCAACCCCAAATTCCTGGAACCAGCTCGTCCCAAAGCCAGAATGTTTTCTGAAGATATGGTCACTCCACGCGTCCCTGACATATAGGTAAGATTAACGACCTTCTCCCTTCTGAAGCACCTGTGTGCGCAGATCCTCCCCAGCTTTGATCCTCCCCAGCTGTGCCTGCCAGCAGTGGGCATAAAAACGCTGCCAGGATTTTTTCCCCCTGCGCGGCTTCAATAGCTCCATACCCTGAGTTGCTGAACCCGCCCGCAAGCTTCTCAATAAAGCCTGCTTCTAAAACTTCGTTAATTGCATCTTTGATTCCGTTTTCACGTCCAAATAAACCTTATACACTGAGCTTCGAGAAGGCTTTGGGAGTCAAAATCCTCCCAGCCTCCAGGCAGCAGCGTCCCAGCCCCCTCACAAATGCAGCCCGGGAAGGCAGGCGAGTACCCGGGAAAGCAGGCACGTCAAGTCCCGCACACCAGCAAGAAACGGCACAAAGACGGACACCAGCAAGAAACGGCGCAAAGACGGACACCAGCAAGAAACGGCGCAAAGACGGACACCAGCAAGAAACGGCGCAAAGACGGACACCAGCAAGAAACGGTGCAAAGACGGACACCGTGAATTCAACCCAACAATTCTCCCGAGGGTGGTGAGGTAAAAGGAGCCCAGAGGGGCCCCCAATCCGTGAGACCAACATGGGAGAGCCCACTCCTGGGGCCGGCTTACCTCATAGCTCCGAATCACACAGCACCGCTTCTTTTCGACCTCTCCGGGGACAGGTGTGCCTCCGTCCTTGGCTCCACGCGAGCAACAGCTCACGCCGAGACCTGGTTTGGGATCCCTGTGAGTTTTATGAGCGGTTAGGGAGGCGTGGTCGATGACGTGGGTCGACCCCATTGGCTGAATTGTTGAATTGAATTCACCTGGCCTAGGTGAGCCAATGAAGGTACAGCCCCACCCAGGCATAGCTCCCCCTCCTGGCTAGAAACCTGAACTTCTGAGCATGCAGTGAGCCACTGCTTCATGAGCCGGTAGCTCGGACCTCTGAGCATGTGTAATAGGCCTGCCAGTCCCTATGCTAGCTCCCTAACAGGTTTTCCAGCCAAAGGTCTGCCTTCTAGAGCTGTTCTACAGAAAGCACTTAGTTCCTGACCCCTACGCATTCGGGGTAATGGATGCCCTCGCTTCCGTGCTTGCTTCTATGTCATTCTGGAATGGTCCTTGTTTCACAGGTCGGCGAGGTCAGGAATTCTGGGCTGGTTGGCTACCAAGCACAAAATAAATAGCCAACAGATTAAAATCTCAACCCCTATATTGGTTTATTATCGACCACACAAACTTGTCTTCTGGAACTTCCCTCCTAAATTTCTGAACCCTTGAACTCCTTGACACATGTACTTGGAAAGCAAGGATTCCCTCTGCACTGTCAACCAGCAAAGTCGGGCCTCTCCATTTCTCATTAGCTGCAAATTGTTACGTGACATCACCCTGTATTTAAATGTTAGTGATTATGCCCTTTAAAAAACAAATGTGTGAGCCAACTGGGGGCAAACAAGACTCGTTTCAAACACCAGCTCTGTCTCCTCTAAGGGCCCGTGTACAACTGCGACAACACAACAGTGGGTCCTGCTGGGTCTCCATTAGCATCTGGGAGGAAGGTTATTTATTACAGGGAATCCTACCTTTGTCCCTTGGTGTTAATTGCAGACTCACTGGGTGACGGATTGTATCTGACACGCACCACGTTTGCCACAGCAAACACCAACACTTTGTCAAACTCCGTTTGGTATTGCTCCATCCTTCCATTATTCTCCCTAATGACAAAAATAATTAACACATTCATATAAAAGCACAGGATGAGGATAGCTTTAATTTATGCATCTAGTTCAGGGTCATCCCTCTTATCAATATATGACAATCTAATGAGGCTTAATTAAAAAGTAGCAGTGAAGCAATTTAGGAAACTGAGGGATTGTCACGAGTCCTGGTTGTGACAGCATGTTTTGTGCACCATGGAAGATAACAGATTTGTCTTCTGTGGTATCTCCTATCCATCATCCCCAAACTACCTGCTCTTAGGGGTAGAGAGAGCGAGCTTGTCTTTGAAAAAAGTGCCTGGGTTTGGTAGCTGCTCACAGGATGGCAGGTGTAATGTATTATGAGAACTTAACAAGGCTCTGAGAAGACGGCTATTGGAAGGTCTGGCTGGAGGGCAAGGTCATGGCCCTGAAGGATTCAGGATCCAGAAGTCAAGTCAGAACTGGATGCCAGAGACTTTCTCAATCCAGCCCTCTTTGCCCCTCCCCTAAGGCCAATACATTTCTAAGGGTTATGGATTCTACTTCAGAATCTTTCTCAAACCCAGGGCCCTCTTCACCATTATTGTCTAGACCTGGTCACCTCTTGCCTTATAAATAAAAATATGGGTTTATTGTAAGTCTGGTTCTGTTAGGTTTCTCGGGTGGGAAATGTCTCGGTCCTTGGCTACACACTGGAAAGAAATTCACACCAAAGCCTGGTTGGTAATCTGAGTGGGTTTATATACATGAGAGAAGAAGGTTCCGGCGTTACACTAAACTGAACACGGGCACCCTCATGACACTGCACACTCAGCCCTGCTGAGTGGAAGGCAGAGAAGCAGCTGAAGGGAAGGGGCGGTGGTCTCCAGATTCCAGCCTTTTAAGGGCTTTCAGCTGGGAGGCGTCAATTAAGCTCTCCTGGCTTGGGCTTAGCCCGCATTGGCTTCCAACCTCCTGTAGGGGGCCCCCTAAGCATGGAGAGGAACAATCCCTTGTCTTGCTACCTAACCGGTCTACATTCCTGCATGGCTACATTGAGATGGAACTAGGCCCTTTAGACAGCCTGAGGGGTTCACCAGGAGACACGCGCCCCAGTGTTCCCTGTGACCACCTTAAACCTTAAACTACTGTTGGAGTTTATATTACCTGTGTGGGTCTGTGGGCATGGGACGTTTTCATGCCAGAGACCTGAAGTTACACAAATAGGCATCCAGAACAGAACTCATACAGGCTCTAATAAGATGCTCGGATGCTACTCGCTAGGATGAGAATTTAACGAAGTGTGTGAGCAGTTCAGATCTTGTAAGGGAGAACAGGTCAGTAAGGTATCCAGAGAAGAGAGCAAAGGTCAGGGGAAAGGGAGGGGGCCCACAGACATCTGTGCTCTGTGTTTGGCCACAAGACAAGAAACCGGGTCTCCTTGCAAAAGAAAGCAGAACAGCAAGTCCCTCAGAACTACGACATTTTTAAACATGACCTATACAACACTCGGCTCTGGGAGGCGCCTTGGAAAACCATAAAAGCCCTAAAAGAGGGGCAAGGAGGAAGCCCAAGTCTTTGATTTTCCCTGCTGTGCTTTCAGTGTTGAAATGTCTGTGCACGGAGCCTTTGAAATTTCAGAATCAGAGAGTGGATTCACAAGCCAAGCTCCTGCTTTATTCTTCAATGCATTTTGGCCCAGCTTCTCCTTGGTGAGACATGTAACAGAAATTCTGGACTTAGGAGCCACTTGGTCCTTGGACACTAGGAGATTTCAGTGGAATCTGAAACAGGGCTCTAACCACCAGCTGGACTGACCTAGGAAGCCCAAGTATTCATTCTCCCAAACACCAACCTCCCGTTGCTCTTCATCTGCCTGCACCTTGTTCAGCTTTAGTTGTCCGTGGAAGCATTTGGCACCCATCTGATGCTTCGGAACCCAGAAAGGAGGAAAGGTAAAACTGGGATTCAAATGAAACAGACTTAAGCAGGACCATAGCCAAGATGTGCCCAGGGCTCCTCGCAGCATTTGTCACCTTCATTTCCCTCTTCGGACTCAGACGTGGCAAGGTTCAGAAACAAGCTTTACCAGAAAGAACAGCTGTGAACCCAGCCTGCTTCCAAGTGAGAAAAAGCCCTTTAACACATGAGTTCCTGAGGTCAGCCCAGCCCTGTGCGTCCCCACCCCTCCCAGAGTCCCTGGCTCTCTGGCGAAGCATTAAAGCAAGTGGAAGCAGAGATTTGCTCAGAATAAAAAAATCGTTTTTCACAATAGCACGGCACGTTCTGGATGGCAATCACGGCTGCACAAACCATATCCGTCCTCCAGCCATAATGTTGGCGCCTCAGTGACCATGCACATACATTGTGTGGCGAGACTCAGAGCCTATTCCATTTGTGGTCAATTGTTTCCTCCCTCTCCATACTTTGCACTTAGGAGACATGCTCTCTGGAGGTGGTTGAGGCTTGTCTTGTCACCAATAATCATCTCCTACACCTTCCTTTACAGTCACTAATTTGATGTGTTCACTCAAAGAAATGCTAATAATATGAGGTTTCAGAGGAGAGCTCCTAGAGCTCCGCAGACAACAAGGAGGCCGAGTGTCACCGTCATTATCCTGAGCTGGGAGGGCGCACTAGTGTTCCGGAAGCTGGGGATCCGTCACTGCCTGCCCACCGCACAGACAGAGCAGGTGCTGGTTATAATTGCTTCTAGACGTCCTGCCATGCTGAGTTGAAAGTCAAACCCGTAAACGCTGCCCGACTACAATAACACTGGAGTACGTAGACATTTCTGCATCATTGCTGGGTGAAAATATACTGAGTGGAGTTGGATGAGATGGCAGCAAGTGCCTAAGGAGGGGATTCTGTGGGAATACCAACAAGATGACTGTCAGTCGCCGTTTCCTCCTCTCGTCTGCTTTTTCCCCCCTTTCTTTCAGGCCCAAAGGACATGACAAATATGTAAGGAAACAGATTTGTTCATTTTTAGAGGAGTCTCCCACCCCACCCCACCCCACCCCACCCCCATCCACCTCTGGCCTCCTTTGAGCAAGCCAGTAGAACTTTTTTTTTTTTTAAACCTCGCTTCTACTATGGCAATTTCCGGAGTTGCTATGTGGCTGTGTTTAAAAGTCGCCTTTGGGATCCAGAGCACAATCCTTGTCACAAAGGCATTCTCCCAGTCCCAAATAGCAATGCGACCTCCTTTCAGAAGGTTGTTCTTGTTTCTGTAGACCCAGAAAGTAGTTCAAGCTGTTGATCTTGACCGTGGTTGTCGAGTCAGCCTCTCATGGGCACCTCATGGGAAGCGGAGCAAACTATGCCAGTCTGTGCTATCACCAGGGCTGGGAAGGGAAGCCAAACGTGGAGGGCCAAAAGTCGATGTGTGGATGGAGATAATCAGGTCTTTCGTCCTTATTCTATTTCAGTCTGGAAACATCACTGAAGCCTGCTCAGTGTCATAGCAACACACAAACTTTCACTGACAGTCTGGGGCACATTGGCTGCAAATCGAACCCGGGTCTTCCCGGTGAAAGACGATGAGAGATCTACCACTGAAGCACCGTGGCCCTCACCTCAAACCAGGGCAGTCATTTCCCACAGATCTACCAGAGTTCAAACCAGACCACAATGCGTGATGACTGAGATTGCCACCAGAATTTGATACTGATGCAGAAAAAAACCTAACTACCATTTTATTGATTCCCACTCATACCGGCCCAATAGGACAAAGAACTGCCCCTTTGGGGTTTTGAGACTTTAAATCCTTACAGTAGCGGTTCTCAACCTGTGGGTCGCGACCCCACTGGGGATCAAATAACCCTTTCACAGGGGTCAACCAATTCATAACAATAGCAAAATTACAGTTATGAAGTAGAAATGAAAATAATTTTATGGTTGCAGGTGACCACAACATGAACTGTATTAAAGGGTGGTGGGGGCATTATGAAGGTTGAGAACCACTGCCTTACAGAAATAGACAACCTCATATTTCTCCCACGGACGGGCTAGTCAGTTCAAACCCCCGACCTTGAGATTAGCAGCTTAATGCACTGTCCACTACACCACCTGGGCTCCTAATGCTATAATAAGAGATACTATTGTTAGATCTCTTCTGGGAGAGATATACCTCAGGCCTTGGCTTCGCGCGAGAAAGAATTCAATTCGAAGCCTGGATTTTGATCCAAGTGGGTTTTTTGAGAGAAGAAGTTTCAGGTTTACACAGGCACCTCGGGGCCCCTCACGGGGCACAGCCTACCTAGAAGCTGCTGGAGAGAAAGTCACTCAGTGGGCTCCGGGATCCTGCCTTCTTTTCTTTTTTAAAAAATCGTTTTATTAGGGGCTCATACAACTCTTATCACAATCCATATATACATCAATTGTGTAAAGCACATTTGTACATTCATTGCCCTCATTATTCTCAAAACATTTGCTCTCCACTTAAGCCCCTGGCATCAAGTCCTCATTTTTCCCCTCCCTCCCCACTCCCCCATCCCTCAAGAAACCTTGATAAT
Organism: Tenrec ecaudatus; assembly: GCF_050624435.1. NCBI lineage: Eukaryota > Metazoa > Chordata > Mammalia > Afrosoricida > Tenrecidae > Tenrec > Tenrec ecaudatus. The sequence continues at coordinate 92,223,224 of NC_134541.1, read as the reverse complement.
TTGTGAGTGGTGATACTGAGAGGGTTGTGGGAGGGTGGATTGGAAAGAGGGAACTGATTACAAGTATCTACATGTGACCTCCTCTCTGGGGGACGGACAACAGAAAAGTGGGTGAAGGGAGACATCAGAGCGGTCAAGATCCTGCCTTTTCAATTCCTCCATAGGGAGGCATGGTTGACGGTCATGGTCAACCCCAATGGCTGGATTGAATTCACCTGGCCCAGATGGGCCAACCCAGGTGTAATGCCCACCTAGGTGTACCACCCCTTCCTGGCCGGAAGTTTGAACCTGAGCATATGTAATGGATGACCCAGTCCCTATGCTAAACCACCTAATAGTATTTGCAAGATGCCAAGCACCGTTCTAAGGTTTTTGTGTATAATAATTCAATTATTCCACATAACAAGCCTATGTGTGGACTCTATTTGGCCTCCTTTTACAGATGAAAAATCAGTGGCACAGAATGATAAAGTCATGAGCCTAGGACCACACAGTGAGGAAGTGGGAAGGAGAGATTTGGACCCAGGCTGCAGAGCCCATGCCTTGGGTGCCTACAGCTGCCATGTAGGACACAGAAAAGCATGGAGCAGACTCGGCGTAAGACATTAGGGAGTTGGGAGGACTGTAGCATGAATGTATGTGCTATGACTTCATGAGAGTAGCTGCTACTCAGATCCAGAAGAGAATACAAGCCTTTTGCAAAAATTATTTTTGCCAAGAGAGGGTGGAAAACTGCATCTTGTGCGAAATCCCCCCAACCTGCACATGTGCATAGCTATTTCAGAAGGTTCCAAACAATGTGTGCTGTGCGGCAAACCAAACTGAGCTCAGGGGGAGCTGGTCTGTGGGTTATGTTAGCCAGAAAGTGAGCAGTTTGAACTCACCAGCCACCACTCCAAGGGAGAAAGAGGAGGCTTTCTGCTCCCATGGACTTACAGCCTTCGAAGTGGCAGGGAGCATTTCCAGGCGTCCTATGATTAGGATCTAGGAGGGTGAGGGTGGAGTTGGTTGAGACCTGTCTTCAGGGCATTTCCCAGAAGGGCTTCCTGCAATGGCTCTGCCTTCAGGAATGTCTGATAACCTTGAGGGCAGCAAAGTCCTAAACACACTCGGGCAGTGGTTCTCAACCTTCCTAACACAGGTCCTCTTGTTGTGGTGATGCCCCCTCCCCCAACCATTAAATGATTTTCTTGCTACTTCATCACTGTAATTTTGCTACAGTTATGAATTGGGTGAGTCCTGTGAAAGGGTCATATGACTCCCAAAGGGGTCGCAACCCACAGGTTGAGAACCACTGCACTAAGTGTTCCCCTCCCAGGCAGCCCTACCAGTGTCTGGTGTGCATAGTTCTGTGAGGTGAGAGAAATGGACTTAGTGTCTGCTTCTGGTGACAGTTGATGTGGGTGGGCTTTCTCCCTATGTCAAATCCCTCTCAAGCCATTTGTCACCACAACAGAGGGAGCCATGCACAAAAAAGTAAGAAGAGGATGCAGCACAGCAGGACAGCAAGCAGAACAAAGATTGAATAAGCACAATTCACTTCAATCATGAATCGGGTGCCCTTGAGATGTGAGGAAGACCCCAGTCTAGTGACATTAGATCAGGTTTAGGGATTGAATGAAGCGACCCCTCTTGCCTCCCCTCAGTCCCTATTTTGCTTTCCCATTGATCCTGACCCTTGCATCGTGATTGGTCCTTATTCCAACATGATGGTTGGTTTCATAACCACGGCATATGGGAATGTCTTAGTCGATAGTTTATACAGGCACAGCCTCTGGAATGGGTAAGTGAGGAGGCGATTTGGGCTCGCTCATGCAGACCTCTAGTTGTCCTTGACATGACTGGTAGAATGGATCATGTGAAGTGATTTGAGATCGGCGTTGAGATCTGATAGGTCACGCAGACTTCTAGCTGATCCTGGCAGTACCCTATTTTAAGGAAACAGAATGTTTGGCGTTTAAGTCGTATTTGAGCTTAAATTTTGAGCAATAGGCTGTGGCTCACAGTGAGAGTCTATGTGGAGACCCTACATCCATTTTGAGGGGCCACAGATTCAGCCGCCATTGAGTTCTTTCCTACTGCTGACTGGCAGTGGAAAGCTTGTCCCTCAGGCAGTGTGCTTGCGCCCACTCCCCGGGCCACACTCAACGATATACGGTAGTGTGTACATCCCAATGAAGGTCCTGCTCATGCTCTCACAGGCCCTCCTGAAACTCCATGAATTGATCTGTCTTCCGTCACAATTTTGTGACAAAGTTGTTTGTTTTCTATGTCTTATTTAAGTTTTCAGGAGCCGAGGTGGTATTGCTGGATAGTGTTGGACTATTAAGAGCAAGGTCGCTGGTTCAAAGCCACTAGTCATTCCACAGGAGAAAGATGAGGTTATTGCTTCCTGTAAAGGTAGCAACTTCAGGATCCCTACACAGAGTCACTATGAGTCAGAGTCAGCAGGACAGAATGGGTGTCATTTTATTTAAGTCACTGTGGCTGTGGGTCCTTCCGACACCATTGTGGCCTCATGCGGATGCTCTCCTTCATCCAGAACAGCAGTTTGTGCCTTTTTCTTGTGTAAAACTTAGCAAAGGAGTTCCTAATAAAATATAGTTGGATTGAGAGTCTTTTCCCCCTAAAAACAAAGTAAATACAAAAATAGAAACGAGACTATGGTGCTAATAACCAGTTGGAGAGTTGAGAGAGCTGAACTCTCAATCCTGATAGAAACCCATTGTGACTGAGCACCTGCTCAAGGTCATCCACAGCCTATGAGGTTGAGCCTATGTGTTGGGGAGTAATTGTGTACATAAAGTTAACCATTTCTCTTTCTAAAGATTCTGTCTAAAGCTTACTTTAAATAATAAGTTTTCCCCTGGGCTAGGTAAAGTTCAGGGAGTTTAACCCCCTAGTATCCACCCCCTCTCAGCATTCATCATGTTAGGCCAGAGGAGGCAAATCACACCCACTACCCAGGGAGCACTGCTTCCAAAAGCACATTGCCTGTGCCGGGGCAGAGGGGAGGTACCCGGACCAGAAATGCTGACAGAGTGGAACCAGAGAGCTCAGCCCCCAGCTTCCCGAGGGAGCAGCTGTGATGGTTCACTTCTGGATGAATATGTTTAAGCAAAGGCCAATGGCATGACGTGGGCAACACGAAAAGCAGATGTGCAGAGGTTGTTCACTGCATTCCAGAAGTTCACACCCTCTCCTGAGGCTCCTTGGCTCAATGGCAGGAAGTCATTGGTGGCTTCCACCTTCAATCCCAAAAGGTCACTGCCGTCCAGTGGATTCCAACCACAGTGACCCTATATGGAGTTTTCAAGACTGTAAATTTTCATGGGAGCCAGCAGTCTCATTGTCTCCTGTGGGACAGGGAGCTAGCAGCCCGTTTTGCCACCAGGGCTCCTTCCTCTCTAATTCTGGATCCAGTCCCTCCGAATATCCTGCCCTGCCCTTGTCTAGGCTTCTTAAATGCGTTCCACGCTGCTTATGTTAGTCTGGGTGCATTTGAGAAACAAATCCACAGAAACACGTATGTATAAGAGAGTTGTATGTAAAGGGTGAGTGCACATCAAGAAAACATGCTCACATGTGCTTATGCACCCGCTTTGTCTTCAGCGATCATGTTGGTGTAGGCTGGTGTGCTTTTCCCATGTGGACTTTGTTGTTTCTTAGCTACATGGCCCCCTGTTTATCTTCCAGCCTTTAAGACCCCAGACGCTATATGCTTTGATAGCCGGGCACCATGGTGCTTAACTACTACACCACCAGGGTTCATTAGCATGTGACTTATCTCCTGTCATTCACACTAGATGCTCAAAATAGCAGGAGACCAGGTTTCTCCTTTGTGGCCACACCAGGTACTGACAGAACCAAGAACAGAGACACAGTTCTATGTCTTGACTATCATTTGCATATTATATGCCAGGAATCCCTAGGAAGTGTCTTGGAATTGTTCTACTCTGGTTCAAATTTCACACACCTTCCCAGTTTCCATACTGACTCTGCCAAACCCCTAGTAACTGATTTGCACCTCCTATCAACTTGGAGAAAACACCCTAGGCCAGATATAGAAGTGGACATACTTTGTACCCAGAAAACCTGTTCAGTGTTTTGAGGGCGGCTCAGCAAACAAAATGGGCACAGTGATTAAGCATTCAGCTGCTAACACAACGCTCAACTCTGTAGTGGTTCTGTAAGAGAAGGATATGGTTGTTGACCCCCCAAAAGAGTTACAAACTTGAAAACCCTACGGGTATTTGTATAGGGTCGCTATGTGTTCCAATTGAGATGATTGTCATAGGTTGGGTATGGTTCAACCCGTCTTACTGAGGAGACTCCTTCTTTACACGCGATCAGTTACTTTAGAGGAAAAAGACATGCCTGTCCCAGAACAATCCAAGGACTGGTAAAGGCAACACCCACAAAGACACTCCCTCTGCCTGCCTAACTCTAAAATGCTGCCCATAAAACACTCTGCCTGGTAATATCTGGGCAGCACACTGGGGAGGTGCAGCAAATGTGTGTTGAATGTATGAGGCCATTTCATAGTTTGGTTGCACGATCAGGGTGTCTGTCATAAAGCCCATCTCTTTGACTCCACCTCTCAGTAGAGATGAACACAAGCTTCCCATTTTTTTCTCGGCCATGTCCTTGTCAAATAAAAGTTCCTTGTAGATCAGTAACTTGCCACAGAGCAAAAGATATGGGAAGAGGCTCATCTTTCTCCTGGCTATGAAATAGAATGGCAAGCCCCTCCCTTCAACACACACACACACGCATGCACACACACACACGCGCACACACACACCCCTGCCTTACAACTACATTCGGTTGATTAGCAAACAAAGCTCTACAACCAAACTATGTGTTTTTCTTCTCCAGAGGAAGGACGGACTTATATACCCTGCATTGTCTTTTTTTAATGGAATTGCCCCAGTTCTCCTCACCTTTCCTTAGATAGTGCAGTGAACTATTAGATGACTGCAGGTATTGAAAACTAGTATTGATTTCCAGTTTGTGTCACCTTTGGCTTTGAGCACCCTCCACTTCTCTAGTAAGCTTTCCATTGCTTTGGGGAAATTTTCTCTCTCTGAATTTATTACGTGAGGGGGGTAGTGTAATAATCAATGTGCCTATGGAGGACTATCCTTCATGACCTAAACTCATTAAGGGGCAGTGCCTGATGGAGCATCAGGTTGGAGGAAGGCCTATTAACAACCTGCATTATACAGATGACACAATTTTGCTGAAAATGAGAAGGACTTGATTCACTTGCTGATGAAGATGAAGGATTAAAGCCTTCAGTTTGGATTATGACTCAATGTAAAGAAAGCCCAGACCCTCACAACTGGACCTATTGATGACATCATGATAAATGGAGGAAAGATCGAAATTGTCAAGGATTTTGTCTTGCTTGAATCCACAATCAATTCTCATGGAAGCAGCAGAGAAGAGAACAAATGACACATTTCACTAGTCAAATCTGCTACACGAGACCTCTTTAAAGTGTTGAAAAGCAAGAGATTACTTTGAGGACTGGGGCGGGTTGACCCAGGCCATGGTATTTTCAACTGTCTCATATTCATGTGAAAGTTGAACACTGAATAAGGAAGAACAAAGAAGAATAGATATATTTGATTAGTAGTGATGTAAAAGAGTAATGAATGTACCATGGACTGCCAAAAGAACAAACCCATCTAACTTGGATGAAGTACAACCAGAATGTTCCTCAGGGCAAGGATAATGAGACTTCGCCTTAACTTTGACATGTTGTCCGGAGAGATCAGTCCCTGGAGCAGGACATCGTGTTCTGGAAAGTAGAGGGGCAATGAAAAAGAGGAAGGCCCTCAACAAATGGGATTGACACAGTGGCTGCAACAATGGGCTCAAACTTAAAAACAACTATGAGAATGGTACAGGACCGGGCAGTGTATGATTATGTTGTGTGTATGGTCACAATGAATCCAAACCCTCCCTATGACACTGAACAACAACAACAACAACAACAACAACAACAACCTGACTGAATCCTCTAGGAGGACTCTTGAATGTGAGAAAAATGGAACGAAGCCAGAGGAAGGATTGGAGGATGTCTTAAGTTCCTGTCTTAATCTCCTTAACCAAAAATTGTCCAACAAGTCAGTAGCCTTAAAACACTTTTCCCCCTGCTTTGGAGCATACAGGTTCAAATTTGGGGTGCGACTCTAGGTCAGGGTCTTCTTTGTGGATACCAGAAAGTTCCTTGGCATTCCTTGCTATCCTTCTCCCCGTACTGTGTGTTACTGGGTCTATCCTGGCCTTTAATTCAGAAGTGTTTGGGTTTAGGCTCAAGACTATTCTCATATGGCCTCATTTTTTTTAACATTTTATTAGGGACTCATACAACTCTTATCACAATCCATACATATACATACATCAATTGTATAAAGCACATCTGTACATTCTTTGCCCTAATCATTTTCTTTTTTTACATTTTATTAGGGGCTCATACAACTCTTATCACAATCCATACATATACATACATCAATTATATAAAGCACATCCGCACATTCCCTGCCCCAATCATTCTCAAAGCATTTGCTCTCCACTTATGCACTTTGCATCAGGTCCTCTTTTTTTTTTCCTCTCCCTCCCCGCTCCCCCCTCCCTCATGTACCCTTGGTAATTTATACATTGTTATTTTGTCATATCTTGCCCTATCCCGAGTCTCCCTTCCCCCCCTTCTCCGCTGTCCATCTCCCAGGGAGGAGGTCACATGTGGATCCTCATAATCAATTCCCCCTTTCCAACCCACTCACCCTCCACTCTCCCAGCATCGCCCCTCACACCTTTGGTCCTGAAGGTATCATCCACCCTGGATTCCCTGTGCCTCCAGCCCCCATATGCACCAGTGTACAACCTCTGCCCTATCCAGCCCTGCAAGGTAGAATTTGGATCATGGTAGTTGGGGGGAGGAAGCATACAGGATCTGGGGGAAAGCTGTGTTCTTCATCGGTACTACCTCGCACCCTGACTGACCCATCTCCTCTTCTAAACCCCTCTATGAAGGGATCTCCAGTGGCCATAAGGCCTCATTTATATTACAAAAGAACTCCCTTCTTTTCAAACAGGATCATGTCCACCAAGGTTCAAATTTCTCACATATTTTGAGGGGGCTACAGATCAATCCATAATGGTTCTTTTGGGTAGCTGTAACAAATGGCTACCAATCGAGTGACTTAAACAGCAGGCATTTGTTCTCTCACTTTTCTGAAGGACAAAGGGTTAAAATTAAGGTGTGGGCAAGATTCATTGCTTCTGAGAGCTCTGAAGGAGAATCAAAGTAGCCTCTCTCTGCTTCTGGTCACTGCTGGTAATCCTTGATATTTCTTGGCTTATAGATGCACTGATCCCATCTCTGCCAGTGTCTTCACACGGGGTCTCTGTGTGCCCACTCCTCTTCTTATAAGAACACACCAATCAGTGCATGTAGTATCCATCTGAAATCTAAACCCAGAAAGATGGAGCTCTTGAAATACTTATCTAAGCACATCTGCCAAGACCTCCTCTCCAAGTAAGGCCATAGCCTCAGGTTCCATGTGAACATGAATGGGTGTGTGTGAATGTGATTTAATGTACTACAGAGGGCACGCTTTGGCCTCAGGAGGAGTGTTTCGCCATTACCTGCTTCACAGCCCTGAGATTGCCCAGGCATTTGCCACATTTTCTTGTCTTCCCAACATTTATCCACCATTATGCCTTTTTCCCTAAGTTTTTCAAGCGTCAGTTTCTGTCACTTGTGATCATGACCCTCCCTCCCGCCCAGGTCACCAATTTAAAGTGACACAGGCAGTTTCTTTAATGGGCACTATGTTATCCTGACTAGCAAGCATTGCTAAGGAGGGAGGATGAATCAGGGAGAACCCGCTTGCTTCATCTAGCTTCGGGGCAGTCCACAGAGGATTGATCCCTGAGCCACTAACGAATTTTGCAACTGTCACAGAACAATGCAAATAAGTAAGATCCACATCTGCTGAACACCATCATGAGGTCAAACTGTGTGTAAATAAATGCCTGTTTCAAAGAGTGAGTAAATCCTAAGGTAAGGAGTGACAGGCCTTTGTTGGCATAAACCCAGCAAGGCATTATGGGTCGGATATTAATGAACTCATGCTCCTGGGCCTCACAGAGCCCCAGCTCAACTGCTTCAGCTTGTTGACCAACTGGACTCAGGGTACCCGGAGAGAGCACTACCATTTTGATGAACAAGGTTGGTTGGGGATGATGCTTCCTAACTTGCATTTTAATATAAATTTGATGCTTCATCTGAGCAATGTGGAAAGAGCATTCAGATAAAAGAGAGGGACAAATATCAAGTGACCAGAGGATGAAACTTCTATCTAATCTGTGCCCACTGGAATTGCTTCTTGGGAAGGTATTTTTTGGGGGTGTGGGGTTGTTCCCCTACCCTGCTCCAAGCCTTCCTCCTCATGCCCACCCCCACCCCAGCATACATCCTACTGGGAGAATGTCTCTGAATAATGAAGTTTTAATAAATGAAGCTTTAATGAGCCTGATAGTCTGCCTAAGACCCCTTCAAACTGTAGTCTTTCATTTGTATTCTTCCATCCTTTTTGAAGAAATGAACCTGATGGCAGGTGGTATGTTTCCTCTCCAGGATGAGCTGATAGAGCCTCTCGCTGCTGCAGTGGGAGGTGAAACATTAAAAGGCCCTCTGTGGCCATGAGACATGCCCACTCTCCAAGAGACACTGGGCAGGTTTTCTGAAGCTCCTCAGAATTGACTAGTGGCCCTGGTCCACCCATCTCAACCAACCCAGTCTTCATTTGCACTGCATGCCCTCTCTGAGCTCCAACTGCATGCTTCATTTGAGGATGACAAAGCCTCTATTGTCTGAGAAGATGCGCAGACATATGAACTAATCAATGGTCCCCCTGTCCCCGGGGAGTGTGAAATTCTCCCATCATGACCCACCAGCTTCCCTGGAAATTCCTGTCTTAACTCAGGCACTTAATATCAATGGTGTCTCTGCTTCCTTCCTTCTTGCACACCCCCCAGGCATTAACTGTCATCCTTCCTCTCCCTAAAATATACTTTGAATCTATTCACTTCATGCCATCCCTACTGCCCCAAGGTGTGTCTTGCATTGACTATGAAACTAGATTCTGTATCCATTTTCAGGTGGCTTTTAAGAACAGTCCACCACCTGTCTATCAGTTCGTGGTGCAGTGGTAGCTAGAGTGCTGCTGTGAAATTGGAAGCTGTGCCACCGATATGACAAACCCCAGAAGTGTCAGCAATGATGGGCAGGCTTCAGTGGAACCTCAAGCCCTGTGGTGCTCAACCTTCCTTTAATACAATTCCTCATGTTGTGGTGACCCCCAACCATAAAATCATTTTTCTTGCTACTTCATAACTGTAATGTTGCTACTGCCATGAATCGGATGACTCGTGTTAAAAGGTCGCTGGACCCCAAAAGGGGTCACAACCCACAGAATGAGAACCACTGCTCTAGCCTAAGGCAGACTAGGAAGAAAGACCTGGTGATCTACTTCCAAATATTAACAAAGGGAAGCCTTATGGGTCACAACAAAATATGGTCCTATAGAGTGCTGGAAGATGAGCCACTGACCTGCACACAACAGCTACAAAAATAGACACAAACACACCAACAAAGGCCTACTGAACTCCAAAGCCCTAACAAACCCACTGCTATCAAGTCCATGCCAACTCATAGCCGCCCTATAGGACAGGGGCGAACTGTGTATTAGTCTGGGTATGCTAGAGGAAAATCGAGGGAGACTCATGTGTATGAGAGAGAGTTGGTGGTTTTTAAAAATCATTTCCCTATTATTTAATCATTATATTAGGGATTCATACAACTCTTATCACAATCCATCCATCCATCCATTATAAAGCACATTTATACATTCATTGCCCTCATCATTGTCAAAACATTTGCTCTCCACATAAGCCCCTGGCACCTACTCCTCATTTTTCTCCTCCCTCCCCACTCCCCCCTCCTTATGAACCCTTGATAATTTTATTGGGGGCTCATACAACTATTATCACAGTCATTCCATCCATCCATCCATCCATCCATCCATCCATCCATCCATCCATCCATCCATCCACCCATTGTGTGTCAAGTACATTTGTACATGTGTTGCCCTCATCCTTCTCAAAACATTTGCTTTCTACTTGAGCCCTTCGTATCATCTCCTCATTTCCCCACTTCCATCCTCCTCCCCCTCCCTCATAAATCCTTGGTAATATATAAATTATTTTGTCATATCTTACACGTCAAACATCTCACTTCCCCCACTTTTCTGTTTTCCGTCCCCCAGGGCAGAGATTTTATGTAGATCCTTGTAATCGATTCACCCTTTCTACCCCACCTTCCCTCCACCCTCCTGGTATTGCCACTCTCACCACCGGTCCTAAAGGGGTCATCTTTCGTGGATTCCCTGTGTTTCCAGCTCCTGTCTGTACCAGAGTACATGTTCTGGTCTAATTCTACCTTATAAATCCAGAGAGAGAGTTTTATATCAAACAGTAATTGTACATTAAACAAACGGCCCAGCCCAGTGCACATCAAATCCATAAGTCTGATATTAGCCCATATGTCTGATACCAATCTATAAATTCCTTTTCAGACCCATAAAACATGTGCAGTGATGCTGAATGCAGGATAATCACAGGCCAATGGGTGGAAAGTCTTGTGGATCCAGTGGCATTGTAAGCATCTCAGTGCTGGCAGCGATCTCTCTGAGGCTTCTTTGGCTTCAGAGGTCTGGTCGCATCCATTTGGCTTGCCTTCTGCAATGTCTCCCAAGGAGTAGCAGAGAGAGAGAGAGAGAGAGAGAGAGAGGTGTCTTCCACCTCCAAGGAGGAAGTACCAGATTTCTCAGAGTTCTCAGAAGGAGGCTATGCCCACATAAAACTCTCACTGACTATCTCCAGATTGGCAGCCTAAACTCCACGCCTACACTCCTAATCCTTAACTTGACACAAGATTAGGTGACTACCACAGGCTCCTAATCCATAACAAGCCCATTTATTTTTTCCCTGCATACCGACACCAATCCAATACCCAAAGCTTTACCCAATGGGTGGAGATCTACTTCTAAAACATGAATATAGAAAAATCGCTTTTGCTTGAAGGCTCTCAAGGAAATGCTCACTGAAAACTCCATTTCTATTATCTCACCTCCCCCAAATTAGTCTTCTTCTGGGCTTTCAGTCACACCAAGATCTCTCCTGCCCCAAGGCCTTTACATGCACTGTCACCTCTTCCATGCCCTGAAGTGCCAAGTTCAAAATTCCAGTTAATCTTCCTGATCCTGAATTTTAAGAACTGTGTGTGTGGGAGGGAAGGGGTTGGGCTATTTGTTGAACTGCTGGGTTTTGGAGCCATTTGTCATGCAACCTCATTTTGTCAATGACTGTTTAATTAATGCAGCATTCATTTGCCCTTCTTCCACTCACAGCACATGGCTTGTATCTTTGGGATCACTCTTCCACCATGCTCCATCTCCATGCTTCTGCTGGCATTGACCCAATCTGCCAGCTCCAGGCCTGGCTAGTCAGGGCATGACTTTCCTTAGTCCAAAGGGACTGTGTCAGACTCCGTATGAGACTCATGCTAGGTTAATGATATCTAACCCTAAAAAATGCCCCAGAAACAATTTCCCCATTGCCAATGAGTCCATTTTGAATCATAGAAGGTCCCTGTGGGGTTTCTCAGACTGTAAATATTTATGTGAGCAGAAAGTTCCATCTTTTTCCCTATGAGGGAGCTGGTAGGGTAGCACTGCCAACCTTGCAGTTAGCAATCCAATGCTTACCTGATAGTACCACCAATGATTAGAAAGGAAAAGAGCCTCTCTCTAATAGAATTCCTGAGCTTCTAGATAAAACTACAGCTGTCATCAGGAAGCCTGCGTGAAACTCAAAAGGAAACAGCTCTGAAAGGAAAAGGTTCAAACTCTGATGGTCTCAACTGAGTGCCAGAACTCAGCTATTCCTGATGCTCTGTCTCCAGACTTACAAATCCAATAAGCCTACCCATTAATTCCTTCTCCTGCTCCTTCCCTTCTCACGCCCCAAGGTACTTTGACTTAGCTTTGAAGGCACTCACAACTTCACGGGTTCTGCCTTGCACAGGTGTCTGCTTGCTTCCAGTTCAGTCATGACATTGTCCCTATCTTTAGCCATGTTAGGCTTGCGTCCTAGAGCTTTCCTTTGCGTGTCTCCCTATTGCTCTTGTCCTATGAAGTCTGTGGCTTTATCTTTAAGTCTAAGTCCTGCCCTTTCGCTTTCGTAGAAATCTGTCTCTGTATCTTGGCTCATGGCAGGTTGTGTCCTTCAAAGATGACTGTCCTAATGTTGCACATCGCACATTCTCTTGTTACAAGATGAGTTTGTGTTTATTTTTCCAGAAACAGGGCCTGCTTTCCCTCTTCCTTGCATCTTGGCAGGCCTTTGACTATGGCAGAAGTGTTGCTCTGTGACTTCCACCTGGTCGTATTGGGTTGTTCACCATTGGGACCCTGTCAGGATGTTGCAAGGAAGACCAAGCCAAATGAAAATGTCACATATAGGGTTCTTCTTGAGCTCCAACCAATAGAAGTATCAGTCGTGTGAGGGAGTGAGTCTTAAGAGAGCTGCAGCCTCTGTCCTTTGAGCTACCCCAGCTAATGCTTGATGAAGCCAAAACTAGTGTCCTCACTGAGCTCTGCCCAGATTGCAGATTTGTGAGCAAAATTGATATTATCATTACTTTAAGATGTTATTTGTGGGGATACTTTCTGTTAGCAGCAGATTATCAGAATACTGCCTAATCAGACTGCATTGCCAGTTTTACTCTCTCTCTCTCCATATATAGATATAGATATCCTCCACTCATCTGTCAGTTGGTTGTACTATAATGGTTTGTGTATTATTATGGTGCTGGAAGCTCTGTTCCCAGAATTTCAAATACCAGCAGGATTGCCCATGGTGGACAGGCTTCAGTGAAGCTTCTAGACTAAGACAGACAAGGAAGAGGGGCCTGCCAGTCCACTTCCAAAAATTACTGAAAGAAAACCTTATGGATCACCAGAGAACACTGACTGACTAATGTGTTTTGGACACACTATCAGTGGACAATTGCTAGAGGAAGAGATCATATTTGATGAAATAGAGGGACATGGAAGATCCTTATTGAGACAGATTGACCTAATCGCTGCAACAATGGACTTCAACATTCAGGAATGTGTGACAATGGTGCAAGATCAGACAGCACTCCATTCCATTTCATATAAGGTCTCCATGGATCACAGTAGACTTGATGGCACTCTCTATATGTTTGTCTTCAGTGACTTCCCAGAGGGCTGCTCTGCCTGGCAGCCTCTATTCTTCATGCTTCCAAATGGGGAGCACAACAGGTCCATAGTCACTGATATTCCCCTCAATCCCCAGGTCAAGTAAGGAGGCATGAAACTAACTATATTGTTCTCTTTGCCTTGTCTCTCTTCCTTTCCCCTCCTCCAACGGGGCTAGAGGGGGTAAATACTTACCTTGCAGTCTAGAAGAGAATTTCTTCCACACCAAAATCTTCTCCTTCCTCAAAAGGCACATACATGCTTTTCTCCTTGTTTTGAATTAAAATGGCAGATGGGATGGTAGGAAAGAAAATGAACTAGTCTAACAGAATTGCCAAACAGATTTACCTTTCACATAAGAATGCAAATAACTCCTCAATCTTGTTATAGAGTCATGATATGACGATCTCCATCAAAGCAGAGTAGAACACCACGGAGGTCAGACCAGAAAGACCATATTGAGTTGATTTTGTATGAGAGATTCTAGTTGCTAATTATACTTTTCATAACAGACAGATGGCAGGTATAGAAGCCCAGACTTAAAATGTCTTTATCTAATTGCCTGCCTAAATATATTTTTGCAATATGGTCCTCAAAGGGAATACTTCCTTTACCTTAAATTCCATTTCTTTTTCCCCTTTTTATGTAATTTTATTGAAGTATCATTGATGTACAATAAACCATAGTGTGTTTTGCTCTCTGAGGTTTTTAAAAACAATCATTTTATTGGGGGCTCCTACAACTCTTATCACAATCTATACATACATCCACTGCGTACATTTGTTGCCATCATCATTCTCAAAACATTTGCTTTCTACTTGAGCCCTTGGTAGTAGCTCCTCATTTCCCCTCCTTCCCCCTTCCCCTCCCTCATGGACCCTTGATAATTTATAAATTATTATTCTGTCCTATCTTACACTGTCCGACATCTACCTTAACCCACTTTTTTGTTGTCCCTCCCTCATGGAGGAGGTTATATGTAGATCCTTGTAATCAGATCCCTCTTTCTACCCCACCTTTCCTCCATCCTCCTGTTATTGCTACTCTCAGCACTGGTCCTGAAGGGGTCATCTGTCCTGGTTTCCCTGTGTTTCCAGTTCCTATATGGACCAGTGTATATTCTCTGTTCTATCCAGGTTTGTAAGGTAGAATTGGGATCATGATAGTGGGCGCGGTAGCATTTAGGAATGAGAGGAAAGTTATATGTTTCATCGTTGCTACACTGCATCCTGACTGGCTCATCTCCTCCCAGCGACCCTTCTGTAAGGGGTTGTCCAGTTGCCTACAGATAGATCTTGGATCCCCTAACTGTACCCCCCCTCATTCACAATGATATGTTTTTTTTGTTCTTTGATGCCTGATACCTGATCCCTTCTACATCTTGTGATCACACAGGCTGGTGTGCTTCTTTCATGTGCGCTTTATTGCTTCTGAGTTAGATGGCCACTTGTGAAACTTCTAGTCTTTAAAACCCTAGACTCTTTATCTTTTGATAGCTAGGCTCCATAAGCTTTCTTCACCTCATTTGTTTATATACCCACTTTTTGTCTTGAGTGATTGTGTCGGGAAGGTGACCATCATGGAATACCAGTTCCTTAAATTCCATATCTATAGGCTTAAGTCTTACCCACAGGAAACCTATTTTTATTTTATCCCTGGAACAAAATCTTGCAATAATTTTCTCTTTTTGGTAAGTCCATCCTCAATCACTTATCCTTTAACATTTACAAGAATTTATCTGTAACCAACCCCATTTACATAGTCTCATTCATGCTATTTCCACAATAATTGCTAATAACCCTATTTTTTAGAATCGGCAGAAAGCATCAGCATCAATATCCCATTGCCACTGAGTTGATTTCAACTCATGGGTACCCTATAGGACAGAATAGTATTACTTCATATGTTTCCAAGGCTGAAAAAAAATCTCTTTATTGTGAGTTGGGTGAAGGTTTACAGAATACATCCGTTTTCCATTTGACAGTTCTCACATATTATGCTTCATGATATTGACTGCAATCTGCTCAACGTAATATCACTTATCGCACTTTCTCCTTGTATTTCCTGTTTCCATTCCCCCTTCTTTCCTGACCCTTCTGAACTTTATCTTTGAATAAATTATATCCTTTTGATTCAATTAGTTTATTAGTGTTACTTTTTACCTTATAGATCTGCCTATTGTTTGGCTGAAGATTGAGCCAAGGGCGTGAGTTCAGTTCCAGATCTGAAGGTGCCTAAGGACAACAGTCTTGTGGGTTCCAAGAATCTCTCTCTGAGCAATACTACTGAACATTTAAAATGAGTTTATACTTTGTTGCACATATTTCTCCTATTCTATCCCAAAATTCCAAAGAAAACTCATTATCATTGTGTTGAAGCTGACTCATAGACACCCTACAAGATAGAATAGAACTTCACCCTTTGATTTTCCAAGGCTTAAATCTTTACCAGAGCAGACAAACTCATATTTCTCACATGGACCAACTGATAGGTTAGAACCACTTTCTTTGTGGTTAGGAGATCAATGAGGAGTCCACTCTGCCATTAGAGCTCGTTAAGAATGCGATCCAGGATCCCCTAATGCTATCCCTCTCAGATCAGTTGGTAGTGGTAATAAATGTAAATCTTAAGGGGGTCAGACTGCCACATCGTAACTCTTCCTTGGGGAAGATGGTGGGTTTGAACTGCTGATTGATTAGCCCTTAAGTGCTTAATTACTGCCTCACCAGGCTTCTCCTTAACATCAGAACAGTGGACACTTATTGGTTTATCTTACTGGTCTCTGTTCCCTAAAAATTGCACTTCATCCACAGGGTTTTCTTCCACAACACACAGCTGCTAGTGTTTTTGGTTTGTTTTTCCACATGACTTCACCTTCCTGGTCAAAGCTGATTTGTCCAGGGCTAAACACACAATGAAAACATAGCCATATTTGCACACTACAAAATTTGAAGTGAGACAGCAAGCTATTTGTTGAGTTTTTTGAATGACTGAAGTCTAAAAGGAAGTGTTATGATACAGGAAACAGTGAGTTTTGATGTCCAGGATCTATGCTGGGGACCCAGTTGGCACTCCGAATGACTATTCAAGGGGTTGGTATGCATTCTCCTCTTCCATGACCTACACATATAATAGATATAACCACTAAGTCCATGATTTGACAAATGTCTAGTGTGATTGAGTTTGGGTTCCCCATAGGATTAGATCCTGAGACAAAGGTTTTAATTAAGCCATTTTCTGGGGAGATATCAATAAGGAAATGGGAAATAGAAAAGGGAAAGAAGGCAGCCAATGAAAAGTACATTATCAAACAATTTAAAATTGTGAGCAACTGGAGGTTAATCTTACTGGAGACACTGTAGAAAATCCACTAGTTATTCTGCCCAGAATGTGAGGGAGTGTGGCTATTTGTCCAACAACTCCTATGGGTCATTGGTTAAGGGTTACTCCAGGAAGCAAGAATTAACTCCACAACCTCCTAAGCCATGCATGCTCAGGTACAGTGGTCTACAGAAACTAGAGAAAGCAAGAAGAGAGATGTGCTGGCCATTCGGAATTAGGCTAGCATGCCAAGTTGTCAGACATGTCAGGTTCTTGCACTATCATAACTTGAGAGTCATCATGATCCTGTGAAATATACCACTGGTGTTTCAAACACAAGCATAGTTACCCGTGGTGGAAAATTTTCAGAAAAGCTTACAAGCTAAATAGACTAGAAAGAATAACCTGCCAATCTACATCTGAAAAAAATAGTGGTGTTTGTGGAGCACATTCATAGCAGTGGAATATTGTTTCATATAGTGCAGGATGATGAACCCCTCAAGTTGGAAGACACTCAAAATATAATTGGGGAAGAACTGTCTCCTCAAAGTAGAGTTGAACTTAGTGATATAAGTTTTCAGGACCTATATTTGTTGATGTGGCAATGACTCAAAATGAGAAGAAACAGCAATATTGCAATAACCACTAACAAGAAGATGGGATGCATGAAATATGGATCTAGAAAAATTGGAAGCCATGAAAAAATGGAACACATAAAGATCAAACACTCTAGGTGTTATTGAACTGAAATAGACTGGTATTGGCCATTTTGAATGTCACAATAATATGGTTTACATACCAGAGTAACAAATTTGAAAGGAATGGATGACTTTCATGTTAAAAAAGAGAATGTTTCAACATCGATTCCAATGTTCACCATTGTTAGGTGTAGGATATATTACACCTACAAGGATGAATAATTAATAACGTTATTATTCAAATTTACACACCAACCACTAATGCTAACAATAAAGCCATTGAAGATTTTTACCAACCTTTTCAGTCTGAAATTGATGAAACATGCAATCAAGATTACTGATGACTTGAATGCAAAAATTGGAAACTAAGGAGGAGGATCACTAGTTAGAAAATATGGACATGGGGATGGAAGCCACATGGGAGATCTCATGATAGAATTTTCCAATAAGGATGGCTTATTGATTGAAGATTTATTTTTCAGGGATGTAAACAGTAACCATAGACATGGATCCTGTATATTGGATAGAAATACACAGGAATTAAATCAACTATATCTGTTGAAATAAACTACTATATATACTCGAGTATAACCCAAGGCAACTAATTTTACCCCCCAATGCTGGGGTGCTTTTTCAGCATAAAAAATGTGCTGAAAAATCTCGGCTTATACTCAAGTATTTACGGTATAAAGAAGTTCAATATCATCAGTCACGAGACTGGAGACGAACTGTGGAACAAACCATCAATGGCAAATTCAACTCGAATTCCAACAAAATTAAAACAAGTCCCCAAGAGTCAAAGTATGAATTTGAGTATACCTCATCTAAATTAGAGGATACTTCAAGAAGAAAGTTGACACATTGAACACAAATCACCTGAGATGATATGAGTTCTGCAATAATATCAAGAACATCATAAATAAAGAAATTCAAAGATAATTAAAAAGATAGAAACTAAAGAAAAGACAAAACGGATGTCACCTTGAATGTGGAGTAGCTGAAGCCAATGAAAGAAATGATGAAGTACGAAAAAGAGAGAGAGAAATATAGAAATAATTGATGAAGTAAAGACGCTGAATAAAGAAGCTGAACATAAAATTTCAAAGGGGAATTCAAAAAGATGGAATAAAGAATTATATTAAAAGGTGCAAAGACCTGGAATTAGGACAGCAAAAATGAAAAGCATGTGCATTTCACTAGCTGAAAAAATTGAAGAGAAATTCAAAATACAGAATTACACAGATAGCATCAAAAGAAGATGAAAGGGATTCACTGACCACATGAAGCCCAGGCTCCACAGCGCTGAGTCCAGAAGACCAAGATAGCATAGGGTTCTCACTGCAGATTGCTCTGAAAGTGCTCACAGTAGTAGGCCCTGGATCAACTGGGGAAAATGTAGAACTCAAAATAAGAAGACTAACCTTAGGATATGATAGGCACTAGTGGAATTCCCATTTGACACCTGACCTCACCTCCATGGCTCAACTTTCAGCCCCCAAATAGGAGACCTATACTGTCAATGATGTACAATTCAGAGCCCAGCATTTGTCAGGGAGTTACTCAGAAGGCAGGAAGGCATGGGAACGAACGACCAATGGAAACGGCAAACAAAGGGAGGGAATAGGAAAAGTAGTATTGCATCATAGGTATTGCAATCAATATCATAAAACATTGCATGAATTGTAAAGAAAATCAATTTACTCTGTAGATTTTCCCTCACATCACAATCAAAACAGTGTAAAAAGAAAATAAGTCATATGAACGAGTACACTGGTAGATCTTGCTGAAGACCAATTTCCAGTGTTAAAAGATGTCACTTTGAGGAATAAGGCACAGCTGAGCCCTAGTGGTATAGTGGTTACAAACATAATGCGTCAGAACCAACCCAGTTGGGTTGCTCAACACAAGATCAGCAGTTCTGCTCCCATACAAAGTTCCAGTATTGGAAACCCACAGGGATATCTCTCCCCTGTCCTATAGAGTTGCTAAGGGTTGGAATCAACTTGATGGCAGTGAACTGGATGCAAGCCAGGCTGACTAGAGACACAAATCAAGTGACACTCATGTATGTGCAATAAATAGTTTTTAATCAAGTAGTCATTATAGTATTTCTATTTCAAGGAAATATCCCAGGCCAGTCCAACTCAAGTCCATAAGTCCAACACTAGCCCATAAGTTCCTTTCCAACTTACGCAGTTACATGCAATGATGCAGAATGCAGGGATGTCAAAGGCCAGTGATTGCAATGTCGTGTGGACCCAAGGTCGATGGAAGTATGGCAAGACTCTGGCAGCTCTCAACGTGGGCAGGAAGCAGTCAGGTGAATGCAAAAAGAAGGGGAGGTTCCCAGGGCCCTCCTTATGAGAAGGCCATGGCCACAAAGAGGCACCATCAGACTATGGTGTGGTTGACAGATTGGATACCAACCTTACACTTTTACATATCTTCAAACTGACATAAAATTATATAACTATCATACTATGGCATTTTTAATCACCTCATATGTACTTGAAAATGGACAATAATTATGAAAGATAAAATAAAAGTTGATGTCTTTGAATTATGATGCTGGTGAAGAATATTGAATATTCCATGGACTTGCAGAAGAAGGAACAAATCTTCCTTGGCGGAAGTAGAGCCAGAATGCTTCCTAGACGTGAGAATGGCAAGACTTCATATCACATACTTTGGACATGTTAACAGCTGAGCATAGTCCCTAGAGAAGGATATCATACTTGGTAAAGTGGAGTGGTGAAAAAAAGAAGAAGGTCCTCAATGGGATGAATTGGCATACTGGCTGCAAAAATGGTCTCCAACATTAACTGTGAGGAAACAGGCTGTGGGTGCTATGAGTTAGAGCCAAATTAACAGTGTCTAACAATGACAACTCCCCTCCCGCGCCCCATCTGTCAATTTGCTGCACTGTGGTAGCTTGTGCTTTGCTGTGATGCTGGGAGTTAGTCCACTAGTACTTCAAATACCAGGCAGGATCACCCACGGTGAACAGATTTCAACACAGCTTCCAGACTAAGAACTGACAGGACGACAAAACAATCAGTCCACTTCTGAGGGATTCACCATTGAAAACTTTATGCATAGCAGTAAAATATTGTCTGATATAATGCCAGAAAATGAGTCCCTCAGATTGCAAAACAATCAAAATATCACCGAGAAAGAGAGCTTCCTCAAAGTAGAGTCCACCTTAATGATAACTCAAAACCTCACAACAGGAGCTGTAGATAACATCATAATAAATGGAGAAAATATTGAAGTTATCAAGGATTTCGTCTTGCTTAGATTCACAACTAATGCTCATGGAAACAACAATCAAAAAACCAAATAACATATTGCATTGGGCAAATCTACTGCACATAACCACTTTAAAGTACTGAAGATCAAGAATTTCACTTAGGATTACGTTGCGTCTGGCCCAAGGCATGGCATTTTCCGCCACACCTTATGCATGTGAAATTTGAACATTGAATGAGAACGACTGAAGGAGAACTGGTGCATTTGAATTAAGGTACTGACAAAAAAATACTGAAAGTACCATGGGTGGAGAGAAGAACAAACAAATCTGTCTGAGAAGAAGTGCAGCTAAATGTTCCTTGGCAGATAGGATGGCGAGACTTCATCTCATGTACTTTGCAGATGTTATCAGGACAGACCAGTCCCTGGAGGACATCATACACATTACAGTGGAGGGGTTGCAAAAAGAGGAAGACACCCGATCAAATGGATCGAGACAATTCCTACAACAATGGACTCAAACATAACAAAATTTTTGAGTATGGGGCAGGACCAGGCAATGTTTCATTCTGTTGTGTAGGCATTATTATGAGACAGAACTGACTTGAAGGCATCTAGCAACAAAGTGTACTAAAGCTTCTGGCACCTTCATTTGCTAATGGATTATAATTCAAAATGAGAAAAATCATTGCAACCATTCATTAATAATCAGAACATGAGACGTGCAAAATAAGAATCTAGGAAAATTGGAAATCATAAAAAAAACGGAATCTGACCTATAAAGATCAATATCCTAGGCATTGGTGAGTTGAAATAGTCCCTTTGAATCTTAAAATGATAAGAATGACTATGATGACAATGACAAATTCAAAAGAATGTCTCTTTCATCCTCAAAAAGAGCATTTTTAGATCTATCTTGAAGTGCAATGCTGCCTGTGACAGAATAATATCTATCTTCATACACAAGGAAGGCCGGTTAATAGAACCATTATTCAAATTTTCTCACAAACCACTAAAGCCAATGAAGAATTGTACCAACTTCTTTAGTCTGAAATTGACCACACATGTACTGAAAATGCATTAATAATTGCTGACAATTGGAATGCACACATGGAAACAAAAAGGAAGGAAGAGTAATTAGAAACTATGGCTTTGGGGATCGAAAAGAAGCTGAAGACTGCATGAAAGAATTCTGCAAGAGCAATAACTTCCTCATTGCAAACACCTTTATTCAACAACAGGAGCGGCATATATACATGTGGAAAACACAGGAATGGAATTGATTAAATCTGTGGGAAGACATGATAGAGAAGCTCAATATCATTGAGACAAAACAAGACCGGGGGCCAACTATGTAAAAGACTATCAATTACTAATATGCAAGTTCAAGTCAAACCTGAAGAAAATTAAAATAAGAACGCAAAAGAGCCCAAATACAGCCTATATTATATCTGTGGTCGGCTGGGGTTTCTAGAGAAACAAACCAGTGATACTGATACATGTAGAAGAAGGAAATTTATATCAATAAAGAATTTTACATTAAGAAGTCCACACAACAAGAAACCCCAGTCCAACTCCAGCCCATAAATCAGATGCAAACTAGAGGCCCTTCCAGATTCCTGAAGCTGTTGGAGGAATAGCCCGAGAAACAGGAAAACCACAGGTTGGTGGAGGCAGAGTTGGGAGAATCCAAAGTCAACAGGCAGTTGGCAGGCCACAGACAGCTCTTAGGGTCAGCAGGTCTCATAGTGATTGCCATCCCAAGAAGCCGGACGTAGGGTCCAGGGTCATTTCATCAGGAAGAAAAAGAGTGAGCCCATTCTCCACAGTCTACTTATAGCTATGAAATAGGTCATACCCCCAAGGAGAGTGTGACCTGCACCTTCTGAAGATCCTGGTCAAGCTAAATTGACAACAAACCTTACTATCACAATATCTCACCTGAATTTAGAGCCGATCTCAAGAATGGTTCGGACATATTGAACATTAATGATCAGCTACCAGAAGACTTGTGAAATAGCATCCAGGTCATCAATCTTTTTTTTTTTTTGTCATGTCACCTGTGGCTATTTATTTATTTATCATAAATCATTTTATTGGGGGCTCCTCAAAAAGATCATTAATAATACAGGAAAGAAAGAAAATACTACAGTGGCTATCAGAGGAGACTGTGAAACTTGCTCTTGAACCTAAAGCAGTTAAAGCAAATGGAAGAAATGATGAAATAAAAGAGTTGAACAGAAAAATTTGAAAGGCCAGCTTGAGAAGATAAAGTAAAGAATTATATTGTAACGTGTAAAGACCTGGAATTAGGAAAGCAAAAGGAATGAGTACAGTCAGCATATCATAAATTGAAAGAACAGAAGAAAAAATCCAAGCCTCGGATTACAATGTTCAAGGATTATTTATCAAACTATTGAATGATGTAGGGAGAATCCAAAGAATATGGACGGAGTGTACAGAGTCTCTGTTCCCAAGAATTAGTTGAGGTTCTACTAGTTCAAAAGGCCAAGAGGAAGTTAAAGCTGCAATGTAAGCATTAGTGAAAAGCAAGGAAGGGATAGGAATGGAAATATTTCAACACGCTCATGCAGTGATAGTCCATGTCAAGAAATTTGGAAGATAGCTATCTGGCCAACCAACTGGAAGTGATTAATATTTGTGTCCATTCTAAAGAAATATGACGCAACAAAATTTGCAAATTAATTTAAAATAACATTAATATGACATGCAAGTACAATTTTATTGACGATACCTTTAAAAGCAGTTATAGCAATATGTCAACAGGAAGTTGCCAGAAATCCAGGCTGTATTAAAAGAGGGCATGAGGCAAGGTATATCAATGCTGGTTTCAGATGGACCTTGGCTGAAAACAGAGGATACAAGGAAAATGCTTACTTATGTACTATTGACTATGCAGAGGATTTTACTGTGTATCATAACAAACATTGGGTAGCATATGAATACATATGAGAACAATGGGAATTCCCGTACATTTAATTGTGCTCCTGTGGTACCTGTACACAAACCAACAGGAAGTGGTTCGAATAGAACAAGTGGATAGTGCGTGGTTTAAAATCAGGAGAGTGTGTGTTGTGGTTATATCCTTTCACCATATGTGTTAGACAGGGTTCTCTAGAGAAACAAAACCAGGACATTTATGATTTGATAGATAGATAGAACACGAAGGAATATAACAGCTAATTAGTCCACATAGCAGTACAGAGGACTCAGTTTAACTCACTTCCATGCAACAGTAAATATGGCAGTACAGCCAGGCAGCAAACTGCAGAACTAGGTAAGGCAGCCACACACTGGTCTGATCACCAGAGAGCAACTGAGAGATAGGTGTGGCTTGCTGAGCCATTTATCTCTTTGCCCACGAATCAAACTGCGAACTTATTAATCCCACATGTTCTTATTGGCCAGGTTGGCACTATAAACCTACCTATCTATCACACTATACTTATTCAAATAATCTGAGAAGCTGCTCTGTATGAAGAAGTTGAGGCATCTGGATTGGAGGAAGAATCATTAACAACCTGTATTATGCAGATGACCCAATCTTGCTGGCTGAAAGTCAATAGGCCTTGAAGTACTTACTGATAAAGCTCATATAGTACACCTTCAGTATGAATTAGTCTTCAACACTAAGAATACAAATGTCTTCTCAACTTGACAAATATAAACACACAACATCATTACAAATAGAGAAATGTAGCTAAACCCTATTTTACTTGGACCCACAATCAATACTCACAGAAGCAGCAGTCAACAAATCAACGTATTTCATTGGAAAAATCTGTTGTAAAAGACCTCTTTAAAATGTGAAAGAGCAAATGTTTTACTCTGGGGATTAGCAAGTTAAGCCTGCTTTTAGCCTTAATATTTTTAATCACCTTAGATGCATGTGAAAGGAGTCTTAATTTCAGTGTCTGGTATGGGTTGAATGACTAACAGCAAGGTTGGTGGTTCAACCCACTTGCTGCTCCACAGAAGAAAGAGGAAGCTATTTGACCCTGTAAAGATTTACAGCCTTGGAAACCCTATATGGTCACTATGCATAAGAATAGACTTGATGGTAATGTTTGACATATACATGTGAAAGATGGACCATAAATAAGGAAGACTGAAGAAAATACGATGCCTTTAAAATATGATGTTGCAAATAATATTGAATATACCATGAATGCCCAGCAGAACAAAGAGGTCTATCCCGGAAGAAGTACAGCCAGAATGTATTTTAGAAGTGAGGATGGTAAAACTCCATTTCATATACTTTGAACATGGTATCAGGAGAAATTAGTCCCTAGAAAAGGACAAAATACTTGGTAGAGCATCGTCAAAAAACAGGTAAGCCCTGAATGAGATGGATCAACACAGTGGCTGTAACAATAGACTAAAATTTGACCATTGTGAGGATGTCACAGGACTAGAAAGGCTTTTATTCTATTGTGCATAGGGTCACTATAAGTGGCAGTGCGTGAGTTTTTGTTGATTAACAACACTGGGATATGAGCAATGTCCCCATGGCATATGCTAAACTGTCACCATGCTGGACACAGTTGATCTTTGTGGCTTTAGAGGGTAATTATTTAGAGGGTTATGATTCCACTGAATTTTTTTCTGTGTATTCAAACTATTCCATCCTAAGAATCCACAGATCTATCCAAACCAAGCTCACTGCCATTGAATCAATGCTAACTCATATCGACCCTACAGGACATGGGTAAAATTGTACCTGTGAGGTTCTGAGACTGTACCTCTTTACAGAGTAGAGTCCCATCTTTCTCCCGAAGAGCAGCCGGTGATTTCAAAATACCGACCGTGCAATTAGCAGCCCAATGTGTAACCAAGAACTATTCAGGGAAGCTAGAGGGAGAGCATGAAAAGAAATGAGTAGTTGAGGTGGTTGGATGCGCATCCATCCCTTTGTTCTACTCTCTATGACTTTTTCTGAGTTCATTCAAAATGGAAATTAAGACACAAAATAGAATTCTACCCAACCCTGCTATATGCCTCAACAGTATCCATTTTTCTCATTCTTACTACTAATAGAAGCTCAATTTTGTTTAGGGTGATAATGTACCTACTTAAATCGCTCACTCCTAGGCTCCCTTGCAGCTATGCATAAGCATTTGACCCAGTTTGGGCCAAATATGTGTAGGTGAAAGATACTGAGTAGGACTCCCAAGAAAGTTTTTGTTGTTGTTTAAGGCAAAACACTTGTCTGGCATAACCCATTTCATTTTTGTCCTTGGCTCTTCTGCTGTCATGCTCCCTAGTCAGAATATTGAAAGATGAGAGAGTCACATAAGTTACATGAGTTTGGCAGACCAAAAAGCATGCATTCTCCTATATCCAAGATGAGTCCCTGAGCAAATACACCAAACCTAGGCTACCTATTTCAAGACTTACTATTGTATAAGAGAAACCCCTGTGTGGTGCAAAGGGTTAACACAATTCACTGCTAAGACAAAGATGCCTTGGAAGAAAAACCTGGCAATCTACATTTAAAAATTCAGCCCTTGAAAACCTCATGGGGCACAGTTCTACCCTGAATCATATGGGGTAACTGTACATCAGAATCAATTCAGTGGCAACTGGTTTGGTATTTTTGGTGTTAATATAAGAAAAATTAAGCTTTTGTGATTAGACCACTAGAGTCGGTTTGTTTTTTCCCATGTGACCAGATGCAATTTGGACTGATAGAGAAATAATTAAAAGAATGTAGAGTTAAGTAAGCGTAATGAATATGGAACTAATCATTTAGCAATGGGCTGCTAACCACAAGGTCAGTAGTTCAAATGCACCAGTCACTCAGGGGGAGAAAAGTGAAGCTCTCTGCTTCTGTAAAGATTTACAGTCTTGGAAGCCCTATATGGGGTTGCTATAAGTTGTAATCACCTTGATAGCATTGTATTTGTTTGAGTTTGGTGACTAGTATGTAAGCTTTGAGGGGGTAGTAATAGATACTTTGAATACTATTCTTAGCACTATAGGTATTATGTCTTTTGCAAATGGATAAACGAACAAAAGCGATATTCATTTTGTGTTTTCTGTAGTTTGCCTTATTCTTCCAAGAAGATTGCTCAAGTGTTAAGACCCAGTCTTCTCTGGCATACTTGAATAAAAGAATAACTGATAGACACAGACTTGAACCCTGGCCTGTGTGATCTTGGGTGTGTCACTGTTTTTCAATCCATTTCTCATCTGTGAACTGGGGATTACACACGTAGCCCACAGGGTTGTTTTGGAGATTCAGAGTAATGTGTGTGTCTTGGATTGAGTGCCCTTGCATGCCGAGCTTATTCCTCAGTCCTGGGTGCAGGGAGTCTATTTGAGATCTGATGGCAGGGAGTGGGAATAGGAAAGCAGACGCAAGACTGAGTTAGGGGGAGAAGCAATCACAATGGGAATGGGGTGTTGAGGCTTTTAATGTAGGATACAGGGGCTTGATTCCCCCAGGACTTCTGAGGAACATGGGTTCTGTCCTAGAATTGTCTACCAGAAACAGGAGGCTGGGCTCTTCTTCGCCTGTAGTGGTGTTGAGCATTCCTCCTAGTAAGGTGACCTCTCCTACCTTCCTGGGTTTGGCTTTCCATGCCTTTGAAAAGGCTTCGAGGCAGAAGGACATGGAGAGCTGCGTGCTGCACAGTTGTGATAAGACACCATTTCAGCAGGAGCCTGCACTTACATAGAGCCGTTCGCCACTGCTATGATGGATATCAGGAGGAGCCCTGGAAGTGCAGTGGTTACAAGTTGGTTTGCTAACTTCAAGGTCAGCAGTTCAAAACTACTAGATCCAAGGAAGAAAGATGGGGTTTTCTACTCCAATAAAGAGTTGTAGTGTTTGAAACTCGCAGGGGGCAATTGTACACTGCCCCACAGGATCACTATGAGTCGGTATTGACTGGAAGGCAGTGAGATGGTGTCAGAGATGGGTCAAAGGAATGTGGCATAGCAAACCTACGAATCTGCTACAGAACCATAAAGTGCCTGGGATAGATGAGTTTATTGTGCTTGACCTTTTAAAACCATCAAATGGGCAACAGTTAGAAAGACAAACATACCAAGTGTCATTGGAGATCCGGGGAAAGCAGAGAAACACTGCTAATGATGCAGGTTTGCTGCACAGCAATCTGGCATTGCTTAGTGAAAGCCCATTGAATGGACCCTAGGACCTAGTGAGCCCCTCCTGGGCGTACAACCAAAGAAGCGCAATCACTGAGTTGACTTTCATTCCTCATGAACCTATCAAACAAAGCTGAATGGTCCCATGATGTTTTCAAGGCTTCTATTGGGAAGTAGAAAGCCATGCCTTTATCCCACAGTGTGTGGAAGACGGCTTCAAACTACTGACCTTTGGGTTAGCAGCCAAGCACTTAACATCTCCCCCATCAAAGCTCTCTCCTGGATGTATAAAAACAAACAAAACCCCAGTTGATTCTTCCTCATTAGCAACCCTACAAGGCACAGTAGAATTGCTGTTATAGGTTTACAAAACTAAATTCTTACGACAGCAGACAGCCTCTCTTTGCTCCATGGAATAGCTGGTGGGTTGGAACTGCTCACCTTGGGGTTAGCAGCCCAACTCATAATTCCTGGGTATATAGGCCAAGCTATTTATCCAATTCACAGGGCCCTTGGGGCATTTTTACAAGAATGGTCACCACGCTGATACCTGCAGTAGAGAAGAGTTGGAGCCGAATTGGATGCCAATCAACAGACAACTGAAGAAGGAAAAAAAAGAAGGATGATGATTGCTCATGACCAAGTGGCACGCAGCAGCACATGCAATTGATATGCAGCATGGCAATAACTCTTAATGACATTGCAAGGAGTTGAAAAGGTCAGAAACTGAATGAGATTTATATTGCAGTACCATTCATGGAAGTTGAAAGCTCATTCACCAAGCAGCATGGTCTAGTGCACATGGCAGCATGGTCTAGTGCACATGACTGAATGCCTATAAGGACACACCCACACCAAGCACCCAGCAGGGGGTACTAGTCTGAAGAGGGGAATGGAAATGATGTGAATGTGGAAAAGGAGGGACAAAACACAAGCAGGGCCTGACATTGATCAGGGTTCACGGTGTGCTATAAAGTAGGCATGATTAATCACTTCCCTGTACCAGAAGGCTGAGCTAGATTTTTAAAGCAAATCGAGTGCCTGGAACACAATGCTTGTTAGCTGCTGTTGAGTCAGCCTCCAGTCCAACTCACTGTGACAACCAGCTCCCAGTGACTCCATGGGCAATATTCTCCCTGGTCCTGCACCATCTCTTTGGTTGTGCATCAGATTGTGATTCACAGGGGTTTTCGTTAATTGGTTTTCAGAAGTAGAATACCAGGCTCTTCTTCAACGCTCATCTTAGTCTGGACACATCACAGAAACAGGTTCAGTCTCATAGCCGCACCCAACCAAGCTTCCCCATTTCAGTATCATAGCAACACAGAAATCAGTTCAGTACCACAGCAATAACCAAGCATCCCCCCGACAAATGAGTGTTGGATGCACATGAGTTGCATTGTCTTGGACTCAACCCCAGATCTCCCACATGGAAAAGGAGAATTCTACAACGGAACCACCAATTTACCCTCAGAATATAATAAGTATCCAGTAAATGGTTATTAAGAATGTGGCTGCCAGGAAAATCCAGCAATTTCCTGCCAAGGCTTAACACTAATATCTTCCCACACACACTAGAAGGCTGCAGAGGAATGACTTTCTCCATGCCAGCCCTGGTATCTAGACAAGGGACCCTAACACTGAACCACTGAGCCCCAGCAGGCTGGGGAGCAATGTCAAATTGGATGAGGGACAATCCTGGTTGAGTTAGTTCCCCTAAGCTCGTAGGGCAGTTTAGCATGTCCACAGCTGTGTTCAGAATAGCCATGCGATTACCACCGAGAGAAATTCTACATGCTTTCACACCCCATGCTAGTCGTTGCACCATCGTTGAGTACAGTTCATGCTCATCACTATCTAGAACTCACGGTGACGCTGTGGGTGAGCCATTGGGCAGGTAACCTCAAGGTTGGCAGTTCAAAGTCACCAGTTGTTCTCTGAGAGGAAGGTGAGATGATCTGCTCCTGTCAAGATTTAGCCTGAGGAATTTTATATAGGGTCACAGTGAGTCAGGATCAACTCAATGGTGTGGGTTTGGTTTATTAGACCCACCATCAGATCATATTTAATGTATTTATTAACATGTATATTTGCCACAAATCCAATGTCTTTTATTTTTATCACTGCATTTCAATACAATTTGTGCCTTTGTGATTCTGTATTTCATTGGAGGTATTTGGAAATATTATTCTGGGGAGTGGGTAGGTGTTCCATAGCCTTGCCTAAGTGCCAAAAGGATCCATGGGGTTGCAATGGTTAAGACCCTCTAATAGAGTTTATCAAAGAGCCCTGGAGGCACAATGGTTAAGTGCTCAGCTGCTATCCAAAAGGTTGAAGGTTTGAACCCACCAGTGGCTCTGTTCTTGGAAGAAAAACCAGGCAACTCATTCTTGTAACGATTACAGCATAGAAAAGCCTAGAGCAGTGGTTCTCAAACTTCCTAATGCCACAACCCTTTCATACAGTTCCTCATGTTGTGGTGACCTCCACAACCATAAAAATATTCTCATTGCTGCTTCATAACTGTAATTTTGTTACAGTCACCCTGTGCAAGGGTCCCACAGGTTGAGAACCATTGGTCTAGAGAGCTCGGCACTGATGCATTGAGTCACTATGAGTTGGACTGGACTAGAAGGTTCCTAACAAAAACGCCAACAATCATTTTTTACCATGGCCTTGTTAACTCAAAAAGATTAATAAGCAAATTCACAAATGAGGACATCCAGTTGCCCCTCCAAACTGGAGAAGCATGAGTTAAATGGTGACCCTGACCCCACGGTGTCCTCCAGCTGGTGCCATGCTGCCTTTATTCCTTCTGCCTCTCAGTTCTGTGGAGAAGAAGGGGAAAGGGAGGGAAAGAAAAAGAAAGAAATGAAAAGATAATTTTCCCAGCTTCTTCACATCACTGAATTGAACTTTACTTTTAATAAAAGTATTATGAAATGGAAATGGTGCTTTCACTATTTTGCTTTCAGGTGATATTCAGAGACACGGTGCTGGTAATTATTTGAGCCGGGGAAGGTTAGTGTGCAGATTTTCTGAATATGGTTGAGCCACATGCCCCCTTCCAGGCCTAGCATTTCCCTGGGCTATGAGAAGTTATAGACAGTCTACCCTCTTCTTCCTCTGACTTCGCTGCAAACCATGGACACACTGGTTCTGACTTGACCTGGCTCCAGTACAGAAAAAAATATCCTCCTTGCATAATTGTAGTGCTTGAATTGGAAGGCACCCAGAGACAAATCTCTCTTCTGGTGGCATAATGGGTTATGTGTTGGGCTATTAACTGCAAGGTCAGCAGTTGGAATTCACCAGTCGCTCCTTTGGAGAAAGATGAGGCTTTCTTCTCCCATAAAGAGTTATAGCCTTAGATGAGTATAAAAACTCAAAATGCATTGGCAGAGATTCCACAGAGAATAAGCCTCCATTAAATCCCCTGGGACCATTCACCAGGGATGGGATTAAACCCTGCTCACCGTCAGTACATCAGAAAGTGTATTGTTGCAGATATGATTAGGTTAAAAGTTAACATCTTATCATTTGTCTTTACTCTTAACACGTTTTTCATTTGTTCTTTTTTTAATTTTCTGCTTTCCTTTTTATTGAAAAATTAACTAATGTCACTAAACAAGTAGAGAATTTGTTAAATGAAAATCTAATCGGTTATGTAAACTTTCACTGAAAACATAACACAATTTTATTTTTACAAAGAGTTATAGCCTTGGAAACCCAGGAGGCCGCAGTATTTTCTCTCGATAGGATTGTTATGCACCCAATGGCAATGAGTGTTGTTGGATTTTGTTTCTTTATTGTTTTCTGTAGCTATGGTGGGGTATAGGGGTTATGTGATGGGCTGCTAAACGCAATGTCTGAAATGGCAAATTTGAAATCCCCAGCCACTCCAAGGGAGAAAGATGAGGCTTTCTACTCCCCTAAAGAGTTCCAGTCTCAGATCAGCCAGTCCACAAAGAGAACAACATGGCTGGCCCCATTATGAGACATGATGCCCCTCAGTGACCAAGGGTGATACAGGGGACAGCACTGGAGACACAGTGTGCGAATTGCATCTAACCTGATTCCACCACACCCAGGCAAAGTGTGGTGGAGTGCAGTGGAACAGCAAGGGAATGGAGTGGCAAGGTCCCCAGGGAATGCTGAAAGTGGACTTTGGGGCCAGGTTGTGGTGCCTCAACAGAGTGGATTGGAAAACAATCCTAAGGTCCAACAAATGATCCTTGAACTAACTACAAGCTCTTCTTTCTTGATGTGTTTTGTTTTGTTCTTTGTCAGTGGTTTGTTTTTGTTGTTTTGTTGTCTGGTTGTATACTGTTGCTTTGTTTTCCTCTGTCTTGTTTTCGTGCATGTTAGTGTCTCCACAGGTCTGTCTAAATAAGAGAGGCTGGATGAACTATCTGGAGGAAAAACAACAGGACCGACAGTTCCGGGGGCACTTGGGATAGGGGG